>NC_139623.1:56178393-56853064 GCF_964638095.1 Poromitra crassiceps
ATGGCCTGCTGTTGTCTGGACATAAATATATGTTTTTCTTTTTGTTGAAAAATGCAAGTGGTTTTCATCTTGGCAGTAGGTAGTAAGTTCATTTTTGAAGCAAGTAACCAAGGTTTGTTGAAATATCTGTTGTATGAGGTTAGATTTGGTTTAGCAGTGAAAAAAGATATGCACATCCCAACCAGTTTGAAAGGCAGGTGCTGGACCTAATAGAAAACACAGCGAAAAAAACAAATAAAGGCAGCACACTGTAGCTCCCGTTTGCTTTTGTTTTATTCTTTCCAGGTGTTACATTTCGAGCTTACGCTCTTCTTCAGACAGATTTGGTTTAGCAACACCTCTACATGGGAATTTGATAGGCTACTTGCACATGGTCTTCAACAATGTTTTTGTACTATCTTTACATAAGATGTGGAACATTTTCATTATTAATGAAAAAGGCCTACTCTGTCCAGTGGATCTCGGTCCTGTCCTTCAGCGTAGCATATTAGAATACAATATGCAGATGATAGCATATTCCTAAAGGTGATGTAATGAGAACCAATGGTTAATTTAAATAGGCTACATCTAACCTGCCAGGTTTGTTTATATAGGCGATTAGCACTGCACTCCTTGGAACTACTTTCAATGGCAGAAGATCTGTCTTCCCACGAGACTTTGAGACTGAAGTTAGCTAGTTTTTTTTACTTTTGTTGTAATGGATTGAGATGGACAAAGATTTCGATTTTGCTGTCATAAGTTATGAATCTACAGCACACATGGGCAAAATGTGGCCCCAGGGCCGGCGCCGGCCCCTGGACCATCTCAATCTGGCCCCCAACATCCTCAAAGAAAAACAAAACAAACCCCAAAAACTCCATAAAAGGCAGAATTATGTTAGTAAATCTCATCTGCTACAGCCATTGGATTTGTATCACTATTATATCAGGAGATTAACAGGAGAAATGATGTCCAATGTGTGGCCCTTCGCTTACTTTATGGAAGTCAGTATGGCCCTCTGGGAAAAAAAATTTGCCCACCGCTGATCTACAGGATATAGAATAAAAGCCAATAACAATTTTGGATGACTAAAATGTCTATCTTCATACTTTGGATACTGCTAAAATTGCTTACATAACGTTATGCTAAAGTGTTAGCCAACCAGATGGAGTCACATGATGCATGTAATCCTCTCATCAGATACTGGGTAAAGTGACCAATGGCCAAGTAGTGTATAGGCTAGTAGTAGGCTACATTAGAACGGCAGGGAAGGGACGGCACGGTGGCTCAGTGGTTAACACTGTTGCCTCACAGCAAGAAGGTCCCGGGTTCGAACCCCGGTCCGTCCCAGGTCCTTTCTGTGTGGAGTTTGCATGTTCTCCCCGTGTCCGTGTGGGTTTTCTCCGGGGGCTCCGGTTTCCTCCCACCATCAAGAAAGACATGTATGTTAGGGTTAATACTCCTGTCAGTGCCCCTGACCAAGGTACTGGCAAAATAACTGGAGTTGGTCCCCAGGCGCTGCACAGTGGCTGCCCACTGCTCCTAGTTCTAGGAAGGTTCCTAGTAGAGGATGGGCCAAATGCAGAGGATGAATTTCCCCAAGGGGATAAATAAAGGATAACTTAACTTAACCCATAAATAGCTCATAAAAACTGGACAAAATCAGAGCCATGTTGATCTGCTGTAAATTGTTTCATAGAATGTTCCATAGAAGCGCTACAGTGAAATATTCCCAGTCTTGTGTAATGGTGCTGGTGGAAGTGGTGATGCATCTATGGCCTACTTGTAATCTATAGCCTACTACTGATTGGATAAAAGCGGTTGGCTTTCTGCTTGTGGAACAGGTGAAGCACCTGAGTATGGTTTCTTTCTATGTGTGAGCAGAAAGCTCTACATGCCTTATAGCAAGTTCAAGCAAGTCTCAAGTGGTTTGCTGTTTTGGGGTTAGTTTGATGTTAGACATTTAAGTGCTTATGTTCCCTACCTATTTAGATCCACACTCTATCTCTCTCTCTCTCTTGTGTGCTACACCCAAAATCCCATTCATCAAAAAACCACATGCAGAAAGCAACCACTCAATAGAAGACATCACAGCATCAGCCCGCAATCACATTGTAATATACAATACACCACGCATGTTCCTTCTAGCACTGCCGTTTACTATGATTAATTTTGAAAGAGAGGTTAAAGAAAGAAGAATATACTGAACACAGAATTCCATGCATATCATTTGATAGGATGATACGGAGCATTTATCTATTATCTGTGGGTAAAAGGGGGAATCGAGATGGTTTAAAAGGGAGGTTTACAGTAAATGGAGACAAGCAGTTTTAGGTGGTATGTAAAGCAACAGTGACCTCTATGGTTTGAAGAGGGAACTGCAGGAGAACATTCAGCTTGAGGCGTAGAGTAGGAGAGGATCTTTCAGAGCCCTCATATTGTACAGTAAATTACACGACTTTTGGTGATAGATCCGAGCTGAGAGTTTTCTTATATTTCTAAATAGTCAAAACCATTGGCTTTTTTTTTGCCCGATCATGTTTTGTGAAGTGACACAAAATGTCATACAATGTCATACAATTTTGGAATTATACAGTGGACAGCCTGTAAAGGACTGAGCAAACCATGGCCTCATGTAAGCGGACTGCTGTCAAAATCTATTGTCTATCCCATCCATCCATCCATCATCCATCCATCTATCTATCTATCTATCTATCTATCTATCCATCCATCCATCCATCCATCCATCCATCCATCCATCCATCCATCTATCTATCTATCTATCTATCTATCTATATCAAGGCAATTCAGTTAGAGTCAGGTACATTGTCAATCACAAAAAAGTAAATACTTTGCTGTGATCATCTAAATGTGGCACACATTTATTATCTATTATTATTATTATTATTATTATTATTATTATTATTATTATTATTATTATTATTATTATTATTATTTATTATAGTATTATCATGTATTGTTATATCATTTGTAATGACTGTTTTCCTGTCCTCAGTGCTTGCATACAAACTGCTATGAAACCAATTTGAAACCAATACTTCTAGATTATTTAATTGGCTGGATTTTAAAAAGTAATTCAGTGATATATCCCAGACCTATAATCTTATACAACTGCCTTTTTTCTTTTTTCTTTTCTTTCTCTCTCTTTTTTAATCTTTCGTAACAATAAGAATATCCTCCAATTTTGGAGACAAGCTTTTGATCTAACAGGCCATCATTTCATCATCATTTCAATGTGTGTTCCCATTGGATATCTGCTGATTATTGTCTGTAAAATATTTTATCCTCATCCTGTATACTGTGTATTTATGCTACAATGGGACAGGCTCTGTCTGTGTGTATGTGTGTGTGTGTGTGTGTGTGTGTGTGTATAGTCTCTCTCGCTCTCACTCTCTCTCTCCCACACACACACAAACAAAGAAGTACCTCTCTCACTCTGTCTCTCCTTTTCCTCTGTCTTACTAACAAATACGGGGGACAGCAGGCAGAAAAGTCTGCTCCACACACGCAAGCGCGTACACATGCGCACGCGCACGCGCACACACACACACACACACACACACACACACACACACACACACACACACACGCCCTGCTGCATCATCTCCGTACTGCAAACAAGCGCCCGGGCCGTTATCGCTCCTCGCCATGCTTGCTGAGCAAAGTTTAAGCTGATTCGGTGACAACCCAAAAGAGAGAGTGTGTGTGTGTGTGTGTGTGTGTGTGTGTGTGTGTGTGTGTGTGTGTGTGTGTGTGTGTGTGTGTGTGTGTGTGTGTAGGTGTGTGTGTATGTGTGTGTGTGTGTGTGTGCGTGTGTGTGTGTGTGTGTGTGCGTGCATGTGTGTGTATGTGTGCGTGCATGCGTGTAGGTGTGTGTGTGTGTGTGTGTGTGTGTGCGTGCGTGCGTGCGTGTGTGTGTGTGTGCGTGCGTGTGTGTGTGTATGTGTGCGTGCATGCGTGTAGGTGTGTGTGTGTGCGTGCGTGTGTGTGTGTGCGTTTAAGCTGATTCGGTGACAACCGAAAAGCGAGCGAGCCACCCCGGCATCTCCTTACAGCTGCTAATCTGCCGGACCGGGGGAGGAGAGGAACGAGGCCGGAGAAAACAGCACAATTAAAAAGATACTGCTGTGTTTACACTCGCTGGCCTGTGTAACTGCTGAATGGCCGACAGAAACAGCTTAGCCACGGCCCAGTATAAGTGGCTTCCTCCCGCTGAACACCACAAGAGCAGCTGTCTCCTGTCACGCCGCACTGACAGGAAGTGGAAAAGCTGCTTGTATTGTTGCACTGCCACAATAAACCTTGTGTTGTTTGAAAAGCCGGCATTAGACAGCAGAAAACTGGCATGAGCGGACGGCAATAATTTGATCTTGTCTAATCTGGCTGAGGGGGAAATATTGTAATCCGCTCTCTGATTGTGTGGGGTGTGTGTGTGTGTGTGTGTGTGTGTGTGTGTATGTGTGTGTGCATGCATGCGCGTGTGTGTGTGTGTGTGTGTGTGTGTGTGTGTGTATGTGTGTGTGTGTGTGCGTGTATGCGTACGTGTGTGTGTGTGTGTGAGAGAGAGGGTTTGTGTTACTTGCTCACATGTGCACTCATTTGTTTGCGGAGGTTTTGAAAAGCAGCATTGGGCTCTGGTCCCTTGTGCGAGTGTGTTGATGTGGGCCTGTGCTGAGCTTCCCATAGGTGCTTCTCACACAGCAGATCATAACAGGAGACTGATCTGGAGCTGGAAAGCCTCCGTAGTCCCGTTGTCTGTATCTCTGTTCACCTATCTTCTGGGAAGTGGCAAGGGCGGCCTGCCAGAAAATCCCAACAACAGAGACATTAGCCCCCCGCCCAGAAACAATGGACCTGTGTCGGAGCGATTGTTTCCCCCCGCGGTTTCAGCAGGGGGAAAGTTTTCGTGTCCGTTCCATCGCTCGGCCGCCATTGTTGTTCCTCTTTGATAAAGCGCGAACAAAATCCTCCAAACTAATCTCACATACTTCCATTCATTACAATCCCGGATCATAAAAATGGACATTTTCGGATTGTTGTTTTACCCAAGCTTTTTGTTCCCTTTTTCCCCCAATAATGATTTTTTGATTTGCTCATTGTTTGTTTTGCGTTTGTTTTGTTCCATGAAAGGTAGAGTTAATGTGGTATAATAGGTAGAGGTAAAGGTAGAGTTAATGTGGTATAATAGGTAGAGGTAAAGGTAGAGTTAATGTGGTATAATAGGTAATCAGGTGCAATGGGGCTTTTTCTGAGGGTGTCCTTGTTGATGGGGGATGGGGGAGGGGGGTGATTACCGGGGCGCACTCACCCAGGGAGAGAGAGTGAGACATGAGTGTCTTGTGTATGACGATAAACTAAGAGGCTCATTATTATCTGTAGAGTGATAAACCACATGGATGGGTGAGATATGATGCTTGCAGCCTGCTGTGTGGTTTGGTCAGAGCACATGTGGATTGGATTAAAGGAGGGACTTTTGCGGGAATTCACTGTCATCTTTCAGAAGCGTTTTCGGACCAAGCAGTTCTGGGGAACTGCTCGCTTTGGAGCTCCCACGATCACTAACATATCTTCAAGGTTTTTTTTTTTTTTTTTTTGCATTCGCACCGCCAATACGGTAGGAACGCTGAGGTGATGTAAACCGGCCGGTGGTTAGTATGCTAATCGCTACAAATAGCTTCACGGTAAAGCAAGTGAGAGTTCACAGGGGATTGATACTACTTTGGCTAACAATTAGCTAGCTATGGTTAGCTTGCAAAAAAAGGCAAATTATCACTAGTGATGATATTACTGCCTGGGGGCATTTCTAGAAGTTCCAATCAGCGTAAGCATACACTTACGTCTGGACGAGTAAAAGTTCCTCTTGTGCTGGGAAAGAATAAGACTACCTACCTTAAAGTCCCTGGAAACCAGAAATATTTTTTTATTATTTAGCATTTTGAGTTCATCACATCACAGGAACCTATGTTAATAAGCCACCAGCAAATTTGAACGAATCAATTAGATTTTAGACCGTCTTTTCTCCCGTGGACTGTGTGGGCGTGTCCCGTCTGCAGCAGGTCTCCTCCGAGAGAGAGAGAGAGAGAGGGAAACTGCTTTTTATCAGTATGTAGACTGTCCCACCAGGAAAAACAGAACAATTGACCTTCTTTATGCCAATGCAAAGGAAGCCTACAGCGCCACCCCCCTGGCCCCGTTAGGAAAATCAGACCACAACATTATTTACCTGCAACCTCAGTACAAGCCTCTGGTCAAGAGGCAACACACCACCACACGCTCCTTCAGGAAGTGGTCTCCGGGAGCCGAGGAGACACTCAGGGACTGCTTTGAGTCCACTGACTGGAGTGTGTTGCAGGAACCTCATGGTGAGGACATCGAGGGTGTCACACAATGTATTACTGACTACATGAATTTTTGCATGGACATTGTTGTTCCTGTTAAAACTGTGCGCTGCTTCGCCAACAACAAGGCCTGGATTACAAGCAATGTTAAAGATATCCTCAATAAGAAAAAGAGGGCTTTCAAAGAGGGGAACCAGGTGGAGCTGAGGAGCGTGCAGAGGGAACTTAAGCTCTGCTTGCGTGAGGCCAAGGCATCCTACAGGAGGAAGCTGGAGTACAAGCTGCAGGAGAACAACATGAAGGAGGTGTGGGATGGGATGAAAACCATCACGGGCTGCAAACAGAAGAACACTAGCTCTGCTGACTGTACTGTTGAAAGGGCGAATGAGTTCAACCTCTTCTTCAATCGTTTCGACGGCCCTGCATTAGCGCCAACAGTTACTGGCTGCCCTGTCAAACCCACCACACCTCCCCCCTCCCCAGTTCTATCCTCTCCTCCCCTCCCACACATCAGCTCACCAGCCCCCCCCCCCCCCCACAGCCCCCCCCTCCCCTCCCACATATTATTACTGCCAACCAGATCAGAGGAGACTTGAGGAGACTCAAACCCAGGAAAGCGGCTGGGCCGGACAAGGTGTGCCCAAGGCTGCTGAAAGCATGTGCCACTGATAGAGAATAAAATTCTATACATCCGCTAAATGTATATGTAAATGTATATCACAGCTTATCTAATACCAAATAAATTGAAGCCATGAGTCTAGGAAGATGTAACATAAAAGTATATTTAATACCATACATTCTCTGCAATATGTATATTGTCAGAGGGCTTGAATCTCAATGTACACATGTCTGATTAATGTACAGAGTCAAATATTCAGCCGCGATGTCACAATTTGGACATACGCTTTATACTGTAAAGGAAGAGGAGCAGAGAGGAGGGGAGAGGAATGGGATGATCTCATGGAAATGTGTGTGCGTCGTGCAGGCCCCTGTCTGTATCAATTGTTATTGGAACTGGCAAGTCCATGATGCACTGGACAAGGTCTCAGCAAAAGGAGCAGTCCTATATGTGTGAAATGTCATGGGCCAGAGCAAAGGGACTAATGACTCATAGCATTAATTATGTGTATGCAATTATAGCTTATTGATTAGGAAATGGCATGGAACTTATATTTTTCTCCAACAATCCACCCAATTGTTATGTTTATCAACTATAACAATAATAATAACAACATTTAAGTTCACTATTCAATATTATTCAATATCTGTACTTAATTGTGGGCCAGGGGGGGCAGTTTTTTTTTTTTTAAACATAGGAAACATTAAACACTTGAAAAAAACACAGAATTTTTTATCAATATGCAGTGCAGCGCAGTCTCAGCTCATATCACAGCATCTCCATTATCTATTGGGAAGAGAAAAAACAAATTTTAGTGATACAATGACAAAATTACGTCACCACTGCGGCTATAATATATAGGAGTGGGCCTTAATGTTAACTCTATATGGTTCAATGCAAACAGTCTAATTAATATCATTATATAATGCATTGAACTTAATATTCAGTGTGTTCCAAATCACACTTAAATCTTTTCCACTTTTGTAAAAGAAGTTTCTTATACATATGTATGTATATAAATAATTTTTCCAGTTTCACTTTATTCAACCCTTCCTGGAAAGGAATCATGTTATTTTCAAAGTATTCACAACAACAACAATATTTCTCATCTTATGTGATGACTCTAGTTCATTCATTTATTTGTTTCTGGTGTTGTTGTTGTAGTTTTTGTTATTAAAACTATTTACTAGCCCAACTCCATTGCAGTGGTTTAATTTCTTTTTGGGAACTATTTTATTCTATTTCTAGTTTACTTTAATATTGGTTTGTTTGGAATATAGAACTGAAACTTTCTAAAATGCAAAACATTCACAACATTGATTAATCATATTCATTAAACCATAATCACAGTATCATATAACTGATTATTCTTAAAATGACACTTTAAAACACTTCATTTTATTTAATATTGAAAATAGAAAGAATTTTCTTTACTCTACAAAAAACTAGGTCAAGTAGGCCTCTTGAACTGTGGATCAAAGTACTCAAAGTACAGATTTGTGCTGGTGTGAAGGTTTTCCTGTGACGTACAACCTGTAACTGTAAACATTAGATTTCACAATGTGCCTGTATTTTAGACAAAATAATTTCTTGTATTTTATTAGTACAACAAGTACGCACGTATGGCAGATAATGTTTGAGATACTCTGTGAGTACATATTTAATTGTTTACTTTATAATTTGTTTGCAATGAACCTCATAAACAAGATGGCTCCTGGAGTCTGCCTTTCAAGTTTACAGATTTTGTGGACTTGTCTTGAGAGTGGGTTGGATGAGCTCCCAAAGAAAACTGCTTTAAGAGCTAGCTTATTGGGGTGGGTCAGTCCCCAGACTGAGGCAAAACAACAATACTCTAAACGCAAACTCAAGTGTAATCTCGTCCTCAGAGGCCATTGTCTTATTTATAGATACTTTTGAAAACATCTCCAGCGTACTTAAGTGTAAATTTTGCTTACGTGTAAATCATACCAAAAGTTAAATGTTGGTATGCACATTTTATAATAATATTTCTCATCCACCCAATTGGTGGTTCATAAATGTGTATTTTTCTGTTTAAGAAAATACTTCAGGTTCAGATTATCTCACACAGGAACTCTTACCCATCACAACACATTCTATTATGATTTATTTTCAAAATAATAATCAACAGTCTATTTATTACTAATTGATTGATTCAAATTTGCTTACTGCACTTTAAATAATGCAGAGCTTACTCCACTCTATTGATTCATAACAAACAAAAACATTTAATTCAAACTTTGTTCTCCCAGGGTGTGTTAACACAATCAGCCTGTTTATTGTCGAGAACATTGGTATGTTTTGAAATAATACTGTGGGGTACAAGTTGACTTTTGGTCTGAATGACTTTGGTGAGTCTTTATTAATATAAAACATTTTCCCAATAATTGAATACCTATCACCAACATCTAGTCAAATCTATTCAAGGGATTACTTTTCTATTTTATAAAGGTTTGGGGATTGAACCTGGGGCTTGTTTCGACATTCAATTGCATAATGAATAATACTGTGGGGTTTGAACCTGTGACACAGGGCTTATCTCTCCGACCAAGAAAGGCGGTGGCTGGCTCACTGTTTGCTCAAAGGTTTGGGGTACTCAATTGTTTCTGGCTAAGTTTAACCTTGTTGGAAGACTGACTGTTCCAAGGGAACATAAACAAATTATTTCAGCCTGCTATGTTCCAACACATTGGGCCAGCTATAGTATAGGGAAGAATGACCATCGTGTTTCTACTTGGGCCAATTGAATCAACAAGATGGCTGTTTGTCCACTGGCTGCTCCCGTTTTTTCTTATTCCGACATCTATTGGCCCAGTGTCCGAGCTTACCACAAATATGACATTTGTCTGTGCTAGGTGAACGCTTTTGAGGTGCTTTTTCTGCGGTGTTTACATTGGGGAAAATCACAGCAATACTTATTGGGTTTGGTGCTGTGGCTAATTGTGGGGCCCCAAGCATCTGCTCAGCTCTCTCATATTGTTTGATAACAATCCCAAGCTGTCTAATTGTCTCTCTGGCTCCTTCACACTCCGACCTTCTACAAGGCCCTTTTTCAGTGTCCATTCTCAGAGAGCAGACAGTGGTCCCTATCGTTGCATCGGCGCTGTTTCTAGGCCGATCGCCTGGCGCAGCTCAAATCAGTGGGCGTGGACCAGCGCACTTGATATCGTCGTGCTGGCGCTAGACGCAGCCTACACCATTACAACCACGCCTTTTAAGCGTAAAATTATGCACCGTCATGCTCATTGGATAACTGCAATAAACGAATCGCACGCTTGCCTTTTTAGCTCCAATTCCAGTGATCCCGCAAAACCAGACGAAAGCCAAACGCTCTGCCCCCCCCCCCCCCTCCCTTCATCCAGTCTGTCTGTCTGCATTATAGGCTATTATTCCATATTATTATGCTTCTCAAACCAATCTAACTGCAGTTTCAATACTGCAAGCATGTAAATACACTACACTATAGCAAGATCAAAGTGAAAATAATGTTCTAAAGGCATCAGCTACAAAAATATAGCCTATCCCTATATGATGAGATTAATTTTATATTGGTGAAAGTTTGTTCAGAACGATATCGTTTTCTCTCCCCTGCTGCAGGTAGAATGATGCACATAAATATACCCTACATTATGTAAAGTCATTGCATAAATGTGTTTTTATTGTAAAACTAAATGTGAAGTTGGGCCAAGTTATTGGAGCGGACATCACAGTATAGCACATGACAGTAGAAGCGCGTTCTGAAGCGTTCCGCTGACACTTATCTAAATGACATTAAATCGACAAAGGATATATATAGGCCCAGGAGGACATATATGTTTCACTTAGGGTGGTGTTTTAATTTCGATGATTTATTTGGTCCAATATTGAAATGTTCTACAATTGCAGGCTGTGTTACCATTACACATTATTTTAGATCGACCTTTTATATCTATTTCGCCTCATTTGGTTGCTATTTAGTAGCGAAATTGAGTACCCAATTGCATGCTGGGGCAATCACAGGCAGTCAGAGAGAGACAGTCGTATTGTGCCTGTCAGACTGCCTGCAGCCTCAAAGCGGTACACGGAGTTGTTTTACCCAGGCTGGACGCGTTGTCACACAGGCTTGTGACAGTAACTCAACGCGGAAGGATTTATTTCACAATAAACTGGTAAACGCACACCAATGCCTGCTCCTGTCAGTAGGAGAGAGGGAGAGAGTGACACAGAGAAGGGTGACAGAGGAGAGAGGGGAGGGACTGGCCCACTGAATAGGCCTGCTTTTCAAAGGCGCAAGGCGCTAAATGAACGCCAGGTCTGAAGATAGCAGTACGCCGGTATTTAGCGCCGACACGCCCACTTTGGCCCATTCTGGGACTGCGCCACGCCCATTCGGCCTAAAGCGCATTTGGCAGCGTAAAGCCATATTGATATTGTCCCAAAACAGGCGCAAGGCACGGTTTTTTGCGTTTAAGGCCCGTTTTAGCGCCGAAGGCTTGTGGGAGAATAGGGCCCAGTGTCTTATCTGTTTGTTTTAGTTACACAGGACTCGGTGCAGAGCCGTTGTTTTGATCAATTCTGTTGCGTGTCTCTCTCTCTCGTAATCACTCCCTTTGGCAAAAGGCAAAGCACTGATTCCTCTATTTACTGTGAATGTCGCATTCATATTAATGTCTCATTGATTCACATTCAACTCTTTATATTTCAGTCTTGCATTATCTATGCACTAAGGGTGTTAAAATTGCTTCATTGAGGGAGAGAGAGAGAGCTAGTGTTTTTGTTTATCACTTGTCTCGATCTGTGTCCATGTGTGTGTAAAGTAATTTTCAACACCTTACCTTTTAGTCGATGTGGGGTGGTGACAGAGGGACGGTTGTTCTCCTGTTGACCAGTTCCGTCCGTGTTTGGGGTATCTGGAACTATAAATTTTGGTGACAGATCAATTTGTTCAAGGGACATAATTGATTCTGTATTTTGGGGGTGGTTAAAATACACTTTTTGCAAACTTCCATTCAATTTTGCTCCTTTAAAATAGGCTTCTTAAGAAATTGTTTTGTTTTACAATGAAATAGCTGCTTCCTTTTTGGTTGCTTGTTACATTTTGTTTGTTACACATTGTGGGAATTTCAAAAAACATATCAACCATATTGCTTATACAACTATGATTGCTTCCCAGTCTCGCTCAGTGCTCAATATCTCTGGCCGATCCTAGCCAGCGCGGCACGGGGCTACACCCCGCCGAGTGAGTGGTAGGTTATGGGGAGATCTTTTGGTTTTATTTAGTATGTCGTGTGGTTCTTAAAGACCGTATCAAGCATATGCCTAGGCTCGCCGCAGTTTCCCACTGGACTAATAGTCGCTGTATATATGCAGCCTTCTGGCTTTTTAAGGCAATATGTGATAACGCCCTTAGGCTCTCTTGCACTGCAGCTTACCACTGGAGCATCCGAGTCACTGCAAAATACAGCCTGTCAAGAGAGTTTATAAGGTCCTGAGGTCATCTTTATTATTTACATTGAGGCTTCCCCCCTTGTCTCAAGAAACCCACAAGATACTAACTTAGGTTATTATATAAACCATACATATTTACAGTTATATACAATGTCATTTTGACACACCCACAATATGCAAACATTTCAGATTCTTTTAGATATCAGACGACAGCTCAGTAATGAATTATGAAATTAATTCAGACTTACCCGCTCTGCCGTAGATATCCTGCAAAAGTGACCCCAACTGATAAAATGATATGATAAAATTCTATACATCCGCTAAATGTATATGTAAATGTATATCACAGCTTATCTAATACCAAATAAATTGAAGCCATGAGTCTAGGAAGATGTAACATAAAAGTATATTTAATACCATACATTCTCTGCAATATGTATATTGTCAGAGGGCTTGAATCTCAATGTACACATGTCTGATTAATGTACAGAGTCAAATATTATGTCACAATTTGACATACGCTTTATGTTAGAAAGCCCACATTTTCTCCTTTAATGTTATTCTATTTCATTATAAGTTTCTGTGTTTCATTTTAACACTCACTTGTTCCTTTTCACCTTAATTAACACTGAAGCTATTATTTCGGATTTCACTTGAAGGCATCACACCTGCATTCAATTAAGCTCTACAGTGAGTGAGTCAGTTGGGCTCAGTGCATGCCTCATGCCAAGACCGTGGTTTGCTCTTCCCTTGTGTTTGTTCACCTGTGTGATTACATTTGTTTCGGCAGTGTGTAAATGACCAAAGGTGAGTGTGTTAAGCGTGTTTATATACGGTATTCTGAATCTATATAATATTAAGATGCTTGTTTTGGTGGCCTTGGTTGTCTCTGCTAATGGGCTAATTTCTTTAGCTAGTGTTTGCTAGTCGGCCACATGGTATGCTACAGTAGCCATGTATTGGGGGCTGTATGCAGTTGGTTAATCTTACAGTTCTGCATCTGCATGTACAGTATGTATGTTATTGTGATATGCATAATATTATTATGTGGAGATTTATATTGTTTGTCATGTTATATTGATGGCAGCTTTTGTGTTATTGTTTGTTGTTACAGACCACAGCCAGAAATAAATACTCAACTGGGAAGTCCGTCTCTGAGTCCTTTAATGGGGACCACACATCCATATTTTGAGCCACTCTAATACCAGTATTTCCAGGAGACCCCACATCTCCGTTTTATGGTCCTTCGAACCGGAATAGAGTACCAACCAAGGTATGGCATCCAAAGATACGGACGCCCAGCCCCAATCCGAACCCCACCGTGCTTCACTGAGAGAACGACGCCCTCCACCGTACCTGAGCGACTATGAGGTTGCAACTCCCCCTCCTGAGGGACAATCCCAACCCACCAAACTTGCTCCCCCCTCACAAGGTTCGCGCAGTCAGCGAACACGGCTCACATCTCACAAGAGCACCAGTTCCAGGTCATCACGCTTAACACGCTCATCGTTAGGCAGATATCCCTCAGACACCTTCTCAGAGCTACAAACAGCCCTGCTCGAAGAGCGAGTGAAGCAGATGGATCTTGAGGAGCTGCAGCGGCAACATGAAGAGGACGAACAGGCCGATATTGAATGCCAACGACTCCAAGACCAAGCCAGAGAGGCTCAACAGATACAGGAGGAAGCCCTTAGAGCCCGTGAGTCATTAACCAGACAAATGGAACGACGGCGGCAGCTAAAGAAGAGAGAGAATGAGTTAGAGTTAGCAAAGCTTGTCACTTCTCTCCTTAAAGAGAAAACGGAGGACCCAGATGGTGCCAGAGCCTCACCATCTCCATCAGACCTGGCCCCGCCTCCAGTGCTACACGCGGCTCCTCCAGTGTCTCTGGCTCCGCCTCCAGTGCTACATGCATCTCCTCCAGTGTCTCTGGCCCCGCCTCCAGTGCTACACGCGTCTCCTCCAGTGTCTCTGGCTCCGCCTCCAGTGCTACACGTGTCTCCTCCAGTGTCTCTGGCTCCGCCTCCAGTGCTACACGTGCCTCCTCCAGTGTCTCTGGCTCCGCTTCCAGTGCTACACGCGGCTCCTCCAGTGTCTCTGGCTCCGCCTCCAGTGCTATACGCGGCTCCTCCAGTGTCTCTGGCTCCGCCTCCAGTGCTACACGCGCTCCTCCAGTGTCTCTGGCCCCGCCTCCAGTGCTATACGTGGCTCCTCCAGTGTCTCTGGCTCCGCCTCCAGTGCTACACGCGCCCCCCCCAGTGTCTCTGGCTCCGCCTCCGGTGCTACACGCGGCTCCTCCAGTGTCTCTGGCTCCGCCTCCGGTGCTACACGTGGCTCCTCCAGTGCCTCTGGCCCTGTCTCCAGCTCACCATACACCATACCAGGCACCACGCGCTGCTCCATATCCAGCCCATCCATCGCAGCACTACCAAACTGCTTCCGCCTACCCTGATCAGGCTGCACCATACGCCATGCCAGCCTGGACACCGTCCAACCCAGATCAAGCACAAGCAGCCGGTATGGATCTATTCATTGCCTCTTCCTACGGCATTCCAAAGCCGATAATCCCCCACTTTGACAGTGGTAAGGAGAGTGACTTTGCATTCCTTAAGATGGCTCTTGACAACCTCTTAAATAGTCACCGACACCTGAACGAACAATACAAATATCAAGTGCTCCTCGGACACCTGAAGCTACCTAGTGCACTCCAGCTCGCCAAAGCATACATGTATGATCCAAGGCCGTATACCATGGCCATGCAAGCTCTACAGGATAAATACGGCCAACCCCGGCAGCTGGTCCAAAGTGAACTCGGTGCCATTCTGAATGCTCCAGCACTCAGGTTTGGAGACTCCGAAGCGTTCGATGCCTTCGCCTTGTCTATCCAATCACTAGTAGGCATGCTTAGGACTCTGGAGGGACAGAATGGCTATGAGCTAAAATGTGGATCCCACGTCGACAGATTATTAAGCAAGATGCCACCAAGCTACCGCGATGGATTCGTGGAGCACTGCCTGAACCGTGGTATCCTTCAGTCAGGCACTGACCAAACCTACACCCTACCTGACTTGGGGTCCTGGCTACAAATGAAATCCCAGGCGAAGCGCATATCAGGCAGAGCTGCAGCACTCTACAACCAGGAAGCTTACAAGCCAATTAAGAAAGAACAACATGCCTTCAGTAAACCAAAGGAGAAATCTGCTGCATTTCTCCTCACCGCTAGTGATGATCGAAGCTCAACGCCCAAGCCCCCGCACAAACCTAAACCATACTGTCCTTACTGCGACAACAAGGATCACTTCCTGAATGCTTGCTTGGAGTTTAAGAAACTGAACACAGGACAGATTGTGGATAACAGATGGACAGCGGTGCTGGAAATGTGGGCGATCTCACAAGCCCGATATTTGCACCCTCAAGCGGCCCTGCAACACCTGCAAAGAGCAACACTTGACCGTACTGCATGATGCGGTCCAACAAACCCAGAAAAGTGTGTTTATGGTGACCACTCCCACTACAAAGGTAGTGGGCTAGATAGACCGAACAGGTCAACCAAAGTGATGCTGAAGGTCGTGAAAGTCCTACTTCATAATGGAAACCGAGTGCTGGAGACGTACGCTGTACTCGATGACGGTTCAGAGCGAAGCATCATCCTGCCACAAGCTGTGCAACACCTTAACCTCACCTCAGAGCCTGAAACGCTAACCCTCAGGACTGTTCGTCAAGATGTAGTCCAACTCCAAGGCGCTTCAGTTACTTTTCAAGTATCCTCTCAGCCGAAACCAAAGGAGAAGTATCATATACACCAGGCATTCACATCTGATAACCTGGGGCTCTCCGAACACACCTACCCAGTGACAAATCTCCAACGGCGATACAAGCACCTCAGTAACTTACCTTTACCTCCTGTGGACCACGCCCAACCTCTGCTACTTATCGGGTCTGACATGCCTCACTTGTTGACACCCATAGAGCCGGTGCGCGTGGGCCCACTAGGCGGACCCATTGCAGTTCACACCAAGCTTGGCTGGTCACTCCAAGGACCCACCAGTATCGACCGAATCCCCGGACCCGAGCAGCGGTGTCTGTTCACGACAACAGTTGACCACAGAGCTCTTCAAGAATGTTGAGCGACTATGGCAGATTGACACGTTTCCTTATATGAGTGAGAAGCAGGTAACCCGGTCAAAGCAAGATCAGCAAGCCATAAACCTGCTCCAGACATCCACTGTCAGGGTCAATGTGGATGGCACACATAGATATGCTACACCGCTGCTTCGTCGAGCAAACTCCACAGCACTTCAGGCTCCTCTGGAAGCAGTGCTGCCATGTCTCAGGAGCACGGAGCGGAGACTCACCAAAGACCCAGAACGAGCTAAGGTGTACTGCCAGGAGATCCAGAAGCTAGAGAAGATGGGCTATGTAGCAGTGGTCCCACCTGAGGCAGCTAAAGCAACTCCAGAATCCTGGTATATACCACACCATATGGTAAGGCACAATAACAAAGACAGGATCGTCTTTAATTGTTCTTTCCAGTACAACGGGCAGTCCCTTAATGACCTTCTCCTCCCTGGACCTACCTTGGGCCCATCCCTGCTAGGCGTCCTCATCCGATTCCGTCAGTACCCCGTCGCAGTGAGTGGTGACATAAAAGGTATGTCCCACCAGATACGCCTCCTGCCGGCCGACAAACCTGTACTGCGCTTCATCTGGCGGGATATGCAGAGAACCGAGGAGCCAACCATCTATGAGTGGCAGGTCTTGCCATTTGGCACCGTGTGCAGTCCTTGCTGCGCCATTTATGCCCTGCAACAGCACATCCGTGACAATGGTGAACCCAACAGTGACTTTGCAAACTGCGTCGAGCAGTCATTCTACGTGGATAACTGCCTCCACAGCACCCACTCAGCAGACGAAGCTAAGGACTTGGTCGAGGGGCTGCGCCAGCTGCTTCAAACCAGAGGCTTTGAGATACGCCAGTGGGCAAGCAACATACCAGCTGTTGTCAAACATCTTCCACCCGAAGCCAGATCGGAGAGCAGTGAGCTGTGGCTTTCCCAAACCAGCACGGATCTTCAGGAGCCAACGCTGGGATTACGTTGGGACTGCATCCGAGACTCCCTGAGGTATAAGCACAGACCAGTGGAGACAGTGGAGCCCACAATGAGGAACGTGTATAAGGTACTCGCCTGTCAGTACGACCCACTAGGTTATATTGTACCTTTCACAACACGGGCCAAAGTTCTTGTCCAGGATCTTTGGAAGGAGCAGATTGGCTGGGATGACCCGATCCAGCCACAGAGCCATGGTTCACCTGGGAACAGGAGATTCCTGACCTGATCCAGATGGAACTCCCCAGATGTTACACTCCAGTGTCCGCAGACTCACCAACATCGATCCGAGATCTTCACATATTCTGTGACGCTTCTGAGAGAGCATATGGGTCCGTCGCGTACCTGCGGACAGAAGATGGTGAGGAAGTCCATGTCTCCTTCATGCTGGCTAGGTCCCGTGTAGCACCAAAGAAGCAGCTGTCCATGCCTCGACTGGAGCTGAGTGCTGCCCTCACTGGTGCTCAACTAGCTAGTGTCCTCCACGCTGAACTCACCTTACCCATCAGGAAAGTCATCCTCTGGTCTGACTCCACTACAGTCCTCCACTGGATAAAGTCAGAATCCTGTCGTTACAAGGTTTTTGTAGGCACACGCGTGGCAGAGATTCAGAGCTTTACCAATGTGAGCGACTGGAGATACGTGGATACTGAGAACAACCCGGCAGATGATATTACACGGGGGAAGACTTTGAAAGAGCTGTCTCGACCGCATCGTTGGCACCAAGGCCCTGAGTTCCTGCGTCACACCGAAGATCAATGGCCAACCAGCCCTTCAGCCCATCTGGAACCAGAGGACAGTGAGCTGAAGAAATCAGCTTTCTGTGGGCATGTGGCTATCGATCCTTCTCCTCCACTCCCTGATGTCAGGACGTTCTCCACATGGAAGGACCTCTTGCAGGCAACAACACGATCCCTACATGGGGCGGCCGACCCAAGCTCTAGCCCACTTATTGCAGCAGCCGACTACATCAAGGCAGAGAATCTCCTCCTGAAACAGGCCCAGGCCGAGTCATTCCCAGATGAGGTCAAAACGCTCATGTCTGATCGAGCCCCACCAACCAACAGTCGTTTGGGCTCCTTATCCCCTGAGTACGATAGGGAGATAGGACTCCTCAGGGTCGGAGGGAGACTGCGGAGAGCTGAGCAGCTGGAATCAGACTCTATTCACCCGATCGTGTTAGATCCTAAACATCCTCTGACTAAGCTAATCATCCAAGACTTTGATGAGACCCTCCTTCATCCTGGACCAGAGAGAGTGCTGGCAGAACTGCGCCGCAGGTTCTGGATTCTGAGGGGGAGGGAAGCGATCAAGAAGTACCAGGGCACCTGCATGCAGTGCCAGGCATGGCGCGCCAATCCTTCTGTGCCTAAGATGGCAGATCTTCCTCCAGCTCGTCTGCGCCTGTGCAAGCCACCATTTTATTCAACTGGTGTGGACTGTTTCGGACCCTTTACAGTGAAGATTGGACGCCGAACCGAGAAGCGATGGGGGATCGTTTATAAATGTATGACGACTCGATGTGTGCACTTAGACCTCCTAGAGAGCCTCGACTCAGACGCCTTTCTGATGTCGCTGCGGCGCTTCATTGCTAGGAGAGGCAAGCCCTTTGAGCTCCTTTCAGACAACGGGACCAACCTTTTAGGAGGAGCTCGGGAGCTACGTGAGGCCTTCGAGGCCATGGCTCCTCACCTGAAGGAACAGTTGGCAGAACAGCAGATCACATTCTGTTTCAATCCACCAAGTGCTCCCCACTTTGGAGGAACGTGGGAGAGAGAAGTGAAGTCGGTGAAGACGGCTCTCAAGGTCGTCCTCAAGGAACAGACATTGCCCGAGACTGTGCTGCGGACAGTCCTTACAGAAGTGGAAGGCATCCTGAATGCTAAGCCCCTCGGTTATGTCTCTTCGGACGTAGCTGATCCGGATCCTATCACGCCTAGCATTCTACTTATGGGACGCTACGATGCATCACTCCCTCAGGCCATCTACGACTCCAGTAACACCCTAGGAAACCGCCGGTGGAGGCATAGCCAAGTCCTCGTCGACCACTTCTGGTCTAGGTTTGTCAGCCACTACCTGCCAAGCCTACAGGAGAGACAGAAGTGGCGGACAGACGGAAAACACCTAACAGTGGGCCAAGTGGTACTCATCGTCGATCGGGCGCTCTGGCCAGTTGGTAAGGTAACACGTACCTACCCGGGAGTGGACGGACGCATCCGGACTGCTGCCATTCAGGTCAAGGATCGGACCTACATCCGACCAGTAGCTCGCCTGGTCCAGCTCCCTAGGCTCGAAGACGATGAAGCCGGAGATTCGACTACCTGAGTGGACTTTCTATCTTAGATTCGATTGTCTATGCAGACACTCGGGGGCGGCTGTGTTAGAAAGCCCACATTTTCTCCTTTAATGTTATTCTATTTCATTATAAGTTTCTGTGTTTCATTTTAACACTCACTTGTTCCTTTTCACCTTAATTAACACTGAAGCTATTATTTCGGATTTCACTTGAAGGCATCACACCTGCATTCAATTAAGCTCTACAGTGAGTGAGTCAGTTGGGCTCAGTGCATGCCTCATGCCAAGACCGTGGTTTGCTCTTCCCTTGTGTTTGTTCACCTGTGTGATTACATTTGTTTCGGCAGTGTGTAAATGACCAAAGGTGAGTGTGTTAAGCGTGTTTATATACGGTATTCTGAATCTATATAATATTAAGATGCTTGTTTTGGTGGCCTTGGTTGTCTCTGCTAATGGGCTAATTTCTTTAGCTAGTGTTTGCTAGTCGGCCACATGGTATGCTACAGTAGCCATGTATTGGGGGCTGTATGCAGTTGGTTAATCTTACAGTTCTGCATCTGCATGTACAGTATGTATGTTATTGTGATATGCATAATATTATTATGTGGAGGTTTATATTGTTTGTCATGTTATATTGATGGCAGCTTTTGTGTTATTGTTTGTTGTTACAGACCACAGCCAGAAATAAATACTCAACTGGGAAGTCCGTCTCTGAGTCCTTTAATGGGGACCACACATCCATATTTTGAGCCACTCTAATACCAGTATTTCCAGGAGACCCCACATCTCCGTTTTACTTTATACTGTAAAGGAAGAGGAGCAGAGAGGAGGGGAGAGGAATGGGATGAGCTCATGGAAATGTGTGTGCGTCGTGCAGGCCCCTGTCTGTATCAATTGTTATTGGAACATGATGCACTGGACAAGGTCTCAGCAAAAGGAGCAGTCCTATATGTGTGAAATGTCATGGGCCAGAGCAAAGGGACTAATGACTCATAGCATTAATTATGTGTATGCAATTATAGCTTATTGATTAGGAAATGGCATGGAACTTATATTTTTCTCCAACAGCCACTGAGCTGGGGGAACCCCTTCAGCACATCTTCAATCTCAGTCTCCAGCTGGGGAAGGTACCCACAATGTGGAAGACATCATGTATCATCCCTGTGCCTAAGAAGGGGCGCCCTAGTGTGCTCAATGATTTTAGACCAGTTGCACTGACATCTCATATAATGAAGACCTTCGAGCGGCTGCTTCTCCGGCTCCTCAGACCTCAGGTTCAACACGCTCTGGACCCCCTACAGTTCGCCTATCAGGAGAAGGTGGGTGTAGAGGATGCCATCCTCTACCTGCTTCACCGGTGCTACTCTCACCTGGATAAAGGAGGCGGTGCTGTGAGAATCACCTTTTTCGATTTCTCGAGTGCATTCAACACCATCCAGCCGAAATCACCAGATAACAAGACATCCACAAGCACCAATTTTCCAACTTTCATTTGAGAAACGATTCAAAACAGAGAATTACAAACAGTTCCTTTTTTTCTCAGGCTCACAATCCCGTGTGTTGAACTATCCCCGCAGATGGTGTGTTTGTGTGACTTATTTACCTGTCCAGCCTCTTTGTGTAGTGTTGTGTATACAGTGTTGTCAACAAGATGTTACCACTCAAAGGGGAAAATAACTGCAAATATAAACACAGAGAGCTACATCCTGAGCCCAGACAGACCTGCTCTCTGACAGCTTGACAGTCACCTGAGGGGCAAACACATTCCAAAATCACTGTCTGTCCGACCGGCCACACACGCACGCATGCACACATATACACACACATCCACAGGGGGCCATGTAGGCAAGAGAAGCTGTATGGTCAAGCAGAAATATCTGTTTCTCCTCCATCAAGGTGCTGGTATCACTGGTGGCTGACATACTCTCTTTCTCTCTCTATCTCTCACACAAACACACACACACACACACACACACACACACACACACACACACTGATCGACAGATAGACAAACAAGAGACAGACAGAAAGAGACACACATGCGGCATGTTGCATGCAGGCACAGTTAGACAGGCACATGGTCTCAACACTAGAGACATGAGAGTTCTTACGCTGATACACTACGTACGAACACTGCAGATCTCTGTCTGGGTCTGATACACTACATTACTGCATGCTTCAGATCTCTCTCTGGATCTGATACACCATGTTGCTGCATGCTTCAGATCTCTCTCTGGATCTGATGCACTATGTTACTGCATGCTGCAGATCTCTCTCTGGGTCTGATACACTATGTTACTGCATGCTGCAGATCTCTCTCTGGATCTGATACACTATGTTACTGCATGCTGCAGATCTCTCTCTGGGTCTGATACACTATGTTACTGCATGCTGCAGATCTCTCTCTGGATCTGATACACTATGTTACTGCATGCTGCAGATCTCTCTCTGGGTCTGATACACTATGTTACTGCATGCTGCAGATCTCTCTCTGGATCTGATACACTATGTTACTGCATGCTGCAGATCTCTCTCTGGATCTGATACACTATGTTACTGCATGCTGCAGATCTCTCTCTGGATCTGATACACTATGTTACTGCATGCTGCAGATCTCTCTCTGGATCTGATACACTATGTTACTGCATGCTGCAGATCTCTCTCTGGATCTGATACACTATGTTACTGCATGCTGCAGATCTCTCTCTGGGTCTGATACACTACATTACTGGAGGCTATATATATATATATATATATATATATATATATATATATATCACATATGGCGGCTCCATTTTTTCTTTTGCAGTTTGAAGACAGATTTAGAGGAATATCTTATTTTAATTTAGCATTAGGATTAGACTGTTGTGATGTCATTATTCAGTTTTAACCATCAATAATTGTTCCTTTTCTCATTGGAGTAAATACTGTATATTTATTTCGAGATTTTTGTCAATTATTTGTGCTGTTATGGTTATTATTAGCTTAGTCACTCACTTCTACACTAGCTTAGATTGTGTTACTTATGGATGGAATTATAGTGAAAATAGATTATCCCCCCTTTTTGCTGGGGACCCCACTTTGAAAACCACTGGCTCAGGCTACAACTGTTGTGAGAAGCTGGTGCATTTTTGCACATTTTCAATGCAGATTGAGGAAAAATAAGATGGATCATGAAACTGCTGTCATCTGGTGCATTTTAGGCCCAGGAGAAACAGAGTTGAGGTGGGAATATGGCATGGCTGAGCAATGCAATGCACCTCAAAATAAAGTAAGCTATTTACAGTTAGTTTGTCAGTAAAAGGTTTGATGAATAAATCAATCAAAACCACTCCACTACTGTGCTGCAGTAGCTGTCGTAAAGACAGGGGGAGTGACTATCAGCTACTCAACATACTTGTTTAGTTACATTCCAATTCATCAACATTGGAGCGTTACTTAGCCCCCTTCCCGACATGCTAGGTTGACATGCTTGGTCCAAATTGATTCCTTTTTCTTCTACTTTATTATGGTATAAAGATCATCACTCTAGCTTTAAAAATGAGCTTGCTGTCCTCCGTGGATGTACGGGCCAAATTCAGTTAAAAAATGTGGGAGTTTAAGGTAGGGTGACCATACGTCCTCTTTTGCCCGGACATGTCCTCTTTTCACGTCCTGTCCGGGGTGTCCGGGGGGGGTTTATTAATTATTGAAAATGTCCGGGTTTTCACAGGACCATTAGGCATAACGGTGCCTGGCGCTTTAAATAGTACTCTGTTGCGTGTGACGTAATCCCTGAGAGGCTGCCTCCCTTGTGGGCGGCTCTTGTGTCACTCACTCACAAACACAGAGAGCTGACATCGGAGCAGCAGCACTGGCTCCGAGCCTCCTACTACAAAATGCCGAAGATTCCCCACTTACCGTCCTGGTCGGGACAAATGGGAGGCGGAGTGCACTGTGTGCAAAGCTATGTGTCCCTTTCAAATAAAGGTGCGGGGGATCTGAAAGCTCACATGGACACAGACAAACATAAGAAAGCTGTGCGGGGGGAGAGTTCGTCTACAAAATTAACGGACCCGGGAAAACGGAGGATTTGCATTTCATACTGTGAAACACCACAACAGCTACAGGTCCATGGATTGCACTATAGTGCCTTGAAGTAATATTGATAGTATTACATTAATATTGAAGTAGCCTAATTTTTGGTTTGTTACGGTTTTATTATTTACATTATTACATTGACAATATTGTAAGAGATATTTTGTTAAAATATTTTCTAATACAGAGGTATTATTTATAACATTATTTCATATTTTTGTATTTATTTTTCCAGTAAGTACTTGAAAAGAGTATTTTTTTGTATTATAGGCTATATAATAAAGTATCTTGAGGCGGAGCCGAGTGTCCTCTTTTTGGAAATCAAAATATGGTCACCCTAAGTTTAAGGTTGCCGTTTTTATTAGCAAAATTGCAGGCTATGCAGCATGAAACAATATAATGTGAAAAAATAGCGCTGCTTGGTGGACCATTTGCACGCCGAATTTACTAGAAGACCTGGATAACTTGAACTTAATTGACTTACTTGCACATCCATGCCGTCTGTAACCGCGTCAGGCCCGGCGCCACGAGGGGGCCTAAGGGGGCTTAGCCCCCTCAGTTCAATTTTCGGCCCCCTCACTTGATTTTTTTTTTTTTTTTTTTTTTAAGAATAGTTAAAGCAGCTACGAGCAACTTTTTCGATTGTTATTAAACAGTATAAATTTAATATCAATGCATCACATCTTACCTCTAATAGTCGACGAGACCAACGCAGAGTAGTCTCGCTTGAACCCCGAGTGAATCGGCCAGTGTAGTCTGTCTGTGGCCAGGGAAGATCAGGAAGTGAAATGAAACGGTTTGCAGCAGCCACTTCGGCCATAACCACAAAATAACTTCCAAAAAACCTGTTAGAATATAACGAGAGATGTTCGCGAGAGTATGCGTGGCTTTCACATTGTTTATGTTATGTTGCTAGGCAGCGCGAACGGGGTAGGCAGGCAGCTGTGTTTCACTTCCGGGTTTCACTTCCGCGTTTCACTTCCGGGTAGCCGGGCCGGCAGTAAGGAGAGAGAGAGAGAGAGCCCCCTGTTGACGCGAGTTTAGACAGACACAGACTTAATAATCATCCAAGGGAGCAATCTCCGATTCACACGGCTTTGGTCTCAGCTACTATTATAGGTAAGATGTGATGCATCAATATTGTAATTATACTGTTTAATAACAATCGAAAAAGTTGCTCGTAGCTGCTTTAATCTATAAAGGCCAGTTAGGCAATGTTTGTACCTGACATGTTTAGGCTGCTGTTTCTGCAGTCTTCATCAAATTTGATCAGTTTAAGTTGATGTAGGCTACCCCCTGTAAACATAGCTCTGTTGTTTCAGAATTGGCAGGGAAGCGCTATTTGCTGTGCTTTGGTTGTCACAAGGTGTCAGAGATGTAGCTATTTATTAAATTTGAACCTATGAACCCTTGAACCTCTATTAATGCCTTAATCTGCTGCTGTGAATTCAATGTTTTATTTGATTTTGAATAGTAGTCTTTCTTGTGTTGTTATTGCGCTTTTCAGAGGTTATTATGGTTAAAAAGTCCAGAAATAGGCATAGCGGGTATATAACCTATGTTTTACGATATAAAAATATCATATAAAAAAAAAAAAAAAAAAATCAGCCCCCTCGCCAGTTATAACAGCCCCCTCAGTCATTTCATCCTGGCGCCGGCCCTGAACCGCGTACAGCCGAGACGTTGCAGTATCCCAGTGTTTGCGGAGATTTCAGTCTCCGCGTGTACCACCTGCTCTAAACTCGTGTTGTGGAAAGTCGTGTTGGCTCATGTAATACAATGCAACGACTGTCTGGCTTGTGAGCTAATTTACTGCTTGATAAAAAAAAATAAGAAGAAGGGGAAAATATAATAATGCTGCTAATGTCATGTACATCTATCTATTACTGTCAGGTCATCACAGCAAAGTGGAATCTTGAGCCGTTTTCCCACATGCGTACCGGAAAATTACATGTGAGTCAATATCGGACATTTCCCTTCACACTTCGGCTCGCGCATGTGGGAATCTATCAGCGAAATTGCCTGTATGTTGGGGGGCGGGGGGAGGGGGGAGCTTGTATGTATGTAGAGAAAGCAAATGCACAAAGCGAAATGTGGAAGTAGTTTGCTTTGATGTGCGCGAATGATTAGATGATGCACTTTGAAGAAGTTGGGATCCGTGTCTGAGAGAAATAGTTGCTGGTTCGATGTTTATCCGTTCACCTGCAGCACTTTTTACAGACTGGCTTCGTTTGATGTGTCCGGGCTTGCCTTGCCTTCGGAAATCAGCACGCCCACACATGAAGCTGACATAGGCTACCGCTCTTATTATCACAAGATCATTTCGCCAGTTTGCTTTAATGTGCGCGAATGATTAGATTATGCCCGCTGGAATATTAAGCAACGTGTGTAGGCTACACCTCGCCCATGAGAGAAGGACCAGTGTCGCGGAAAATGACTGGACCCGTTTCCCACTTGGTCTCCCTTAAGAGCATACCGCTCTTCTGACTGGCTCGAACCTGGTGAAATCTCCGCGACGACGGGGTCGCGCTTATACCGGCACAACGACTTTCCCACATGCAGGCAATAGACCACGTTCCGGTCATTTAGCGGTACAAAGCGCATGTGGGAAAACGGCTTTGATGTCATCACTTCCTAGTAGAGAAATGGAGCTGGATTCAACAAGATTTTGAGACTCATTCATCATTGGACAATACAATGTCAATCTTACCAATCTATCCAATCAACAACCAATTTGGTTGAATAAATCCATTGATTGGTGAGGGTGGTTGAGGCTTCACTGCACTGCATGAAAAACCTGCTTTCCGGGCAAGTAAATGAACGTATACAGACTCAATATGCAGATACTATGTGGTACTTTCCCCCACTTTGCCACAAAGTACCACAAAGCCCTGCAAAGTGGATCTGCTTGCAGTTGTGCAAAGTCCCGGAAAGTAGGTTTTTCATGCAGTGCTGTTCCCTGTGAATTGCATGTGTTTTTCAACCAATCATAGATTAGCATGAGATAAATTACCAAGGGAATAAAATGCCCAAGGGGGTAATGTGAATGTAGCGTACCCCTGTGGGCACAGACAGACCTCTGTCTGCATGACGCTCTCCTTTCCATCAGTGCCCTACAGGTGTCACTGTTGAAGCATTTTAAGAATATCATGAAAGAAGAAGAAAAAATGTTTGATTGATATTTTAGTAAAAAAGAATATTATATAAAATCCCCCATCTCTTCTAAAAAATAAGGGAGGCTCATCCACCCTTGCATACAATAGAATAGAATAGAATAGAATACCTTTATTGTCATTGCAACTTGTACAACGAAATTCATTTTGTGCAGTACCAAGCTACGTAGGAGGAAGAAAAAAAGAAAAAAAAGTAACTAAGTCTAAAATAAATGTATCCTACATAATACCACATGCAATGGATAAAAAGACAAGATAATAGAATAAAATAAGTATTAAGAAGGGGCAGCATTCGTATCATGTGCGTCATAACATAGGACATTAAAGTGCAGCATACGTATCATGTGCGTCTTACTAAATGACATTAAAGTGCGATGTGTAAACAATAAGCAGATGTAGCAGCATACAATAAACTAATAAACTAATGTGCCAGTGTCAGTGCAGTGTCAGTGTAGGTCAGATGCGGGTCTGACGTTTGTTGGCAGGCTGGTTCAAGAGGCATATCGCACTAGGATAGAAACTGTTCCTTAATCTGGCAGTGCGGGCACGGATGCACCTGTACCTCCGTCCAGAGGGCAGGAGGGAGAACAAGTGGTGGCAGGGGTGAGTCGGGTCTCTGCTGATGTTGGTCGCTCTCCGGAGGCAGCGGGAGCTGTAAATCGAGTCCAGAGGAGGCAGCTGGGCTCCGATGATTCTCTGGGCGCAGTTGATGACCCGCTGCAGAGCTTTCCTCTCTGCAGCAGTGCAGCTGTTGTACCATGTGGAGATGCCATACGTGATGATACTTTCGATACTGCAGCGGTAGAAGGTAACGAGCAGGTCTTTATCCATCTTTACCTTTCTTAATGATCTCAGAAAGTAAAGCCGTTGTTGTGCTTTCTTCACCAGCGCAGTGGTGTTGGCGGTCCATGAAACATTATACATTAATAACATATAAAAAAAAAATAGTGGCGTTAATAGGACCGATAGTTAACGCGCGATTAACGCGTTAACGCTGACAGCCCTAACATATATATATATATATATATATATATATATATATTTATAAAATGGCTCTCTCAAATCAAGCAATCTGATTGGTTCACAGCCATTGTATAATTCCAGTAACCGAGTTCAATAACCCATGGCCATGGGTTATTGGTTGCCATGGCAACTCTCTTACTAAGAGAGTAATAATAAGGCTTACCTCAAATGACAACGTAGAAAAAAAAATGGCGGAGACAGCTGTCAGATCCTTGTGAATCGATCTTCGCTTATAACTTTACTAATACTTCGCAGAAAATGATGTTTTGTACAAGAATAGATGCGGGCTAATGTCTTCTTTGCAAAAGAAAGGCTGTTAACTCTGCATTTAACCCCGCATTTAACCCCGTAACGTTAGTTGGTGTCGGGCAAGCCCTGAGAATGCAACGCTGCGCTCGAGCTGCCTGGGTTTCCAGAAAGCTCTCAGCCAAGCGCCAGGATTGGCCAATGTCAACTTCAGTCTCCAGAACGATCCAATCAAATCAACCGCACGTCTATCTTCTTGCTAGAGGTCCCGCCTTACAGTAGTGTTTCAACTGACTCTCAGAATACCATGCCAGTCGGACTTATAGTGTTATTATTATTATATTATTATACTTGGAACCCTTTTATAAAAGCAATATAGCACTCGAGCAGCGTGTGTTGTGGAATATATCCCCCTGCTCAGTTGTTATCCCACTCGGCCTGCGGCCTCGTGGGATAACAACTGATCAGGGGGATATATTCACCACAACACACTTGCTCTCGTGATATATTGCTTAAATATATCACATATGGCGGCTCCTTTTTTTCTTTTGCAGTTTGAAGACAGATTTAGAGGAATATCTCATTTTAATTTAGCATTAGGATTAGACTGTTGTGATGTCATTATTCAGTTTTAACCATCAATAATTGTTCCTTTTCTCATTAGAGTAAATACTGTATATTTATTTCGAGATTTTTGTCAATTATTTGTGCTGTTATGGTTATTATTAGCTTAGTCACTCACTTCTACACTAGCTTAGATTGTGTTACTTATGGATGGAATTATAGTGAAAATAGATTATCCCCCCTTTTTGCTGGGGACCCCACTTTGAAAACCACTGGCTCAGGCTACAACTGTTGTGAGAAGCTTGTGCATTTTTGCACATTTTCAATGCAGATCATGCGCGTAGCCATGGGTGCGCTAGGGTGTGCAAATGCCACCCAGACAGGCCTCTGGCGCACCCCAAAAAATGGGGTAAAAAAAGTGTTTTGTTTTGTCTGCAAAACACATGTCAACGCTGTCATGCACTGTGTCCAACTGTCCGCTGACCTATGTGCCCCGGAGCATCATGGGAAACTAGTTAAGCTGTCGTCCACGTAAAGTAAACAAATGCAGGCACGCACAGCAGCAGCAGCGCCAAATCAAGAAGACATGAAACAAAGCTCGCTTTTAAGCTTTTTCGGCAAAGGCAAGAAACGACGAGGAAGAAGATGACTCGTCGTCACCCTCCCCCTCAACAAGTGCGGATTGTAGTGCACCCGTTCCCGCACCTGTATTGGTGGTGTACAGTGGAGAAGATGATGCAGCTGAAACAATGATGTTAACAGCGGGGAACGCAGCCAAAAACACACCGGAGGTTTGTGCAGAGCCAGAGGACACTGGCGCTACAGATCTCTCTGCAGTAGACGAACCTGCATGCCAACCAAATTTGCGTTCTTTCCCGACTAGAACACTCATTGGAAAAAGTAGGTGAGACTTTTTTGAGATACTAAACAAAGTGGTTTTACATGTTGCCAAAAAATACAATTTAATTGACTGCTTCTACCTGCTAATAATGAGTGCGAAAAGGAGCAAACAACACACAAATATTCCTCTAAATCTGGTTTGAAAAGACCCCAAAAAAAATTGGTCCGCCCCCTGGCACACCCTGGCTTTCTGTGGCACACCCAATGAGCCGAGTCTGGCTACGCTACTGATGCAGATTGAGGAAAAATAAGATGGATCATGAAACTGCTGTCATCTGGTGCATTTTAGGCCCAGGAGAAACAGAGTTGAGGTGGGAATATGGCATGGCTGAGCAATGCAATGCACCTCAAAATAAAGTAAGCTATTTACAGTTAGTTTGTCAGTAAAAGGTTTGATGAATAAATCAATCAAAACCACTCCACTACTGTGCTGCAGTAGCTGTCGTAAAGACAGGGGGAGTGACTATCAGCTACTCAACATATTGTTTAGTTACATTCCAATTCATCAACATTGGAGCGTTACTTACCCCCCTTCCCGACATGCTAGGTTGACATGCTTGGTCCAAATTGATTCCTTATTTCTTCTACTTTCATATGGTATAAAGATCATCACTCTAGCTTTAGAAATGAGCTTGCTGTCCTCCGTGGATGTACGGGCCAAATTCAGTTAAAAAATGTGGGAGTTTAAGGTTGCCGTTTTTATTAGCAAAATTGCAGGCTATGCAGCATGAAACAATATAATGTGAAAAAATAGCGCTGCTTGGTGGACCATTTGCACGCCGAATTTACTAGAAGACCCGGATAACTTGAACTTAATTGACTTACTTGCACATCCATGCCGTCTGTAACCGCGTGCAGCCGAGACGTTGCAGTATCCCAGTGTTTGCGGAGATTTCAGTCTCCGCGTGTACCACCTGCTCTAAACTCGTGTTGTGGAAAGTCATGTTGGCTCACGTAATACAATGCAACGACTGTCTGGCTTGTGAGCTAATTTACTGCTTGATAAAAAAAAAATAAGAAGAAGGGGAAAATATAATAATGCTGCTAATGTCATGTACATCTATCTATTACTGTCAGGTTATCACAGCAAAGTGGAATCTTGATGTCATCACTTCCTAGTAGAGAAATGGAGCTGGATTCAACAAGATTTTGAGACTCATTCATCATTGGACAATACAATGTCAATCTTACCAATCTATCCAATCAACAACCAATTTGGTTGAATAAATCCATTGATTGGTGAGGGTGGTTGAGGCTTCACTGCACTGCATGAAAAACCTGCTTTCCGGGCAAGTAAATGAACGTATACAGACTCAATATGCAGATACTATGTGGTACTTTCCCCCACTTTGCCACAAAGTACCACAAAGCCCTGCAAAGTGGATCTGCTTGCAGTTGTGCAAAGTCCCGGAAAGTAGGTTTTTCATGCAGTGCTGTTCCCTGTGAATTGCATGTGTTTTTCCAACCAATCATAGATTAGCATGAGATAAATTGCCAAGGGAATAAAATGCCCAAGGGGGTAATGTGAATGTAGCGTACCCCTGTGGGCACAGACAGACCTCTGTCTGCATGACGCTCTCCTTTCCATCAGTGCCCTACAGGTGTCACTGTTGAAGCATTTTAAGAATATCATGAAAGAAGAAAAAAAAATGTTTGATTGATATTTTAGTAAAAAAAAATATTATATAAAATCCCCCATCTCTTCTAAAAAATAAGGGAGGCTCATCCACCCTTGCATACATTAATAACATATAAAAAAAAATAGTGGCGTTAATAGGACCGATAGTTAACGCGCGATTAACTCGATGTACTTCGGTGATATTTTATTTCCGTTTTTCACAAGGTGCAAACTACGGCTCTTGACTTATCCACTGTGCCATTTGGGAAGTAAAACGATCCATTTAAAAGCGTATTGCTGTCGTTCTCTTCCATGCCTGCCTGCACAAGCAGGAGACAGGAAACCGAACGGCTTGACTACAAGTACGGGGCGACGAAGGGACAAAATAGCGGCATGCGATTAACACGATTAAAAAAAAATAACGCGTTATGATCGGCGCGCGTTAACGCACGATTAACGCGTTAACGCTGACAGCCCTAATATATATATATATATAATTTTTCTTGTGTAGCCCAGTGATAGAAAGCCACGCCTCCAGCTTCACCATGCGAATCAGCCCTAGATCAGAGACAGATGTAAGAGCAGAGAGGGGGAAAGAGAAGAACACCCCACAGCCCAGCAGCTCCGCCAGATCAGGACAGCCCCCCCCCCACCCCCTCCGGCGCCCTACCCGGCTGACCAGGATGGACATACGGACGGACGGACAACCCGGATCCATAATGCCTCCAGCCTGGCTATTGCCGGCATAAAATTGGAGGCATAAAAAAACCCACAAGCAGACATAGAGACAAAACAAAGTTCAAGGGTTTTTACTGAGAATTAGAGTTGTGTTACATGGGCACAGTTGCCGGAATGTGCAGAGGACTGGGAATGGCAAGTTGCGGCTGTAGTTGAAGTAGTATCGAAGGCTGAGGATGTACAGTAGTTGCGGCTTGGCTGTAGGGGGACCGAAAGGGTGGACCCCGGCCTGGCAGAGGTTGGGTGTTGGGACTAGGGGTCCCAAGTTAAGATGGCAAGCTGGAGGCGGCAGACAGAGCCAACGAGCAGTGGCTTGTGAGTCTATGAGAGCAGTAGTGCAGCTACTGTATCAGTCTTAAGCCAACAGAGCAACATAATCTTAGTTAAACAGCCACGCCTCCAGCTTCACCATGCCAAATCAGCCCTAGATCAGAGACAGGTGTGAGAGCAGAGAGGGGGGAAAGAGAAGAACACCCTACAGCAGCTCCACCGAATCATGACAACATCGCTATATAGCACATCAGCCCTACCTAATAATAATAATAATAATAATACATTTTATTTGGAGGTGCCTTTCAGAACACCCAATTTGGTGGGTAGGCCTGAGAGAACAGCATTGCAGTAATCAATCCGGATGTAACAATACATGGAAATATGTATACAGTCACAGTATAAACAATGGAGCATTTTTTTTAAATACTGTATACCTGGGCTATGTATATGTGGTGTTACTTGTTGGTAATGTCGAGGGGATTTTGAATATGTGATGGTGGGTGTAGTGTTTTGACAGTTGAGGGTACCCTGAATGAGTGAGTTGATTGTGTGTGATCATATATATATATATATATATATATATATATATATATATATATATATATGTGTGTATATTTACAACGCCGGTTTGCAGCTTCTTAATCAAACTCGTGTCTAGGGGTATCTTAGTTATCACCACCGACTACTGTAACATGAATTGACAAAGAAGATTAGGCCGTTCAACCATTGAACTCAGCTCAAATGACCTGAGCCTTGGTGCAGGACGCTTGGCTCCATCTGGCCGTCACTCATCCCTCAGCTGGCGTCTTGGCTCGTCCCGATGTCTGAACAGCACTGTCGTCTTTTTCAGAAGTGAGAGTCGTCCAGGCCTCACTCATTCACGTGTGCCTCACCAAAAGGCAAGACTGAAACATTAGTTTATGCAACATCCAGGTAGCTCCTGCTAGTCTGTCCTCCTTGTGAACACTGTCTGCCTCACACCGGAACTACGTCCTTCCCGGAAGCCAGAGCGAAAAGGTTGCCCTCTCCTCGCCTTCTTAAAGTCACAGGTTCACAATTCCCCCAGGCAATTTCAACATAATTCAATGATCAGACAGCCAGAAATACATAGGTAAACATTATCATATTTAAGTTGAGGGGATACTGCTCTACCTACCGATCCATAACAAAAAATATAATTTTTAGGGAACTTATGCAGGGAATGTATGCATATTATCGCGCCGTGTGCTTTTGTAGAATGATCAGCTGGAGTGAAATCGGTTAGGACGTGTAGGTTTTTAAAATTTAAACATTGTCTTTAAAGGAAAGGGGGCAGGGATGTAACGCCAGTGGTTGAAGTGAGGTCTGTAGTGGAGGAATTAACCTTTTCTGGATTTAAGAGCTGCCGAGAGGAGACAAGAAAACCTCTGTCTGTCACCTCTGGATCCAGGAGAGAAGAGAGGGAGCTGAAGAGGGACATGAAGAGATGAGAATGAGAGGAGAGGGGAGGAGAGGAGGAGAGGTGGAGAGAAGAGGAGAGGATAAGAGGAGATGGGAGGAGAGGAGAGGGCACTAGAAGATGGAAATGAGTGTGAGAATGAACGATTTGACAATTCAGTCTGATATCAGGCTACATCTTCCCTGCGTCAACTCTGAAAACAAACTGTATTGCCTTCATAATTAAATTTCATTGATACACTCTTGGTCCAGAAAGATGTTTTGAAATACATAAATTCACCACACAAGAAAATATAAATATATTTATATTCATATTTTCAGCAGCAAAGAATAGTAGAAAAAAACGGGTCTGAAGAGCATTGAGGTGATGCCTATTAATCCCCTTCCATCCGACAGCGGCGGCAGAAAAGGTAGCATAGTGAAATGACAAGCCCCCTAAAAAAGTGAAGGAGCTTGAACACTTGAACGATTCCAACTACAGCTCCCCTCAACCATGCCTGTGGTTTTGAAAAGGCTGAGGAAGGTGAAGACGGGCGAGAGCCCAGTGGACAGGTAGGTAATAGGAGGGCAAGGCGAAGGGGAGGGAGGGAGAGACAGGCACGGGGCAATCATGAAAATGAATGCAAATGGGAGGCGAGGGCAGCCATGGGTGGTCCAAGAGCAAGAAGGGGAGGGGATGTTGAAAGAGCAAAGGATGCCTTGTCCCTTCAAATAAGGTTATGTTATGATACGCCTTGAGACAGGAGATCATAGTCATGACGTCAGCCTAAGAGGATTTCCAGATTAGAACATCATCTTTTCCCACTTATTTTCATTATTCATTAGGATTTTGCCATATAGTGATAAATCTTTGCACAGCTAGGATGATATAGATTTATGCAGGGTTGGGAAGGTTACTTTAAAAATGTCATCTGTTCCGATTACTATAGTTACCTGTTAAAATCTGTAATAGGTAACCCAATCCAAGTATCACAATATCAAAGTAATGTAACTGATTACTTTCCGTACATTTGGATTACTTTGCATCAGTGATGTTACCTGGGGTTGTAAAGTGTTTCGGGTCTCTCAACATCATACACCCTCGCCCAGTAGACCCAGCCGAGGCCGATTAAGACCCCGACCCGCGTCCCATAAGCAGCCGCTCACGGATCAGCCTTCCTTACTCTGTCTGCAATGTTGCCTGCGGAAGGTTTGATCACGCCCAATCCACTGCAATAGAGTTAGTGCTACACCCACGGCTGGACTGTAATGTATTCTTACCGGTGCAATGGCCGGCAGGCCGCTGCGAAGTGGGCCGGTCAGGTTGGTGAAAATGTATGTATTATGTATTTGATTGGGCCGGTAGCGGCCCATTCAACATTATCTGTGCTGTTTACAACAAGCTCTGTGGCCATTAGTATCTGTTTCTGGGTGTACAAGGCATACCTGAAGGCACCATGAGGGGCTCACCCACTCTTTACCGTGCAGAGCGAAGTAGACGCTCAATGGATTTTACGTGCAGATAGCGCGACTACGCTTCCTCAAAGTGCGGATGGCGTGACCGCAGTCCATTCAGGCGTCAATAATGAATGATTCTGGTCTCTGGAGTGGCCCTCTATGTTCGTCTGCCTCTCACTTGTTTGAGGTAAGTGTGGCAGCTATTTGAATTTGACCAAGCGATAGGATTCTGGGCTGGCTTGTAGCCTTGACGCGGTACACGCCAAACTCTATTAGAAAATGTGGCAATTTAACACACTGCCTTCCTTGATATCGGCAATCGCACCTACCTGGTAGAAAACTACCTAAAGGCCTTCACAAATTCGTAGAGCCTGCTGGTAAATTCGGCGTACATATGATCGACCAAGCACTACTTAATTTCAACAAAATGACAACTTTTAGGATTGGTGCACACTGCTAGGTAATCGATGAGTGAGCTAGGTAACGTTATTCATGGTGGTAGCCAGATGGGTTAAACGGCAACAACGACATTATGATTTTCACGTTTTTATAATGTTTAGATTAATATCTAAACTGTGCTTATTAGAGTAACTTATAAACAATATTTCATTTCCAATGAAATATGCTTGCTCCATCAAACACAGGCATGGAATGAGTTGAGTTGTAACAGACTATGGGGAAAGATACATCAGACATTATGGGAAATGTTTGTGTGGCTATATTATGTCCAAAGTAATCTACTCTATATTTTTTGGTTTTGAGTATCTAAGTTTTAGTTTAGTTTTATAGTTTCACCTATAACAATACTGATTCCTAGTGGTAGGGAGGGACGCCAACATGACAACAATCAATACACTTGTATTTGCGTTTAAAAAAAAATCAGTGTTGTTATGTTTAGTACTGTACTTATGTCTATTTGATAAGTAAACGTTGAGTTCTCACTGGGCACGTTTATTCAATGCTGCAACATAATTACGCCTAAAACCCCTAGACCGGGTCATAACATGTGGCTTTATAAGTAAATCCCCAACCCATGCGAGCGCGAGCGCAGCGAGCGCGAGCTCGAAAAATTGGGCCGATTCGAAATTGTGGGCCTGTCTGACACATGGCAGGTAGCTTTTTTGGTCCCAGTCCAGCCCTGGCTACACCGCAGTATTGTAAGGCCCTTCGGTGCATGGAGGGTCTAGGCCCTGTGTGGGTGACTCCAGGCCGGGCTTCTCCTACCTCTCACCAGACCCTCCCGGGGAAAAGGCAATCCTAGCATGGGCAGAGGACGCCTCAAGAAGGCCTGTGCGCTGCACATCATTCGCCTGCGGTGAGCACCTCGCTCTAGCCTGAAGGACCCCAGGCCGCGCCGATCTTTGCACAGATTTTCAGGAGGAAAATAGCATTTGTGGATTTCTCACTCACGAGAGAGCCAGGATGGGGTGCTAATCCCATCCTGTACCGGATGTCGTCTCTCCGACCGTCAACTGTCTCTCCAGCTTCACCAAACCTACCTTGCCATTTAAAAAAAACAGCACAGCACATCTAAACTTGCATAATGTGTGTCTGTGTGTGTGTGTGTGTGTGTGTGCTGCGCATTACACGATCAAAATGAAGTGAACGTGACCGGTGTGTAGTCAAAACGTACCATTTTCACCGTATAGCAAGTTGCTACTTGCTACTAGCAACGAGCTAGAGTTGTTATTGTTGTTTCATAGCGACGGATGGATTTGAGAGCGACACGCAGGGAGCGGAAAATAAATCTGTTAATGGGCAGAGCCGGTTGGTTGGAGCCAATGGCAGAGCTGGCAGGGAGCGGAAAGGGATTTTCTTCCGCTGCCGACCGCATTGAAACGGGGCTGCCCCGAGAGGTTAGAGATTTTTTTTTTCTTTTTTGGTGTTTAACCGATGGGTTCCCAGATTGCATAAGATGTGACATGTAATCCATTACTCCCCAAGCCTGGATTTAGGTGTACAGTAGGTGGAGGCAGACAGTATGGATTGAGGTGTACAATAGGTGGAGGCAGACAGTATGGCAGGGAGACAGTAGGTGGAGGCAGACAGTATGGCAGGGAGAGAGTCTGACACACCACATCAGGGTAAAGAATGACCTCTTCTATCGCATCACGCAAACACTAAGTCAAGTCCAGTTTATTATATAGCCCTAAATCACAAGCATGTCTGAGAGGGCTTTACAGATAATATGTCTAGCTAAATCTAGCTAAGCACTACCAATAAACATGAAGAAGCATCTGAGATTGACACACCATGAGCGGACTGCGATGAGCAAGGCAGTCGGCATATCTGGTGAGACACCGAGGAATGGTGGACCCATGTGGAGCTGCTGTTTGCTGAGGAGGAGGTGAGGATGGACTCAATGATGGAGGTGTAGAAGTGGACCATCGTTGCCTTTGGCACTTTGAATTTCTTCAGGAAGTACATCCTCTGTTGTGCCTCTGTTTTCTTCTTTTCTTTCAGTTCCTGGCTGATGATGGTCCCCAGGAAGTGGAAGGACTCCACAGTGTTAACTGGGGAGTCACCCACCCAGGGGGCAAGGGTGGGGCTGCGTTCCTCCTGCAGTCCACAACCATCTGCACCGTCTTCTGAGCATTGAGCTCCAGGTTGTTTTGACTGCACCACGTCACCAGATGGTCGACGTCCAGCCTGCATTCAGACTTGTCTCCATCAGAGATGAGCCCTATGAGGGTGGTGTCATCGGCAAACTTCAGGAGCTTGACGGACTGGTCACTGGAGGTGCAGCTGTTGGTCTGCAGGGAGAAGAATTATGGAGAGATGACACTGTCCTGGGCACCACCGATGCTGATAGAACGGGAGTTCGGTGACATGCTTCCCCAGCCTTACATGCTGCTTCCTGTCAGTCAGGAAGTCTGAGGACCATCTGCAGATGGAGTCGGGCACACCCAGCTGAGAGAGCTTCTCCTCTAGCAGGGCTGGGATGATTGTATCGAAGGCTGAGCTAAAGTCCACAAACAGGATCCTGGCATAGGTTCCTGTGGTGTCCAAGTGCATAAGGATGGAGTGGAGGTCCATGTTTATAGCATACAGACCTGTTGGCTCTGTAGGCAAACTGCAGGGGGTCCAGTAGTGTACTCGGATTTCAGGTCGGACAAAACAACGCGCTCAACTTCACACAAGTTGTTTTAGTTGCCTAAACATAAGCATGGTTTAAACATAACCGATGTGGCATGTTAAAATTAAACGTGTCCCACGCGAGGGGTATCACCTGCGTTTGCTATGTCGTTTTGAGAGTCATTGACAAAATATTTATGTTGTTTTGTTATAGTACATGTTGCATTCTCTCTATCCTTTCCCTTCCCTTCCCTCTCCTCCTTCGTTCACTGTCTCACTTGCCTCCCCATGCCTCCCTCCCTCCCTCCCTCTCTCCCTCTCCCGCAGGGGCTTTCACGCCCGCCCGCCCGCCCCGCTCCCCCAAAATCGTACGCTTGTGGGATAGGAGGGCTCGATGCTTGTTCCTTGCTGCACCTGACCTGTCCTCCACGGTTTGAAGCGTGGAAAAAACATGGTGGCAAATTTGAAACTTTCTCTTCCTAAATCAAAACCACTCAGCGAATTGTGTTTCTGATTACATTTGATGCTTACAATAGGCCATGCTGTGTCTCCCTGTGCCTTTGTTTTGGGTTTAAAACCGGTCGTTTAAAAGATCAGATAGGAGTTCGGGAGGTGTGTGAGGCGCGGGGCGCGGACCTCATTTGCACAAAGTATAGGATCCTATACTTTATGCAAATGGTCAGGCGGGTGGTGCCCGCTCCCCGCTCGTGGACCTCCCCGCCTGCCCCACAATGCATTGTGCGGCTGTCTACAATATGAATGGGAGGCGTAAAAACCCCCACATTGGTGGACACATACTGTCTCTCTCCCTCCCTCCCTCCCTCCCTCCCTCCCTCCCTCCGTCTTCCTGTGTCTGTCTTCCACACCATGTGGATGCAGGAGAGCAGCCTTTCTGCTCAGTCGTCCCCGACTGACAAGTACCTTAAAAAACCCTCTCAGCTTCAACATGATGCCCCGTGACCTCCCACGCCCACTCCATAAATGAATGGAAATATACATCAAAAATGCGTGTGTGTGTGTGTGTGCGCGCACCCGTGCGTGAGGTGCCACGCTCTCGAAAATAAAAAAGAAAGAAATATTCAGCTTGTTGAAAGCTAATATCCATGGACAAATGCTTTGTTGCATCTCTCTCTCTCTCTCTCTCTCTCTCTCTCTCTCTACATCTCTCTCTATCTCTACCTCTCTCTCAGTCCCTCAGTTTCAAAACATTTCAGTCTCAGCACTTAAAAAGAAGTTTGAACGATGAATTATTGATACAATCGTTTTCAGATATTGTCGTCTTTCATCTGGTATTCAGTAGGCTATGTTGCATGCAATACTACTACACAAACCTACAGACAGACAGACAGACAGACAGACAGAAAGACAGACAGACAGACAGACAGACAGACAGACAGACAGATAGATAGATAGATAGATAGATAGATAGATAGACAGACAGACAGGCGGCCGGCGTGCCTGCCTGGCTCTGCCAGCTCGTCATGCTGTACAGCAGCATTGTCATTGAACAGTGACTTTCCAGATAACTTTGAAGATGGAGGGAAGGTGGGGGCTCACGACCAACTGTTGGCAAACATGCATGCATACTGTAAGTCTCTCTTGCACTCTCTCTCTCTCTCTCTCTCTGTGTCTCTCTCTCTCATCTGCCCTCTTTCCCTGCACCGCAGGTTCTGGCCTTCCTGCAGTTTTGAACATCTCAGCTTGTGGTTCCAGATTAATAAAACAGGAAATTAATGAATTTTGGATGAAAGCAGTGCGGCGGGGGGGAAGGCTGCGCCTCATAAGGCATGTATTATTGATCAGATTGAAAACCTCCAGTTACCTCTGGAACCAAACCTAGAAGCAGGCCTCCACCGCTCCCCCGCTCCCTTAAAGAATGCTAATTGCGGGGAGCTAAAGGACTAATATCATTGAGCATGTTTTCAGACAAATCATCATCATGGCTTGACACTAAAGGAATTCCTTTAATATGCATGGGGCCTGTCACGCACGATTAGCGTGGTCGCCGTGGTGATATTGCAAGGCAAGTTTAAGAAAGGTCATGCAAAATAAAATGAGCGCCTATATTACTCTTCCTGCTAGAGAAAAAGAAGTCAGAATGGGATGAAACATATGAAAACATTGTTAAATGAGTTAAATGAGGAGCTTTTGAAGGCAATACCACCATCAACTTTGAAATCTTATTCTATTAGTGAACATTTTCTCTCTTGCAGTGTGTGGCCCTCTCATCTGATCACACAATGCAATAAACAATCAAGCGGTGGGGTGGGTGTGGGTGCTTCTGGTGTATTCCAAGTATCCAGAAGCCTAGTCTCGCAGTAGTCAGCCATAGATGCATCTACATCTGGAACACAACTCTGAAAAGTGGTTATGGACTGTCCAATATTTACATGGGGTGGGGTGGGGTAAAATATTATATATCATTTTAAAGAAATCAACATTTAGATAATTTTCTCTCTGCCCTCTGCCCGCACCTTTAAAAAAATGATCTGCCCTCCCCCACCCACAAGTTCACCCTTTTATAGTTTCATACACAACTTAGTTTGTTTGAAATAAAAGTAACCCTTTATTTTACAGGTACCCTAGTACCCATACAGTATGAACTATTTGTAATTACACCAAATGTAATTACACAGCAATTACCAATAGTTATAAGTTCATAATTATGTAGTTACATTGTAACAGACCTGTAAAATTGAGTGAGTCTGTTCAACTGTAGTTCATATGTAGTTACATGGTACCGTACCTGTAAAGTGGAGTGAGTCTATTCAACTGTAGTTCATATGTAGTTACATGGTACCGGACCTGTAAAGTGGAGTGAGTGTATTCAACTGTAGTTCATATGTAGTTACATGGTACCAGATCTGTAAAGAAGCTCTGGCCTGGGACAGAGATTGCTAAAACCCAGTGGTGGATTCGAACCACTGAACTTCAGATTGCAAAGAAGGCGGCTTTAACCACTCAGCCACGAGTGGTTAGTAGTAGTATCAAGTATTCGTTGTGCTTTTAATTTCAGAGTCTTCACCTGGTCTTTCTGTGTATTGAGCTAATTGTTAAAACTGTGGTTGTGTTATTGACAGTGACAGCCATTTGTGTATGTAGCCTAATGTAATTTTCATAGCTGAGGAGGAGTAGTGGAGTAATTATTGTGTGTAACGATACAGTGACCTGAGCTGGCTGTGGAAGACAACTCATCATAGATCTTGGGCATGTAGTCTTTCCAATAGCCTGTTTACGCCCTCACCAATGCGTAAAGACGCACGCAGTGCACACAGAGAGACCTCAGACTTGCACGTACAGTAGGGTATAGTGTGTGTGTGTGTGTGTGTGCGCGCGCGTGTGTGTGTGTGTGTGTGTGTTTGTGTGTGTGTGTGTGTGTGTGTGTGTGTGTGTGTGTGTGTGTGTCAGAGTGGGACATTCTTTTTAAGCGGTTTTATTCACTTGACCCCAGCATTGCATGATTTTTAGTTATTCGGTTTTGGACCAGGTTTGATCAGTATGTATAATATATATTTTACATTTGGGTTTATTGCCAGTGTGCGTGCGTGCGTGCGTGTGTGGGTGGGTGGGTTACGTTCAGTGTTTGGAATAACGCCGTTTAAAAGAACGGCGTTAGGTAACGCCGTTATTTTTTCAGTAACGGGGTAATCTAACTAATTACTGTTTCCGTCGTTACAACGCCGTTATCGTTACTGAACGCTAAATGCGGTGCGTTACTATGAAATGATTGAGTAAACTACCCGTAGCCTACACTAGTGTTGTCAAGTGAGGAGACCGGGTGGGTTAACATAACGAGATAAAGGATTATGATTGGCTAAGGCAGAGTCATGTGTTTCATGGTAGCCAATCGGAGCCAGTGTTACACACGAGCCAGGAGTCAGGACACGGGCGACACACACACACACACACACACACACACACAGACACACCAAACAGATTCGAGGAAGCAGCAGAAATGGCGAGTCCGGAGTAGACAGCTGCGCGGGCCTGAAACTTCGGCCCGAGCCCTCCCCGGCCCGTGACATGCAGACCCGTGCCCGATCCAGCCCGTTGCGAGGCCCGAAGCCAATATTACGATATAATGACACATCTCTCTCCCTCTCTGTTCCGCGTGCTGCGTCGCCGCGCGGCCGTCCTGCGCAGCCTCTCTCTGTCTGTCTCTCTATTTGACTCTCTCTCTCTCTCTCTGTGTTCGGGAGCTGTCCGCTCACTGTACATGGACGGCCACGGCACAAACGGCTTGTTTCTCTCTCTATCTCTCTTCGGGAGCTGTCTACAGCTACTAACGTCACGTGAGGGTCTGTGTGTGGCTGGGGGAGTGTCTGTGCACTCCTCCTCTTTGTCTGACTGTGCTCCGCTGTGTAAAATCAAGCGAGTACGCTAATACAACATTATTTAATTGAATTATTGAAACGGCCCGACCCCGGACCTATTAATTAAAAATAAATAAAAAACAAGCCCGGCCTCGGCCCATTTTGGTCGGCCCGAGGGGCCCGTGAGGGTACCCTCAGGTTTGCAGCAATCCATGAAAATTTGGCATTTTCAAGGTGGAGATAATGCAAATAGTTACTTTCCCTGGTAACTAGTTACTTTTATTATAGAGTAATTCAGTTACTAACTCAGTTACTTTTTGGAACAAGTAGTGAGTAACTATAACTAATTACTTTTTTAAAGTAACGTTCCCAACACTGGTTACGTTATACTGTAGAAGGCCTGGTTCTGATAGGCACAGTTCGCCACTGCATTCTTCACAGTGATACATGTTGAGCTGAGTGACACTTCAGTGAGAATCACCTTCCCTCGATGAGGCTCGTTTATTTGCTTTCCAAACCTCTTATTGTATGAGGCCAAGTTCTCTATGGCCTCGTCCTTGTAAAACTTCTGCCACGTCACCTGCAGCACACCCATCCCATTTGTCATTGCACAGTTGTAATGTGCGTTCCCTCCGTAGCCAGCTGTAGCCTTTCCATTGATGACTACGTCAGATGAGACTGTGTCAAACAGTACCAGCCACACTGTCCGAGAGCATTTGTCTAATATCTCTAGGCCGACGTTTACTTAGTTTAACCAATCAAAATGTTCTCTCCCATGGATATGCAGCTCATACAACCTCTCATATTCTTCAGACTTAGTCTTCTCATCACACTAGTATCAGGGGCAGGCTGGTTCTCAACTAGCTGCCCGCTGTCTTGTGGTGGCAGGGTGGTGCAGAGGGGCTCATGGCTGCTCAATACTGAGGAGAGGTACTCGGCTTCCTCCGCCAACCGCTTCACCTCCTTCCTTAGAGCAGCGTTCTCCTTTCCTAGGTACTCACTCTCCCAGTGTAGACTGTCGGCCTTCTGAGTTTGTGCCATCCTGTTTTTCTGAGCTGCTATCGGAGCCTTCTCATTTCGCATCGCATTGTCTTGCGTATTGCTGCCCAGTGACAGCAGCAAATGTGCGGCTGCCATTTTTGGTGGCAAATCCCTGTGATTAGTTTTCTCCTGCTGGGTGTTGAGGCCGTTTCTCTCTGCGTAGGGTGGTGTCATCTGTTCCATACTGGACCCGTCTAAGGGAGACAGGGTCGTCGTTCTGATTTATTTTTCTCTTTCGACTGATCGATGTCATATTTTGGGTCATGTCCTCTGGCCTTTTGAGCACACTTGAGCTTTGGCTATTTCTCTCTTCTTTCTTGCAGAGTGTGTGCTAGTCTGTTGCTTCAGGTCTGATCCTTGTTCTATAAGTATCTGCTGCTAGATGCATGTCATCTCTAGGTCCCACCCTCTCCTTGCTGTGGGCGTGGTCACAATCCCTCCCCCTTCTTGCTGTGGCGTGGGCACAGCAGCAACTCTGATTGTGGTATTTTCCCATTTTGCCATTACAGTTTTTACCACTATTTTAGCTTCATTGTAGCTTTGACTTTTCCAAGTAATTTTGAGCATTAGTTTTCGCTTCATTACAGCTTTTACTTTTTTAAGTAGTTTTGAGCATTATTTTGCTTTATAGGAGATCAGACTGTTTTCAGCTGTCTTCCTTTCCATTCAAGTTCATTTTTCTCTTTATGTCAGGCTCCCCTAAGACTTTTCACTTTAATCCTCGCACATAACATTCCATAGGAGTGTAGTCTTTTCCACTGCCTCCATCGATGTCACAAGTAGACAGACGTAGATGATCATTTTGATGTTCCGAGCTTGTCTTGTCTGTCAGCTTAAAACCCCGCAATCTTTTTGAAGGGGGCGGGGAATGATGATGGGTCTGTCTAAGCCACAGTTCCTGGTCTTCACACAACCTGGGCTCCCAGATTGATGTCTTCTTCAAGGAACATAAAATAACAAAGAGGTCAGGTGAGTTGGCCAAAATCATCAAAAGAGTGGGCACGTACTGACCGACACACGGCCGTCGGACTAAACACCACCCTAAACTACAAAACATCCCAGAATCTAGGCTATCAGAAATAAAGCCACGAAAACTGGACTACCAAACTCACCATCCCAAAAAGAAAGAAAGTAAATTAATAACTTAAGTTGGGCTGCTGGCTTTCGTCTCTTGTCTCTGGCCGACCTCCAACTTGATGTGCCCAGGTTGGTTTCCTCTTCCCGGACGTTAGCCAGTCCTCTGGCTGGGTAATTGGCTGCCGCCAACCACTCGGGCGTTCTTTACTTTCCTCCATCATACATTTTCAAATTTTTCTGACATGTAGGCTCTCCTGGCCTACTCCAACTTTCTAGGGCTCCGCCTGCACAGAGTCCTAATCTTCTTTGTGTGACAACCACCCCGTAGACCACGCATGGGCAAAATACGGCCCGCGGGCCGCTTGCAGCCCTCGGGCGCCACCTGTGTGGCCCGCAATGGAATTAATTAATTTATTTATTTTTACAGTGCACCTGAATGCAACATGCAAGATACCCGCTGAATAAGTGTCCAAATGTTCATGTCATTCTGGCCAATACTCCACTTCTGTTATAGCATTTCAGTCTGGAATATGGAATATCTTTGAATAATCTTTATGACTAAAAGGCTACATTGAAGTAGACATTTAAATAATTAACTCGTTGGTTTTGGATTTATTTCGCTTCAAGAGTGCATTTTTGTTCGTGTGACCCTCAACACAGGCTTTGATCATCCCGGGCCACTTACTATGCTTAAATTAACCCACTCATATTCTGGTTTATTTCAAGAAAAACATTTCGGCTAGTAGAAATTCTAATTGGCTGGTAACTTTAAAATCTAGCAGCCATATTGGCAGGTGGTCAAAAAAGTTAATTTCAAGCCCTGAGAGCAGGTGGTGACATAGGAGTGAGTGAGAAAAGGATCAAATATTGGTGGTTAAGACTGGCCGTTCGGCCCTCAACAAAACCTGGTAGCGACGACATTTTGTGTGTCCCTCTCTATCATCAAAGTTGCCCATCCATGGGTTACGGCATGACAATATTTGTTCGGCCCCCGGCAACAATCTGGGTTTCTCATGTGGCCCCCCATGAAAAATAGTTGCCCACCCCTGCCGTAGACAGTAGCCACGCTGCCGTAGGATGGTAGGTGTTGATGCGCTGGTGGCTATAATTTAGATTCCTGTTTTTTTCTAGCATGAGACGCCTGGTTTCAGTTGCCTATTCCTTGGATCCCTCTTTTTCTTCTGGCAACTCTGTTGCCCATAACATTTATTTGATTACTTCCTAAAATGTCTTGATATGGACATTAACTTTACTATCTCTGTCGTGTTTCTTCTTTTTCTTCTTACAGGTCAGGTGAGGCGGTCAATTTAAGCTAATTTTCATCAAAAAGTAAGGTGACCAGATTTTCAGGGACAGTCCCCATTTTTGGTGACCTATCCCCGGATGGAGCTGTCCCCGAAAATGTCCCCGATTTCAGAAGCTCTAGCAGGCTCATTTTAATGTAGTGAAGTTACTCCGCACGGTTCAGCACGCAAGTGAACCGAGGATTAATTGCTAATTTAACCATCAGTGCGTAATACAGTTTAACTGCCGCTATTACTTTTTGAAAGTGTAACAATTAACGTTACCTACATCTCCATGCGTTGCAGTGAAAGGAGACAGATGCGTCAGGTTTGGGAAGGAGAGGGGGAGAGCGAACAACTGATTTAATTGAGTGACATTCCGTAGGCTGTGAAGTTCGGGCATTTTCATTTGTGTAACTGGGAAAAACAGGGCATGCTTGTTGTACTTATTGAAATAGATCAGAAGATTGTGATGTTTATTATGTAACTGAACTTACGCGGCGATATAGCTCTATCGCCTTTGGTTTTAAGCCTAGAGCGGGGAATGGCTAGAAGGTCTTGGTCTGAGGATCTAAGTGACCTGCTGGTGGTATAGGGATGAAGTAGGTCACTAATATAGGCAGGTGCCTGACCATGCAGGGCTCTGTATGTGAATACAAGAACTTTAAATTGAATCCTAGAAATGATCGGGAGCCAGTGTAAGTGTTGTAGAATAGGAGTGATATGACACCTCCTACTGGACCTGGTCAACAGCCTTGCAGCAGCATTCTGGACCATTTGTAGACGGTCCAGAGATGATTTACTAAGGCATGTGAAAAGAGTGTTGCAGTAATCTAAGCGAGATGATACAAAGGCGTGAACAATCAATTCTAGCTCAGTTTGGGACACAACAGCGCGGAGCTTAGAAATGTTTCTCAGATGGAAAAATGAGGTGCGGGCCAAGGACTTAATGTGTTGATCAAAGCTCAAAAACAACACCAAGGTTCCTCAGGTTCGATCGCACGGTGGAGGAGAGAGACCCCATACACTGAGTAACCTTGGGGACAATACTATCAGGGGCAATAATAAGGACCTCAGTCTTGTTGGGGTTCAGCTGGAGAAAATTACTGGCCATCCAGTCATTAATAGCGGACAGACAGTTATGCAAGACAGAGAGGTTATCCGGCTTGAAAGATATGTGCAATTGAACATCATCGGGATAGCAGTGATAGGAAATACCTTTGAAGTGCTTGATAATCAACCCTAGGGGAAGCATATAAACACCAAATAAAATAGGGCCCAAAACGGAACCCTGAAGCACCCCGCAGGACAAAGCAGCAGAAGCAGACATATAAGACCCAATGGATACAGAAAAACTCCTATTTGCAAGATCAGAATCCGAATCAGAAAGACTTTAAGATAGGAGGTGAACCAATCCAAGGCCCTCCCGGAGACACCCACCCACTGCTGAAGCCTATCAATTAAAATGTGGTGATCCACAGTATCAAATGCTGCACTAAGGTCCAGCAGCACCAAGACAGAGCATTCACCTCTATCAGAGCACATCATAATATCATTAGACATTCTGAGCAGAGCCGTTTCAGTAGAATGCCTCTGACGAAAACCGGACTGGAATGTATCATGGATGTTGTGTTCATTAAGAACAGCTGTTTAGCAACAACTTTTTCTAACATTTTAGAAATAAAAGGTAATTTAGAAATAGGCCTATAATTTTTGGGCAGGGATGCATCAAGGCTCGTTTTCTTTAAAAGAGGCTGAACAACAGCATGTTTAAAATAAGAAGGGACACAACCAGAAAGAAGGGACATGTTAATAATTGAAACCAGGCAAGGACCAGTAGACCCGAGTGTATCCTGCAGAGTCGGTAAGACGTCTAAGGGGCTAGACGAAGGTTTCATACTGGTCACCAAATCAGTAAGGTCTTGAAGGGAAATGGGGAGAAACAGTTCAGAGTTGACGGCCGGGGAGGACAAACAGGAAGGGGGGTGGAAGAGGGGACAATGCTAGCCCTGACATCTCTGACCTTATCCACAAAGAAGGAGAGAAAATCGTTGCAGTCCTTATTTGAGAAAACGGGTACGTCCGGGGGAGCCGGGGAGACGATGTTATTTATGGTGTCAAATAGGACTTTAGGATTTCGTTTACTAGAGGAAATAAGGTTTGCAAAGTAAGAAGCCCTCGCCTCCTTAACCAAATTATTAAAGTCAATTAAAAGGTCTTTGTAATAAAGATGATGGACCTCCAGTTTAGACGATTTCCACAATCGCTCCACCTGCCGTCATTAACTCCTGAAGCGGCGAATAGAGTCGTTTAACCAGGGAGAGGAATTGATGGAGGGTACCAGTCGAGTTTTACAAGGAGCCACTACATCCAAAATGGAGGAGCAATGTGTATTAAAAGTATGGACCAAAGAATCAACATTATGATGGGCCGTTAGCACTGTGCTGGGGTTAAAAGAAGCAGAGAATTTCTCAGCTGAAAGGCTGTTTAGGATACGAGAGGATTTAGCCTTTTTACCAGGTGTATGATCTAGGGATGTCAACGGTTAACCGTTAATCGATTAACCGTCACTAACGTCGTTGTTCGGTTATTGCTGTCGGTCTATCAGTTAGGGGAGAGTGGGGTGAGTTGTGCCACTTTTTACTCGAGGTGTCTTTAAAGTGAGGGCATGACAGTAATGCCTCCAACTACAATATGTAAATATATTTCAGGATGTTGTGCACCACTGGGAACACTCCCTTTGGATCTTAAATAAACTGTTAAAAAAATATGGCTATTCTTAAAAAAGTGGTCTCTTGGCACAACTTGCCCCCGGTGCGGGGTAAGTTGTGCCTTTGGAGAGAATACGTTGGGGTAAATTGTGCCATTGATTACTGAAGTAAAACAGAACATTTTCATCTCATATACTGTAATGCTATATCAAAGCAAGACAAAATAAAGATAACACTGTGTACTATAACAGGGTTAAACAAGGCTAAACGGTAGCAGCAGTTGACCTACATATTTAACATTTTCAGAAATAAAAACGATGTTCAAAATGAACAAAATCAACTATCACAGAGCCAGGCTACACTTGCCAATACTGCAATATTCTTCAACAAGGTCTATTTAAACATTTAAGAACACACTGAAATAAAATTTCACTAAATCAACTGCAACTGCACTGGCACAACTTAACCCAGGCCTTTTGGCACAAATCACCCCATCCCCACCATTTTAACAAACTTGTATCATATAGCTGGTTTGGAGCTAACATCATGTTAACAGTATAGCCTCATATTGTAGCTTACTAAAACACTAACACATGTGTGAAATGTTTTCAAGCTTGTCTATAATTGTTCAGACACAACAATCAATAAACCTTGATCATAAAAATTTTACTTTGAGAGGCAAAAAACAGTTTTTTGAACTTAAATGTGCTTAGCTCTTGTGCCATCTGCCTCCCTTCTTTGCAGAGTGAGTAAAATGGATGCCTCTTCAAAAATGTGTGGTCACATGACCAATTTCTTCTATGGTTTTCTAGATACAAGGGGTGGCACAACTTCCCCACTGGCACAACTCACCCCACTCTCCCCTAATATTAAAAAAAAAAAAAAAAAAAAAAAAAAAAATTTGGTCTATTTACTCAATGAGCTCATGCCCAAACAAGGCGTGTCTATTTAGATGCTGAAATGTTAATGCTTTTTGTGTTAGAAATTCTAACACAAAAAGAATTTGTGTTGAAATGTTGATGCTTTTTGTTAATGCTTGTTAATGCTTTTTGTGTTAGAAATTCTAACACAAAAAGCATTAACATTTCAGCATCTAAATAGACACGCCTTGTTTGGGCATGAGCTCATTGAGTAAATAGACAAAAAAAAAAAAAAAAAAAAAAAAAAAATTAATATTAAAAAATTATGAATTAACCGATAGGTTAATCGATTATTAGCGTCGGTTAATCGAAAGTGAAATTAACCGAAAATTGACATCCCTAGTATGATCCCATTCAGTTGAGAGTTAAAAAAACACACATTTGTGATCAAAAGCATGGAGCTCCTCGGACCAAATGGAGTCCACATTTAGACCCAGAGTAAACACAAGGTCCAAAGTATTCCCTTTAGTGTGTGTGGGACCGGACACATGTTGAATAAAATTAAAAGACTATGTGAAACTAAGGAAATTAGCAGCAAAATTGCATGCATTGTCAATCCCCCACCATAAGAACTCTGTCTAACCTAATAATAGAAGATAAAAAGTCAGTAAATTCAGACATAAAAGAATTATTAAACCCAGGGGGGCGGTAAATTAAAATACAATAAAATGGGTTTAAACGGCCGACTTTAGTCAGCTGCAGTTCAAAGGAGGAGAAGGACCCCGAGCTTACAGGCCGACTTTCAAAACTGTTCTTAAAAACAACAGCAAGGCCTCCACCCCGGCCTGTGGACCTGGGAGTGCAGGTAAAAGAGCGTCCTTCGAGACAAATAAATCATTTAAAATGAAGGATTTATTAGTGATGGAACGCGCATTGATCAGTGCCATCTTGTGGGGCACTGATTGGCTGACAGGCGGCATTGATCTTGCTTTCCAGGCAACTGGGATCAGATTTTTATAGACCACGCCACCACAAGCTCTCCCTCCATGAGTTTTCAGGGGTCTAGCAGTAATCACAGTCAAAATGGGGAAATTAACCAGAGAAGTTGTTGTTGTAATTACCAGGGAGGGACATAAGGGGGCGCTAGTACTGGAAGTATTGGACAGAGGTGACACCGATGAGGAAGAGGGAGATTCCGGGGATTCTTGGGGATGTGTCGCAACCCATTCTCACTCCGAGCGCGTAGCATATTGACGCTTTGTCCCGTCCCTTGTGCGTCGCTTGTTACTAACATGGTACCCTTGAGGGACCCATGAAACGACTTGGGCTTTCCGACTAAACTCAATGTAAACCCATGGAAGTCATCTTTGACGCTTATGGCAACTGCTCCCCCATTTGTCAACTGCTCCCCCATTAGGGTCTGGGGGGAGGAGCTAACCTCTCCCAGACCCTAACCCTAAACCTAACCTCTCCCACCCCCCACGCCTAAACCTAACCTCCCCCCAGACCCTAATGGGGGAGCAGTTGACTAATGGGGGAGCAGTTAGGCTAATGGGGGAGCAGTTGCCATAAGCGTCAAAGATGACTTCCATAGGTTTACACTGAGTTTAGTCGGAAAGCCCAAGTCGTTTCATGGGTCGCTCAAGGGTACCATGTTAGTAACAAGGGACGGGACAAAGCGTCAATATGCTACGCGCTCGGAGTGAGAACGTGTTGTGTGACTAGGGTTGCCAACATTCCATCCCAGCAATACGGGACGGTCGGACCAACCCCCCCCTTTACAGTGTTTATTTTCTGTTTTCTTTCATGCTCACGTCGTGCGCTCATTTTTCCACATGAGTGATTGTGGCACACCACACGCTGCCAGATAATATAGCCGCGCCCACCTGAGAGTCTCACACACACACACACACACACACACACACACACACACACGCTCTGTGCAGCTGTGCCTGCCCCCTGTCATCAACTGAGCGGCTGCGGCACGCCGGCACCCCCAGGGTCCTAGCGCCCTTTGGGTTATCTCATACAGCACACAAACACACAGGCAAGCAGACAGACAGGTCACAATATATATGCCTCTTCCCTTAAACCCGGGACAAGTGGCGTCCCGTACGGGACACGTCTCTTTTGACCCAAATACGGGATGTCCCGGCTAATACGGGACTGTTGGCAACCCTATGTGTGATGTCACTAGTCATTCACGTGGGGGAGACATAGCGGAAAGCACAGCGTACTGCAGATTAGCGGCTAACATTTTGCTACCCAGCTGATTTGGGTAGACTCCATCAGACCTAAAAAAGGAGCAGCGCTCCCAAAACAACTTAACACGTTCACTGCCAAGGACGTGTTAACACGTTTTCAGAATCCAGCTGTTGACTGCCAACGACGTGTTAACTCATTAAGTGCCATAGACGACCTAACTCGTCTTACATAATCCAGCGCTTAAGTGCCAAGGACGAGCTAACTCGTCTTACATAAACATTTTTTTTTTTTGACGGTGGGACATCAATCAACCCCTTTTACATCTTCGAGATAACTATTTGGAGCAAGAGCATGTGTGTAATCTATTTTACCGACCACTAAGTGGCGACAGAGACCGAGAGAAGCCACAGCCACGGGACCCAAAAGCCACCAAAGCAGCCGCCTCCCGCGGAAATGGCTTGGCGATTTTACAGTCAGAAGCGAGACACACACACAGAACGGACAGAGATCCCTTCCCCCCAGAGTCGCGGAGCAACGCGCGAACACACACACACACACACACACACACACACACACACACACACACACACACACACACACCGCGGGAGCAAGCCATTCAAGGAAATGGCGACGCGATTTTACAGTAATCCATTTCAGACTCGTCTTGCCCGACAGGCAGACAGGCAGGCAGGCAGCAGCAACGCGCTTCTGACACGCCCGCTGTTAGAGCCAGGAGGAAGGAGGAGAAGACACACGGAGGGAGGAGTTTGAATGAGAGGGGTGTTTCCTGTTGTTATGGAGGAAATTACTGTTCAAAACTATTGTTTAGAATGTCTGACGGTCTTACTGATGCCAAAAATGAATGGTTAAAGTGACTGTTTCACAAAAAGCCATTTATCTCTGAATAAATTTCCAGACGCTGAAACCATGCTGTACTCAACGGCTAATATCTACATAACTACTAACTCTGCAAACTAACTCTTTTAGACAGAGAAAGCACACATTCTATTAGTTATTTTTAGATGATTGGTGTTCATGAATTCTTAACAGAAAAGAATCCTCGGCTGTTCTAAAATGAGCCAGAATCGTCAAAAACACCCCTGGCACAACTTACCTACAGGAATGAAAACATGGCTGGCATTCAATGTGTTAACACGTTTTCAGAATCGATTTTTTTTTTTGACGGTGGAACGTTGATCTAACCCTTTTACGTATCCTACACCAGAATTGGAGGTATTGAATGTGTATAATCTATTTTACCGACCCACTGAGTGTCGACATGTCTCTCCACAGTAGAAAGAGGCGACCCAAAACTGGAGGGAAAAGCGCGAGGAAGCCGTTCTCATACTGTAAAATTGATGGCGAAAACGCTTTCACTTTCACGCTGATGCACAGCGGTGGCAACGGTGGGGGGTTCCAAGAATAGATTGGATGCACACTTTGAAACACGCAGCATAAATATGACCAGAATCGCATCAAAGCTCTCAACCAAAACTCCACGAAACGAGCGAGTCCACCCAGACTTCCTCAAACAGCGGCCGCGCAAACAGGCAGCAGCCAGGCAGCAGCAACTTCGTTGTGACACGCCCACTGGAGAGCCAGGGAGGCAGGAGGAGAACACACACGGAGGGAGGAGTTGGAAGCAGAGGGGGGTTTCCTGCTGTTATGGAGGAAATTACTGTTCAAAACTATTGTTTAGATGTCTGACTCTTACTGATGCCAAAAATGAATGGTTAAAGTGACTGTTCTATCGAATTTCACAAAAAGCCGTTTATCTCTGAATAATTTTTCTGACGCTGAAACCATGCTGTATTCAACTGCTAATGCTTACATAGCTACTAACTCTACAAACTAACTCTTTTAGACAGAGAAAGCACACATTCTATTAGTTATTTTGAGATATTGTGTGTTCACAAAATCTTAGCAGAAAAGAATCCTCGGGTCTTGAAAGATGAGCCAGAATCCTCCATAAAAGGTCCATAAGGGTTAATTTGGTCCGTCCAGTCTTGGACTATCTGGTAAATAAGTTCCAGGAAGTAAAAGTCAGTAAAAACTTTTTTTTATTTTTATTTTTATTTTTTGGGGAAAACAAATACTGTATATGTCTGATGTGTCACTGAGGCAAAAAATAAAAGGCTCAAAAGAGAGTTCTGCTTGAAACGGTGTCGTTCACTAAAAACCTATTTTTCTCCTATTTATGTTACAAAGGAGGGCATTTTCAGTGAAAACAAGCTAACTTCCACTGCTTGTAACTAAACAAGGAAACATGGTCGAGTTTCAGTTTTTTACAAGGGGTAAGAAGAGAGTCTCTGCTTTATTGTGAGATATGTTGTGTAATTTTATTCCTAGCACAGAATATTCTGTGGGTCCTGGAAGATCAGGAAATATGCTCAAAATCCTGGCACTGGGAGCACACAGACCGAAATGACCCTGGCAGAGAATGAGTTAATACGTCATTGGCAGTCAACCGTTGGATTTTTTTTGACGTATTAATACGTCATTGGCAGTGAACGTGTTAATACTAATATAGATTTTTGTATCAAGACTCTTCAGTGTCCATGGGCCCTATCTTGGCAAAAGCGGTAATTTAGTGCTTGCCGGGCACAGGCGCAAATTGGAGGCGTCCCAAGTCATCTTTTATTCTCCGTGCCCGCAAAATGCCACCAAGTTAACTCATTCTCTGCCAAAGACGTACCCGGACGTACTTTTAACAATGGCGTTCTGTGCCAAAGACGTACTCGGACGTACTTTCATGTTTTGGCTGTTTACATTACATCAGACACTTTCCCAGCCTGTGACATTGTTTCAGGTCAAACTGATAAAAGGAACCCGCTAGTTTAGTATTTATGGGTGGAGCCTGTGGTCGAAACAGAGTCCGACCGGGAGTCCTCGGATGACGACGATGGCGAGGAAGACGCCGGCGTTTTTGTTGTTGCTCCACGACGGAGCGGCAGGGCGACGAAGGCTCCCCTTCACAGCGTTCTGATCCGTCTGACACAGATGAATCGGAGGAGGAGAAATGGGTGCCACTTGGAGAGAGCGATGACGATGGTAAAAAGTAGCCTATTTTTTGTATCGCGTTTGAGATGAAATGATCACACACACAACATTCGAGTATAATTGTCACGCTTTGTTTATAACTTATGCCGCCGGCATGACTCGCTTCACGTTTCCTCTTGCCAGCTCTCCCTCTCAAGGGAGAGCTCTGTCACACTCAAGGGAGGGGGAATCACATGGATACGTCAAACGCGTCAAACCGCGTCACACACCCGTCCCCAGCAACCAAGGCGAAACATGTGTCACATAAACATTTCAAAGTTTACAGCACTAACGTAGCTATTGTGTGATCTTCTGTGCTAACGTTAGTTATGAGAGGTAACGTGACAGCAGGTAACGTTACAGCACTCGTTATTCCTGTGTGTGTGTGTGTGTGTGTGTGTGTGTGTGTGGGAGAGAGAGTGTGTGAGTGTGACCACATAAGGGTTCGTTCCATTTGTTTATGCTTTTATCAAGCTAAGCTAAAAATCCACATGGCAACTGTAAAAGTAAATTATTTATTTGATTTTGTGCACATATTTATCATACTTTGATAAATACTGCGGCCAAGCCTCATCTGTCAAGAAACCCCAGGGGCCAGACTCTCTCTCTCTCTCTCTGTAGCCGCTCACTGGGCGGGATGGACCGACACAGCTCCCTCAAATACATTCTCTTATTTTTTATTTATTTATTTGGGAAAACAAATACTGTATAATGTGTCTGATGTGTCACTGAGGCAAAAAATAAAAGGCTCAAAAGAGAGTTCTGCTTGAAACGGTGTCCTTCACTAAAAACCTCTTTTTCTACTATTTCTGTTCCAAGGAGGGCATTTTTAGTGAAAACAAGCTAACTTCCACTGCTTGTAACTAAACAAGTAAACATGGTAGAGTTTCAGTTTTTTACAAGGGGTAAGAAGAGAGTCTCTGCTTTATTGTGAGATATGTTGTGTAATTTTATTCCTAGCACAGAATATTCTGTGGGTCCTGGAAGATCAGGAAATATGCTCAAAATCCTGGCACTGGGAGCACACAGACCGAAATGACCCTGGCAGAGAATGAGTTAATGTGGGTGGGGCGGGTGTCTGTGTTGGTGGGGGTGGCATGGTATTGGTCCGATGTCACAATCGTGACATTAGGCCTGCCCAGTAATGTAACTCATACCTCAACTAACCTGCATTCTGGTGAGTTTTGCCGTTGCAGGGCAGAGCATTCAGAGTGCAGTCAAACCAAACCAAACAACCGTAACTGATGTTACCTCAGTCTGGCTTGGCTTCTCTAGGGCTTTTGGAAGTTACTGTAAATATGACCCCCTATTTTCTCCAAAAAAGAACAAATTTGACGAAAGATATTTTTCCACATGATAGAGCATATCTTTAATATTCCAAAAATGACAAAAACTTAGGGCAGTACACTTGTCTTCCTTTCATATTGTGTCTCCTCCTATGCATTGTGTTGTTTCCCCTTTGGTGGCTATTTTGTTTTGTGTTTTCCCCCAAGCAGCTTGCCATGAAAATTTTAATGGATGCTAAGTGACTAATGCATTTCCTCAGTCGTGCACTGAGCCAATGAAAAATTAACAACAGAAATAATTAATTTTGATTGGTGCCTACAGTAGTAAAAACTTGTGTTGTGCCACTGTAAGTAATTCATAGCCCATGCTATTCTTCTCTTCACTTACACCCAAAATAACGTGGCTTCCATGTTGTATAAATTCTGTAAGACTTCTAACTTATGTTCCAGCATGTAGTGATTAATATGCTCCCGTGCACCTCGGCATGACTACATTTTAATTGCTTTTATTTTGAAGTTCCACCCAGTCATCTAATATGCATTTAACCAGAGGTAAACATGCTTCCCAAGCAGGGTTTCATTTTGTAACTATTAATTCTTACCTTTCTCCCTGGCTCGACTCATTGTCACACTATTGTAACAGCTCTGCTTGTGTCTTGCTGTCTGCTGCTTGGTGTATCACTACCAGTGCTGCGTGCCTCGGATTTAACTGTCATTTAGCCTAATGCAGCATCCTGCTCTTTGTTTACAACATGTTAGCCTGACTACTACTACTACAGTGACGTTAGCTTGTCTGATTCCTAAAGCGATTCAACAAAAAGAGGAGATGTTACAGGGATACTAGCAAGTATGATGAAGCATCTTTACCACAAGTACAACTGAGGTTCTCATTACCTCTCATTACGGACAGTGGCTCAGTGGTTAGCATGTTGCCTCACAGCAAGAAGGTCTCTGGTTTGAACCCCACTCCATCCCAGGTCCCTTCTGTGTGGAGTTTGCATGTTCTCCTCATGTCCGTGTGAATTTGCTCTAACCATCAAAACATGTATGTTGGGCTTAATACTCCTACCAAAGACATCTATGTTAGGGTTAATACTCCTGTCAAAGACATGTACAGGCATGTTAGGGTTAATACTCCTGTCAAAGACATGTATGTTAGGGTTAATAGGGGAGATCCGGGACGAATTAAGCAGGGGGACGGAATAAGCTTGTCCTCATATGTGACACCAGCTGGCGTTTTGACCCTCAATTAGGCCGAGGGCATTTTTCTGATTTTTACAGATTCTGAAATGGCAGACTGTAAGCTTTCAAATGATGTGTCACACATTGTAATCTGAAAAAAATTGAAGGAGATATGCTTATTTGATTGTTCACACTCTGGGAAGCAGGAACTGAGAAATCAGCCCTCAAAGTTTGAGAAATTTTTCACACCTGGGACAGCCAGCCAAGGGGGAGTGAACATTGGCTCCTCATTTACATTGACCACTCCCAACAGCTGATAACTGTCCTTCTGACACACTGGGACACAGACCACAAGTAAGACAATGATAGAATGTAATAGCCTACTGTTTAGGTGATGGGTTTCATAAACTTTCTGTAATAAAACATCTGAAAGCAAAAATCTTATCAAATGGGGTACGCATGGTCTAATTTTGAGGTATCCATGCTTTTATCACTTCTCATCTGGATTATTGTAATTATTATTACATGTGTGCCTATTATGTTCTTTTTGGGCTCCTTGTGCAGAGAAAATTCCCTGAGGGGCAATAAAGGTTTCATTTATATAATAATAATAATAGGATATAATATGAATAAAGATTTGATAAGAGACAGGAGCTGCTGAACAAAAATAAAACACACACACACACCGTGGCTAGCAGGCCTCGCTAGCACGCTAAAGTTTTGTTCTCAACAAGAGATGTGTGTGTTTCCCGTGTTTCCCCTCATTGATTGTTACAGTTGATCTGAAATTAGGTGAATAATCTATGGTTTATGTCCCGCCAAAGAACTTATTGATAAGAAGCGCTGGAGAGTTTCAATCGCACACAAGAAACCCGCCATTTTGGAGACACCCATGACGATGACACCACGCAAAAGGGGACGATTTTCGGGCCAAAATGGCGGCAGCGCTGAGCTAAGACTCATTTCTTTCTTTGCTTCTTTGTGTACTCTTCGACTACTCCACACGTCAAAACGTGCTAAAACATTTATATTATACAGCCACCAGCACTCATAAATGCTCAATTTAATCCTTCAGGGTTCATACACATTTTGACCAATGGATTTCCATGACTTTTCCATAAGTTCTTAACCTGTATTTTATGCACACCTGGGGTAGCTAACGTTACATGCAAGCTAACGTAGCTAGCTGCTAGCTATGTTAGCTTCACGTTACCTTGCATGTAACGTTAGCGGTTGCTTTTGGAGACACAAACCCTGGACGTTTCATTTTGAGTAATGCATGAGGTTCTCTATGGTTTACGCAAGCTCTGGGAGTATGAAGTGCTTTAAATGCGGGGATTTTGGTCACAACAAGCTTGTGGACCGCTGCCTGCTGAACTACTAGCTAGGTAGGCCACAACCAGCTAGCCACCACACAACAGCTAACGTTAACGCCAAACAAATCCGCAACTCCTCTCTACGTTTGGTTTAGCGTAACGCCAGCTCAGACTTTCCCCTAATCTCAGAAACCTTGCGGGACATGTATTGCAAATTGCAATAGTGGTTGTTTTGTTATAATTTGAAACAGTCAGCCACACTGTCTGGCGGCCATGTTTCGCCTGCTTGGGTTGTTGTAAACAGAGCTTTGCACCCCGCCCCCATGTAACACGCTGAATTCTATTGATGTGACTCATTGGCCGAAACTCGGAACAATAGAGACATTATAGCCAGTGAAACGCCGCATGCAAATGAGCTTGAGTCGCCTCAGCTAGGCGACTCAAGCCTGAAATCTTGATTTTTTTAAATCGCTAAATATACCTATTTACTGATTCTAAAACGACTAAATTTTATGTGGAATGGATAGTTCAAATAATATATTTTGTACTATTGGAAAAAAAGCAAAACCACATTTTTTCAAGAAAATACTTTTGATGCTCTGCTGTACAGAATTGCCACGGCCGAATTACGGTACCTTCCGACCGCTGGTGTCACATATACTATCTTTGACGAAACTCAGGAAGACGATTTTTTTCCCCCATGTTACACTTCCTGGTAGCTCACTTCCTGTGAAATTTCAGCTCGGCCAGTCAGCGGATGGCGGAGATATCCGCAAAAACGTTGCCTTTTCGTCTTATTTTCAAACGTGAGTAAAATATTGCAAACTGTGTATTTTTCTATTAGCGTGTTGGAATTTATTTATTTAATGCTGCTAACGCTATTCATCTGTTAGACCTATCGGTAGACTACAGCTCAATGATTGTTTTGTGTGTAATGTTAGCATATCCTTTGTGTTAGCTTAGCTTTCATCCAGGGAGACGCGCGGGGGACAAATAAAGCACTTTGCTCCAATTGCCTTGACTAGGCTATGCATTTATCTGGCATTTATCTGTGCTTGCAGGACAATGCCTCGCATAAGGAAGAGGACCACGGATAGAGGGCAAAAAAATGCACACATTCAAATATTTCTTTGGATAAGCCATTTAAGGGAGGTAAAATATTGATCACATCAGCAAAATATATAGATAGAAGTTATAATTATATTAATTTGCAACATACTAAAATGTATTTCATAATCTTAGTTTCTTAGATGACCAAAAGATGAAGGAATTGTATGTTAATGCCAGAAAAAACTGGCTGTTTTTGTGCCTTTTTCACAACCGCTACATTAGTCCCCCGCCTGTGCTTTATTTGTCCCTCCACTGTGGGACAAATGAAGCATTGCGCAGCTTCTGGTTGCCGTCTGATGACGTCTGATGTATTGACCCATGGAACGAAACTACGGTTGGTATTGCCAGAGGACATGTGTGGGTTGCTTACATAAAAATATTGTAACTCCAGCTGAAACAATCTTTACACAATGACAGAAAAAACAAAAAGTGCTTCATTCGTCCCGGACCTCGCCTACTCCTGTCAAATACATGTATGTTAGGGTTAATACTCCTGTCAAAGACATGTACAGGCATGTTAGGGTAAAGACATGTATGTATGTTAGGTTTAATACTCCTGTCAAAGACATGTACAGGCATGTTAGGGTAAAGACATGTATGTTAGGTTTAATACTCCTGTCAAATACATGTACAGGCATGTTAGGGTAAAGACATGTATGTTAGGTTTAATACTCCTGTCAAATACATGTACAGGTATGTTAGGGTTAATACTCCTGTCCATGACCAAGGCACTGGCAAAAGAACTGGAGTTGGTCCCTGGGCACTGCCAGCTGCACTGCGGCTGCCCGCTGCTCCTAGTTCTATAGTAGATGATGGGTCAAATGCAGGATGAATTTCCCCACAGGGCAACACGTTCTCACTCCGACCACGTAGCATATTGACGCTTTGTCCCGTCCCTTATGCGCCACTTGTTACTAACATGGTACCCTTGAGCGACCCATGAAACGACTTGGGCTTTCCGACTAAACTCAATGCAAACCCATAGAAGTCAACTTTGACGCTTATGGCAACTGCTCCCCCATCAGCCTAACTGCTCGCCCATTAGTCAACTGCTCACCATTAGCGTCTGGGGGGAGGTTAGGTTTAGGCGTGGGAGGTGGGAGAGGTTAGGTTTAGGGTCTGGGGGAGGTTAGGTTTAGGCATGGGGTGGGAGAGGTTAGGGTTAGGGTTAGGGTCTGGGAGAGGTTAGGTTTAGGCATGGGGTGGGAGAGGTTAGGTTTAGGGTTAGGGTCTGGGAGAGGTTAGCTCCTCCAGACCCTAATGGGCGAGCAGTTGACTAATGGTGGAGCAGTTAGGCTAATAGGGGAGCAGTTGCCATAAGCGTCAAAGATGACTTCCATGGGTTTGCATTGAGTTTAGTCGGAAAGCCCAAGTCGTTTTATGTGTCGCTCAAGGGTACCATGTTAGTAACAAGCGACGCACAAGGGACAGGACAAAGCGTCAATATGCGACGCGCTCAGAGTGAGAACGGGTTGCACAGGGACAATACGGCCCCTATCTTCCCATTGGCCTTAGGTGCTAAACTGGCGTTAAACGCAAAAAAACACGCTTTGCGCCTGCCTCGGGAAGGTAGCATCATCTTTTAGGCCCCGAAATGCGCTTTACGCCAAAGAGGCGTGGCGCAGTGCCAGAATAGGCCAGAATGGGCGTTTCGGTCTTAACACATTGAGTGCCAAGGACGTCTGTGGACGTCCTAAAAAAAAGTAACGTTCAGTGCCAAGGACGTCTGTGGACGTCCTAAAATCATAATTCATATTATTCCATAATTCTACTGTTTAAGGTCGTACCTAGCCAGTGAGCATGAATCCCTTCAAGGGATCACACGGCGCCACCTTAAAAATCACATCGCAGCTGCGCAGTGCAGCCACGTTAAAACCTTGCGGTGCTCAGAGCCTCCTTGTAGAGTAGGTGTGGTTAGTAGCAGTAGCAGTAGCAATAGCAGTATCAGTAGCAGAGAATAGATTTATAGCATTTAGTAGCATTTAGTAGAATTTAGTAACATAGCGATTAGTAGATTAGTTTGTGAGATTGTGTAGTGAGTGGATTCGAGTGCTTGGTGTGAGGTGAGTGCGTGGGTGGGTTGTGTCGGGTGTGTGTGAGTGTGCTAGCGAGTGTGCCTGTGTTAGATTTAGCATTTAGTATTTAGCGTTAGGTCAGGGTAGATAGGATCTGTGTAAAAAAAAACAAAAAAAAACAAAAAAAAGTCTGTGTGTCTCTGTCTGTCTGTCTGTCTTGTGTGTCTGTTTTGTTAGACTATCGTTAGTGTTAGACTAGCGTTAGACTAGCGTTAGTCAGCGTTAGTGTACAGTTAGACTAGCGTTAGTTAGCTGTTAGCTGTTAGTTAGCTGGCATGCCTAAGGCCAAACGCAAACGTGGTGGGCCGCGCCCAGGGCCTGGGCAGCTCACACTGCAACAGGCTCTCAGTCGTGCTGTTCGGGAGAGAGATCTCCCGGAAACCGACACCGATGAGCCGGAGGAGACCGCTTCATCATCTCCTGACGACGCCAGAGATGAGGAATGGCAGCCCCCTGGCCCTGGACCTAAGAGGCGAACCTTCTTGGACGAGGCGGCTTCCAGAGGTTAGAACCTACATAGATAGCCTACTTTATTGATCCTTTACAGGAAACTATTACTACTAAAGCTGTAAATGCCAGACGATTGTATGCATAGATGACTTCTCGATTGTTGACAAAAATGTGATATTGTAAGTTCTGATATTGTAAGTCGATTTGAATAAAAGCGTCTGCCAAATGCCGTAATGTAATGTAATGTAATGTCTAATAATAAAAAGAAGCAGGAGAAAAATAATAATAATAATAATCATGAGTGCAAAAAGTATTCATAAAAGTGACTTACAGTGTATATACATAGGAACAGGCATCACTGGCCAGCAAGTAAAAAAAACAATGGAGGTAGAAATGTAAAAAATAAAATAAACACACACCCACACACCTTTTATTATTCATCAATTTATTTTCGTCAACACCAAGCTTGGTAAGAATAACGATCCTGCAATTAGTTAGCATACTAATAATACCATGTAAAATATTCAATTTCAGAGTTGGAGCACAGCTCGGAGGAAGATGACGACGAAGAGGAAGGGGCTCCTTTTATTTCATTGTTTTAGCGGGCAAGTCTCGTCCCTCCCTGGATCCTCCGAGCTGGCGGGATATGGCAGACTGGAGCCCCAAAACGCTGCCATTCACCGCAGTGCCAGGTCCCAGTGCGGCAGCATCACTGCAGTCCGACAAGCCTGTCGACTTTGTGGAACTGTTCCTGTGTGACGAGCTCATGTTGCTGATTGTTGATCAGACCAACAAGTACGCGGAACAGTGTATTGCTGTCATAGATGAGCTGCGTCTGCCATACTCCAGGGTAAACGCCTGGCAACCGCTGACCCTGGTGGAGCTGAAGCGGTTTCTGGGATTGCTTTTCCTTACTGGCATCGTCAAGAAGCCGAGTTGGGCAGAGTATTGGTCTGTTGATGTGGCGCTTGAAACACCATACTTCGGGAGCAAAATGCCACGCAACAGGTTCCAGCTCATTTGGCGGTTTCTCCACTTCAGCGACAATCGGGAGGTCGATGGCAGCGACCGGCTCCACAAGGTTCGTCTTGTCCTTGATCTGCTCCTCTCCAAATTCAAGGAGCTGTACCAGCCGTCACAAAACATCTCGGTGGATGAAGGGATGCTGCACTTTCGAGGACGACTACGTTTCCGTGTATACAATCCTGCCAAACCCACCAAGTATGGAATCAAGAGGTACATACTGTGTGATTCAGCCAATGGTTACTGCTACGCCATGAAGCCATACTGTGGAACTCACAGTACCCTGCAGGACACTGTGCGCTTCCTCATTGCCGGCCTTGAGGGTTTTGGCTATCGCTTGTGGATGGACAACTTCTATAACAGCGAGTCAATGTGTCGTCTTCTCCTCGGCCTCCAGATCCACTCAGCTGGCACACTCCGTGTGAACAGGGGAGAACCGCCGTCCATCCGCGAGGTAACCACGTCTGACCTGGCAGTAGGTGAACAACGCGCTCGTCACAATGACACAGTGATGGTCCTGGCATGGCGAGACAAACGCATCGTCCGGATGATTTCTACGTTCCACCAGGATGAGATGACAACTGTGGCGGTGAGACAAAAAGGAAACAGTGAGAGAGTCCCCCAGAGGAAGCCAGCATGCGTGGTGGAGTACAACCAGTACATGAGTGGTGTGGATCGCCTGGACCAGAAGATCTCCTATTACCCCTTCATCAGGAAGACTGCAAAATGGAGCTCTAAGTTTGTCATGTACCTGATGCAGATCGCAATGAGCAATGCGTTCATTGTGTACAGGGCACGCAACCCAACGACCAGCTGCAGAACCCTGAAAGACTTCATCCTGTCTGTGGTCAAATCCTGGACCGCAGATCCCCCTCCTCCTCCGGCCCCTCCCCAACCTCCTCTTCCAGGAAGAACACCAGTCCACCCACGCAAAAGGTCTGCTTCAGCGAGGCTGGATGTGGACTTCGCGGGGCATGTGCCACTGCCAGTGGCAGACCCAGCCACCAAAACAAAAACAATCTATCGAAAATGTGCGCACTGCGCAGCCAAGGGACTCCGAAAAGAGACCAAGTACGTTTGCCCTGGCTGTGACCACGTACCTCTCTGCCTGTACCCGTGCTACTTTGAGTATCACTCACAGTGATACTTTCCCCGACCCACCCCACACCCCCCCCCCACCCCCCCACCCCCGCTTCAGCCAGTGATGCAGTGTTTAGTTTAGTTTAGTTAGTGTCAACGAGTGTGTGGGCAGTCCATCAAGCTTTAGTATGTTTATTTGCTTTGACAGTTGAAAAGTAGAGACACTGGAGAGAAAGCTGTAGCGGGATTCAGTCCTTCAAGACTACAGTAACGTTACCTCCAAACACAAACTGCCTGCTGTCTGACTGTTGTCAAGCCGTCCAATAGCAGTGTCATTACTGTAACAAGAATAGTAGCAGTTGTAACACAGTAATAGCATCAGTCATGTGTATGCCTTTTTTTCATAAAATGTGTTGGTTCTTTTGAAAAAAAAAAAAAAAAAAAACTGTAATCAAATATTTGTAGAAAATAAATGGAAGATTCTTTTCACATACTTTTTGTTATTGACTTGAGTTGAGTTTCCAACCTTTCGTTTGAGGTATTGCATTTTGTTCAACTCTAAGCAGAATTCATTCTGTGGGCTATTATGAAAATACTATGCATAAAAATGTGTTTTATTTGGAAACTACTTTGAAGGTTTTTTTGAAGAAAAGAATACACTGCATGAAATGTTGTGGTGGAATATTTGATTGTTACACACCAAATGAAAGCTTAGGAAGTGTACTTTCATCATCAAAAAAAAAGAAGTTGATATCATGTTTCTTTATGGAGAGATGGCCTGCAACATACACCTTGATGCCATAAAAAGCAGCGTCTTGAAGTTGGACTAAGCTGTGTTCAAATATTTGTAAAAAATAAATGAAACATTCTTTTTACATACTTTTTCCCCCAAGGTAAAGTAGACATTCCAACCTTTCATTTAGGTATAGCATTTTATCAAGCAGAATTCATTCTGTGGGCTATTATGAAAATACTATGCATAAAAATGTGTTTTATTTGGAAACTACTTTGAAGGTTTTTTTGAAGAAAAGAATACACTGCATGAAATGTTGTGGTGGAATATTTGATTGTTACACACCAAATGAAAGCTTAGGAAGTGTACTTTCATCATCAAAAAAAAAGAAGTTGATATCATGTTTCTTTATGGAGAGATGGCCTGCAACATACACCTTGATGCCATAAAAAGCAGCGTCTTGAAGTTGGACTAAGCTGTGTTCAAATATTTGTAAGAAATAAATAAAACATTCTTTTTACATACTTTTTCCCCCAAGGTAAAGTAGACATTCCAACCTTTCATTTAGGTATAGCATTTTATCACACTTGAAGCAGAATTCATTCTGTTACCTTTGTTTACATAAAAGTGTGTTTATCTCGAAAAGTAAAAAACCCCAGCAGAAAACCCTTGAAAGTGCTCTTCCTTCACAGGCTGTCATTTCATAATGGAACTGTCTAGAAACAAAATGTCTTCTTTGAGAGAAGCAGGAGTGTCCAATGTTTCATTAGAGTCCAGCCCTCTCAATATAGCCCTAATAGAAAAAATTCTATAGCTGTTTTCAACTGAATGGAAGTGAACCTGGCACAGGCTCCAGACAATTTTACTGAAGCGCTGTGGCACTCAATGTGTTAAATACCGGCCTAACGCTATCTTCCCCCCTGCCGTTAATTTAGCGTTTAGCGCTTTTCAAAACCAGGCCTTATTCAGTGCGCCACGGATATTACTGTGCATAATTGTGCGCAGCTCTCCTCTGCCATCTCTCTCTCTCTCTCCCCTTCTCTCTCTCTCTCACTTCCTCTCTCTCACGCGTCAGACAGGCACAATGACCAATGAAAATAAAAGTTTTTATACCGTAGTTTTGAGCCCCTGTCATTCATTCCCGTTGCATCATCCTACCTGTGCAGTGGGGGAGAAGAAAAGGTAGCGGGAGAAAACGATATAATTCTGCCCAAACTTTCACCAATCTAATCTCATCATGACACCCAGGGATAGGCTATATTTTTTTAGCAGATGCGTTTAGAACATTCTTTTCACTTTGATCTTGCTATAGATTCAAGATTCAAGATTCAAGATTTTTATTGTCACTCCATGGTACAAGTATCACGTGTGAAATTCTTGTGCTGTGGACTCCGTTTACGACATAGTACAAATAGGCAACAAGCAATGAGCAATAGGCAATAAGAAATAGGCATCAATAAGCAATACTAAGCAGCAATAGGCAATAAGGCAGAATAGCGATAAGACAAGTCAGTGGCTTATTCATTGCACATAGGTGCACATGTCATGTGCATACGTTAGACGTGTTCAGACATTTTAAATTCGACGTATTTGACATACAGTGCAAATAGCATGTACCTTATTGAACATACAATTAAACATTAGGCATTGTGCATACGTTAAGACGTGTTCAGACATTTTAAATTCGACGTATTTGACATACAGGTGCAAATAGCATGTACCTTGTTAAACATACAATTAAACATTAGGCATACATAATGGTAGCAGCTGCAGTACGGTACGGTACGACTACTACACTATTTGTGTATGTTAAGGAGTCTCGTGGCCTGCGGGAAGAAACTGTTCCTCAAGCGATTTGTGCGTGCTTTTGGAACCCTGTATCTCCTCCCTGAGGGTAGCAGGGAGAACAGGCTGTTGTGGGGATGGTTTGTGTCTTTGATGATCTTCAGGGACTTCCTGAGGCACCGCTGGTTATACAGTTCATGCAGTTCTGGCAACTCGTCTCCTGTTACGTGCTGGGCCGCGCGCCTCACCCTCCGTAGCGCCCTGCGGTCCATGGTGGTACAGTTCCCGTACTAGGCGGTGAAGCAGCCAGTCAGCAGGCTTTCAATGGTGCCTCTGTAGAAGTCCCGGAGGATTTCTTTCCTTAGCCCAAATTTCTTCAGGCGCCTGAGTCCATGTATTCGCTGTTGGGCCTTTTTGACCACAGTGGCGGTGTGGCCGGCCCAGGTCAGGTCCTGGTGGATGTTGACTCCCAGGTACTTGAAGCTGTCCACCCTTTCGCTGTTGACCCAGGGCTTTTGGTTCGGCATTATTTTGACTCTCTATAGTGTAGCGTATTTACATGGTTGCTGTATTTAAACTGCAGTGAGATTGGTTTGACAAGCATAATAATATGGAATAATATATATGGAGACAGACGTGGATGAAAGAGGGAGGGGGGAAGCTCAGAGCGCTTTGGTCGGGCTTTTCTGACCGGATTGGATCGCTCCGTGGAATGGAACATGAAAGGGACATTGTGATTCGTTTACTGCACTTCTCCAATGAGTGTGGATAATTCCATGCTTAAAAGGCATGGTTATAATGCTTAAGGCTGCGTGTAGCGCCGAAAGCAAAATAGGCACTGCAGCGGTCCACGCCCACTAATATAGGCTGCGCCTGGCGCTAAGCGCTAATATAAGGCCAGTGGGACGATAGAGCCCTACATGTTAACCTATAGCTACAGTTAAAGCTCAATCAGAAAGAAAGGTATTGTTCCATAGCTTGACGCTGCCAGATGATTTGTTTTCACATAACCATCTGGGAACGAGTTGCTCAGGACACACAATTATTTAAAACAATAATTGTATGCATTATTATATATATATATATATATATATATATATATATATATATATATACATATATATATCATCAGTATATAAAAGGGAGCTAGGACTCTCTCTGTGTCACCCGATGTCTGATGATGTTGACGTTTTTGTACTATATGTCCACATGCCTGCTGCAAACCAAATTTCCTTCGGGATATCAATAAAGTTGAAGTTGAAGTTGAAGTTGTCTTGTGTCTTGTGACACAAACTAGAGGAACATCTAGTTGAATGTTTGATGACAATATATATATATATATATATATCAGTGGCGGCCGGCCACTAGAGGGCGCCAGGGCACCGCCCCACCTATACCAGTGACCTATACCCACATGGAGGGGAAAATAAAACGTTATATATATTTATTTATTTTTATGAGCGAGGTGAATATTAGATAGTGAGTATATAATCTGCAATAAATATGTAGATTCATAATGATCTACATGTGTAGGCTACTGTTTTTGGGTCTATATTTTCTTGCACCGAATTGCCACGGACGCCGTCCGGGGACTTCCGGTTTACTTCCGGTTTCCACCAGTGCAGATCATTAGAGTATCAGGATCTGTGTAGTTGCACATGCGCTGTTCACTCTCAAAAACAAAGGGATTTGGGGGGGCTCTGGGCGCACGTATCTAGCGACCAGCTGGAGGGGTCAGGTAGAGTGAGTGTCGTGACGTAGGCTAGGCTACGTAGATGGGTAGCGACGCAGTATATATAAACACTAGTAGCAGTCCCACGCCGACGGCTTTATTGTCTTCCTGCAGCACGCGCGCGAAGCAAAGAAGTTTGTTTTCAACTGCCATAAAACACAAAAGACGTTTTGCAAGAATGGAGAAAGAAAATTCTGTGAAGTCACTCAAAACGATGGCGTTTGAGAGACGGACTTTACAGGAGAAGCATCGAGTGAAAGAGCTTGGACCAGATCACCCTGAGCTCGCCATTAAACAACAGGCTACAGACAGAGGAAGAAAATACACTCGGGTCTTTTTCAGACGTTTCTAGTAGCTAGTAACGTCCGTTACTACTTGCTTGATTTAGGGCTGGAGTGGACGATAATTCAATAGCCTATTATTGTTGTCTTTCAGTGGAATCATCGTGATGATATGAAGTTATTTTAATAGTGACATTTTTGCTGTCTAAATTGATGGGTCTCATGGATTACTACTTTAATCTATTGTAAATAAATAAAAAAATTGCGCTTTTATTTTGAAGGCAAAATCACTCACCCGGAAGTGAAGTTGTAAGAAATTGTTGCTCATTTCACAGAGGCATTCTTGCGGTTTCCCCATCACACAAAACAACGTATGACAGCATCTCACGTGAGACGTGAGGAGTGATGACTGACAGCTAGTCTGCAGGAGGAATGACAACGTTTTCGTGTGAGACGTGAGGAGTGATGACTGACAGCTAGTTTGAGTGAAACAGTAATGCAGGAAGAATGACAGCGTTTTCGTGTGAGGACTGAAGGTGTTTCAGAGCAGACTCGACATAGTTTACTAGGAGACAGGACAACTGACAACGCTTAGACTGAGGAACGATAGCCTATACTCTGATGGACGAGGATGCCCTAAAATGGTTGCCGTACGTTGGGCCACCACTGCCCCTAAATGCAAGTTGTGCCTGCATGATAACAAGTGTCTTTTATGTTTACTTGTAGGCTAATAAAACAGAATGGTTTGTTAATAAAGAGCTATAAAGGGGATATTGTGTCTGATCGTTCCTGTTAATACAGTAGCCTTCAGAGTTATAGATTATGTGCTGTAGACTCTATGCAATGACTGTTCAAAGGTAGATGTGCGCAAGGAATCGCAAAGGCATTTTAATATTTGGTAACGCAAAAGTTACCCTTCCCGGGAATGCTTTATATTAAGGTTCTATTAATAAGCATTAATAGGTAATAAGACTCTTATAAGGTGCGTATTAACACTATCATATGTTAATAATACTATATAACTGTTAATAATCACATTATAAACGTATTTATTGGTAGCTTATATAAGACATTTATAAGCACTTTATAACCACCTTTACTAGCTGGTTTTGTTACTTCATTAAGCTTAATAAATAGTTTGTTATTACCTTATTAGCAGTTAACTATGCACTTATTAACAGTTGACTATGCTTTTTGCATTTTTTTTTTTTTTTTACCTACCTCAGTCTTTTGTACAATTCTGCACTGTTTGGAGAGGTTTTACAGCCATTTTGATACAATTGTGCTGTTGCAAATGCTAGATTGTAAAACCTACATATCAAAAGACACTGTTTTATTTTTATTTTATATAAAAATAAACCTACCTGTTTTTTTGAACACTTGCACTACTTGGAAAGTAAAACAAGTTGTAAAGAGTTGTCTTAAAGTGTGTTTTTGTCCTTCACTGCTAAAACATTGTAATTTTTCTTCACATTTTATCAACCTTGACCACTAGTGCTCCTTCCCACTAGGGGAGCTGTGAAAACCATAGTTAACTGTTAATAATTGCATAATAAAGGATTTATTAACCTTAATAAGGCACTGTTCTCGCTTTAGATCCGGTACCTGCAAAAAGCATAATAAGTGCATAATAAAGGATGTATTAACCTTAATAAGGCACTGTTCTCACTTTACATCCGGTACCTACAAAAAGCATAATAAGTGCATAATAAAGGATTTATTAACCTTAATAAGGTACTGTTCTCGCTTTAGATCCGGTACCTGCAAAAAGCATAGTTAACTGATCATAACTGCATAGTTAATTACTAATAAGGTAATAACAAACTATTTATTGAGCTTAATAAAGCAACAAAACCAGCTAGTAAAGGTGGCTATAGTGTGCTTATAAATGTCTTATAAGCTACCAATAAACATGTTTATAATGCAATTATTAACACTTATATAGTCTTATTAACATAATAGTGTTAATAAGCACCTCATTACCTATTAATTAATGCTTATTAATATAACCTTAATATAAAGCGTTACCCTTTTCCCCATAGGTAACGCAGTAACGTAACAGATTACTTTTTAATGGAAGTAATCTAGTAGCGTAATGAGTTACTTTTAACGTTACCCAACACCGGTCCTACTCTTCAGCTGTAGACACACACACGCGGACACACACACACACGCGCGGACACACACACACACACCCGTGCCCCCCTCTCTCTCCCTCGTCACCCTCTTTCCATGTTAGCCCCATATGACGAAATGAATGAATCCATCCTGACAACAAATGGGATATAAGACAAAGAGTATGTTTCTCTGTATGACTAATAGATAGATGGTTGGGCTGCATGGCATAAATACTTTAACCACGTCACCTCCATTTGTAACCGCGTGGCCCAAACACATTCAAACAGGAACATATGAAATATAAATTGGCATTTCTTTATAATGGCCCTTTGTGTGTGTGTGTGTGTGTGTGTGTGTGTGTATGTGTGTGTGTGTGTGTGTGTGTGTGTGTGTGTGTGTGTGTGTGTGTGTATGTGTGGTGCTCTGCAGGGACCCCCCCATAGGCAAAGTAAATTGAGGAGGAAAGACGAGGCTTCTGTGGGGATTTCAGTTGGGATGGCAGGCAGATGTAGCGGGTCGCTACAGGGAAAAGACATTTCACTTCATCCCACAATATTGCTGCCCTAATTACACCCCCCCCCCCCCCCACACACACACACACACACACACACACACCCACACACACAGACATTGTTATAATGTTCATTTTGCCGTCATGTTGCGGGGCAACTTCACATGCTGATATGTGGTGGCTTGAAGATGAGACGTCAGCGCAGGTTGACTGTTTGTGTGTATTACACATTACTTGTTACTTTTTTAAGTAATGCCTTACTTTAGCCTACTTAATTATGGTACTCCCTGTAGAAAGTTATTCGTTACACGAATTGCCAGTTTGTGATTCGTAAAACTGGGAACTCTTGAATGTCACTGGTGGAGTGGATTTGAATGATCGGGCTCTCTCAGCGAATGTCCTCTTCATTTTCCCCTTCAGGATGTCCAGGTTTGGATGAGGCTTTTTGCACTCCTCTTTCTTCTTCAGACATGCATCTGTACTCTATAGCTGTCTTCAATTCCCTGTAAAGTTGATATGACATGTTACTAGAAAACGTTTTTAAAAAAAAGTTCGTAAAAAAAAAAGTGATATGCATCATTTGAAAACTTACATTGGTGATGAAGGAATTAATAGCATAATTGGGTAGGCTACTGATTACAGTATTGTTTGTTCCTGCCTAAACAGCTGGCTACACAAGCTACATTTTAGCCACATGGCACAAATAATGCAAAATACAGCAAAGTCCAGTGTCTCTCAGTCACACATAAAGCCACTCACACAGGCGTTCAGGAGTTGTTAACGGGTCTTATATGGTAATTAGCATAACAGTACATAACTAAAATGTCAGTTTCTAGACTAACTATAGGCTATTTCTGTTATCTGCCAAAGCTATCAGGCTAACCTTAGCCAGGGTGTGTTGTTTCCTCCACTTGGCCAAGGCTCAAGCCGCCAACAACTCTGCATCTGCCATCTGCCATCAAAACTATTGTGCCTACAGCACAAGAATTTCACACGTGATACTTGTACTACGGAGTGACAATAAAAATCTTGAATCTTGAAAATATTGCTGGAAATTATGGACTAACAGCTGGACAATGGATATTATGCCTAGTATGCCTACCTTCTCAATGTGCAATGGATGACTCATCAAGCACCTGTCTTCTTCTGTCTTCTTCTTCTCATTGCTATATTCTCTTCTCGTGATGACTGCCCTCTACTCGATTTTAGCCTAAAGAGTAAAGAGGAATCTTCACTTAAAATGGGTTCTTTGAGCAACCCTATTCATACCGAGGAATAAGTAAAGGTTCTTGCAGGCACCTCTACGAGCATTGAGTTCTTGTCTACAAAACTTGTGTGAGATGACAGGTTGAAAGGCGGGCCATAGTAGCATGTCGATGATTTGATTTGACAATTTTGGGGACTGGATTTGGCTTTGGTCAATCCTGGCGTGTTCTGCCCCCAAATCCCACAAATGAAAGTGGGATTCAGCGTGTTGTGGTGCTACGCAAGTGGGATCCGCAGAGTACCAGGCAGTCAGCTGCTTCTGTGTGGAGCGGAGCGGACAATCCAATGCATGAGTGCTGCCTGCCCGCCTGGAATCTCCGAGGGTCAACCCCTTACGTTAATGTTATCCTGGAATGCAAGTTTAAGGAGCCAGGTACATTTCTTTGCATTCTTTACCGTTTCCTTTATTTTGTATGTTACATACAATTGCTCAAGTTAGTAGTTAGTTTATGGGCTAGAAATTCTGCCAGGTTACAGACACTAGGCACCATTTTCTCCTTCATGTGGAGGAGAAAATTCTCCTGAAATAAAGATTGATTGACAGCTGCCATGTCGTGATCGGTCGTGATATGATTGGTTGAAATGGGGTAGAAATTTGATAGTACTATGTGACGTCAGCAAACTGTAGATTACTGTTTTGAATGTTGAAAAATTAACTTTTGATGTGAAAAAGTGTGAAAAACTAAATAAATTAGATTTTTGTGATTTTCTTTGCATACATTAATAAATAGGTGCACTGAATACCCAGGTATTTGAACTAAAATGGGGTGGGGGGGGGGGGGGGGGCGATAATTATTTGGTTCAGCTCGACTTTAACAGGACTAAGCTAAACGGGCAACTTTTCTTCTACTATGTATGATGCAACAAGCCTGTTTATCTCTGCTTTTTACATTAGGCTACCTGTTGAAAATCAACCTTTGGCTGCTGCCTTGGGTCAACTCAGTTTGGGTCTGTAGGTCTTTCGCCACTAGCTTTGTGTTAGCATGTTGCCTTTGCAGGTGCTTGGAGATATTTGGTGTCATGTTCACAGCAGTGCATGTTTCCTATCAGTCAACTTCTCTCCCTCATGAATTCCATTCATTGATGAGATTATCTGATCGTGTCGTGGATTACTCTTTAAGACACTAACTAGCACCACCTGGGTGCAATTGCGCATGCATGCTGATTGGCCGGATTCAGCTATATAATCTACTCTCAGGTGTGGCGCTCTTGATCTTCTGATTTCCAGTGAGCAGACGTATGTTGTCATGTGAGACTGAAGTACACGTGTGTAGGACAGAGAACGAAAAAGCATAGCTATAGCCTACATAGAGTAGAGAGCTGTCGCGAGCGCTCCCTTCTCGGGCCACATACTTTTCAGTGTTGTCCACACACTTGACTGTTGTGTTGTTGTGACTGGAATTCACCCACGGCGGAGGAACGTTGCAGCAGCAAAAGCAGGCTGGGGCAGGCGGCAGCGGTAGCAGCGATTCTGTGGTCCGTGTGCTGTCCTGTAGTCCCTAGACGAACTCGCCCAAGGCGGGGGAATATACTGTATGGACGGACCTCATTCATGCTTAGTCATGAAATTGAAAATAAGTATGTGTGTGTATATATACAGACACACGCAAAGCAAATCGAAAGAGATCGCCGACCTAAAGAAGGAGATGAGTAGCAAGCTCAATTCTAAGCATTACAAGGAGATCGAGACAGAGAAAGCAGCTGTTCAAGCGACATACGAGCAGGAGGTGTTGGAGATGAAACTCAACAAGTACCGCAGAGACACCCTGGACTACAAGAATGGCCGCGTCTACTCCTGGTTATCTTCAGACGGCTTCAAACCCTACCACCGTCAATGCTTCAGAGGGAATGAATACACCGCTTCCAGCGAGATGTCCACGGAGGAGTCGGGCAGCGAGGCTCCAGCTGTGGGCAGACGGCGCCGTTTTTTAGGGGCTCCAACGCCTCACAGGTACATGACGAGAGGGGCAGTAAGTGGCGACGCACCCGGAGGGGGGGCAAGCGGCACCGTGCACACCGGCAGAGGGAACAGGAGCCAGAGGGGGAAAACATTGTGAACCTCTCCAACAGACCCTTGTCTCCACAAGAAACATCCATCCTCTCTAAAGGTTTATCTTTTATTCCTTCTACTAGAACTGACCCGTTCAAAACCAGAGTTGAAATATTTAAATTCTTAAGAAATGTGAAACTGCGGGCTTTTTTTGATAAGGGACCTCCCCAAGTAGTTGTGAATTCTTTACAGGCTGTTTCAGATGAACCTGGGTCTACTCCCGTGCCGACAAGGCTGAGGGCCAAGAGTACTTTTGTTCCACCTGCATTAAACCCGTCTGTTGCCACCTTTTGCAGACTGGTGGAGCAGGATGCAATGGAGAAGGTTCGTTTATGCAATAAAAAGAGACTCTATTGCAATATTGAATTGGAGGAAAGAAAAGCACTGTCTACATTGTCCAATGATTCAACTATTGTTATAAAAAATGCCGACAAAGGGGGCGCTATTGTTGTCCAAAACAAAGAAGCTTATAGAACAGAAATATTGAGACAGCTTGGTGACAGTGTGTTTTATACTCCATTAATGGGGGACCCCACAATTAAGCTTGCTAAAGAGATTGATTCATTTTTGTGTACAGCCCTTACTAATTCTTTAATCTGTCAGGACGAATACAACTTCTTGTTACAGAAACATCCTATACGCCCTGTTTTCTATACACTTCCTAAGATACATAAGAGCTGCGTCGAACCTGTACCTGGCAGACCCATAGTAGCTCTTCTCAAAAGCTTGAGACAAAATCAGCATAGCAAATTGAGCTAGTAAGAGATTCATTAACTTAACTTGACATACTGTAGCCCCTTAAATGCTATAAATATATGTAACTTAGTGGCAAAGATAAGTTAGCATTTGGTAACTTCAAACTAACAGACATCGGTAGGAACAATGGGAACTCTGCCACTTCCACTACCTGCATAGTTTGACCTTCTGAAAAAGACAACAGCAAGTGGAAGAAGACCACCTTGGGCATGACTGACAACTTAATTCAGCCGCAGTGCCAGTTTTCCACTGCTTTGGTCCTTGCTGCAAAATCTCTCAGCGACTTGCTGTAAATCGGTTCATACAGAAGCTAGCCCAACTATACATAAAAAGGCACTGCACTGACCATCCTATTTCAATGGGAAAGAGTGTTCTATACATTCAAGTTCTACAGTCGAGTTTTTTCTACAAATGGTAAGAACAATGTGTAACAGTTAAAGGGGTCAAACTATGAAATAGTTGTAATATTGAATTAAAAGAATGCAACAATATGTTTATGTTTAAGAGAAAGGAATAGCTATTATGAACTGGCTTTGCTTTGTCTAGCTTCCTCTGTTTTTGTTGTTGTTTTCTATGATGAGCTATTTCTTTATGAATTTGCCATTTATTCACTCTGATGCTGCACAACCTGAATAGAACAAGGCAAATGAAATGATTTGATGAATGCTATGGGTAGATAAAAGGAAAAGTAACACACACCAAAGGTAGTAGTGAGGTGCTGACCACTGGAAGCAAACTTAGATTGAAAAAACATTGCGCACTCTGGCTCCATATGCACTGCTTTAATTGTAATATGTTTCGGAGGCTGGAGGGTCGAAACGTCCGTGGATACTGTAACAATAGGAACTATTGTTGTTGATTATGGTTCCCACACGGACGTGTATTGTTGTTACCCACCGGAAGTAAACAGGCTAAGGTGTAACCTAGAGTGACTGCCGAAGAAGTTATGAATAAACAGTGACCCAGTTGGGCTAAATAATAAATTCTGTAGTCCGAGTCTATATAAAAGAACAGAGTTTAACATGGTGGCAGCGGCAGCGGACTTAGCCTGAGTAGCGCAAAGTAACGAGTGATTTTTGCGGCAACCGGAGGGAGAGATGGTCAACTAGCTAACGTGACCTGACCCGAGAGAAGCCTGCCGAGCGTCATGGAGGGATTGAAACCACCACAAACATTGTGCCTGGACTCCAGCAACCTTTCTAAGACATGGAAGACCTGGAGAGACGAGTTTGTGCTGTATGTGGATTTAACAATGGACTCCGACGAGGACGAGAAGCAGAAGGTGAAGCTCTTCAGCTATCTTGTCGGCGAGAGTGGCAGAGAGCTACTGGATACGCTGATGGGAGATACAGATAAGAGTTCATGGACGTTAGATGCTATCATTAAAAAGTTTGATGACCATTGTAACCCCAGCGTTAATGAGACTGTGGAACGTTAACATTTTTTCACAAGGAACCAAGCCACAAGTGAGAATATTGACAGTTACGTCACAGAACTGAAGCTGTTGGCCAAGACGTGCAACTTCGGGACTTTGAGAGACTCGCTCATTCGTGATCGGATTGTGTGCGGGAGTAACAACGCGGGCATGCGAGAGAGACTGCTGCGGGAGAAAAAATTGACACTTGACACATGCATACAGCTTTGCAGAGCTGCGGAGCTGTCAAGAGAGAATATTAAGGCCATCTCCAGACCGATGGTGGAGGAGGTGCATGCGTTGCAAGGAGCAGCAGCACGCCAGAGACAAAACAGCAACACAGTGGAGTGCAAGTATTGCGGGAAAACGCATGAAAGAAGCAAACAGAAATGCCCCGCATACGGTAAGACATGTAAAAAGTGCGGCAAAGAAAACCACTTTGCAGTGAAATGTAGAGCAGATCCTGCACAGAGGAGAAAGAAATATGTGCACAAGGTAGAATGTGAAAGTGATGAATATGAAGAAATTCTCTGTGTTACTGAAGTACAGATGGAGAATGTGGATGCAGTGGACAGTGACAATGACAAAGGGAATGATAAGAATAAACAGCTCTTTGCTGGCATGCTGCTTGGCAAATATCTTATAAAATTCCAAATTGACTGTGGTGCCACTTGCAATATCATCCCAATTAATCTGATAAATCCAGACATGAAACTTGAACACACAAAGAGCATACTGCTGATGTACAACAAAAGCAGACTGAGACCACTGGGAAAATGTAAAATAAAACTAAGAAACCCCAGAAACCACAAACTGTACCAGTTGGAGTTCCAGGTGGTGGACACTGACTGTACGGTGCCACTGCTGAGTAGGAGAGCCAGTGAGGCCATGAAACTAATAAAGGTGCACTATGAGAACATCATGGCGATAGATAGCATAGTCACCATAGAAAAGTCCACAAGTGGGGTAGAGAAGCCCACAACAGACAAGCCCACCAGTGGTCAGTGGACGATGTCACAAATAAAAACAGAGTATACTGATGTATTCACGGGGGACGGCTGCCTTGAGGGAGAATATGAAATGGAGGTGAAAGAAGACGTGAAGCCAGTGCAGCTGCCAAAGAGACGTGTTCCAGTCGCTCTGATGAAGCCGCTGAAGGATGAGCTGCAGGACCTACAGCGCAGGGGAATCATCACACCTGTAGAGTGCAGCACAGATTGGATCAGTGCGATGGTTGTGGTACAGAAACAGAATGGGAAGCCAAGAATATGCATCGATCCCAAACCCTTGAACAAGGCTCTAAAGCGTAGTCACTTCCCGCTACCAACCATCGAAGACGAAAAAACCAGCATAGACCAGCATGAATTTCTTGCTGGTCTATGCTGGTTTATGCTGGTTAGTGCTGGTCTGATGCTGGTCTATGCTGGTTAGTGCTGGTCTGATGCTGGTGGACCAGCATTACCTTGCTGGTCCACCAGCTAACGCTTGCTGGTGAAGCTGGTAAACTACCATGGCCTTGCTGGTGAAGTTGCTGGACCAGCATGGTGAAGCTGGTGGACCAGCATGGTGAAGCTGGTGGACCAGCATGGTCATGCTGATGAAGCTGGTGGACCAGCATGGTGAAGCAGGTGGACCAGCATGGTGAAGCTGGTGAAGCTGGTGGACCTGCATGGTGAAGCTGGTGGACCAGCATGGTGAAGCTGGTGAAGTTGCTGGACCAGCATGGTGAAGCTGGTGGACCAACATGGTTGTGCTGGGGATTGCTTGACCAGCATGGTCATGCTGGTGGAGGAGATTGTGAAGTGCTCCACAATGGAAATGACCTCCTCTGTACCCTGCTGGTCCATGGCATGGATTTAATTTTAACTTTCGTGTCCAGGCCAAGCCCAGGTCCCTTTTTGGGGTGTTTTACAAAAGTTAATTGTGTTAGTGTGTGTTAGAGAAGCAAATGAAAATGTAATTAATGTAATGAGAATATAATTAGGCCTATCAAAATCTTGGGGACAATTTTTGCCCCTTGATCATGTTTTTTTGGTGCATTCTGAGATTTATTAGAGCATATTTGGCCTTGCCCCTGGCTAATTTCCTACAGTGGATCATACCATGAAAACATACAGTAAGGGGTAGACATCACCTTTTCTGTCATCATGTTTGGTTCAGGAGATTTGATGCAAAAATAATTAGGTTATAGTGGAAAGTAAAATGGCTGCCATGGCAACCATGAGGAAAACATCTAAAAGCAAAAGTTGTATTGGATGGGGGACCCTGGCACAAAATTGGGGGTCTGTGGTCTAGTTTAGGGGACCTTGATGTGAAAACGTTTGGGAAACAATCTGGCCCATCACCCATCCCCTATGGGTTATAGGGTGGGTTATATTAGCCTGGGTAAACCCAGCCTCCACGTGACCTGCTCTCAGACCTGCTCTCAGTCACTACGAGAGCAGAGCAGGTCTGAGAGCAGGTCACCTGGAGGCTGGGTTTACCCAGGCTAGGGTTATATGCCTTCTTTTTTATATTTTGTATCGTCTTCTGGCCTCCATTGACAGCTTGCCAGATAAAATAAATGGTACAGGGCCAAGTTATAACATAAGCAACAAATAACGCAACACACAAGAAAAAAGTTTTAACCATGACCAACAAAACACCTTACAGGGTAACAGGCTAATATAACACAATACAAGAGGCTAATGCAATTCTATATCAAGCATAGTCCTTTAAAATAACATTACACATGAATGTATTATTATTATTATTATTATTATTATTATTATTATTATTATTATTATTATTATTGTTGTTGTTGTCATTATTATTACTATTATTACTTTCAAGCTATGTTATGTTTTCTACTGTAACAGAGGCTTTAATTAAACTCTAGGTGGCCGTGGGTCAGACTCATTTCTGAGGCCAGTTTTCCCATATAGAGGGCATGCACGTGATGTCACAGGCAGAAGTCACTGCATGGTCACGCCCACTGAGTGACAGCAAGACTGATTTTGAATGCAGTAATCAGCCTAGATTAATGACACCTATACTGCTCCAAACAACAGAGAACCTGCTGAATGTTTTGCCCATAGGTTTTAGGTTTTGCCAGTCCCGATTGAGGGGGCATGTTCCAGTGGGAAAGTGACGTCCGTGCTGCATACCCTCCATTCAATTGGAACTATTTTATGGAACTGAGTATCACTACGCCTCTGATATGCTGCGCGAGACCATCTCCAAACTTTCGCGCGGCTGGACCTGTCTGCACCATTTGTCAATTGTCAGTACAGCACTCACTGCTCCGGTCTTCAAATAAACTCCAGAAACAACGAACCGGCGGCTTGAAGCAGATTATTTGTAGAGGTGAGTGAAGTAGGCTTAACTTAACGACAGAAAGAGGTTATTCACGTCAATTACTTGTAAGAAGCAGAGGGGCCGCTGAGGGGGGAACACTTTTTTACCGATAGAGCGCTGCTCTCACCTTCAGCTCTGTGCGTGTGTGCGTGCGCGCGCGCGCCTGTGGTGGCGTGGCTGGGTGATAATTCTATATTGTAACAGGTTAGTATTTTGGTTTAGTATTTAGTTCAGTATTTTGGTTCAGCTGTCAATCAAATCTTAATTACAGGATCATTTTCTCTTCCAAATGAAGGCGAAAATGGCGCCTAGTGCCTGTCATCTGGCAGAGTTTCTAGCCCATAAACTAACTACTAACTTGAGCAATTATGCAAACTAAATCAAACGGTAATGTCTAAGAATGCAAAGAAATGTAACTGGCTCGTTAAAACACGCATTCCAGGAATATTATTTACATTTATAACGATAATGGCACGCCTCCGAGCCTGACAGCCTCCCTGGCTGTCAGGGGTCGTCTCTCGGAGATTCCAGGCGGGCGGGCAGCACCTATGAATCGCCCCGCACGAAGCAGCTGGCTCCCTGGTACTCTGCGGATCCCACTCGTGTAGCATGACAACAGGCTGAATCCCACTGGATTTGGGGGTGGAACACGCCAGGATTGGCCAATGCCAAAGCCAGTCCTCAGAATTGTCAAATCAAATCATCGACACGTATATGGTCCGCCTCTCAATTCGTTTTCAGTGTCTGACGCTTGCGCTGGTGCATTCCGTTCCGGTTCACTTCGACTTTAATGGTGGAGCTGATTTAATTACTGTATAAATATGAAAACAGGGGGAAAGCTCTACCTTACCTGGTATTTGTGATGTGTAAAGTAAAGCTAGAGAAACTGACCCAGACCTTTTTTGTTGGGTTTCACTTTTCAATTGTGCAAATATTACACTCACTAAACTGTTTCCCTGTAGGCCTGCTCTGTAGATCTTGGATGTGCATGAGAAGCCTGGTGATGCCTCCTAAAGCAGACTGGACAGAGTGCTACAACATCAACTTCTCTATACAGAACCAGCTGCAGCTGACCGTGGCCTCACCCACTGCCACATGTCTGTATGTTAACTACAAGACTTTATCCACTATCTTTCTCCTACTAATACTGTCTCCTACCACTACACCATTCCACTCCCCTCTCTATCCCTCCATTTTTCTCTCTCCCATTGTAGATGATAACGGAACGCTGAACTGCCAGCATTACTATGGCATTGGCCAGGAGGCCATGCTGGACAAGAAGGTGGGTGCTGTCATCCACGCCGTCAACCTCAGGAAGCTCCTGGGAGCCAAGTGCAGGACGATACGGGAGGAGATGAGAGCGAGGAAGTCAGTGGCATGTGTGGAAACATACACATGAGCAAAGTGCACACAGACATACAGTACAGACAGACTGGATACTTGGTGAAAGAAGAGTGGCCAACTAAGAATCTTTCCCACTTCATACAACTGCTAATTTTTTTTACCTTTATTTATCCAGGGTAACCATAATGAGATTTCCATCTCTTTTTCAAGTGGGCCCTGCTCGCACTCACACACACATTAAGGGGTTAAGGGCCTTGCTCAAGGGCACCTCAGTGGTGGTAATGAGGGAGGGGCAAGTGCTGCTTTTCACACATGCTTTTCTAATGGACACTGTCTCTTTGTCTATATACTGTGTGTGTGCAGGTTTTCGATGAGATATCATACATTGAGGGAGAAACAGCCAGTGGAGGACACACATTAATCTGTTAAGTAAGTTGAGAACTTTTCTTTTCTCCAAAAACCTATTCCTGTGGTCCTCTAGGCCTACTTGCTTTTTATCCTTTCTGGAAAGGATTTTATTTTATTTTATTTTATTTTTATTTTTTGTGTGTGCTTTGAGCACCACAACATGGCCGGTGTCTCCAAAACTCAGCAACTCACACCAAAATGATCTAGATGGACATATCCTGTGGGTGGCTGTAGTTTTAATTAAAGGTGACTGGCTTGTTAAATAAATGATTTGTGCACATAGCTGATGCCATGATCCCATGGAACCTAATGCATGTGTCACTGCATTTGGACTCTTATTTACCAAATTGTAATGTGTCTGGAATGGATGAGCTGTTTTACCAGGTTCCAAGGTGGATCAGAAAGGTGCGATTTAACGCCCCCACTTACAGTATCTGACTTATCAACTTCAAGATGAATTTTAAAATGTGTTGCGAACTTGGGACCAATCGGGCTGTGAGCCAGAAAGGTCTTTGTACAGCTAGACCCTGGGCAGACAGTACAGTGAAATAATTTTTAAAGTAGCTCATGCGTCATGCGTCACTTTTCTGTAGCACGTTTTCAAACAGCAGTTGAAATATTGACCAAAGAACAGTGTTACTCTGCCACTAATTTATCTCTGTTTGCTTTTCAGTTTGATACAAAGAATGGCTCCAGAACCAAAACCTGGGTGAAGCAGATGTGGAAGCTCGAGTGGGGAAGCCTGGATGCTACATCACAGAGAAAATAATGGACATAAACAAACAAGCAAAGAATAGCACTTGAAGGGACACTCCACCGAAAAACAATGCTGATTTATTTTGCACATAATCTCACACATATCCAAAAACTGTAAACCGTTTTGCAGGCATTCATTTAGTTTGACAGTTATTGAGAGTTGATTTAAGTTGTGATTTGTGAATGACATCACTGGTCCACGACTGAACTCAAATCAACTCTCAATAACTGAAATTAATTAATTACGGTAAATGAATGCCTGCAAAACATTGTTTTTTTCCATAAAGTTTTTAGGATTGTGAGATTTTGTGCAAAATAAATCTGCATTGTTTTTCAGTGGAATTCTCTACTTCTGATTTGACTTAAGGCCTTTGCTCCTCAAGGGAGCATAGGCCATTGACAAAATGTCGGTGGTTGACGGTTCTTCCCTGTTCTCCCCAATTGAGCCTGCTCCCAGACATTTCTGCCTGCACACTTCTTCTCCAGCTGTTCCTGGGGTGACCTCTTTTCTTGTCAGGTGATGTTGCCTGTTTGTTGTGTTATTGTTAATTAGTCAGTAGTTTTATTATTTAATTTAGTTTAATTGTAATGAGTCTTTAATTGCCTTCAGCACATTAATTGAGTTGAGTCACACTTTTACTTTTAATACTTTTAAGACAGGTACAGGCTGACTGTTCAGGTGCACTGCTGTATGTGCGGTTCTCTCTCCCACTCCCTCTCTGTGTTGCTTTTATTTAATAAATAATTATATTGTTATGTAAACCTGAAATAGTCTTCATTTAACTAGTTCAAGAAAGATTACTTTTGTGATGTTTATCTGGTCTGACTACTCTCAGCATGGGGTGCTGGTTAACAAGCATTCAACCATAGACCAGCATGTTGTGTTTTGACACCAGAATAGCTGGTGTATGCTGGTCACACCAGCATCTACACCAGCATAGGTGTACTGGTGTATGCTTCCCATGCTGGTCACAAGACCAGCTTATGTGACCAGCATCCCATGCTGGTCACACCACCAGCATACCAGCATCATCGCATGCTGGTCACACCACCAGCATACCAGCATCATCGCATGCTGGTCACACCACCAGCATCCCATGCTGGTCACACCACCAGCATCCCAGCATCCCATGCTGGTACACCAGCATAACTTGTTGTGTTTTCAAAACACAACAAATTTACCAGCATCCCAGCATGCGATGCTGGGATGCTGGTACACCAGCATAAAAAGCTATGCTGGTGCATGCTGGTTTTTTCAGCAGGGATACTACCGGACCTTTCCAAAGCCAAGGTGTTCACAGTGTGTGACGTCAAAAGTGGGTTCTGGCATGTCAGGCTAGATGAAGAGTCCAGTTACCTGACAACCTTTTCCACTCCATTTGGACGTTACCGCTGGCTGAGGATGCCAATGGGGATAAGTCCAGCCCCAGAGATCTTTCAGAGAAAGCTCACACAAGCATTGGATGGTCTGTCTGGTCTATATTATTGCAGATGATATACTGATCACAGGACAAGGTGAGACACAAGAGGCAGCTGAGCGTGATCATGATGAGAAACTGAGGCTGTTTCTCAGCCGGTGCAGAGAAAAGGGCATCAAACTAAACCCAGACAAATTCAAACTGAAACAAAAAGAGACTGTGTACATTGGTCACCGCCTGACGGCAGAAGGACTAAAAGCAGACCCAGAAAAAGTGCGTGCCATCAACCAGATGCCAGCACCGACAGATGTGAAGGCAATTCAGAGGATAATAGGTATGGTAAACTACCTGGCCAAATTTTGCCCTCACCTCTCAGACCGGTGTGAGGTGTTGAGACAATTGACACACAAGGACAGTAAGTGGAACTGGACAGAGCACCATGAGGAAGCATTCCTCAAATTGAAAGAGACAATGGCACAGGTTCCAGTGTTGAAGTTTTACGAGCCAGAGCTGGAGCTGACTGTACAGTGTGACGCCTCTGACACAGGTTTGGGCGCAGCACTCATGCAGAAGGGCAGGCCTGTTGCGTACGCCAGCAGAGCACTCACACAAACAGAGCAGGGCTATGCCCAAATAGAAAAGGAGTTTTTAGCTATGGTATTCAGCATGGAGAAGTTCCACCAGTACACTTATGGCCGCAAGGTTACTGTCCAGAGTGATCACAAGCCATTAGAGACCATAGTGAAGAAACCACTACTGAGTGCGCCCAAGAGACTTCAGAGAATGATGATAGTACAAAGTTATGATCTGGATGTAGTGTATGTACCGGGAAGAGACATGTTCCTAGTGGACACACTGAGCACAGCCTATCTACCAGAGTGCTCAGCCTATGGCTCAGTAGAAGCTGAAATAGAGACTGTAAATATGGTACAACACTTACCGATTTCCGCAGACAGACTCAATGCAATCCGTTCTGCAACAGAGGAGGATACGACACTGCAGCTCCTAATTAAAACAATGCGCGAAGGATGGCCAAATGACAAGGTGAAAACACAGAGTGAAATCAGGCCATACTTCTCATGGAATGAGGATGAGCTGAGCTACCAAGACGGGATAGTGTTCAGAGGGGAACGTGCCGTGATCCCTGATACACTGAGGAAAGAGATCACACAGCGTTTACATTCATCGCATCTCGGTGTGGAAGGATGCCTACGGAGGGCCAGAGAGTGTGTCTACTGGCTAGACATGAACAACCACATCAAATCACATGTAGCCAAGTGTGACATATGCAGATCGATGGACAATAAACAACAAAAAGAAACACTGCACTCACACGAGATGCCGAGCAGACCGTGGGCAAAGGTGGGCACAGATTTGTTTTCTTTTGACGACAGAGACTATCTCATCACAGTAGACTATTTTTCTAATTTTTGGGAAGTAGACTACCTCCCAGATACAAAGTCAACTACAGTGATAAAGAAGCTGAAAGCTCATTTTGCTCGCCAGGGCATCCCTGATACTGTCATTCCAGACAACGGCCCACAATACGCATCCCACGAATTCCAGAAATTCAGCCGGCAGTGGGAATTCCAGCATAAGACCTCCTCACCGGGCTACCCTCAGAGCAACGGCAAAGCAGAGTCAGCCGTCAAGACAGCAAAGAGACTCATGCTCAAAGCCAAGGCTGCTGGACAGGATCCCTATCTTGCATTTCTGGACCACCGCAACACACCGTCACAAGGCTTGGACACCAGTCCAGCACAGAGACTTTTCAGCCGCAGCACCAGAACACTACTGCCCACAAAGTCAAGTCTTCTACAGCCAAGAGTGGAACAAGCACAACAGCAGGATCTGGAAAACAATCAACATTGTCAGTCTATCTACTACAACAGGTCAGCGAGAGACCTTGACACGCTGAAACCAGGTGACTGTGTGAGAATACAGCCATTCGAGCCCCACACTGTCTGGAGACCAGGCAGAGTGCTGAAGCAGGTTGATGCTAGGTCCTACAGCATCCAGCTGCACTCCGGTGGTGTCCTCAGGAGAAATAGGAGACACCTCAGGCGTGCTCAAGGACTGGCTCCCAGTGGGCCTGCAGACATCGCTGAAAGAAGATAGTAACGCAAACCAATAATTTTCAGGAGGTGCTGATCACCGAAATCGCGAACTTGAGGATGAAGAAAGTGTCGCACACTCACTGCTCCATATGCAAAAAAATTTATTGAAATGACGTTTCGGCCTATGGCCTTCTTCAGATTTACAGACACTACATAACCGAGTGGTCAAATAACTCTCCAAATATCCAACTGTATTAGCACCTATTCCAGATGGGAACCGTCGCTGTGGGTGCTGTTTTCAATGCAAGTATACAGAACGTTGCACCAGCTTTAAACACCCTCACACAGGCAAAGAGATCCCCATTAAAGGAATTGTTTCATGCAATACTAAGTCAGTAATCTACCTCATTATTTGCCCCTGTGGAAAATCATATGTAGGTAAAACAAGTAGAGCACTAAAGACTCGTATTGCTGAGCACCGAAGTACCATCAGATGTAAGAATATGAATTATCCAGTAGCAGCACATTTTGCTGAGGCCAACCACCCTATCTCCTCGTTTAAATACATAGGTATTGAACATGTATCACTGCCACCGAGAGGAGGTAACCTAGATCTTTTGCTTTCCAGGAGAGAACACTTCTGGATCCACCAACTGAGAACTCTATCTCCCCATGGACTTAATGTGGATTATGATTTGAGGTGTTACCTGTAATGTGTGTTTTTCTATGTAAACTTTTTTCAGATCATCTTTTTATTGGATATTTGGAGAGTTATTTGTGATGACTCTTGCCAGAGCTGATGTTCTAACTTCCCTACTGTAAATGTCTATGAGTATATATTGTATTATGGTATTTCACTGGTAAATAATAGTATGTATTGATTGGCTGTGACAGCCATCCCACTTTGGTTTTTTTGATTGGCTGCTTTAGTCTACCTGATGACTTGTCAATTATGTAAATTGTCATCACCATCAGGTGTGCCATTCATTAGATCCAGACCTATAAAAACCACTCGGTTATGTAGTGTCTGTAAATCTGAAGAAGGCCATAGGCCGAAACGTCATTTCAATAAAAAAATTTTGCATATGGAGCAGTGAGTGTGCGACATTTTCTTCATCCTCAAAAACCTGCAGACATCGCTGACATAGAGACTGTTGCCCCAAGTCAGCCAGAGACTGTTGTCCCCACTCAGTCAGAGTGTCCCACCTCACACTGTCTCTGGGAGAAACATCACAGCTGCAAAAAGTAGGTAGGGACACGCACATCCAAAAAAAAGGCCACACTGGGCCTGGGTGCTGGATCAATAGAGTACTTACAGTGAAAAAGAAACAATCCGCACACCGAGGAGCTCCCGTTTAGGTTTTTTATTTTCAACACAGCGTGACGTTTCGGGCCACACCGGCCCTTCCTCAGACGCTTTCTGAAGTGGCAGAGAGACGCCGTCTTAAATACCCGTATCAATATACATGGCATCACCAGGTGTTCATCAATTAGTAATTAGAAAGATAATTCAGATTTTTTTTTAAAGTTGTACACACAAACAGGTTATTATAGACATAATGTACAGATTCTAACAGTATATGTATATATACAGTATAGACAAAATAGGACAAATATAATTATACATGTCCCCCAAGAAATGGAAGTAGTTTGTGGGCTCTACATTATAGTAGTCAATTAGAGTTTAACAAATCCAAATATAAGTGTAGATGCACATACATCCTGGAGGCGACTCCATTAACCACAACATACTGTATTAGCAGAAATGGGGACCTAGTCTATTACTTAAAATAAATAGCAAAAAGTTTTTAAAAAAATACACAGAAACAACCACTTATGTATATGAGATCACCACTAGAGGGGAGAGAGAACAGTAGAGAACAAAAGAGCATCACAATAGGGATATCCTAATAACAGATTATAGGATTTAATCACCTTCTATAGAAAAGGTCTCATATCGAATTCCTCATTTAGGCCTTTTGGCGCCATGGTGCCCAATGTATAAATCCAGAATAATTCTCTTTGAAGTAGTAAGTTGTTGATGTCACCCCCTCTGCGTGGCAATTTGAGAGCCTCAATCCCAATATATTTGAGAGTGGATACAGAATGTTTAGCAGAGGTAAAGTGGACAGCCACCGGGCTAGATGTAACATTATTTCTGATTGTGCTGCGGTGTTCAGAGATACGAGTTTTGAGTGGTCTCAATGACTTACCTATATATGCAAGTCCACATGGACAACCAACATGTAAATAACATTGACAGTGGAACATGAGATAACACTTTTGATTTTATATTTTTTACCACTGTGGGGATGGTAAAAACAGTTGGTTTTGTAGGTAAAATTACACTGTTGACATCGGCCACAAGGATAGTTGCCAGAGGGGATCGAGCTGAGGAAATGGGCAGGTGGAGTAGGTGGGAGGTCTGCCCTCACCAACATATTCCGTAAATTTGGGGGCCTTTTGTAGACCACCAAAGGCGGTCTAGAAAAGCACGCCTTGAGTGCCGGATCACTCTCAATAATGTGCCAATGTTTTTTTATGGCTGTCTCAATCTCTCTGGAGACAGGGGAAAATTGGATGGCACAGACCACTCGGTTTTCTTTTACTTTTGGTCTGGTGGACTCCAGGCACTGAGTCTGGGACACATTGGAAAATCGTGTAGTTGCATTTTTGATCCAACTCTCTTTGTACTCCCTTTTTCTGAATCTGGTCTCAAGATCTTTGATTTGAGTTTGGAAGTCCACATTAGAGCTGCAAATTCTTCTGATCCGGTTACATTGAGAAATGGGCAAGCTTTTTTTGAGTGGTGTGGGATGATATGAAGAGCCATGGAGGAGAGAGTTTCTATCGGTAGGTTTATGGTATAAGTCAGTTTTAAGGCAGTTGTTTTCTTTTATAACCCACATATCCAGGAAATTCATCTTAGTTAAATCAAAGGACATTGTGAACTGTAAATGTTTATTTCTAGAATTTATGAACCGGTGAAAGTCCTGTAGTTCGGACACAGCTCCTGTCCATATGAAGAACACGTCATCAAGGTACCTTTTCCAATGAGAGATGTTTTGGAGAACAGTTCTTTTTCGAAGAGTCCCACATATAGGGAGGCGAAGCTTGGTGACATTTTTGAGCCCATGGCCACTCCTGACACCTGGAGGAAGAAATCATTGCCATAAAGAAAAGAATTTGAGGTGAGAATTTCTTTTATCAGGTCCAGCAGAGATACAGTGTCAGGGTTAAGTTCATTTCAGAAACATCACAGCTAACAGTGACAGAGACGCCCCGGTGACCACCAGAAGCGGTCGCACTGTGGTGAAACCACCCCGCTTCAAGGACTTTGTGACTTAGAACAGATGAACAGTGTGGCACTAAGGGACTTTGGGGGGATTTGAAAAAAAAAAAAAAAAGAGGCGAAAGAGAGAACAATGTATTTTTGAATGTATTTTTGTATATGTTCGTGCTCTAATGGTTATAGTGGTAAAAGCGGACCCTAAAGTTTATTGAAATATTGATTGATACTTTATTGATACTGATTGATATTGATATGGATTGATTGATTGATCTGGAAGTCTAACACTTTTCTCTACAGGAGCTGTTAATGTGCCTTGTAATGAAGATTTTAGTTATTGGGATTAAGAAATGATTTTGTTTTATTAGAAACAAGGTACAAGGAAAACATTTGAATGTTAACTGTTCGGAATGCTACAGTTCTAAATAAGAAAAGGAAAAACTCAAAAGAGAAAGGATGTAACAATAGGAACTATTGTTGTTGATTATGGTTCCCACACGGACGTGTATTGTTGTTACCCACCGGAAGTAAACAGGCTAAGGTGTAACCTAGAGTGACTGCCGAAGAAGTTATGAATAAACAGTGACCCAGTTGGGCTAAATAATAAATTCTGTAGTCCGAGTCTATATAAAAGAACAGAGTTTAACAGATACGTCTGTGGGTACAACCAAAGTCACCCTGACAACTTTGGTTTGATTAGCATCAGCTAACTGAACTGAACTGCGACCTGAAAACGAGGAAAACAGGGCATGTCAAATGCCTGTATTTATGTCTTGTAAATAGCTTATTTTCTGACACAGCGGGTCATATCCTTATTATATCAGAGAGAGAACGAGATGAGAGCGATCTAACGTACCTCTGTAGCGCCCGTGTGGCACAACCCGCTGTGTTTGCTATCCATCACCAGAGTTGGGGTCCGTTACTCAAAAAAGTAATATATTACACATTACTTTCAAAAAAAGTAATGCCTTACTTTACTTGATTACTCCCTGGAGAAAGTAATTTGTTACACTACTCGTTACATTACTTTTGCGTTACTCCGTAACATCGCCTGAGATGCATTGTCACGTAATTTGCCAGTTAACAATACAACATTAATCCTTACATATATGCCCATATATTAGCACAAATCTCTATTGTAATAAGGTAGGTTGCAAAACTTTTCCTGTCTGATGGTGGCTGTCCGTTCCCTGCCATCTGTATTTTGCTCAATATGTTTCTGAAAAATGGCGATTTCATTCTACTGTTGAAACTGGCAACATTTCCTCTAGGAGGAGGCAACAAGCCTGTCCATCTCTGATTTTGATGTTACCTGGTGAAAAGCAAGCTTTTGCTGCTTGCTTGGGGTCGAGGCAGGCGACTCAGCTTGGGTCTGCAACCAGCTTTGTGTTAGCATGTTTCCACTGCAGATGCTTTGAGAGGTTTATGTCGTAGGCTACCGTAGCTAGCTGCTTCTGTCCAGGGCGTTTGCAGTTTCACATTCTTGTCCTTCCGCGCAACAAAAACTTGTTGTAGAAGACGGCGCTTTTTGGCAGATTGCTGGCAGACTATTACGGAACATACGCACTGCGCCCACTTCCCTAGAACATGTTGTATTTACAAGGGGTATTTACAGACCCCATCGCTGTATGTGGGTTTCTCTTATGGTTTACGTTTACATTTAATTTAATTTTGTCCAATATTCAGATATTCCAGAATTGCATGTTGTGTTAACACGTTCACTGCCAATGACGAGTTGACTCGTCAAACACAATCCAACCGTTCACTGCCAATGACGAGTTGACTCGTCAAACTGTTTTTTCAGTGGTTTCCACTAGCTGGCGCCCTTGGGCAATAGGTGAATGTGGATCCGACCTCTCCCGCTGCCCCGGAAGTACTCTTAACAAAGATTTCTATATAAGGAAGGCGGGCTAGTTTGATCGGCGTGGGTTGAAAGTAGGTTGGTAATAGATATAGACAGACAGCATTACATAGCGATTTATACATAGAGAATTTCAGCAATTTAGCGTCAGATTTAGAGCGAGTTGGTTAGCGTAGTTGATTTAGTTTGTAGTTGTTAGTACAGTAGTAGTGTTTAGTATAGTCTTTATAGTAGATCTTTAGTGTAGATAGTTAGTTAGCGCGTAGTTACTGTAGTTAGCTTAGCTCATCTAGCATTAGCGTTAGCTCAGTTCGTGTTAGCATAGCGTCAGCGTCAGTTCATTTTAGTATTTAGCGTTAGTTCAGTTTGATCAAGTTGGTAGCCGGTAGATTAGCCTTATTTCAGTTCAGTTTAGTAGCAGTAGTTGTTTTATTTCAGTTTAGTTGGGAGTGGGTGGCGTGTTTGTGCCATGCCGGGCAAACGCAAGCGGTCTTCGGCGGCTAAACGCAAGCGATCGGCAGATCAGAGGTCATTGCTCGATTTCTTTTCTGTACGAAATGAGCTTGTGCCGGAGACCGATTCCGAGGTCTCGGATGATGAACGGGGTGAGCCTCTGCATGTCGCGGCTGCGGCTGCTGGACTGACTGAGTCCGAGTCGAGTGACCTCACGTCTTCCCCAGACGCGGAGGACTCTGAAGATGAGTGGGCCCCATCCAGGAGCGAAGCTCCACAGAGCAGTGGTAAGACGATGTTTGAGATGACTTGTGTAACTTGTGTAAATGTAATTACTATGACTGTACAAAAGCCAGCAGTCAGTCAATTCATTTTACTTTATTTCAGACTCTGAAGATGAGCCTGTAGCAGCCAGCTGTAGCGGTACTGGTGCCACAGCCTCTGGTGCCAGGAAAATGGGTAAGAGCACACTTCAGAATCAGGTTTATTTTCACATCACAGGTTCCAGCCAGAATTCCAGAAATTCTAGAACTCCAGAATTCAGTACCACACATATAAAAAACACTATTTTATGGTAATTATGTATTTCTATAATTTGCAGATGGAGCTGGAAGTGGGACACGTCCTCGGCCTGCAGGTCCTGAGTGGTGCGACGTTGACTGGGAGCCAACCCACATCCCCTTCACAGCAGAACCGGGTCCTCATAGTGGTGGTGCTGCTCAACCAGTGGAGTTCTTCCAGCTCTTCCTGGACGATGAGCTGCTCCAGGCCATTGTTGTCCAAACTAACTTGTATGCACACCAGTGCATCAGTCAGGTCAGTGAGGCTCTGCCACATTCAAGGCTTGGGAGGTGGAAGGACACTACAGTGGCAGAACTCAAGAGCTTCTTGGGACTATATTTCCTCACTGGGATCGTCAAGAAGCCTGAACTGGCCATGTACTGGTCCACAAATGAACTGACTGCTACCCCCCACTTCAACAAAACCATGTCTCGCAACCGCTTTCAACTGCTAACACGATTCCTCCATTTCAGTAACAATTTTGATGTTGATGGTGCAGACAAGTTGTTCAAGGTCCGGCCAGTTTTGAACGACCTGTTAGAAAAGTTCAGAGCCATGTTCACACCAAGTGAAAACATCAGTATTGATGAGGGGATGCTCCTGTGGCGTGGGCGGTTGGCCTTCAAAGTGTACAACCCACAGAAACCCATAAAGTATGGGATAAAGTCCTACATACTCTGTGACTCCCAGACAGGTTACTGCTACAGTATGAAGCCGTACTGTGGTGAGCGGTCCACCCTAGGCGAGACAGTGGAGTTCCTCCTCGGGGACTTGGCAGGGCAGGGTTACCACCTATACATGGACAACTACTATAACTCTGTTTCAATGTGTGCACAGCTGCTGGAGTGTCAGACCCATGTCTGTGGCACTCTGAGGAGGAACAGGGGCGAGCCACCTGCTACAAAAATTACCAACCACACCGTGAAGCTGGGGGAAACCGTCATGCGCCACAATGGTGGCACCATGGTTCTGGCCTGGCGAGACAAGCGCATCGTCAAAATGGTTTCCACTCTGCACGACGACACGATGGAGACAGTGCAGGTCAGGCAGAAAGGCAGCAGAGAGAGGGTCCCACACGCAAAACCCAAGTGCGTTGTAGACTACAACAAGTAGATGAATGGGGTAGACAGATTGGACCAGAACATTGCCTACTATCCCTTTGCCAGGAAGACATCCAGGTGGCCATTCAAGTTTGTCATGTACATGTTTCAAATGTCTTTTTATAACGCCTTTGTTCTGTACAAAGCTAAACACCCACAGAGAAAGTGTAAAACTTTGATGGCTTTCATCCTGAGTGTTGTCGGTGCATGGACCAGACCTGTGGTGGAGGAGGAGGTGGGGGCTGGGGTGGGGGAGGAGGTGGGGGTGGCGGGGAGGAGGTGGGGGGTGGGGGGGAGGGCAGTGACCAACCTGCAACCAGGCCGGGCCGGGCACCATACCTGGACCCTCCAAGCAGGCTGGATGTCGATCTAGCGGGCCATGTAATGGCCATGTATCCAGCCTCACTCAAAAAAGCTGGCCCAACGAGGAGGTGTAGAGTTTGTACATAGATTGGTGTTAGAAGCGAGACACGCTACCGTTGTGTCGTGTGTAATGTCCCATTACACAGGGCTGGCTGCTATGAGGTGTACCACTCAGAGAAGAACCGTGCTCGGTGGCACAAGTAGGCATGGGTCGTAAAAAAAACTGCCTGTTTTTGATGCTCTTTGTTTGATTGTTTGCTAGCTAGCAGGAATACATAAAAAGCACCTGCCGATTTTCATGTAACTTTGTGGATGGGTGTAACATGGGCCAAGGAAGTACCCATTACATTTTGGAGCAGTTCTGGATTCGGTGTACGAGCCCAAACCGGTTTGATCACGAACCGAAGAAACCTATAAAAAAAAAAAAAACATGTAAAAAAAAAAAAAGCTGAGTGACCTGTGGTCTGCTCTTGTTTTGTATTTATTTTGACATTTATTTATTTTATTATTGTATTATTCCTCCATTATTGAAAACAACTATTGTTCAGATGTCTGATGTCTCACTGATGCCAAAAATAAATGGTTAAAGTGACTGTTCTGCCTGTTTGATTGAATTTCACAAAACTGCGTTTTTCTCAGCTTTCCTTCTCAGACGCTGAAACCATGCTGTATTCAACGGCTAATATCTACATAACTACTAACTCTACAAACTAACTCTTTTAGACAGAGAAAGCACACATTCTATTAGTTCTTTTTAGATGATTGGTGTTCACGAAGTCCTAACAGAAAATAATCCTCGGCTCTTGTAAAATGAGCCAGAATCCTCAAAAAAAAACCTGGCAGAACCTACCTACAGCATTGAAAAAAGGGCTGGCAGTCAATGTGTTAAAATACATATTATTTATATCTAACACTCTTTAGCCTGATTTAATTGTAAAACAGAGTGTAAAAAGTTATGCAAAGCCTTCTGGGAATTTTTTACCCATGGAAGAGGAAAGTGGGCGGAGTTCCCAGCATGCCCTGGGGGTACTGTGTTTTTGTGTCAATTGTTTGTTTGTCAATGTGTTTTGGAGGTTAAAATGATTTATTGTTCTATATGCATGATGTTAGTTATCTGATAAGCTATGTGTCGACTAATAGTGCTGTTCTGCATGCTAATACAAAGTTGAAATGTTGGCACCATGAGTGATTCTGCTGTGCAGTTAAATGACCCGTCTGATGGGACAGAAGATCTGCTATTAAAACGGAGATCTTTTCTCTCTATACTTATCTTGCTAGTACGCATGTAACGAGGTAAGCGTTTGATTAGTAACTGTAATGTGATTACTGCTGTAGCGAAGCTAGTGTGCTCGCTGGGGGCAAAGCTTTGGGGCTTGCCTCGTGAAGTGTGCTGGATCGTGGATGAAGGCTCACGGGCTGTGATCGATCAGAATCACGGAGATGGAGATAGGGACCGACATGTCGGTCCTGGGATGCGGTTGAATTACCACTGTTGACCTCTCTGGGTGTAAGGCAGTTGGTCAGCAGGGCCTGGCTGGTTGTAAGACAGCAGGGGTTCAATTCGGGTCCGGGATTAGTTGTGCTAATGGTTGACATTATTAGGGGAGTAAGGATACCTGAATCAAGCAGGAATCTCTCGGATGAGATGTAGCGTCACGGAACACTGTGTTTATATGGTCGCGTTCCGGTGTATGACATCACGTCATTGGTGATGTCACAACGTTCGAGGGAACTATGACATCATCGGTGCTATGTCTGACATCGCCGATGACCTCACAGGTGAACTCTATGCTATGACATCATTGTCATCGTTGATGATGTCATCATCATTACGTCCTTGGCGCGCCGGCTGGTAGGCATCGACTGCCCCAAGAACAGGCCTGACGGTGGGCCATTATGGACCGTTTCTACAACTGCACTTAGGTACAGTAGTGCCTTACACTACTCGTTACCGACAAAAGTAACGTGATTACAGTAACGCGTTACCCCCAACTCTGTCCACATACTGTAGGTATTCCCGGCTGCTGCATGTAATCCATATATGACGTAACCCTTGCATGGATATTGTGATATGAGACTAGATATCGTCTTTGAGTTTGGATATGGTAATATGGTGACATGGCATCAATGTTGTCTTTTCCTGGTTTTAAAGGCTGTATTACAGTAAAGTGATGTCATTCTCTGAACTTAAAAGACTGTTCTATAGTTGTTCTATTACTGTATGGCTTCACCCACTTAGTCATTATCCACATTACTGATGATGATCAAAAATTTCATTGAAACCACCAATTAGTCATCCCTACAATATTGTCACAATATCACTGTCAAGGTATTTATTTTTTATTTAAAAAAAAACACTGATATTTGATTTTGTCCATATCGCCCAGCCCTAACACACACACACACACGCACGCACACACACACACACACACACACACACACTTGCATGCATACTCTGACTGTCCAACCATGTTCACACACAGACATACACATATGCAGAAGATACACACTCTTTCTTTCGCAAACACACACATACACACTCTTTCGCAAACACACACACACACACACACACACACACACACACAGTCTGAGCGTCTGGCTGAGTGCCCAGGGGACGGATATCATTACATTTAAACACTTAACAGACCAACTGCCTGTCTTAATGTATCTCAGAGCCTTCCTGTGCCTTCTACACAGCTACCGGCGTGCCCCATAGAAAGATAGATGTTTCTACTAATGGATCAAAAGAAAAATGGGGATTTAAGAGGCAGAGCTGCCCCAGAGGAGTACTGTGTCCTGAACAGATATATTACGTGACATGTTCTTCGTCTGGAGATTTTATCGTGCGCTATTCTCATTAGCCAGGAAATGTATTCTGGAGCCGCACAGCGTTTTTCAATGTGCCCATAATAGGAGTGTGTGTTATTATAGGCTCTCTATCATAGGCTGCTTTTATCATGCAAAGAGATGTTTTAAGTGGCCGAGTAGCAGTGGATTTTAATGTTGAGAGAGACAATGGGGCATATAGAGCTAAACTGTGAATCAGATCCATGGATTTGAATGTGTTTTATGAGTTACTCGGCTACATTACATTACATTACGTTACGTCATTTGGCAGACGCTTTTATCCAAAGCGACTTACAATAACACATTTTTGTCAGCAATAGAGCAATCAACTATGCAACACCGTCTATGACAACTACAACTTCTGAAGGAACAGTGGTACAAGTTTAGTTCAGGTTTTTTTTTTTTTTTAAGAGAGAAAGAAGTTAGTTCAAGAAGGGCCCAGATGGAGCCTGAAAAGGTGTGTCTTTAGTCTTTTCCGAAAGATCGGCAGTGATTCGGCCGTCCTGACCGAAGGTGGAAGCTCGTTCCACCATTGAGGTGCCAGGGACGAGAAGAGTCGCGAACGGGATGAGCGACTTTTGAGCCCCCGTAGTGGAGGACTCTTGGCACAGTAGGCACAGCAAGCGGTGCGCTGGGGGTGCTTGGCACAGCTGATGATTCTTGATTGATTGATGATTTTGCACTGTCACAACAACAAAAACACATACCCTAATTATTTGTATGCCTCCGCCGGCGATAGCCAGGCCGGAGGCATTATGGATCCGGGTTGTCCGTACGTAAGTACGTCCGTCCGTCCGATGTTCGTTAACGCGATATCTGAGGAACGCCTTGACGGAATTTCATCAAATTTGCCTCAAACATCGACTTAGACTCAAGGATGATCTGATTAGATTTTGGTGGTCAAAGGTCAAGGTCACTGTGACCGCTCGAACGCCGCGGTGCGGTCGTCATGTGTAAGAAGCCTTTGTGTGCATGAATCAGCCGACATACTATAGGCTATTAGGCCTATACCTACCTGGAACATTAGCAGATACAATGACTGCAGACGCAGAATTGTTGTCCACCCGTCTTTTTTTATGAACAGGAATTATCTCTGTATCACTATCACTCTCACTGCCAGATGACTCTTCAAGAGCCCAGGAGACATCACTACCGTTATCCGAGTCTGCTCCTCCATCAGACTCACCGGCGTCATCAAGGCTCTGATAGGCTAAAGCCTCTTTGACATTCATTGTCCTTCTTCCTGACATCTTGGTGTTAGCGAGGCGCTAAACTGTATGTTTTCCCGCAATGGCACAAAACTTCAATCGCCGGAACAGCACTTTGCCCAGCAACAGTGGGCAGCGGGTGGCAACGGGCATGGATCAAAAAGTATCACATTTCACCGAAATTACACTGTCTTATCTGCATACCGTCAAAATGACCGCTACGGGAGGTAGAAATACTCATAACTCTTTTGTGTTTTGTAATTTTAATAAAATAACGTTAGAATACAATATAGACACATTTAGGAAAAGTTAGGGTCCCACAGTTATATGGGGTTTATTTCAAAAAAGTTATTACACGGCAAAATTTTAAAATGGTCAAAATGACTGCCTTGGGAGTTCTAGTGTTAAAGTTATTTGCAACAATTGCTTGTAAAGATGGAAAAATATCAATGCCCAAGTATTTGAATTTCTGGACCAGAGGGATGTTTGCAGGTGGTGTGGCTGATATCATAGCATTGTTCAGAGGAAGAAGAGCCGATTTAGCCCAGTTGATCTTATAACCAGATTAACTACCAAAATTGTCAAAAATAGATCAAAGTTGGAGGGGCACGGTGGCACAGTGTGCGTGCCCGTCCGCATGTCCTCGAGTGCCCACCGCCCGGGTGGGGTCGTCAAAAGGGCCTTTCTGTGTGGAGTTTGCATGTTCTCCCCGTGCCCCCTGGGGGTTTCCTTCATATAGGAACCCCTCACCAAAACATGCAATATCCTGTTCACTAAAGTGGTGCCTCCTCTGGTCGTTCGGCCTGTTCGGAGGGAGGGGAACTCGTTGGAATAGCGCGATCCTCCCACGTGCTATGTCCTACCGGTGAAGCTTCCCCTGTCAGGTGAAAAGAAGCGGCTGGCTACTGCCCATGTCTCGGAGGAAGCATGGAGCCAGTTTCGTCTCTCCCCAGATCGGCAGGATAAATAAATCAAAATTAGCACTAATGGGGGATGAAAGAATGTGCGATCCGTATTGTTGATTTTCATGGGATCTGTCACCAAGTCCCCCTGTGGGGATTTGATGGATGTTATTGGCAAAGTACTCACAGGCTCTGAGACTCATAGCCAGTGATCTGATGGGCGAGCACCTTGAAAGTAATGTTTCTGATCTATGCGATGTATGAGAAATTCAGTGCGTTGCCTGAACAGGGAATTCATCTCATCTTGCCTCTGCCGGCGATAGCCAGGCTGGAGGCATTATGGTTTTGGGTTGTCCGTACGTCCGTATGTCCGTCCGATGTTCGTTAACGCGATATCTGAGGAACGCCTTGACAGAATTTGATCAAATTTGCCTCAAACGTCGACTTGGACTAAAGGATGAACTGATTCGATTTTGGTGGTCAAAGGTCAAAGTTCAAGCTCACTGTGACCTCACGGATGCCATTTCCAAGATCGTTAACGCGATATCTGAGGAACGCCTTGACGGAATTTCTTTGAATTTGCCTCAAACATCCACTTGGACTCACGGATGAACTGATTCGATTTTGGTGGTAAAAGGTCAAAGGTCAAGGTCACTGTGACTGCTCGAACGCCATTTTCAAGCTTGTTAACGTGATATCTAAGGAACGCCTTGACGGAATTTTTTCAAATTTCCTCAAACATCCACTTGGACTCCAGGATGAACTGATTGCATTTTGGCGGTCAAAGTTCAAGGTCACTGTGACCTCACGAACACCATTTTCTAGAACACCTTGATGGAATTTCTTCAAATTTCAAAAGGTCACTGGTCACACCATTTTCTAGCTCATTAACACGTTATCTCAGGAATGCCTTGACGGAATTTTGCCACATTTGGCTCAAATGTCAACTTGGATTCGAGAAAGAACTGATTACATTTTGGTGACCAAAGGTCAAGGTTACTGTGACCTCACAGACACCATTTTAAAGCTCAGTAATGCCATACCTCAGTAACGCCTTGACGTGATTTCTTCACATTTTGCTCAAACGTCAAAGTCTGGACAGACATGGATGTCGACTGCTCACTTGTTGGCGGAGGCATATACTGTATCCACGCGCTTGTTCTAGTTTCTAATTATGTTCCGTTGGGAGAACAGGTCAGGAGTTATATTAGAGTGCATGGCATGTTCAATTTGCTTAGGGTTTTGTTCTAATTCATGAATCCTCCGGTGACACATTTTATGCAAATTGGATGCAAATGCAATACAGTTATTTCTAATAAAGCCTTTCACTGCGTCCCACCTCTATTTTCAAGAGAGATTGCCTATTCCCCAGCAGGTGGCAGCAGTTGTTCACCACACTAAAACATCTGTCAAGCCAATTCGCTGTGGGGTGTCACGGCTCAACTCGCTGGTTGAGTCTTGGCAGCTAAAACAACGTTTGGTTTCAGGCAACAAAAGCAACTTGGTTGGGGTTAGGGTTATGGTTTGGGTTGGGATTCAAACCAGTTCTCCAGCTACGGGTCTGCCACTCACACTCCTTCTCCCTAGTGTGGCTTTGACCTATGTAAACATAAGACACTCGTTATGTTCAGGACCACTGGGGTTGCTGTTGGGCAACCGCTAGCCACAATGTTGATGTCTGATGGGACAAGGTCACATGACTAGCGGTCACGTGCCCTCGCCTTGCCATTCCAACCTTGGGAGGTGGTTTCTAGGACTTTCCAGGTGGTTCCAGGAGTTTCCAAGTGGTTCCTGGACTTTACAACCTGCCCATGACCTTCCCCGATCCTCATAGCACACCACCATGCAAATTGTCAGCCTGCTCCAACCTGGGGTGTAAGTGTGAGGTGGTTTCCAGGATGTCAGGTGGATCTAGAACTTTCCAGGTGGTTCCAGGACTGGACGACCTGCCCATGACCTTCACCGGACCATGCTAATTTTCAGCCCAATTAGACTTATTGGTCACTGCATAATTCATTTGCATTATTTCACAGTTTTGATGTGTTTACTGTTATTCAAAAGTATGGGAAATAGTAGAAATAAAGACTTGTGCATGCCCAAACCTTTAACTGACAGTGATTTAAACATTTTTAAGGAATCATAGTCTTTGTATGAGTGGGGGAAAAAACACATAAATGTTCTTCTAGATTAGAAGTTTCTATGTGAACCTGTTAATCTGCTCTCAGTTTGAGTCCAAATAAATAGCCATCGTCTTAACTGAAGTAATGTTTTTGATGATTGTGCCCCACGCATAACATAGCAACCTTATTAATAATGATAGATATTAAGAGGGAATTAAAGAAAGAATGGGAGGAAGATCAAGAGAGAGAGAGAGAGAATTAAATCATTAGTCAAATGTTATTAATGACTCGCCCATATGCATGTGCCGGACAATTAACCATTCACAGGTGAATGTAACCGATAGGCGCCTCGCCTTCTCCCCACCAAATCCAATGAGCCTGGATAGCATCGAAGCATCCCTCTTTTTTCCCTATACACTCATTCATTTTGCTGTGTTCTCTCTCCCCCAGCGTGCATGCTGGTTATCAAACTATCGGCAAAATGTGTTCAGCCATCTATGGAGGTGGATGGAGGGGGGGAGGGAAGGAGAGAGGGAAGAGCCTAATTACTTCAGGCTCTTTCACTGTCAGGTCATTAATAAAACCTAGTTATCTTCCAGTGACGCCCAGCCAGGAGGCTCCCCCGGCCTTATCTCCCATCAAATATTTGGGAATTCTTTCCTCTAAAATAATTCAAGATTTTTGTCTGGAACTAGATATTATTATTATTTAAAAAAAATATATATATACCAGCCATGGTAGAGATATTCATAACATAATGGAAAAAGTCATCCTACTGTAAGTGTGTGTGCGCGCATGTGTGTGTGTGTGTTACACACACGCATGTCTACACGCGTGTGTTCCCACTGGATAAATGTGCTAGAATTACAGTGGCCTTGGCTGCATAAACATTGATGTATCTGGGCAACCTGCAAATGCAGATAAGGACCCTGGAAAAATCACCGGGGCACCTTTTTACTTCCAATGGCCAATGTATATTTAAAAAGGAGTATATATATGCTATAGGTTACATCATGCATTACTTATTCCTTTGCCCACATACATCAATGACAAGCAGGGGAAAATGAATAGTCAATAATAAGGCGCCCTGGTATTCCCCGCCTCTATCAAATAGAAAAGGTAGGCGATATTGAGTTCACTCTGTAGTGTAACCTCTCTGGCCTGTTTGCTGGGCCAGTCTGGCAGATAGAAAGCAGAGCGCAGACTCTGTGTATGAGGTTGGGAACATGGGGAGACACGGTTTTCTACCTGCTCTCATCTGTCTTGTTACAAGCCTGCAACTGAGTTTACATTCATTTATCCCTGGTCAGCCGCACCACAACCAGCAAACAGTGTTGGGCTTTGCCAGGGGCCGGGTATCCTGTATACGCTGTTTTACCATCTATTAGTTATAGTCTGAGCAGAGAATTGAGAGATTTGATCATATTGTGCATAATGTTCCCTTCTCTTTCTCACACACACTGAACAGAAGAGTCTCACGCTCACTCTATGGGACGTGTGTGTGTGTGTGTGAGTGTGTGTGTGTGTGTGTGTGTGTGTGTGTGTGTGTGTGTGTGTGTATGTGTGTGTGTGTGTGTGCGTGCGTGCGCGCATCAAGTTTGTATGATGTTCCTAAAGCTTCCAGATACAACCCATAATACCCATCCATTATCTTGGTCTCCCCCCTCTGTTGACAGATGGTTTGAAACAGTAGCGTGCTCAGCTGCATAGCCGTCTTTGATCACACACAGTAACTGGATAACTGGAGCTGGAATATAAAAGATGCTTTTCACTCAAAACATATCATCCTGAAGCATTCCAGAATAACTCAACAGGGGGGGTGGGGGATGGGTTCAGATGGAGTGTCAGGAGAAACCATGAACAGGTGTCTCCTCCCGTGTTCACTGGACAATCAGTTTATTCCAATTCATGGTTGTGTGTGTAGAGGCAAAGCTGTCACTTTAGTTGACTGCATGCGAAGAAGAAGTTACATTTAGTTATAAGCACAGACTAGTTACATTTAAACAACCAATTATAAAGATCTGCAAAGTATTGTTCTTTGCTATTTATAACCGAGTACAAATGTTTAGCATCTCCATTGCATCAGAAAGTGAACAGTCATAAATTGGCAAAATGTAGAGCCATTCACAGCGAGCAGTCAGTCAGAAAAGAAGAGAAGAGAACAAGGGCCCTATCTTCACAAAAGCGGTAATTTAGCGTTTGCCCTCGTTTACCGCTGCACGCAATGCAAATTGGGGGCATGTACAAGCATATGCCTGTTATAATTCTGCCCTGCAAAGCTAAAAGGGGGTAACTCGCCAGAGTGTGGAACTGAGAAAAATGACTTTAAAGTTTTGTTGTTGTCCAGGCAAATGTATTGTAGGAAGAAAACTGGAAATGTGTTAATTATTTGTTTATTTAATGTAGTTATTTAAAAAAAAAAAAAAAAATGCTCAAACTTGACCTTTGACCCTTATTTGGAAGTTACTCTGGCTTTGCATTGTCTGCAAAATAATAAGGGGTGATGCCAAGCAAAAAGACAGTAACTTCAATTTGATCCTTCACTTGCTTATCACTATATAAAACCAGTATATGATAATAATGATAACATAGACATGAAGTCTCATGTTGATGGCACAATTATGCTTAATATAATATACGTATAAATATAATATAACTAGATTATCAGGCCGCTACACATCCTTCAAGCCTAGTTTGGTGGGACTCTTGTTGGCCCGTTGTGTGTCTGTGTGTTGGCGCCTCGGGGGTTAATGTCGTATGAGCTGGCTCCTCGGGGGTTGATGTCATATGAGCTGGCACATCTGGGGTTAATTTCATATGAGCGGCACCTCGGGGGTTAATGTTGTATGAGCTGGTACCTCAGGGGTTAATGTCATATGAGCTGGCACCTCGGGGGTTAATGTTGTATGAGCTGGTACCTCAGGGCTTAATGCCATATGAGCTGGCACCTCTGGGGTTAATTTCATATGAGCGACGCCTCAGGGGTTAATGTTGTATGACATGGTACCTCCGGGGTTAATTTCATATGAGCGGTGCCTCTGGGGTTAATGTGGTATGAGCTGGCGCCTCGGGGGTTAATGTCGTATAAGCTGGCACCTCCGGAGTTAATTTCATATGCGTGGTGCCTCGGGGTTAATGTGGTATGAGCTGGTGCCTTGGGGGTTAATGTCATATGAGCTGGCGCCTCAGGAGTTAATGTTGTACGAGCTGGCACCACGGGGGTTAAATTTGTATGAGCTGGCGCATCGGGGTTAATGTGGTATGAGCTGGCGCCTCGGGAACCTCTTCCCCCCTAGCGGGCCCGCCGGCGGGCTGAGCCCTTGTCATCTCTCACAAATGACTCTCTATAGCAGCTTAGGAAGCAGGCAGGGAGACGTACAGCACACCAAAATGTCGGGAAGAAACGTGGCTACAAAACTCTGACAAGCATTTGTATTCAAACGAAAAATAATTCCAACCCCAAGCAACAATATCACCATGTAGCAAAAACAAGAAAACAGTGCATGCCTGCGTTTATGTGGTGATTTGTTTTTGTGAGTGAATATTTTCTCTCCAAACGAGGCGGCTTTCGAAAGCTCGGAGTCTCCTCTTTCCAAAGAGGTATAGCTCGTCTCTGAGAGATGAAAACTCACTCAGTAGGCTGTCAAAGAACAGCAAAAAAGTGTTTAACGTTTTACAGATAAAACTACAAGTTATGTCTTACCTTTGCCGTTTTCCAATCAAAAGTTGTGTTTGACTTCATAAAAACGCTACTAATTGCTACTCCTAATGCCTCTTCATCATCTTAAAGCGTTGTTTTTTTACAGTCATCGTGTTTACAAAGCCATATGGAGGATTTTACATGGAGTGGTCATCTTCACAGAATAGACGAGCTTTGGGTTCAGTCGACAGCATTTCCTGAAAAAACTGCCTGACGTAAATTATTTCAGTTCACGTCGATTCTATTGGCTCTGACGCTTCCATAGAGGTGTCAATCATCGAAATAGGCCAATGGGGTCCCGAGATATCCCTCTGCGTATCGCCCCAGGCTTTGCAGGCAAATTGAAGAAGCCCTTTTGATGCATTTCACAGAGTAAAAATACAGATATAAGGCTTGAGGGTTATCCAAACCATAACGCATATTAACTGAGTACCTATAGTGATATGTAAATAGGAGAAAAAAAAGGTATTTCAGTCTTCTACCATAGAAAACTCAAATGGCACCATGATGCCCAAAATGTGCCCAGATCAGGTCCGCCTGGGCCTACATGTAGTAAATCATCTGTAAAATTGCTCTGGTTCACTTTCTAAGGATTTCCTTTGATACAAGCACTCATAAGATATTAGTCTACTGCTCCATAGAATAATTTGGCTACCAACCCATGATTTTCAGGTGCTTTTCATCCAAAATAGTGTTGTTTTTTTTAGGCGGAGCTTGAATTTTTAATTTTTTGCCATGTTCCAACTGATTTTACTCTGAGACAGTACTTTTGTAATTGATTCTGACACTTCTACAGCAATCTCACAGGTGTTGGCTAGCTTTTGAAAAAAATAATTTTCAGAAAATACCCTGTAGTTGTGGAGATATACTCCATTCAGTTCGGGCATGTCATTTTCGGCAGGTGAGCTGAAAAATAGGCTTAGGGATTAACAGGTTAATGTCATATGAGTTGGCGTCTCTGGGGTTAATGTTGTATGAGCTGGAGCCTCGGGGGTAAATGTGGTATGATCTGGTGCCTCGGGGGTTAATGTCATAATGAGGTGCCTCGCGGGTTAATGTATAAGGGTTAGGGGGTTAAGGCCGTATGAGCTGGCACCTTGGGAGTTAATGTGGGTGGTGTGGGTGTCTGTGTGGGTGGGGGTGGTATTGGTCCGATGTCACAATCATGACATTAGGCCTGCCCAGTAATGTAACTCATACCTTAACTCAACCTGAGCATTCTGGTGAGTTACCCCCTTTTTGCGTTGCAGGGGAGAGCATTCAGAGTGCAGTCAAACCAAACCAAACAACCGGAACTGATGTTACCTCAGTCTTGCTTGGCTTTTCTAGGGCTTTTGGAAGTTACTGTAAATATGACCCCCTATTTTCTCCAAAAAACAACTTAATTGACTCAAGATATTTTTCCACATGATAAAGCAGATCATCATTGTTCCAAAAATGCCAAAAACTCATTTTTGACAAAAATTGAGTTACCCCCTTTTAGCTTTGCAGGGCAGAATTGTACTGGACATAGGCGTGCACATGCCAAACCAGGCGTTTCAGCGATAAAATGTGGGGATAGATGGCATTATCCTATCGTCAGCAGCGCGCAATTACTTTGCGCTAAGAGCTTTGAAAAGCACCTCTTAGCCGCTAAAATACTCGCTGCGCAGCGCAGAAACGTCATTACTCAAGGACGTGCCACACCAGGACATCAAATTCTGCTAAAATTGGGTAACCAGCAGATTATTCAGTGAGGCAATCAACTATAATTCACTGAGAAACTTATCACATCGCAAGGAAGGGGTTATGGTAAATTAATTGAGAAAGCTTGTACATTGTAGCCTACTTGCAATAGGCTATTCACCTTCACCTGCTATCCCATAACCGGGAGGGTCGTTGGCACCACAGCCGATCTGTCACAAGCTCTCTCCATCTCTCTCTGTCCTCGGCACGAGTTGGCAGCTCAATGTTTCACCAAGTTTTAATTGAGTCCACTCTAAATCCTCCAATCTTTTCTTTTGTCTCCGCCGTTTACCCGCTGCAAACACATTTCTATTGTCCCACCCCAGTCAACAAAATAACCCGAATTGCATCAAAACACAGATGTTTTTAACAGGTATATGATGTGATGGTGGCGTTATGAGATAGGGATAATATATACAGTCAATAGGCCTACACCAGGGATGGGAAACTTTGATGATAGAGAGGGCCACAAAAACAATTCCTTGCTACCAGAGGGCCAGATTTTGCTGAGGGCTGTAGTAGGGCACTTTGGAGGGGTCCACGCGCACCCCCCTTATGTGCGCGTGGACCCTGTCCAAAATGTGTTTTTCTTTCAAATGTTTTATTAGCCCTTGACACGCGCGGGATTGCCGGCAGGATGCCGGTGAGACTGTCTTTCAGAGACTGTGGCACGCTCAAATCTTGAGCTAGGGCAAAGGTAGGGAGATCATTTGAAAGGAGGGTAACTGTCTGCCTTTCCGAAACCCTGCCACTCCGAACGTTAACTTCCATTATTCGGACTGGCGGTCCTTCACGTTTTTTTCATAGGTCCCACCATTACGAAAATTCCTGCCTTCATTATTCGAAATGTCGGCCCTTCCTCTTTTTTCTAAAGGATCCGCCATTCCGAAGTTTGGATATTGTGGAATATGGCACAAAAGTGCAGACATTTCAGTCGCACACTGTGCGTCTCAGCAGCGCAGCAGTAGCCTATTAGAACTGGGCTTTTACTGATGCTTTCTGAAGGCTATTTACTTGATTAGACTTCTATTTTCTTTAGGATATTATTTTTTTCGTTATTGTTTAATTGTTTTCAGTTAATCAGGCAAGCTTATCCTATTGGAATTTATAATTATTTCGTATAACATTTTACACAGCTGCAGGGCGCATGGAGGGACAACAGAATTAGGCTATGTTCCCGTGGGCATCAGCATGTGTGTGCGCTGCTCTCTAAGCAGGGTGTGTGCGTTGTGCACCCGCCTATAGAGACACATAGCCTATTACTATCTTGCACATTGTGGAGTTAGAGGCAGCACCAACAACATCTTTGAACAACACATCTTTATTTTAATTTTGTTGTGCTCCACAATCATTTCGAGGATTCGAGGCAACCCATTTAGCAGCATCTGAGAGAGGTGCCTGTCTGAACGAGGTTCAGCTGCCTGAACGTGAACTGGAAGTCAAATCAAGTTCGGAGTGGCAGACCTTATGAAAATCGGAGTGGCGGGATTTCTGAGTGGCAATATTTCTGAGTGCCGATATTTCTGAGTGGTGCAACATCAGAGTGGCAGCACGTTGGAATGGCGGCATGTAACCTGAAAGGAGACAACCTAAGGTTTCCAATGGGGCCAAGCTTGCCATGCTAGCTTGTTGGAAAGGGGGCTAAATAACTAATGATTCAAAGTTAGACAAAATTTTTGCCATCACCATTTTCCAAATGGTCCCTTGACCTGTCACCTCAATGTATCTGAATGGAAATGGGTTATATGGGTACCCACAAGCCTGCCTTGTACAGACATGTCAAATTTATGCTAATCTCATGCAGTTTTGGGCAAGAACCATGCCGTTTTTTACATGCAGTACAAATGTGTAATTTCCGCCTATTGTAAAAATATTTCTGCATAGGCTACTGGGGGTTATTAAACACTTATGAAATTGCATAAATTGGGTATGACTGGACAGCTGAGACTCTTGTGGATCAAATGGGACCAGATGTAGGCTACATGTGTGATCTTATAGTCCCCATAGTAGCCACTTTTGAAACTAGACCTCATTGTATGAAAAGCAATGACCTATGGCTACCTCTAGGACAGGGGTGGGGGTCATCTCGCCATTCCGAAGTGTCGGCATTCCGATCATTGACTTCTATGCTTTCGGAGAGGCGGCCCTTTTTATCTCCAAAAAATGTTTCGCCGAGAGGTTAGGCTTAGGCGTGGGGGGTGGGAGAGGTTAGGTTTAGGGTTAGGGTCTGGGGGAGGTTAGGTTTAGACGTGGGGGCTGGGAGAGGTTAGCTCCAGCCGGTCCCCCGGGTTAGGGTTAGGGTTCTTTCGCAATGGCGAGACAGATCTCAATTTTGTCGGAATGCCGGTATTTCGGAGTGCTGACATTTCGGAATGCCGAGGTGTCCCCACAGGGGTGTATCTGAGGGTGTATTCACACCTCTAGGTAATTTGCTTTGTTCCAATTCCGGGGCTTAATTGATACAATTGTTGCATGTATGCCTTGGTTCGTTTGTGTTCACACAGCCACAAATCAAACGATCCAAATACTATTGCCAAACTTCCTGGATTGGCCAGCAGACACTCTCATAGGCTAATAGCCTTCTGGGATGGAAAAAATAATTCCCAGAGATTTTCTATAATGATTATAAGAATGCGTTTTAGGCTATGTGAGCCATGCGAGGAGAGAGAGAGAGAAAGAAAGAGGGAGGGATCGAGAGATTGCCTATTTAGGCTATCTATCGGGAATTTGGAGATAGAAGATCAAAGACCCTCGCAACGTCTGCTATTGCTATCACGGAGACTTCAGACGATTACGCATATGAACACCTGTCCTGTCAGGAATAAAATATTAATAAATAATTTAATAATAGCCTACGGACATTTCGAGGGAGACATGCAATCACTCTGATTGTCTGATTGAACCAGACAATCTTATCACAAAGAAGGCTGGCTCTAATTACCACAACTTGTTTTTATTCATTTATGGAGACCACATAAGTTGATCGAGTTCAAACTGCTGATGTGATGATGTAAAAATCCCCCAGTTTATCCATGCAAACGCTAGTTTCACAATCGCCAAAACAGGATCTGAATGAAGATGTTGTTTTTAAACGATAAAAATGCTCGTTCTTCAGGCCATTACTCACAGCGCAGCTGACTACGGCAGCTAGTTAGAGAATTTTAGCAAAATGCTTGGACCATCTGTGAAAAAATTTACTACCAATAGCTTTCGTCACCAATGTGTTCTTATAGGTGTCTAGAATCACCTCTCAATTAGTGCAAACCCAAATCCTCGTGGAAAATCCTGGAGAGCCAATCAAAGTTAAGGTGCCCCGAGGGCTTGGGTGAAAAATATGATAAAAATTAAAAGTCTAAAATGAACTTGTGGGGTGTCTAACTAGGGGTTTTCAGGGGTGCTGAATCCATTCCAAACATTATTTTTGAGTAAAAATGTCTCCCTGACCATATGATATTGGTATATTGGTTATTGTTATGTAAAGCACAGTGTATAATCACAATCATTTTCCACAAGGATTTGGGTTTGCACTAATTGAGAGGTGATTCTAGACACCTATAAAAACACATTGGTGAAGAAAGCTATTGGTAGTAAATTTTTTCACAGATGGTCCAAGCATTTTGCTAAAATTCTCTAACTAAGCTGGTTTATCCATCCTTTTCGGCAGAGAGGGGAACGCCTAGATAGTTGAACAGGTGTTTCAACTTCATGCGGAGGGTCTATTAACAAAAAGTCATCGAGCAAGTGGAGCAGAGAGGGAATACCGACCCTGTTTTGGACTCAGTGGTTAAGGGGTCATGCCTATGTTCCCCGGGTTCTATATTCCCCGGGTTCTATGTTCCCCGCTCCTGCTAAAAAGGGTTCTATTTTCCCCGGGTCCTATGTTCCCCGCTCCCGAAAAAGGGTCCTATGTTCCCCGGGTCCTATGTTCCCCGCTCGTATGCGTAAAGTCGGCGAGTGCAAACCGCAATATCTCGAGGTTGTGAGACTTCATTGACAGACTGCATGAGGCACTGCTTTGTGGCACTTACACTCTTTATCCTTAGCTGGGCACATATCTCTGCTATGCATGCGACCACATCTGCCACAATCCCTCCTCTCGCTTTGTTTACTTCCTCCTGCCGGTCCTGTGTTATTTCTCCACTTACTTTTGTAAGGCTTCGTTTTTACTTCTTCCATGTTTCTTGAAGCGCCCGTGTCACTGTTCTGAAGCTTTACTAACTCTGAGTGCCTAGCCATGTCGGCTGCTTTCTTCAGAGTTAGGTCACTAACTTCCGGCTTTGCGAAGTTGAACTGGTCCGGTGCCGAAAACTTTGCCATTTTCTTTCAGCTTTAGCCTCCGGCAAACTGTACCGTGCCTGCGCCACTTCTGACACCATGTGAAGTGTTGTTCTTTGTCTAAACACTTATACGGTAATTAGAGGCGAGAGGCGACTGTTCCACTTAGCATTGCGCTTGTTTATTTTCAGCATGACAGGTCTGTATTTACTCTGCACATGTTCCACGTAAAGTGCGACGTGCGTCACTGTCGTAAAACCTTGAACCGGCTTACGCCACAGTGGCGAAATACAGTTTGGATTCCCAATTTAAGCCGAAATAATGCCACTGTGAGGGATGGATTGGCACAATCTTGAAGGCGTCTGTAATATCAGCTTTGGACAGCCATGCGCCCTGGCCAGCTAACTTAATTAGCTTGATGGCATTGTCAACAGTGGAGTAATGCACAGAAAAAGGTTGTGGAGGAATAAAGCTTAACACTGGGAATGGGCCCGGAGTGAGGAGCAGAGAGATCGTACACTAGCCTTTTCTTGCCGGAATATTTTCCAGTGGCTATACCGATGGGACTGGAGCGAAAGGCTTTAAATGGAGAGGACTTGAAAGGCCCGATTAAATAGCCTTTATCGAGCTCATTTTGAAGAAGCTGAGAAACAATCGCTGGTTCTTTCAGAGCCGACTGAAGATTTTTTACAAACAAATGAGGAGGCCAGTGACGAGACAACCCCTGCCCGAAACCCTTGAGACAGACCGGTGAGCAGGTTATCAACAAAAACACAATCAGGATGGAACGACAGTTCGGATGCCAATGCTGAAATGTTTATTGGAGTTGATGGATTGGATTGGATTCTGCAGGGGGCGGAACCGACGTGGACACACAGACCTCTGGTGAGCATCTTTGCAATTGCTGCAAACATGGAGGAAAACGCAATTTGGGTAAGTACAAACATTTTAATTAAAATTATTGCAGATGGGTTGATTATTATAGGTTTGCACCTTGTGTCCGCGACTGTCAAATTTTTCTGATTCAGGGTTGGACTTGGGAGGGGGTGGAGTCACGTACTCTGTGGGGCGGAAAGGCATGGTAGAACATAGACCAGCTGAGTGGCCCATGTTGCCACAGGTGAAACAGGAGAGTGCTTGTGAGCCCCCCACCAGCATGATCAGAAGTTCTGTGTCCAGGACCGACCAATCCAAACGAGCATTAGTCTGGGAAATGTAAAGCGCCACTTTACTTGCAAAAGCCTTGTGGTACTGAAAGAAAATGTTTTTCCCATATCTGAGGTTTAAATCCGCGATCAGAGCCAAATATGTGTCAAGCTCTTGCCTGCGCTCAGGATACACTGAACAAATTACATCTCTGAACATGTCGAACGCCACAACAAATTCTCCGATAGACATGTATGTCCCTGGCCAGTCTGGGATCGGAAGACTTCAAAATAGCAGTGAAGTTGTCACCTGCTGAGACGCTACGCTCGCACTCGGGGGATGGCAAGATCAGGCTGATTAAGTTAATGTTTTTCCCCTGCAAAGATTTTAGCCCGAAGGTGAGGAGACATATTAGCACCAGAGGGGATATATGGCCTACCTAGTGATGACGGGGCTGCAACAGCTGAGGCCAGGGTGAACGGGGCCGCAGGGGCACTTGCGGTGGGCATGAATGCTGGGTTGAGAGGGATAGCTGGAACATCGATTGGCAAAAATTGAGCAGCAGGACCAGTGGAAGAGGTTGATGCTTGAGCGTTTTCCAGCACCTGGAGACGAGCGTCCACTGACTGCAGTGTTAGACAGGGACTGCAAAGCAGCTGTGAAGGCAGCATCAGGGGGCACAGAAACAGACTTCCTTTTAGCTTGCTGAGTGTGATTTGTTTTTTGCGTGCGTTTGCGGGGTGGGAGAGACTGGACTGAAGGCTGGGTTGTAGGAGCTACGAGCAGGAGACTCAAATACTTCAGCAGCTAGCTCCTGAAGCTGACTGAGGTGCAACCCCGGAGCTGGTGTAATGCTGTGCTGATTTAGCAGATCCACAACCTCAGCCGCTGAATATCCCTGCCGGGCAGCAAGGCGGGCGCTATGGCGCGGGGAAACAGAACCCGCAGTGTCAACATCAAATAGTTCATACGAATCGGACATGGTGCGTTGAACCGTGAACCCGAAAAAATACAGCAACAAAATCACACAACTGTAGTTTGCCATACAACCTGATCAGGACACTTTCTGAAGCAGCAAAGGACAGCAGAGTGAGCGTTTGACAGCGAGACTGACAGCAGCGGTGTTGAGAGGCTGAATGAGACAGAAAAAACATATTTAAGGAGACCGCCTCCAAGCGATTGGCTTACAATGGGGGTGAGAAGCAATGTGATAGGCTTACACTAAAGGTGTGTGTGGGGTGAGAGGTGATGTGAGCAGTGATGTGACACCATGCTATTGGTTAAAAGAGACTATGCAGCAAACAGCTGATTATTCAATTGAAGCCCGGAAATTGACAGCCTATTTTGAGCGTGTGAGTAGATTGAAGGGTGAAGATATAAGTAGTGAACTAAGGAAGTGTAAAATGCATATTATAGTCTTCCTGATTGAACTTACGTTAGAACTACATATGTCAAACAGAAACTGAACTAAAAAAGAGTTCAATTAAACAAGCCTACAGCCTTTTAAGAATGTATTTTCCTGGTTGGCTCGCACACATGCTTGTTTTGAAGGGGATAAAGCAGAAAGGGGTGGGGGTGGGGGGTGAAGTGAGACCCGCCCATCCCGACGTACTACAGCCGGACTACAATACGTCTCGATGGATTGAATCTGAATGCGGCCTAAGCCTTAATGGTACGCGTTCTAGCAGGTGAGCCACCAACCACACTGTTTTTATCTTATATCCCCCACCCCACGCACGCACGCACGCACGCACACGCACACACACACACACACACACACACACACACACACACACACACACACACACACACACACACACACACATGCACACATACACACACACCACACCCCACCCCCTCATGCAGGGTCAGCCATGCCCATCTCCTCTGCTCTGCATTTAGGCCTCATGAATAAGTAATGCATGTCTCCTCACCTCAGAGAGCTGACAGTCCGCTCCAGCCCTGTGTGTGTGTGTGTGTGTCTGCCCATGTTCAATCTTCATGTTTTCCTCATCGACATAAATAAAATGGACGGAGGATCTGCTCCCCTTTAGTGAAGCCGCTGCATGTTAGATCGCCGCTCTGGCGGCTGTATCCAGTAATAGGTCACAAGGCCCGCCTCCCCCATGGGTTAGTGGATGGGGACATGGACAAACGAAACAATCACAGTACACGTGAGATAATTTTTTTCCAAAGGTGGTTTGTATCATTTTATATAGTTATTATCACGCTAATAATGCCTGTGCAAGTGGTCATTTTTATGATGAGTTTGTTTTCAATTAGTTATTTGACGATATAAAAAGGGATGATTAACAGCTGTGGCAGCCAGTTTCAAGCCGTCAGGGGTCTCATCTATCAATCCTGGCATCTATCAATCCTGGCGTAGAATCCCTACTAAAACCATGACTATCCTGTCCAGTGACTATCTACTCGATCCAATCCGTGTTTCACCACCCAGTATCGTCTTGTAAAGGTATCCCACACAGACGTATAGATGTAAAAAACAAAACAACAAAACAATTTAAAAGTAAACAAGACAATTTACGCAAATAATCTACGCAAACCCTGACCCATCTTTAAGTCCAGCGCCCCCAGTTACTTAGTGGCGAAGACTGAGAAGTGCACACATACGCACCTTATCCCACACAAATTATTTCCAATGCCGAAATGCCAGACCGCCGTCCAACTGAAGGCAAGATAAACATAGGCAATAAAAGGCAAGATAAACATAGCCATCATAGGCTATATTGTTTTCATTGTACCTTGTTTTATCTTCAAAACGGTATAATAACGTCAATGGGATGAAAAGAAAAAATCTAGGCTACAATAGGCTATCATAACATGTTGGTGTTATGGACACGATCGCGATGGGATGTGAGTGCCAAAATGCGACATTTACACTTCAAGTTGTACTCTTTGATTGAATGCTGATAAGAACATAATTGACACACATAATTAGCAAGCAGATGACAGAGATTACAGAGAATTTTTAATGGCAGAATCGGTTAGAATTAAGTAGAGAATCCATGGTGACAAGCTGCCTGTGTGTGCGCATTTGGCACAGTGGCAAGATGAGGGGACGGAAGGCACGGTTACATGCTGCCACTCCGACGTGCTGCCACTCCGACGTTCTGCCACTCCGAAATATCGGCACTCAGAAAGGGATCATGTCTATGTTCCCCGGGTTCTATATTCCCCGTTTTTCACGCCAAACCTAACCTCTCCCACCCCCACGCCTAAACCTAAGGTCGGCATTGCGGCTTCTAAGGTGAACGACCGCCAGTCCGAATAATGGAAGTTAACGTTCGGAGTGGCAGGGCTTCGGAAAGGCAGTCAGTAGCCGGAAGGCACACAGCGCGCATCGGTGTGCCTCGGCGCTGCTGACTGAAGTGAATACAGTGAGTAATACATGTTTCAGGTGCAATGTTATAATACACATAACAATCCCACTTTTCTTCCCTCCATCTCTGAATCGGACAGGTTTTATTTCCTTTTTTTCCTCTGTTGCACGAGTCATGCATTTACTGTAACCAGCAACATGTTGCCACTCTTTTTCTTGATAATCAGGCTCGTTTATATGCGCTGTAACTTCATGTGGTGATTTGCATTGACCATTGTTGGATTTGAGTATGCAGGGGACGGGATATGGGGCAGATCCCGTGCGTAATCACTGTGGCAGCTGCTGGTAACAGGGAATTGCGTTCAGGTGTGCGCGCCGTCACTGATAGGTTAGTCATTCTTTTCAACACAGTCCTAGGAATCCTTAGTAGGGATTCTACGCAAGGTTTGATAGATAAGACCCCCATTGGCTGGACAGGCTCTTCATATTATAGATCTAACGTTAGTTTTGCATAGACAAGACACTGCTTGGTAAAACAGAAGAAGAAGAACACTGCTTGATCTTTTATCTACCAGACATATCGATTGACCGCAATAAAAAGGACATTGTTTTGAGAAAGGTACGCGAGGAAGTAACGGGACTGAAGTACTGTAGTAAGGACTACAGGAGAGGGGGGGGTGCACACCCCCCAATCACCATCAACGGCACAGTGGTGGAAAGGGTGGACAGCTTCGAGTACCTGGGAGTCAACATCCACCAGGACCTGACCTGGGCCGGTCACACCGCCACTGTTGTCAAAAAGGCCCAACAGTGAATACACAGACTCAGGCGCCTGAAGAAATTTGGGCTAAGGAAAGAAATCCTCAGGGACTTCTACAGAGGCACCATTGAAAGCCTGCTGAGTGGCGGCTTCACCACCTGGTACGGGAACTGTACCACCATGGACTGCAGGGCGCTACGGAGGGTGAGGCGCGTGGCCCAGCACGTAACAGGATGTGAGTTGCCAGAACTGCATGAACTGTATAACCAGCGGTGCCTCAGGAGGTCCCTGAAGATCATCAAAGACACAAACCATCCCCACAACAGCCTGTTCTCCCTGCTACCCTCAGGGAGGAGATACAGGGTTCCAAAAGCACGCACAAATCGCTTGAGGAACAGTTTCTTCCCGCAGGCCACGAGACTCCTTAACATACACAAATAGTGTAGTAGTCGTACCGTACCGTACTGCAGCTGCTACCATTACGTATGTCTAATGTTTAATTGTATGTTTAATAAGGTACATGCTATTTGCACCTGTATGTCAAATACGTTGAATTTAAAATGTTTAACCACGTCTAACGTATGCACATGACATGTGCACCTATGTGCAGTGAATATGCCACTGTCTCGGACTGTCTTATCACTATACTGCCTTATTGCTTATTGTTACTTATTGCTTATTGCTTATTGCCTTATTGCTTATTGTTTTTGCACTCATTGTTATATTTGTACTATGTCGTAAACGGAGTCTACAGCACAAGAATTTCACACGTGATACTTGTACCATGGAGTGACAATAAAAATCTTGAATCTTGAAGTTCAGAAAATGTATTTTATTCGTTACTCCCGCTACATTATCGGTTATTTTAATACACAATGATTTTAACGGATGCAGGCTAGCATTAGCCGCTTGTGTTTGCCGGCTGTTTTGCATTATTTGTCGGCATAACATTACTATAACAACCGATAACGATAGCTGGAATAACGCAATACACATTTTCAGAACTTACCAGGTTGTCCAACTGCCTGCGTATGCCAGGAAACTTCATATGTACAGTTTTTGTGATTAACTATTGTGTTTAAATATGTAAAGTAACTTCAGAAAACTATAGAAATAAAATCTAAATACAAATGACCATAGTCATTGATAAAAAAAAGATTGTAGATTTAAAGTAGATGTTTAGTCTGGTTTTGCTGGTAACTGTCTGCCTTTCCGATGCCCTGCCACTCCGAACGTTAACTTCCATTATTCGGACTGGCGGTCGCTCACCTTAGAAGCCGCAATGCCGACCTTAGGTTTAGGCGTGGGGGTGGGAGAGGTTAGGTTTTGGGTTAGGGTCTGGGGGAGGTTAGGTTTAGGCATGGGGGAGGTTAGGTTTGGCGTGGGAAAACGGGGAATATAGAACCCGGGGGAACATAGACATGATCCCTTTCTGAGTGCCGATATTTGGGAGTGGCAGAACGTCGGAGTGGCAGCACGTCGGAGTGGCAGCATGTAACCGGTTTTGCTAACATTTATTAGCCACAGTCTACATCAAGTAACCTCGCATCACCAGGCTCTTCTCTGCGAGAAAGAGCCTGGCCTCCTTTTACAAGGGATTTTGTCACTCGTCCTGTTGCTGGCCTAGAGCCCGCCCCAGACAGGAAACAAGCAGCGGAAACAATAAGAAAATAAAACAACAAACAACAAAACAAAAGATGGGCGTACCGAACGAAGTTTTTGAAGATGTTCTTGTAGAAACATCGCGGATTCACAATATCACATTTGTGTTTTAGCCAATACAGAAGTTTTGCATCAGACAATTAATCGAGGAAAGAGACTCGCGTGTCTACCAACTGGCTTTGGGAAAAGCTTAGTATTCCAAACCTGGCCGACGGTGTGCCAACTGCTTGGGAAGAACTGTTCAAACAAATAACCAGTTGATGGAATAGTTATAGTTGTCTGTCCGCTGTTATCGATAATGGAGGATCAAGTACAACAGTTGAAATCCAAAGGCATCTCTGCTGCCTGTGCTGGGAAAGACATGAACATTGATTGTAAGATTTCACATGGCGAGTACTCCATTGTCTTTGGCTCTCCAGAAACCTTCCTCAGCAGTGAGTACTGGAGAAATGTGCTAACGCTACTATATACAACTTGTGTTGTTGTTCTTTTTATCAGGCTCTAGCTAACGTAAACTCGCCGCGTCAAGCTAAGGGCAACAAAGAAGATTTTTTGCCGCACTTGTTTCCAGTATTGTTTCCTGTTTCCTTGGTTTACGCCCCAATGGCCAAAAGCGGTGTAAAGCGTGCCCAGACTAACATCAAGTGACTTTATGGGACAGTTGAGACTAAAAAGAAGTAACCAAGGCACTCTTGTAGGTGAAAAAAGTTAAAAAGCCTTTATTGTATGGCTAATGCATAGTAGCAATAATTTAAAACACACTAACGCGTTGCGGCACACAGGCCTTCATCAGGGTGACAAACAAGAGAAAGAAACTGCAATGCAAACATATTTAAGGTGTGGCAGGAAATGCCAACATAGTTCATTTGCATAATACATTGAGCTGACCATATAAGGAGTCGGCAGGTATCTCGAGCAGTGACATCATGGAAAAAAACACACCTTGTACAAACCTATCACTCATTTCAGAGGTAGAACTTGTAAAAACAACAAACATAAGCACATGTGTCCCCCCCCCCCCGAAAAAGGGAGAAAGCAGGCGCAGCACAACAAAGCAATTTACAAGAAAGGAGAATAATCAATCTCCTCATTGAGACCTGAATAGGTCATGGCCTTGAGTTTGAAAATCCAAAAAGTTTCTCGTTGTAAGAGTTTTTTGAGGCGATCCTCTCCCCTTCGAGAGTTGGGGACCACCTCAATGGCCAGAGAGTTGGGGTTGCCGTGGCCAGCCTGTTTGTAGTGTTTAGCCATTGGATACTTGTCATTGGAGGTCCTAATGGCATAAACATGTTCAGAGACCCTGGCCCTCAGTCTGCGTTTGGTGCGACCAACATAAAAACAGCCACACTCACATTCCAACCTGTAGACAACATATGTAGTATTACAATTGACAAATGGATTGATGTAGTATGTTCGGGGTCCACCCGCTATGCCGACCACCCGCTATGCCGACCACCCGCAATGCCGACCTTAGGTTTAGGCGTGGGGGTGGGAGAGGTTAGGTTTTGGGTTAGGGTCTGGGGGAGGTTAGGTTTAGGCATGGCATGGGGGGAGGTTAGGTTTGGCGTGGGGGCTGGGAGAGGTTAGGTTTTGGGTTAGGGTCTGGAGGAGGTTAGGTTTAGGCATGGGGGGAGGTTAGGTTTGGCGTGGGGGCTGGGAGAGGTTAGCTCCACCGACACGCTGCACGCCACCTCGCTCAGCTGGTTCTGCTTGTGGGCTATCGGCATTGCGACCTGTCGGCACTGCGGCCTGTCGGCACATAGACGCGGCACCGTATGTTCTGGGGCCCCCTGTGTCTTTGAACTGATTTGTTTTGATGATATGATGGCAGAAATTGCAGTGTCCACAAGGGTGGTTGCCTGTTGGTTTAGGGAGCCAACTAGGCTTGGAGAGGGGAGCCAGGTCACTGCATGTGCACCAACTTATCTTTGAGAGTGGGAGCCCGCCTGTAAGAGAAGGCTGGGGGCTCTGTGAACACTTCACACACTGTGGGGTCACTCTCAATGATGGACCAATTCCGTTTTATGATGTCCTTTACACGGGCTGCCTCTTGACTGTATTGGGTGACAAAGTAAGTTTGTTTGGGTTTTATTTTATGGGATAGTTGAGCTGCCACCTTCTTAAAGACAACCGGCATTTTTTTTGTAGTCAATCTAGGCTGATCTAGGCTATCTCAAAAGTGGGTAATGCCCTAAAGACGAGTTGAAAGTAATGATTGAATGAGTGATAACTGATTTGAGCACTTTATTGGTCATTCAGTCAAGTATAAAACGTATTGGCTATAATGTATTATGTAGGAGATTTAAATATCATGGTATTATCAAAGACACAAAGAGAGAATACATTTCAAATAAATGTATTATTTACAAAAACAAAATGATTAGACAAAGTGCAATCTAAATCAAATAAAGAACACAGTGAACAATGAATAATAATAAACAGCAATCAAAAAAGAAGAAAAGAGACCGAGAGGGTCTTTTGAATGAGAGTTCACTTGTCTGACCCCAGAGTGTCCAATCACAGCTAGAGAGCAGGAGCTGACACATCCAAAGGCAGCCTCAGAAAGGGTCAGTGTGAGTGTAACTTTGTGTAGATCAGTGTCGAGTGTGTGTGGTGTGCAAAAAGCTGGCATCTGTACGCTGCCATCATGCTGGCGTCAGCAGCTCCTGGGCCCAGGTCTTGATGATGGTGAGTTGTGTTGGAGGCGAGCAGGCTCTGCAGACACCACACTGACACTTCACCACTGTAGGGAAAACACAAACATGGGACACATCAGACTCATAGATACACATTGTAGATGATAGATGAAAAGAGACATAGTTGGCATGGATTAAACAGGTGGAAATCACGTTTTTGATCTAGATCCTGGACCTGTTTTAATGCCAGGTGTAAATTTAATCCAGCTAAGTAAGTAATTAACTAAGTAAGTAGTCTCACGTAGTCAGACCCACCATTGACGTCATCAAGCTTCCAGCGACGGAGGGTCTGAATCACAAATCTGAATCACACAAGACTTCCGCTGGCGCCAGGCAGATGCCTCCGGCGTAATCTGGTTGGTTGGGCTGTGACGGCATTAAACACTTTTGCACTTTTACCAAAACAACAGCAGCAGCAGAATGACATCGCTGCTCTGGAACCATCCCAAAAAAATAATTTCAACCGCCTTGAAGTCAGTGTAAACAATCCAAAATTCTAAATGTTATTGTTTTCCTTTGTTATTGTCATCTATAGTGGTTATTTGCATAAAAACACACAGTTTGATTAGGAAATTATTGTATCTTTTTTAAATATGTGCTTTGATTTAATAAAATGTAACTCAATTTGTAACTTGAGTTACTTGTGAAAGTAACTGGTATAATATTACTGAAATCCTATAAGTAATAAGTTATATTACTGAGTAATATAACTACAAGTAATATATTACATTTGTAATGAGTTACCCCCAACACTGGCAGCCACAGAGACAGACAGCAGCTCTCTAAACAGACACGGAGCAGTTTCTTTATTATGGGGAAAAAAATGAAAAAGACGGTGTTACCGGTGGCCACGTTATGTAATCAGTGTATGCCGCACTACCGTGTAAGACCGGTAACACCGACTACCGCGGCAAGCCTACACATAGGCAACAGGTGGGAGGAAAAGGCAGACTAACGAGGGAACATGGGCAACAGGTGGGGAGAAGACAGAGACTAATACACAAGGAATAAACATAAGAACAAACTCCTTTCTCTACAGTATGACTAAAAGGTCCACTGAGTCTAGATCTATCCCAGCTCCTAAGGAATTACACACATGGAAGTACACACAGGATGATAACAGAGCAGGCCACACCGTGGCCTGGGTATTACAATCCTTCCACAATCAATTCTGATTAGCTATTGTAAAACGACCCTTTCACTCGGTTACATGCTGCCACTCCGACGTGCTGCCACTCCGACGTTCTGCCACTCCGAAATATCGGCACTCCGAAAGGGGGTCTATATTCCCCGTTTTTCACTAACCTCTCCCAGCCCCCACGCCAAACCTAACCTCCCCCCATGCCTAAACCTAACCTCCCCCAGACCCTAACCCAAAACCTAACCTCTCCCACCCCCACGCCTAAACCTAAGGTCGGCATTGCGGCTTCTAAGGTGAACGACCGCCAGTCCGAATAATGGAAGTTAACGTTCGGAGTGGCAGGATGTCGGAAAGGCAGAGGAACCCCCTTTCACTCATACATTCATTCATTCATTCCTTCATCCATCCAGGATGGATGAGGGAGAGGGAGAAGACCCTATTAGTTTCATTTATTAACATGTTAATTATTATATTAAGAGAATAACGGTGCGCTCAAGGGCAGAGGGGTGTTTTAGTGCGTAAGAGGTGCTTTTTAAAGCTCTTAGCGCAAATAATTGCGCGCATGCTGACGATGGCTGAAGGCAAGCATTTAACAAGGAAACGCCTGGTTTCGGATAGGGCACGCCCAGCATTAAGACAAGCACTAAAAGAAAATAGCGGGTTCTCTCCTCTCAGGTTGGGCAGCTTGGGTGGAGTGAGGATCAAAATCAGCAGCGAGGTTTGAAAGCATACATTTTATATAGGCCGCCAAACAGTTGCAGGGAATCACACTGTAAATTACCATAGATTATCACCGCTCTCTCATAGGTTGTTTTCTCCTGCTGCTTACTGTAAAAACCAGAGATGGGAAGTAACGAAGTACAAATACTTCGTTACTGTACTTAAATAGATTTTTCGAGTATCTGTACTTTACTTGAGTATTTAATTTTCTGACGACTTTTTACTTTTACTCGTTACATTTTAACACAAGTATCTGTACTTTTACTTGTGTACATTTTCAAAACAGGTTCGTTACTTTTGTTTAAATGCACGAGAATGTAATTTAAAAACGAGTAGAAACGGGAGAACGGAGCAGAAGTAATAGACGAGTTTCCCAGCGCTGCTGATAAAAGCTCATTCCAGCTCCGCCAATAGTATGACTTGGCACTCCTCCGGGGCGTGGACAAAGAAGAGAAACACGGATTTTCTCTGGGGGGAGACACACGCAGACATTAGGAGCCGTGCAGACAGCCAGCACTTATTAGCGCTCCTCTTTTTGCAATTCATTATCTATAAGTACGCGCTTAGCACGCATCTCTTTCAAGAAGCATTTCATCGCGTTTAAAAGCTGGTGGTGTTTTTTTTAGCGCAGCGCTCTGGGCGCTGAAAGCTGAGGAAAGTTTAACAGGAAAAGCGCCCTGCTCCTCTTCACTCCTCCCACCTCGTGTCTTCTCCCAGGAGAGGAGGATTTTCATCTCGCTGCTTCCAGAGTTGCCAATAATCTGGCTTTTCCAAGCGTTCTTTTTTAAATAACCGCATGGCCCCTTATGGTGTTGTTCTAACACATACATTCAGTTTGTGCACTGTCAACATTCAGCTAATATGGAATATGGTGGTGTTCTAACACCAGAGACAGTTCTGTCTTAATAATAAACCTTGAATTTGTGAATGTGATCAACCTGTGGACATTCAGTTCCTTATCCATTAGGTATCAGTATCATATCAGTCTTGAGTATTGTGATTCTGCACTTTGTAAGGGACACCTTGTATCCAGCAGTTAAACTTGTCTAACTATTTGCACATTCATATATCATGGAAATATTAATGAGGGAGGACTAGATATGATTTTAATGGGGGGTTTTTGTGTGGAAAAACCATAGCACACTATTTAAAGTAGAGTTTTAAGATGTGTAAAACATTTGTAGGGGATCTTTTATCCTCAAATTATATTCTATGATGTGAGGTTCAGTCATTCAGAAAGATACGGTAAAAATACTTTTACTTTTACTCGTTGGGTACATTTCAGAGCCTGTACTTTTTTACTTTTACTTGAGTAAAATAATTGAATCAGTACTTCTACTTTTACCGGAGTAGTTTTTTACACAAGTAACTGTACTTCTACTCAAGTACAGAATGTCAGTACTTTTCCCATCTCTGGTAAAAACGCCTATGCTATTCTCAACCACTGGGCCGTGGCCCACTTGTGGGCCTCAGAGCACCGTGTAGAGCAGGGCCACAGAGGCAGTGGTATTGCCAAATATATTAATACAAATGAAATAAAAAAGCGTGATTATTTATTTATTTTTACATCTAAATGTGCTCAAGAATGATATAGATCAAAAACTTCCAATTAAAATGCATGATTTCGATGACTTATTTCTCTCTCTCTTTCATTTATCTGGGAAGGTGGTACTTGGAACTGTTTTAACAATCAGAAGTGGGCCTTAAGTTACAAAAGGTTGAGAACAGAGCTCGGACTGCTGCTGTAAACTATTCTATTCTATTCTATTCTATTATTCTTCCATTTTGAATAAATACGTTGGTTAATCTTTTTAGTTGACCTTTTGGGGAACGTATTCCATTTGAAGTAGCCTCACCTGCGGCTGCACTAACCACGCAGGCTGCAGCAGAGATCGAGAAAGGCAGAAAAACATGCACGCACACACACACACACACACACACACACACAATTCTCTTCTACATCCCTCTCATCCATTTCCCTCCACTCCCCGCCTATGTAATCCACTGGTCCGCCCAGGGATAGAACATGAGGAGGCCTACTATGGTGTATTTCTTTTTCTTTTTTTTTTCTTTTTTCTCCGCACATTATTTTTGATATTTCATTAGACTATTCTATTCTACTCTATTCTATCCTATTCTCCCTTCATCCTGGTTAGAGGAAGTCTGTAGTTTGTGGGTTTGGTTGGGTCAGAATAGATATTCTTGCTGTGCTCACGGCAGCAGGCCCCTTTTTTTTGTTTGTTTGTTTTTTGCGCTGAGCTGCTTTAGAGCTGCTTTTCAGCATGTTGACGATACCACAAAGCAAGCATTTAGCGGAAACACGCCTGTTTTGGCTTGGGGGACGCCCACACCTGCAGATCCCACCGCAAAACTGGATGGTATTGTGGCGGGACCGCTAATCTGGGGCGGACTGCTATCTCCCCTGCCTTAAGGCACGCGCAAACAGGTGTGCAAGCATAAATAGGGGATAGCGGCTGTACCAAGATAGGGCCCCTGGTGTTTAAACGCTTTCGATGGCTAGTGTTTTTGGGCAGGGTGCTCTTGGCTCCTCAAGCAGAGAAAAGTTAAACTTTTGGAGATGCAGGCTGCTCATCAATGTAAACAAAATTCAGCAGCAACAAATAAATGTTGTGTCTGTGCACGTTGGAAGCACTCTGGACAGTCCCTGTGGGCACGCGCCCTTAGTCAACAGCAGTGTACTGGACCATTTGTAGACAGTCCTGGGAGGCATGTCAAAACGGAATTACAGTACTCCAGGTGGGATGATATAAAAGCACTTTCTCTGTCCCGACCGGGGGAAATCCGGTGACTTTAGAGCTCAACTAACCACCCCAATGAGGCTATACTAACCCCTCCAATGAGGCTAAACTAACGTCCCTGTTACGGTCCCGCCCTCTGCCTTATTTCTTTTTAGAATATTACACTTCTGGCTTATGCCTATTGGCCCTCACCTGGAGCTGGTTGACAATCAACGGTGAGTCGTCGCTGCTGATTGGCTGCTTCAGACCTGCCTGCCCTACATAATATATATATATAATAATATATATAATATTCCCAAATAATAAACCTTGGGTTACGAAGGACCTAAAAAGCATTCTTAATAAAAAGAAAAGGATATTTTTCTGTGGCACACCTGAGGAGAAGAAAGATGTTAATAAAGAGGTCAAGCGAGCAGTGAGACAGGCAAGGTTAAATTATAGGAATAAAATAGCAGAAAAATATAATCATGGTGACATGCGCTCAGCCTGGAAAGGAATTAAAATTATGTCCGGGACAAATGCCAGTACAGGCCCTAGACGCATACAAATAGGAGATAGTAGCCAGGAGTCCCTGGCAGATGAGGCGGGGTCATCCCTATGTTCCCCGGGTCCTATGTTCCCCGTTTTTAACACTCCCTGTAACATTTGGGGTGTCTATCCGCTATGCCGACCACCCGCAATGCCGACCTTAGGTTTAGGCGTGAGGGGTGGGAGAGGTTAGGTTTTGGGTTAGGGTCTGGGGGAGGTTAGGAAGGGTTCTATGTTCCCCGGTCCCACAAAAACGGGGAACATAGGACCCGGGGAATATAGGACCCGGGGAACATAGGTACTCCCGATGAGGCAAACAAGTTCTTCTGCCGCTTTGACTCACAAGATTTTAGTACTCAACTTAAGGAGTTATCAGATACACTCTCACTTGGGCATCCACTGCAAGTTTCCACGCAGTCGGTAGCTAAATGTTTTAAAGAGAGTAAGGTAAACAAAGCTAAAGGACCAGATGGAATATGTGGACGGACACTGAAACACTGTGCTGATGAGCTGAGCAAGGTGTTTCAAAGACTATTCCAGCTCTCCTTGGACCTAGCTGTGGTTCCTGATCTCTGGAAGAACTCTAACATTATTCCAATTCCAAAAATCAGCAGACCTAAAATTCTTAATGACCTGCGGCCTATAGCCTTAACATCATTGGTAATGAAAAGTTTGGAGAAGATTGTCAAAAGTGAAATTGTTAATGTAACCAGATCAGCTCTTGACCCCATGCAATTTGCATATAAGCCTGAGAGAGGTGTTGATGATGCCAAGTTATTTATTTTGAATTCTGTACACGAACACCTGGAACAAAAAAACACATATCGTCGGTGTCGGGCCAGGACCTCGAATGTCACTTTTTTCACTTTCTTACTTTTTGTCATGAATCAATGCCATTGGTCACCCTTCACGTCTCTGTGTGGTTTTTAACAAATGCAACCAATGGAAAAGCATTAAAACGAGCTAGTCAGTAAATCTCGTAACGCCATTCGCCCTCAATCTGTCAGTCAAACCTCGAAATCCCCCCCCTACCTCCGTGTGTACCCCCCCACGCAGGACAATAAACCCGGAAAAGACACACGGCAGACGCGCTGTGTATTTCTCATATCGTTTTGACTCATCCTGGCTTCCTCTGACGTTAATATATCAATCAAATGTTTTCCAGTTATTCCTAGGCTGCAAACTTGTTTTAACATGCAAATCGGAGTGCTTTCTGACGAGAATAAAGTAACGTTAACGTTACGTTATGTCAGACTATTTCTCACCCCATGCGAAAGCCCCCATTCAGCCATGAGAGGCGAGGGGCAATCCTGCTGCTCCGGCGCGCGCCCCCGCGGCCTGGAGCTTGGGGGCTCGTGCATGAGGATGCGGCTGCCTCCCGCTTGACTGGCCATGAGAAAGCGCTTCCAAGTCGGACTGATAATATAAACAACATCATTTGAGCTTATCCAGGTCAGATATTTATAAAGTAATGACACATTCAGCGGGAAACTAACTATAATTAAGACATGTGCCAACTTTGACGACATTTGGTTCAGTAGTTTAAGAGCAAACAGGTTTTTTTTACTTCCTGAAAAGTTTCTGTTTTGGAAATTCGAGGTCCTGGAACGACAGCGGCGATATGCAAGATTACTTTTTGTTGATTTTTCCTCAGCCTTTAATACAATGCAACCTCACATATTAGTAGAAAAACTTATAAATTATTTTCATCATCAACTCATCAGATGGATTATTAGTTTTCTTACTAGTAGAACTCAGACAGTAAGTATAAATGGAAAAAGCTCCAAATCTATTTTAATTTCCACTGGGTCACCGCAGGGCTGTGTTCTTTCTTCCTTTCTTTTTATTTTATATACAAACGACTGTCTTAGCAAATATAAAAATCACCATATTATAAAATTTGCTGACGACAGTGTTATCTTATCTCTTCTCAGTCAGTCAGACCAATCACATGGACCCATAATACGACTTTGTAGACTGGTGTGATTGCTCTCTTTTGGATCTAAATGTGTCCAAAACCAAAGAAATGGTAATCTCACCAAAACACATAGACATCGCTCCAACAACCATCCATGGAGCTGATGTGGAAATTGTCCAGAACTATAAATATCTGGGAACTGTGTTTGATGACAAACTGAGATTCAGTGACAATACAGATATTGTTGTAAAAAAGGCTCATCAGCGTCTGTACTGTCTTCGTAAACTAAACTCCTTTGGAGTCGACCAGAGAATTCTGGCCACGTTTTATTCTTCCTTTATTGAAAGTATTTTAACATTTTCATTTATCTGCTGGTTTTCATCCCTCTGTCAAAAAGACAAGAACAGACTGCAAGGTGTTGTCAACCTTAGCTCTAAAATTATAGGCAAAACACAAAGATCCCTAGTACAGTTTAATAGTGCACAAGTGCTCAAGAAAGCACACAAGATAATCAATGACTCCACACATGTCCTTCATGTCTGTTTTGATTTAATGCCATCAGGAAAGCGCTTTAGACAGCCTGCCTGCAAAACAAACAGAAGGAAGTTTGGTTTTGTTCCAGAGGCCATTCGACTGGTGAACAGCCACAGTACAAGAAATGGTCAGTTTATCTAGACTAAGTCTGCACCTTGACCTTTTGATTTGAAGCCTTGAACAAGTATAATATGCACTTGGATTGTATTGACTGAATTTAATTTGTATTGATCTGACATCTATATTCCTTTGTGGTGTTGGATACATTGTAATCAGGGATCTTGCTTTATCAGTGCCATTTATTGTATTTATTGTCTTGTTTTTTGTATTGTTTTTGGATGTGTACAAAGTACAGCCAGCACTTTTTTTAATGTGTGTACTTTGAAGCTGTAGCTAGCTTTCCATTAGCTGTCAGCCTACTGTATTTGCCGGCTTTGTAACATTGCCCGAAGTTACTTTCATTGGCCTTGCTTTAGCCTATGCTTCTTGGCCTTTTGTTAGATGTAGCTTAACTATTTTTTATGCACACACTCATTGGTCTACTTAGCTACTTTGTATCTCACTTGCCTTTTTGTTTGATTCCTGTTTAATGTTAATATTAAGGAAGCCCTGTAGGGGTGTGTCACCCTTTGTGTTAATCTCCCTTTTTCTCCTGGTTTTCTATAGGTTGAGGGTAGAATTGTCTTTTTGTTTATAGTTTATTTTATTTACAGGTAAACTGATTGGGCTTTGGCCACCCTGACGTCACTGTGCTTCCTTATTTGAACCAAAAAAGGAGTGGCTGTGCGCACATCCAAACCGTAGTAGGCCCAGGTGCTGGACAAAAGTGTGATATATGAATGAAAAGATGGAATGTCCGCACACTGGTTGATGTTCCCAGGTTTATTTCAACCCTTTCAATAAAACAACGTTTCGACCGTATAGGTCTTCATCAGGCAAGAAATGGATGACAAATGAAGCTGGGGTGTATATATAGGCTGTGCCAGTGTCACATGTGATTAGGCTGTAGCCAACTGCCAGCTCATTGGCTCTGGAAATAAAGGGAGCTATGATAATAATAATCAATTGTGCACAAATAGACGAAAAATGGTGCAAAACATGATGATAAACAATAGCAAAATAATAACAAGAAAAAGAAATCAAAATTACAGAAAAGGTTTTAAATCAAATTCCTCGTTGAGGCCGCTAGGAGCCATTGTGCGTAACGAGAAAATCCACCAACATTCTCGCTGCAACAGTAGCCTATCTAAATCCCCTCCCCTGTGAGGTTTTGACACCTTTTCGATACCCACATATCTGAGCGAGCTCACACTGTGGCCTGCTGCTTTAAAATGTGCAGCTACGGGGTTGCGCTCGTCTCCGGTACGGATATTGCTGCGGTGCTCTGATATTCTCGTGCGTAAAGCGCGACTGGTTTTCCCGACGTAGTTGAGGCCACACGGGCAGTGAATCAGGTATACCACGTGTGGCACCTCGTATGGGGATGCTGCGCCCAGTGTGTGGGTGGTTAAATGTTTTGCACTTGTGCGTAAAACTGCACTGAGCGCAGCTGCCACACCTGTAGTTGCCATCGGGCGCTGCAGGGAAGGTGGGACGGGGGGGGGGGGGGCGCACATCGGATTTAACCAGGCTGTCACGTAGGATGGGGGGGCGTTTGAAAACCAGTTTGGGCGTTTCTGGGAAGGCTGTTTTCATTTGTCATCCATTTCTTGCCTGATGAAGACCTATACGGTCGAAACGTTGTTTTATTGAAAGGGTTGAAATAAACCTGGGAACATCAACCAGTGTGCGGACATTCCATCTTTTCATCCTTATTTGAACCAACCTTTGTTAAAATAAATCATTGTTTTGGTACACTTTGGGATCATGTCTATGTTCCCCGGGTTCTATGTTCCCCGGGTTCTATATTCCCCGTTTTTCACTAACCTCTCCCAGCCCCCACGCCAAACCTAACCTCCCCCCATGCCTAAACCTAACCTCCCCCAGACCCTAACCCAAAACCTAACCTCTCCCACCCCCATAAACCTAAGTTCATAGAAAGGGTTCTATGTTCCCCGGTCCCACAAAAACGGGGAACATAGGACCCGGGGAACATAGGACCCGGGGAACATAGCGATGACCCCCTTTAATTCAGCCTATTTCCCTTTTACCTGGACTTCTTATGTTAAACCTTTTCACCCTAGACACTCATTTAAGGGACGTAACAGTCCCCAATGAGGCTATACTAACCCCTCCAATGAGGCTAATGCTGTTAGCATGTGCAAAGCTCCCTTTGTCTCATAGCATACTAGCCACTGCTACCTATTCTACCATGAACAAAATACCCTTCATCCAGCCAACATCTTGGAGACAACTCTCCCTTAATAGTAGGCCTACACAATACGAAGCAGATTACCTCTTACATCAATAACATAATAATTACCAAACTCAGCTATAACTTATAACGTCACCATATTCACAATAACAAACCACATTGTGTCTCTTTAGCCCTTCACGCTATGTTCTCTTATTACTCCTAATTCAGCAACTAACCAATTACTGGGCACAATTAACACACAACAACTTAGACTTTTGCCTCTGCAATAATCAGGTGGATACAGTCTCTGCACACCCAAGTGTGTGACAGGTGCGTCGGATGAAGATAATACAGTAGAACAGAAAAATCCCGCACACCGTCTCCCTTCTCTGGAGAAATGTTTTTTATTTCTGGACGAACAAACGTTTCGGTCAATTAGACCTGCATCAAGTGTTAAAACACTAAAAATCTAATTACAAATTAATAATAATCAAATTACAACTCGCCTTTGGTTAAAGTCCACTTCTCGTTGGCCTCTGTCCCATGTATTTGTTGATCTGCATGCTGCACAGGAAACAGTCCGGCGAGAAACAAAGTCAACTCGACTATTCCTCCCTCGACCCGGAGTTTCGAGCACCAAACTGTGGTGAGGAGTTTCGTTTAACCCTTAAATAAGTCAATTTACTAGAGAGTAAGTTGTAACAAGGTTTATTTACACAAACAAAAGTCTAAACAACAGATCCAGATCACTGCCCTGTTCACTCTGCTTCCTTGAGCCGGCAAATGATCAGGAACAATAGGCTAAGCAAGCTTTTATCACCTCTGACCTAAGGTTCATCCCAGACACCGTGCCTGCAGTACACAGCGCCCCCTAACTCTTGGAATAGTAATAATAGGCATTTAAGCTTTCCTCTCGACACTGGATCGCTCAGTCGGTAGAGAACCAGACTTACAATCTAACAGTCTTGGGGCTGATGGTTCAAACCTCACCGAGAACATCTCTTGTATTTATTTGTCATAGGTAAGGTGATGGTAACTAATGGTAAGATAATCATGAAGTAATGATGCATTCCCTAGTAACAACTAAGTATGAAGCCCTGCTTTACTTGAGGGGGCAACAGATATGGTAATTAATGGTGAAGTAATCATGAACTAATGATTAATTCCCTAGTAACAACTATGGTAACTAATAGTCTGTTCTTAAGTAACTACCCATTAACTACTCGTGAACTAGCGAAAGAAAAGATTTTTTTTTTTTTTTAAGGAAGTAAAGAAAAGAAAAAAAACATTGCATGGATGCAACTGGGACGTATCCTCAATGATGTACCCTGGGGTCATAGGATGTTTCGGGTCTCGCAACATCATACACCCTCGCCCAGGTGACCCAGCCGGGGCTGGCCAAGCCCCAACTTACGTCCCAGTAGCTACCCACGGTCAGCCCTCTAGGAAGGGTCGAAGGTGTCACGTGGTCAGGGCCACTCAATCCGCTGCTCCGGAACTACTCTGCCGGTACCGGGGGGGGGGGCCTCTGGTACCACCCGGCCGGGCTCCTCCCTCATCTCACCAGGTCTAGGACCTGTGCGCTGCACCAGACTACCCCGCTCCAAACATCTCACTCCGAGGTGATGGTATCTTGGTGGATACCATGCAATACCAGTAATTGGTGGCACTGGAGACTCCACTTGCGGCTTGAATGGCCCTCCTAAAAGGCCTCTCGTGGGTTGTTGGGCTTCTTCCTCATGGAAGACGCAGGCTGGGACGCTAACCCATACTGCTCCCGGGTGCTGTCCCTGTTCCGGCTGTCAACTGACTCTCCAGTGGTCACTAGTCTATTCCTGGTTGTCATGTAGTCTATTCCTATGAGTCACTGGCTAAGCCAGGCTAACTTATAAAGAAAAAAAAACATGGCATGGATGCAACTGGGACATATCCTCAGTGATGTATCACTCATGAATCATTACTTACTGGTTCATTAACATGGTAATGGTCAGTTCTTAAGTAACTACTATTCATGAATTAATCACTAACTATTCATGAACTAATGGTTCGTTCCTGAGTCGTTCCTCAGTAACTACCCAGTTTTTGTGTTACAGTATTGTAAAGTGTTACCAAAAAGAATAATTAAATGGTCAACCTCAGCCAAATGTTGAATGAAGAAGAAAGGGAGTGTCCTGTCTTATTGGCATGCTATTTACCTGCTTTTAATGCATTAGCAAAATAAATGAATAATAATAATAATGTCCCTTTTTTTTCCTGCACCTGAGTGGGTGTCTGATGCAATACAAACTCCAGAGAGTGATGTAGCTAATTGCACTGCCCCAGAGCCTTATAATAGAAGAGTTGCGACATATCCGTTGACTCCAATGGACCCGTTTTTTACATTGCAAAAGGAACTTTTGGCAAAAAGGAACTTTTGGCAAAAAGGAACTTTTGGCAAAAAGGAACTTTTGGGAAGTAAGGTTCTGGATTAAGGAGCGCTGTCGAGCAGGGCCGTGGGAAGTTGGGGTGCTGCAGGTGCTGCATCACCCTCTGCTGTTTTGTATTGGAATTGCAGTGTCAATAAAGAAACAGATTAAAATGTGTTTTATATGTTTTATACTGTGATAATTAGGGATTAGTTGAAGAATATGAGCAAAGCAAAGAGGGTGGAGATGTTATTTTTGATGTTTAGTTATAATAAGATAATACAAGTTCAGTGTTTCTGCCTGTGTTGCTGTCTGTTGTAGTGTAAAATGATCTTTGAGGGCGGCTTTAGCTCAGGAGGTAGAGCGGGTCAGCCAATGACGCAAGGGTTGGCGGTTCGATCCCCGCTCCCTCCCAGCTGTTAATCGTTGTGTCCCTGGGCAAGACACTTAACCCTCCTTGCCTGGTATGATTGGTATGATTGGTATGAATGTAAGACATGAATGGTATGATTGGTATGATTGGTATGAATGTTGACATGAATGATGATGGTGGTTCGGAGGGACCGTTGAGCGCCAATGTGTGGCTGCCACGCTTCTGAACCACCGGTACGAATGGTGTGAACGAATAATGATTCTGTGTAAGCGCTTTGAGCCTTGGAAAGGCGCTATATAAATCCAATCATTATTATTATTATTATTATTATCTAAAGGGAGAGAAGGTGGTGACATGAAAGTGAGTGAGAAAAGGAGAAAATATGGAATAATCACATCACAACAGTATAATCCTACACATTCAATGTAAACTCTTATCTAACTCTGACTGTAAATTCATGTAAATCCACTGCCTATTTAACGTATATTTAACTCAGTCTGTAAATCTCATGTAAATCCAATGTAAATTCATATTTATCATCCACAGAACACTTCACCACTCATGTACATATTGTATATATTGACTTGATTTGATTCGATTTGATTGCACTTGCAACCTTGCGATTGCCGTTAGTTATCTTCCTACTTCTTATCCCTGTATATTGATGTAACTGCTACGCTGCATACAGACACTAAGACAAATTCCTTGTAAGTAACTACTGTGGCTATAAAAGTGATTCTGATTCTGATTCTGATTCTGATCCTAATGTTAATTTAAAATTAGATATTCCTCTAAATATGGCTAAAAACATCCAAACGTCCAAAAGACATCCCAATTTTTTCTGGTGGCGCCCGACGCCAAAAGTCCCTTCCTTGCAGCACCCGCTGCTTAACATGACTTCCAGCGGCCCTGCTGGCGAATTGCAGCAGAATGGACCGTTTGTGATGTACTTTGAAAGAGTAAGACATTTAAATAATCAAACCCCCTTCCTGGATCCGCATTTTGGACCTCTGTTGTCGCCACTCTCTTACTACACCACGCTGCACTGACCTATAGCATGTATAGCATCATGATCATCAGCTGTTGCTCCTTTTTACTCATCTTAAATTATGTACCTGCTACAAACAGTCATGGATGTTCATTAGTGCTTTCATTTCATTTCATTTTCATTATTTGATCAGTGTTGGGCAGCAAAGTGAACTAAAGTAACATGTTACTGTAATTTTGTTACTTTCCCAGTAACTAGTAATGTAAGAGATTACAATTTCCAAAAAAAGTAATTTTATTACAGTTGTTATCCAAGTAACTTAAAGTTACTACATTACTTTCTCCAGTGCTGGCACAACGCTAAAACAATGTGTGCCTATGCGAGACTACTGCGTTGCCAGAACGCAATTACTTCTTTGTTCTAGGTATAGGCAAATTAATATAAAGTATGCAGTTTAATTGTTGAAAGAGTAAAGTAATCAGTAACCTAACTAATTACTTTTGATACTAAATAATAAGTAATGTAATTGTATTACTTTTTAAATGAGTATAAGTAATTAAGTAACTAATTACATTTCCTAAGTAACTTGCCCAATACTGATTGTGATTGTGATTTTGGCTCCAATAGGACTTATTTGTCATGTAGCACAGGGATGGGCAACTTTGATGATAGAGAGGGCCATAAGAAAATGTCCTCACTACCAGAGGGCCACATTTTGCTGAGGGCCGAACGGCGCCGGCGTGAAAAATTTGGGGCATTTGAAGCCAGGTTTAGAGGAATAACTAATTTTAAATTAAAAGTTGTGATGTCATTATTCAGTTTTAACCACCAATATTTGATGCTTTTCTCACTCACTCCTATGTCACCACCTACTCTCCCTGCAGGGCTTGAAATTAACTTTTTTGACCACCTGCCGATATGGCTGCTAGATTTTAAAGTTACCAGCCAATTAGAATTTCCACTAGCCAAAATGTTTTTCTTGAAACAAACCAGAATATGAGTGGGTTAATTTAAGCATAAGTATCAGTAAGTGGCCCGGGATTCTCAAAGCCTGAGGGTCACACAAGAACAAAAATGCACTCTTGAACCGAAATAAATCCAAAACCAACGAGTTAATTATTTAAATTTTTACTTCAATGTAGAATGTCATTTCTTACACATGAGATTACTTTTAGCCTTTTAGTCATAAAGATTATTGAAAGATATTCCATAATATTATTCCAGACTGAAATGCTATAACAGAAGTGGAGTATTGGCCAGAATGACATGAACATTTGGACACTTATTCAGCGGGTATCTTGCATGTTGCGTTCAGGTGCACTGTACTTATTTATTTATTTTTCCAATTCCAGCGCAGGCCACACAGGCGGCGCCAGTTGCCCACCCCTGCCGTAGCAGCTGTCATGTTGTGTAGTAGTGTGTAGTGTAGTAGTGTAATAATGTAGTAGTGTGTAGCATTGTCATGTTGAAATATGGAGCAAAACAAAACAACTGTTGATGCATTCAGACACTGAAGAGGAGGGTACGGTTTTAGAGGAAGTCAACTAATAATACCAAGCCCATTCCCATCCTTTACACCTCTCTCTCTCTCGCTCTCTCCTTTCATTTACCCCCCCGTCCCTTCACTTCTTGCATACCGTAATATGCAAGAAGTGAGAATATTATTCATTTCATGTTAAATTGATGGATTAGGTTATCCATGGCTCCAAATCAATCCTGGCCTGTTATTCCTATTCCTTCACAGTGGACCACAATCCCAGAGAGAGAGAGAGAGAGAGAGAGAGAGAGAGAGAGAGAGACGGAGGGATGGATGGAGAGGGAGGGAGGCAGGGAGGGAGAGAGAATGCATTGAGACACTGATAAGGCTCAGTCCCATTATATGTCATTTGAAACAAAGGCGTGCAGCCTGTGGAGACTCCCTATCAGCTATTAAACAGAGACGTAGCATGCAGCCCGAGATTGATGATTAACATTTTCTCCTGCTAGAAGAAAGCCGGCAGCCTGGACCAGTGATAACCAGAGAGACAGAGAGAGAAAACAAGTGCCTGCTTTTTCTCTCTACTCCGAGTCTACATCATTATTTCCTTAGACTCTCTCTCTCTCTCTCTCTCTCTCTCTCTCTCTCTCTCTACTCATCACCCCCTCTGCCTCTCTCTCTCTCTCTCTCTCTCTCTCTCCTCTCCCCCTCTCTTTACCAAGGCAAATAAATGCACAGGCCATGTTGCTGTCCCTTTGTCTTGCGTCCTGGTGTAATCTGTTAGGAGTGGACAACATGGAATCCCTTATGTCACAGCCGGAGACTTGTAAGTCCCGGCCAGATACAAGGCAGAATGACACAGAATGAAAGCAGGATAAAAGGGGGGATTTAAGTCAGAGTTTGATAGGAGCGTGTAGGGCCATTGTTTTCTTTGATTTAAGTCAGAGTTTGATGTGTGTAGGGCCATTGTTTTCTTTGATTCACCCACTATGCTCCTGTTAGCTGGAACAAACTGCCTGAAGACCTCAGATCTGCACCAACTTTACTTACTTTTAAAAATAGACTTTTATGTTTACTGTCGCTTTTAACTGCTGACAAAATGTTGCTAAAAAACTGGGACCTGGAGGACGATTAAACGATGTGTTGAAACATGTTTTCTTATATAGCCATGCTACCAACTGAGCAAATATAATCTGATTTTATGCAAACCCAATGATGTTTCAAGTCATCTGTAAGTTTTTAGCTATTTTTGCAACTTTTATGCTTGTCGCTTAAAGGAACACTCTGCCCATTTTCAACCAGCTTTGTATCATTAGAACATCAGTAGTATATCAGAAAACTGTAAACTGTTTTGAAGTCTGTCATTTAATTTGACAGTTATCGAGTGTTAAAGTGTGGACCACTGGTCCACACTAACTCAAAGTAATAACTCATTAACTCAAATCAACTCTCAATAACTGTCAAACTAGATGAATGATGAATAGTTTGACAGTTATTGAGAGTTGATTTGAGTTAATGAGTTATTAATTTGAGTTAGTGTGGACCAGTGATGTCACCATAGTTTTCTTTGATTTAAGTCAGAGATTGATAGGAGAGTGTAGGGCCATAGTTTTCTTTGATTTAAGTGAGAGTTTGATGTGTGTAGGGCCATTGTTTTCTTTGATTTAAGTCAGAGTTTGATGTGTGTATAGGGTCATTGTTTTCTTTGATTTAAGTCAGAGTTTGATAGGAGAGTGTAGGGCCATAGTTTTCTTTGATTTAAGTCAGAGTTTGATAGGAGCATGTAGGGCCATTGTTTTCTTTGATTTAAGTCAGTTTGATGTGTGTAGGGCCATTGTTTTCTTTGATTTAAGTCAGTTTGATGTGTGTAGGGCCATTGTTTTCTTTGATTTAAGTCAGTTTGATGTGTGTAGGGCCATAGTTTTCTTTGATTTAAGTCAGTTTGATGTGTGTAGGGCCATAGTTTTCTTTGATTTAAGTCAGTTTGATGTGTGTAGGGCCATAGTTTTCTTTGATTTAAGTCAGTTTGATGTGTGTAGGGCCATTGTTTTCTTTGATTTAAGTCAGTTTGATGTGTGTAGGGCCATTGTTTTCTTTGATTTAAGTCAGTTTGATGTGTGTAGGGCCATTGTTTTCTTTGATTTAAGTCAGTTTGATGTGTGTAGGGCCATAGTTTTCTTTGATTTAAGTCAGTTTGATGTGTGTAGGGCCATAGTTTTCTTTGATTTAAGTCAGTTTGATGTGTGTAGGGCCATAGTTTTCTTTGATTTAAGTCAGTTTGATGTGTGTAGGGCCATTGTTTTCTTTGATTTAAGTCAGTTTGATGTGTGTAGGGCCATTGTTTTCTTTGATTTAAGTCAGTTTGATGTGTGTAGGGCCATTGTTTTCTTTGATTTAAGTCAGTTTGATGTGTGTAGGGCCATAGTTTTCTTTGATTTAAGTCAGTTTGATGTGTGTAGGGCCATAGTTTTCTTTGATTTAAGTCAGAGTTTGATAGGAGCATGTAGGGCCATTGTTTTCTTTGATTTAAGTGAGAGTTTGATGTGTGTAGGGCCATTGTTTTCTTTGATTTAAGTCAGAGTTTGATAGGAGAGTGTAGGGCCATAGTTTTCTTTGATTTAAGTCAGTTTGATGTGTGTAGGGCCATAGTTTTCTTTGATTTAAGTCAGTTTGATGTGTGTAGGGCCATTGTTTTCTTTGATTTAAGTCAATTTGATAGGAGAGTGTAGGGCCATAGTTTTCTTTGATTTAAGTCAGAGTTTGATAGGAGCGTGTAGGGCCATAGTTTTCTTTGATTTAAGTGAGAGTTTGATGTGTGTAGGGCCATTGTTTTCTTTGATTTAAGTCAGAGTTTGATAGGAGCATGCAGGCCATTGTTTTATTTGATTTAAGTCAGTTTGATGTGTGTAGGGCCATAGTTTTCTTTGATTTAAGTCAGTTTGATGTGTGTAGGTCCATTGTTTTCTTTGATTTAAGTCAGAATTTGATAGGAGCGTGTAGGGCCATTGTTTTCATTGATTTAAGTCAGTTTGATGTGTGTAGGGCCATTGTTTTCTTTGATTTAAGTCAGAGTTTGATAGGAGCGTGTAGGGCCATTGTTTTCTTTGATTTAAGTGAGAGTTTGATGTGTGTAGGGCCATTGTTTTCTTTGATTTAAGTCAGAGTTTGATAGGAGAGTGTAGGGCCATAGTTTTCTTTGATTTAAGTCAGTTTGATGTGTGTAGGGCCATAGTTTTCTTTGATTTAAGTCAGTTTGATGTGTGTAGGGCCATTGTTTTCTTTGATTTAAGTCAATTTGATAGGAGAGTGTAGGGCCATAGTTTTCTTTGATTTAAGTCAGAGTTTGATAGGAGCGTGTAGGGCCATAGTTTTCTTTGATTTAAGTGAGAGTTTGATGTGTGTAGGGCCATTGTTTTCTTTGATTTAAGTCAGAGTTTGATAGGAGCATGCAGGCCATTGTTTTATTTGATTTAAGTCAGTTTGATGTGTGTAGGGCCATAGTTTTCTTTGATTTAAGTCAGTTTGATGTGTGTAGGTCCATTGTTTTCTTTGATTTCAGTCAGAATTTGATAGGAGCGTGTAGGCCCATTGTTTTCATTGATTTAAGTCAGTTTGATGTGTGTAGGGCCATTGTTTTCTTTGATTTAAGTCAGAGTTTGATAGGAGCGTGTAGGGCCATTGTTTTCTTTGATTTAAGTCAGTTTGATGTGTGTAGGGCCATAGTTTTCTTTGATTTAAGTCAGAGTTTGATAGGAGAGTGTAGGGCCATAGTTTTATTTGATTTAAGTCAGAGTTTGATAGTCAAGTCAAGTCAAGTTTATTTGTATAGCCCTAATTCAAAAGCATGTCCCAGAGGGCTTCACAGAAAACATGTCTAGCTAATTCTAGCTGAGACAACAGTAGCAAATTACAGAATAAAGATAACACATTGAACAATTGATAGAGAAATATAGAAAATATAGGATAGAGCAGAGGAGAGAGCAGGAGAAGGGAGGAGAGCAGGGGGAATGTGAGAGAGTGATGGGGTGGGGAGAGAATGGGAAATGTTGGAGAGTATAGGAGGTGGGGAAGGAGCAGGGGAAGGGGGAAAGAGGAGAGAGCAGGAGAGGGGAGGGGGGAGGGAGAGCAGGGAAATGTGGGGGAGAAGAGAGCAGGGAGAGGGAGGAGGTGGGGAGAGAATGGGAAATGTGGGGGAGGAGAGAACGGAGGAGAGGTGGGGAAAGTAGCAGGGGAAGGGGGAAAGAAAGAGAATGGGTGCCATGCTTTAGGAGCATGTAGGGCCATAGTTTTCTTAGATTTAAGTCAGAGTGGGCTGGATTGCTTTGGTCAGTGAACGTAGGGAGGCGGAGTGAGTGTTGTGATGACGTAATGAATCTGCGACTGTGTGAGCGGGTGACCAGATGGACGGGATGGAGTGGTCAGATGGGGAGTAAACAAAGTGTCGGCGTGAGCCTCTATGGATGTATCTGGCGTAACAGTCCAAGGTGTTTGATGGCGGAGATGCACAGAGGTGGATTGATGAGGTTGTTGAGCTTGAGAAGCTGTGTGGTGGAGTATCGCAGCATATTGGACCCGGGAAGCGCAGATAGCATGGTGCTAACACTAACTGCTTGGCGTTAGCTACTGAGTGACCAACTGAGAAAATGCAGTCCCAGCCAACAAGGGCGAACCGTTCCAGGACAGCTGAGGGGCTGTCAGGGATCTCAGTGGCAGAGACGGAGAGAATCCGGTGATGTCCAGGTTTGAGGCTGGGGAGCGAGCGATCGGGAGAGGGCTGCTGTGGTGTGGTCCTAGCTGCAACCGCAGCAGGGATGAGCTGAGGAGGCTGCTAGCTAGCAGCTAACAGGAGAGGTGGCGGTCCCAGCCGGAACCGCTTTGAAGCAGCTGAAGGGCTGTCCAAGATTAAGCTTTCAGTACCAGTGGTGGTGCCGCCGGGCAGATGGAAGCACAGCAGTGCGAACTGTTAGGAGAGGGTTGGACAGCAGCGGCGGCAGCTAGTGACAACTTTGCCTGGAGCGGGAGGCCGGTGTAGCTGCTACACTTAGACGGCGTAGCAGGTAGCCTATGTAACGTTAACCACCGTAAATCTTAGCGATCAGGTGGGAAAGTGTTCAGGCAGAGCAGAAACAAACCAGCAGTCCAGGCAGGACAAAAATCCGACAGCAAAAGCAGTTAAAACGACGTTAAAATTGAATTCAATTATCGATGGAGAAGCGGCGAACAAGCACGCCAGTGTCCTCTCTTTATACCTGATATATGCGTCCTCTCTTTATACCTGATACTGTATATAGTGCAAAGGCCTCCATCAATGGAGCATAGCCTCAATCACCATTGTGTTAACTTACTATCAGATACATAGTGACTTTTATGTTTATTTTTTTATTTATATTAAATCAGGGTTCTGAGAATGAAGTCCTAATTCTGAGATTAAAGTCAGAATTCTGAGTTACTGTCAGAATTTTTAGGGAAAAAGTCCGAATTTTGAGATTGAAGTCAGAATTATCAGATAAAAGTTAGAATACTGAGGGGGGGAAATAACCAGTTAAATCACTGACAATGTCACTGATGATATTATCGATGAAGTACCGGAATTTGAACGTCTCGGGTCCCTAGATTTTTGTGACTTCAAAGTTGGGTAACAAGCCAAAAAAGGTTGGGAACCCCTGACCTAGCCCGTTCCCCTTCCCGCATGGCCCTTCCCACCACCCACACCCCCTAGCCACTCCCCCCATCCCTTGAATGACCTTAGCTACAGCCATTTTTCCCCAGCCCGCCCCCTTCCTTGACACCCCACCCCCTCCAAAGGCCATTTTGGGTAGGTTGCCTTTATACATTATGTTCTAAGTTTGTATCTGTTAATAACTCATATAACCTCAGATCCAACAGCTGGTTACACTTTAAGGTGCCACCTGTGCGGAGTGAGGCTGAAAAAAAGTAAATTTTATCTCTGCCCTTGGTCTTGGAATGACCTGCAGACTCGTCTCAAATTGGTCTCCCTCATTTCGTTGTCCAGTTTCAAACAAATATTGTCAGAGGTCCTTAACTCAAGCTGTTCATACTGTAATGCTTGCTCTCTTTGTGTTGTTCTGATGTAACTTCGAGGCATGACAGGTTTCGTCTTGTAATTGTTGAGGTATGTCCATGTTTAAATGGTATTTACGGTGTAGAGAGAGAGAGTGTGGAGTGTGGAGTATTTGGAACTACAATATCAGTGGTATTGTATTGTCTCTAGAATATTCGAGAGAAATTCAAACAATAGACTAATTAACTAGTACAACTAATTTGTGTGTGTGTGTGTGTGTGTGTGTGTGTGTGTGTGTGTGTGTGTGTGTGTATGTATATGTATATATATATATATATATATATATATATATATAATATTATTTAAAAAAAAGCATTGGTCAAATGGAAACAGTACCACTAAATCTGGCTTCAAATGGCCAAAATCTTTTGCCGGCGCAGTTGGTCAGTTGGCCTGGCCTTGGTGGAGTCAAATTCCCGGCCTGATGTCTCAGTTCGCCACTGTTGTAATGTCCATGTCAACAAACATTTCACTCCAGATAAGCTGGTTCTGCAAAATTGGCACTGCCCACAAAAATGCACATTAAACGTATAAGTAAAGTTTGACACAACTGTAAAACACATGATAAACGCTCACCTGTTAACCACAATTAACCTTCAATATTAATACATGAACTAAAAATCACCAGTGGGGTTATGGGAGCCTAAACATTTGTGTTCTTTATAGTTTATTAAAGCTATATTGTAGTACCGTTGGTTACTGCTCACATAGACACTCATACACAAACAAAATCTATAAATCTAGGGGCATTCACACACACTGTACACACTGTGTACACACACACACACACACACACACACACACACACACACACACCCAGAGATGCACAAACGTTTCTGGTTTCTCTTGATCTTCCCAGTGGTCAGAAGTATATCACTAGAGCTCCTCCATTTGGTCACAGCCAGTATTGCACCGACATCTAAATGCCAGTGACTGTGATGCAGTGTGATAAAATGTATAGAATATTATGATAAGACAATATAGAATGTATTTTATCTACAATGTGGTGGCAATTTTTTGTTCACCATGATAAATTGCAAATCAAATGAAAATCGCCACTTAGTCGAGCTGAACCCAAAGATTACTTTTCTTTTCTTTTAGTTCATATACCTGCTTATGCAGTGCACCTATTTAATGATGTATGCAAAAAAAAATCACAAAAATCGAATTCCTTTAGTTTTTCACACTTTTTCACATCAAAAGTTAATTTTTCAAGATTTCATTGATAACAGTAATGTACAGTTTGCTGACGTCACCTAGTACTATCAAATTTCTACCCCATTTCAACCAATCATATCACGACATGCAGCTGTCAATCAAATCTTCATTTCAGGATAATTTTCTCTTCCAAATGAAGTAGAAAATGGCGCCTAGTGCCTGTCATCTGGCAGAATTCCTATCCCATAAACTAACTACTAACTTGGCCAATTGCATGAAACATGAACGAAAGAAAAACTATAATCTCTAAGAATGCAAAGAAATGTAACTGGCTCGTTAAAACGCGCATTCCAGGAATATCGTATTTACAGAAATAGCGTAAAAGGCGCGCGCTTGAGATCGTGGTAGTCAGGGGTCTCCCCTCGGAGATTTCAGGCGGGCGGGCACCACCCATGCATCGGATTGTCCGCTCGCTCCGCACGAAGCAAGTGGCTGCCTGGTACTCCGCGGATCCCACTCGGGTAGCACGACAACACGCTGAATCCCACTCGATTTGGGGGTGGAACACGCCATGATTGACCAATGCCAAAGCCAGTCGACAGAATTGTCAAATCAAATCATTGACACGTATATGGTCCGCCTCTCAATTTGTTGACGCTCGTGCTATTGCATTTGCCTCCGGTTCACTTCTTTAAGAGTGATGCATAAAAAGTTAGTCAAATAATGACAAAACAGAATCAAACTTACAAATATGAAAGGAAAAAATGACGACAAAAATGTCAAACACTAGGCTTGGCCGCCGTGCGGCCTCGCCTGTAGCTTGCCGCAGCGTCATTGACAGTGGTGGTGTAGTCAGGAATGTCATACCGAACCGACCTGGATAGCTAGGCTTAGATAGTGAGGTAATATGCAGTTGTGCGGTGGTAGCATGGAGGGGGGTGTTTCCAGGACGCTGGATTACACCGTTAAGCCTTCTTGAGGTGTCGTGGGCCTAACTTAACGAAACGTCAGTGAAGGAAGGTGCCCACTTGAAAACCCCAATGACATGCTTCATACTGCTGTTGGCTAGGGTGGGTAACTGGTGATTTGTGTCTTGTTTATTAGTTTGTTAGCCTGTTAGCTTGTTTTATTCTGGATTGGGCTTCTAAATGTGTTTTTCCTCGGATTTTGGCACAAGGGATAGTAACATCTTGTCCTGTGTATTAATTAATACTAAAGCTAGCTTAGGCTAGTGACTGTTGTGAATAGTGCAGCTGACAACTAGGGAAAGACCTAGTGACAGCATGGAAAGACAGCTGACAGAAGGGATTAGACCCCATCGGGGCTGCAATGGGTTAGCTGCTCATTGTGGCAGTAGCCAAGGCCAACAGGCCATTGGTTACACCCAAACTTGCTACGAAACAGAATTATGAAAAAACACCCCTAGAGTCTGCGAGAGCGGGGGCGGAAGATGACTCACCTATGGTTGACACGGTTATTGACTCTGGAACGGACTTGACTATGAGCAGGGAAAACATGTCAGTGGAAGCCACTAGTTTAGATGTAGATGGAAAGAAGTGTCAGGTTTGCTTGTGTGGCTGGCAGAAGGTAACAAATTTGAGGGGCCTTAGAATCCATCAAGGCAGGAAGAGGTGCTTGGTAGAGGGAACACAGGGACCCCGCATTGATAATTATTTCTTAAGAAGTTTATCAAGTCAGTCGGGTGAAGTCCAGCGACAGGAAGTAACCCACAGCTCGCAGGGCATCAGCACCCCTGATGTTGAGGCAGGTCCTAGCACCGAGGAAAGCAGAGAGGCCAGCCAGCCAAAAAGGGAGAAGATTAGCGGTCAGAAGCCTAGAGTTAAGTGGCCAGGTGCAGCGGAAAGTAGGAAGTGGGAAGATATCAATAGTGATTTGGTTAGGATGTTAGAGAAGCTTAAAGGAACTGCTGAGAGTAAGTTGGAGAAAATGGGAGATTGTATTTATGATTATGGTAAGGAAAGGTTTGGCGTCTTTGAGAAAAGGAAGAAACTAGAGGGTGAGGTAGTTAAATCTAGGTGCCAACAAGAGATAGATAGACTTATCCAGGAGAGAAGACAGCTTAAGAGGCAGTGGAGGAAAGCTACAGAGGTTGAGAAGGAAGGCATTGATTGCTTGCAGTCAGATGTGAGGGAGCGGTTGGCAGTTTTAAGAAGAGCAGAGAGCATTAGGAAAAATAGGAAAAAGAAAGAGAGAGCTAGAATAGCATTCTATAAGGATCCATTTAGATTTGTGAAGTCATTGTTTAGTAAGGAAAAGAATGGTAGCCTTATGGTACCTAAGCAGAAGCTTGAGGAATATTTGGAGGAGGTTCACAAAGATAGGGAAAGGTTTAGAGAGATGACAGTCCTAGCTGATATTCCACCTATTGGTGAAATAGAGAGCCAGTGTGATGATAGCCCACCAAGGTTGAAAGAAGTTCAAGAAGTAGTGAGACGTGCAAGGGCCTCTTCAGCCCCGGGTCCTAATGGAGTCCCCTACCGGCTGTATAAGAGTGCTCCAGATGTGTTGCAGTTTCTATGGAAGCTGATGAAGGTAGTCTGGAAGAAGCAGGTTATTCCTAAGGCGTGGCGTAGAGCAGGGGGAATCTTCATTCCTAAAGAAAGGGACTCGTTAGAGATAAGTCAGTTTAGACCTATCAGTCTACTTAATGTTGAAGGGAAGGTTTTCTTTAGTGTTGTGGCACAGAGGCTGTCTAGTTATCTAGAAAAGAATAGGCTAATAGATACTTCGGTGCAAAAGGCTGGAATTCCCGGCTTCTCCGGGTGCTTAGAGCACACCAGCATGATCTGGCACCAAATCCAGTCAGCTAGGCGTGAGAACAGAGACCTGCATGTAGTATTCTTGGACCTGGCTAATGCTTTCGGGTCAGTGCCGCATAGTCTGTTATGGGAGGCCTTTGATTTCTTTAGAGTGCCAGGTAGTATAAAGAGCTTAGTTAAAGCCTACTTCTTAGATATTCAACTCTGCTTTACCACAGCAGAGTACACTACAGCTTGGCAGCAGCTGGAGATAGGCATTATGGCAGGGTGTACAATTTCCCCATTAGCTTTTACCATGGCAATGGAGATCATTATTAGGGCTTCAAAATGGGTAGTGGGTGGAGAAAGGCTGCAGGGAGGGCTGCAGCTCCCTCCAATTAGGGCATACATGGATGACATGACGACTATGACGTCAACCGCTCCATGTACTAGCAGATTGTTGGATAAGTTAAATAGTAATCTGCAGTGGGCTAGAATGAAAGTGAAGCCAAGTAAGTCCAGGAGTATTTCAATCATTAAAGGGAGGGTAGTAGGTAAGAAGTTTGTTATAAATGATGAGGTGGTGCCTACAGTGTTAGAGAAACCAGTCAAGGGTTTGGGAAGATGGTATGATGCAAGTCTCAGTGATAAGGGACAGTTTGAGGAGGTGAGGCAGGAAATGATTAAAGGTATTTCAAGTATAGACAAGTCAGGGCTCCCAGGAAAGTTAAAGTTGTGGTGTTTGCAGTTTGGATTGTTGCCTCGGTTGATGTGGCCACTGACAGTGTATGAGGTTCCCCTTTCAAAGGTAGAAAAGCTAGAAAGGATGATTAACTCATTCATTAGAAAATGGCTTGGAGTCCCACGCTGCCTAAGCAGTGTAGCCTTATATGGGAAAGGCATATTGGAATTGCCATTATCTAGCCTGACAGAGGAGTTCAAGTGTGCTAAGGTTAGACTGGAAATGACTCTGACTCAGTCAAAGGATCCAGTGGTTAGGAGTGTAGCGCCCACAGTTAAAACAGGGAGGAAGTGGAACCCAAAGGAGGCAGTACAGCAAGCACAGTCAGCTCTTAGACACAGAGATATCATAGGTCCGGTGCAGCATGGGCGTGGAGGCTTAGGGTTGTGCATAGGGAAACCTGTGTGGAACAAGGCATCAGTAATAGAAAAGAGGAAGATGGTAGTTGAAGAAGTATATAGGCAAGAGGAGGCAGTAAGATGTACTAAGGCAGTGTCGCAGGCAAAGCAAGGACAGTGGGTGAACTGGGAGAGTGTAGAGAAGAGAAAGTTGAAGTGGAGAGAGTTGTGGAGCATGGAGGCCAGCAGAATTCGATTTATTCTAGGGTAGAGCTGCAACGATTAATCAATTAATCGATTAGTCGATCGACAGAAAATTAATCGACAACTATTTTGATAATCGATTAATCGTTTTGAGTACAATTTTAAGAGAAAAGGTCTAAATTCTCCGATTCCAGCTTCGTAAATGTGAATATTTTCTGGTTTCTTTACTCCTGTATGACAGTAAACTGATATTATGTTTTTTAGTTGTGGACAAAACAAGACATTTGAGGGCGTCATCTTGGGCTTTGGTAAACACTGATCGTCATTTGCCACCATTTTCTGTCATTTTATAGACCAAACAACTAATCGATTAATCGAGAAAAGAATCGACAGATTAATCGATTATGAAAATAATCGTTAGTTGCAGCCCTATTCTAGGGGCTACTTATGATGTGCTGCCATCTCCCCAGAACTTAAATCAGTGGTTGGGCGAGGATGGTGCCTGCCCGTTGTGTTCTAGTGTATGTACACTGAGGCATATACTGTCAGGGTGTAAGGTCAGTCTCTCCCAGGGGCGATACACCTGGCGTCACAACCAGGTGTTGAAATGTTTGGCAGCTGCAGTTGAGGAAAAGCGGCTAGAAGTAAATTCTCTAGTTGCTAGCAAAGAGACTAGACAGATCAAATTTGTATGTGAGGGAGAAAAGATTAGACCAATTAAGGTCAGGCACAAGTTAGGGCAGCTAAGTGTAGGTGGAGCCTGGGAAATGAGGGTTGACTTGAATGAACAGCTAGTCATCCCAGCATATATAGTTAGCACCCGGCTACGTCCGGACTTGTTACTGTGGTCTGAGGTAGAGAAGAGAGTTTATTTTATCGAACTCACAGTCCCGTGGGAAGATCGAGTTGAGGAGGCTTATGAGCGCAAGAAAGCTAGGTATGCTGAAATGGCAGCAGAGGCAGAGCAGTGAGGTTGGAGGGCTCGAGTGCGGCCTGTAGAGGTGGGCTGCCGTGGTTTTGTGGAAAAGTCCGTTATTGCCTTACTAACTGAGTTGGGCATTCGGGGACGGAGCCTGAAACTTGCGGTTAGCAACATGTCTCAGGCAGCAGAACAAGCAAGTGAATGGCTGTGGATAAGGAGGAAACATGCTAGCTGGGGAGCTCGCTAAGGTCAGATTGATTGTTGTTGGTCATGATTAATGGTCCGCATCAACAGGGCTGAATCATTGACAGTGGTGGTGTAGTTAGGGATTGTTTGTTGTTGGTCATGATTGACGGTCCGCATCAACAGGGCTGAATCATTGACAGTGGTGGTGTAGTCAGGAATGTCATACCGAACCGACCTGGATAGCTAGGCTTAGATAGTGAGGTAATATGCAGTTGTGCGGTGGTAGCATGGAGGGGGGTGTTTCCAGGACGCTGGATTACACCGTTAAGCCTTCTTGAGGTGTCGTGGGCCTAACTTAACGAAACGTCAGTGAAGGAAGGTGCCCACTTGAAAACCCCAATGACATGCTTCATACTGCTGTTGGCTAGGGTAGGTAACTGGTGATTTGTGTCTTGTTTATTAGTTTGTTAGCCTGTTAGCTTGTTTTATTCTGGATTGGGCTTCTAAATGTGTTTTTCCTCGGATTTTGGCACAAGGGATAGTAACATCTTGTCCTGTGTATTAATTAATAATTTGTTCCATCTCCACTTGTCTCCTATCCAGCTGTGCGAATCTCTCCCTCAGCTCCATGATCAAGTGGGGCTCTGTGGTGGGAGGTAAACACTCTGTCTCAGATTTTCCTCTGTTGTCAGTTGGAGTTTGTGGTGTGGTGTGCTTCTCCATGTCTGTCTTGTCACAATGGATAACCTTCTCCACAGGTGAATGGGGCTCCTCCTCAACGACGTGTGCTTCTGTGTCATTTACACATGTGTGGGGGGTGTCTGTCTTGCCTATGGGGCTGTCGTCCTCACAGTGGTTTTTCTTCTCCTGGGCTCTCTCTTTGATCCTGGGGAAGTTTTTCTCAAAAAAGGACAGGTTGTTCTGTATCATGACTGTTCCTCTCATAATGTCTTTCTTGGGATTGTGCTTGTGGTCTTTTACCGCGTACAGGGTTACGGTGGTTTGCTCACCATCTGGGTTCATTTTTAGTCTCCTCCCTTCACTAAACAGAGTCTTTGTCTTTGTTTGTGGCTTGTTGGTGGAGCCGTTCTGAATATTGCTGTTTAGCAGCTCGCACTGCCTTGCTGAATTTATATTTGCATTCTTTGAAGTGCTGTTTGTCTCCACTCCTGAATGCTTTGTGCTTTTCCTCTCTCAGCCTCCTGAGTTCAGCTGTGAACCAACATTTGTTGTTATTGTATCTCACAGTGGAGCGAGTGGGAACACAGCTGCCCTCACAGAAGCTGATGTATGATGTGACTGTGTCTGTGTATTCATCAAGACTGTCTGTTGCAGCTTTGAATAAATCCCAATTTGTGGAGTCCACACATGACCGCAAATCCTCTACAGCTTCATTAGACCACTTTTTAGAAATCCTCTTCACAGGTTTGGCAACTTTTAGCTGCTGCCTGTAGGTGAGAATGAGGTGTATCATGGCGTGGTCTGAGTGGCCCAATGGAGCGTGGGGGACAGCGCGGTATGCATTGTTTATTACCGTGTAGCAGTGATCTAGTGTGTTTTCGCCTCTGGTTGGACATTTGATCATTGGTCGGTGTTTGGGGAGTTCGTGGGTTAGTTTTCCTTTGTTAAAGTCGCCCAGGACTATTACAAATGAGTCGGGATTCTTCCGCTCCACCCATAGTATCTGGTCGGCGAGCAAGCGTTGTGTTTCCTGTGCGTTCGCTTGTGGTGTAACGTACGCAATGAATGAGGAGAATTCACGTGGAGAGTAGAATGGTTTACAATTGATTATAAATGTTTCAAGAGTGGGGGAACAGTATTGCAGGATCACTGACACATCTATACACCAGTCACTGTTGATGTAGAAACACAAACCTCCGCCTTTTGTCTTGCCGGAGAGGACCGGGTCTCGGTCCGCTCTGTGCAGCTGGAAGCCGTCCAGCTTTACCGCGGGGTCTGGGGTTTGTTCACTCATCCACGTCTCCACAAAGCACAAAGCAGATGATGAAGAGAGGTCCGTGTTTCTTCCCAGGCAGCAGTAGTTGGAGTTCGTCCAGTTTGTTTCCTAGCGAGCGGACATTGGAGAGGAATATTATGGGCAGTGGCGTGCGGTGTCCGCGTCGGCGAAGCACTCCTCCTCGTCTTCCCCTTCTTCGTCTCCGTGCCCAGGTGAGCCCACCTTTGGCCCAAATTCCTAGTATTTCCAGGGAAGACACAAGAAAATTTGGAACTAAGTCCTCAGGAGTTGTTTCCCTGATGTTCATGAGCTCTTCTCTGGTGAAAGAGCCCCGGGTGCTACAACAAAACACGATATTTACAGCAAAATAAGAAAAACCGCTACGGAGCAAAACACTGAGGCGCACGTAGGGAGCGACATCTTGGATTCAATAGGAGGCGATGTTCCAAAAATAGACATCGATCACATTGAAGTTACAAGATTGTTTAAAAGAATAAACACTAACAAGGCCGCAGGCCCTGATGGTGTCTCATCTTTCCTCTTAAAGACATGTGGGGAGGAACTCACACCAGCTTGGGCCCCCGTCTTTCAAAGGTCAGTTGATTCACACACAGTTCCATCTCTGTGGAAAATGGCAACTATTATTCCCCTCCCCCAAAAAAGCTGTTCCCCGAGAAAATAATGACTATAGACCTGTAGCCTTGACTTCCATTGTTAAGTTAAGTGTCTGGAAAAGTTGATGGTGTGGAAGCTGAAGTCAAACTTAAATGGACAGTTAGATTCATATCAGTTTGCCTATAGAGACAACCGTGGCACTGATGACGCAACACTTACCATAACCCATTCGATCCTGCAACATCTTGAAAATCCCAAGGCTTATGCCAGATTACTGTTTGTTGACTTCAGCTCCGCCTTTAACACCGTGCACCCACACATCCTTTTCAGCAAACTCAAACAGATGTCCGTTAACCCATATATTATCAGATGGTATCACTCATTTCTAACCAACAGGACCCAATGGGTCAGAGTGAACCAGACAACATCCCAGACCAAAGTAATAAACACAGGTGTCCCTCAAGGATGCGTGAGCTCTCCCCCTTATTCACAGCATACACTAATGACTATCAGCAGTCATCCTAGTGTTTTCTTTATTAACTTCTCTGACGACACTGCCATCTTAGGTCTTATGGATAAAGAAACAAACACCTCTGTTTACAACCAGGAGGTAAACAACTTTGTACAGTGGTGTGAGGACCATCACCTCACTGTTAATACAAAAAAAACAGAAGAAATGGTTTTCGATCCAGGTCATGTGACGCTCCACGCTCCATTACTCATACGCAATGTTAATATTGCTCAGGTTGATTCATACAAATACTTGGGCGTGCATATTGACAGTAATATATCCTGGAATGTTGTTTGAAATTGTATTTATTAGGATAAACCCCTTGAGATGAATCATCTCGTTTTCGAGGGGGTCCCAACATGCAGAACAATCATTACATAGCAGACAGAGAAAAACATATTTAACATACAGACAGCAAAGAAAGAAAAAACACACACACACACACACACACACACACACACACACACACACACATAAATCAATGAAAACAATGAAGCAGTACAACCACAAGGTGGCCAAAGGCCTGTAGATGAACAATCAAAACAAAAATGGATCGCCAACTACGATCAGATCTGTTATATGATATAATATAATATATGATATAAATGATATATATATACATGATCTAAATGTCATCAGTGATAACAAGAGCAATGAATCACAAAACAAAGAAGACAGAGCATGCTTAAACAAACCAAATGATGAGATAGAACGAATATCAGCAGGTAGATTGTCCCAGTCTGCTGGTGCTTTATGCCGAAAAGCTCTTTTGCCAATAGTTTTCTTTGCATGAGGAACAGAGAAATATAGCTGAGCAGAGTGCCTCATTTCATATCTGGATGAGAAAGGTACAAGATACTGTTTTAACACATTCACTGCCAGACGTTTTTTTTTTACTGTAGTTAGCTTCTGCCAGAGGGTTTTTTTGAGGATTCTGGCTCATCTTTCAAGACCCGAGGATTCTTTTCTGCTAAGATTTTGTGAACACACAATATCTCAAAAGAACTAATAGAATGTGTGCTTTCTCTGTCTAAAAGAGTTAGTTTGTAGAGTTAGTAGTTATGTAAGCATTAGCAGTTGAATACAGCATGGTTTCAGCGTCAGAAAAAATATTCAGAGATAAACGGCTTTTTGTGAAATTCGATAGAACAGTCACTTTAACCATTCATTTTTGGCTCTCTCTCTCTCTCTCTCCCTCCCCCTCTCGCTCTCTCTCTCTCTCTCTCCCTCCCTCTCGCTCTCCCTCTCTCTCTCTCTCTCTCTCTCTCCCTCCCTCTCGCTCTCCCTCCCTCTCTCTCTCCCTCCCTCTCGGGAGGGAGACGCACTAGGTTTAATCCTAGTGAGAGGGGGAGAGGGAGAGAGAGAGAGAGAGAGAGGGAGGGAGGGAGGGAGGGAGAGAGAGCGAGAGAGAGAGAGAGGGAGAGAGCGAGAGGGAGAGTTGCTTCCAACTCCTCCCTCCGTGGGCGTTCTTCTTGGCTGCAGCGGCCGTCACAAGCTTGTCACCAGTCTCACTGCTTTGCTGCTGTCCTGTGCCTGTCTGCGCGGCCGCTGTTTGAGGAAGTCTGGATGGACTCGCTCGCTTCTTGGAGTTTTGGTTGAGAGAAGCTTTTGCGATTCTGGTCATATTTATGCTGCGTGTTTCAAAGTGTGTTCCACCTGTAATCTATTATGCAAATTTGCAATCCCGCATCGCCAGCAATCAGCGCGAAAACGAAAGCGTTTTCCCCCATCCATTTTCATGAGAATGGCTGGGGTGAGAATGGCGTGACAAGTTAAAAAAATGCTTGCCTTCCTCTAGTCAGGAGAGCACTGTTGCCACTTAGTGGGTCAGTGGAATGGGTTGTAAACGTTCGGTGGCTCCAATAATTATATAAGAGATGTAAAAGGGTTAGATGCACATCCCACGGTCAAAAAAAAAAAATCATTTTTTTGACGTATTAATACGTCAATGGCAGTCAACCGTTGGATTATTTTTGACGTATTAATACGTCAATGGCAGTGAACGTGTTAAGTAAAGAGGATAAGTGAGGTGAATACATTTAAAAAATAAGTTGAAGCCAGTGAATGTGTCTTCTTGTGTTTAGGGATGGAAAATTAAGTGTCTGATACATTGTACAGTGGTGAGTAAGAAAAGGGCAACCAAGGACAAATCTACAAATTCTATTATAAGCTGTGTTAAGTGGAATAAGGTCAGATTTTGATGCGTTTTGATAAACAACATCACAATAGTCGAGCAGTGGTAATAAAAGTTGAGAAACAAGTTTCTTACGAACACTGAATGAAAAACAATTGCGAGAACGATACAAAACATTGATCCCAAAGTTGACTTTCTGACAAATGTCCATGTTAACTCTGTGTGTACCAAGATCCAGCAGCGACTTCACTTTCTGCGTAGGCTCAGGGTGTTTGGCGTCCAGCAGAGGGTGATGTTGCTTTTCTACCATGCTGTGATTGAGAGTATTTTTCGTTGCACAATTTCTGTTTGGTTTGGTAATTTAACTGTGAAGTCAAGATCACAAATCAATAGACTAGTTCACACTGCAATGAAAGTGATGGGTGTGAGGGAGCACCCCACCCTCCAAGCACTTTTTGAGGAAACTGTAATTAGACAAGCCAGGAAAATGATTGCCGACCCCTCTCATGTCTTACATTCAGAATAGGAACTGCTACCCTCTCGCAGACGTTACAGAGTCCCAGTAAAAAACAAGAAAAGATACCTGAACAGATACAAATACTCATTCATTCCACTATCCGTTACTCTGTTGAACTTAGTAGTAATGGTGTTTTGTACTGTAATGTTTATGCCTCCGCCATTAGTTGATTCTTGAGTCCAAATCGCCATTTGAGGCAAATTGGAAGAAATTCCGTCAAGGCGCTCCTGTGATGTTGCGTTACAGAGCTTGGAAATTGGGTGTGTGAGGTCACAGTGACCTTGAACTTTGACCACCAAAATGTAATCAGTTCATCCTTGAGTCCAAGTGGACGCTTGAGGCAAATTCGAAGAAATTCCATCAAGACATTCCTGAGATATCGTGTTAACAAGCTTGAAAATGGCATTCGAGAGGTCACAGTGACCTTGACCTTTGATAACCAAAATGGAATCAGTTCATCCTTGCGTCCAAGTCGATGTTTGAGCCAAATCAGAAGAAATTCTATCAAGCCGTTCTTGAGATATTGTGTTAACCAACTTGGGAATGGCGTTCGTGAGGTCACAGTGACCTTTAAGTTTGACCACCAAAATGTAATCAGTTCATCCTTGAGGCCAACTTAATGTTTGAGGCAAATTTGATTAAATCCCGTCAAGGCATTCCAGAGATATTGTATTAAAAAGCTTGAAAATGGCGTTGGAGAGGTCACAGTGACCTTGACCTTTGATCACCAAAATGTAATCCATTCAGATCATCCTTGAGTCTAAGTCGATGTTTGAGGCAAATTTGATGAAATTCCGTCAAGGCGTTCCTCAGATATCGCGTTAACAAACATCGTACGTACGGACGTATGGACAACCCGGATCCATAATGCCTCTGGCCTGGCTATCGCCGGCGGAGGCATAAAAAGCAAGGAAAGGAGCAGAAGAGCGTCTCCTCTTGTCTCACTATACTATACTCTTTGGCTGTGTTCAGACCGGAAATTTCGGAAATGTTTTACAGGAAACGGCGCCATGACAGTTTGCCCACCGCATCAAGAAACATTCACCCCCCGCCCACCACAGTCACAAAATCATAAACATACCACAGTACACGCCGATAGCATAGGTTAGGTTAGCTAGGTTAGCTCATCTAGTAGGTTAGGTTACATCAATTACGTCAACAGTGGCGTGCCTGACCAAGTTGGTGCCCTAAGCAAGATTTTTGCTGGTGCCCCCCCCCCCCTCCCCCAAAGAAAATATAATAAAAATTATATTGCAGCTAATTCCACCGCTGCAGTGCAGGCTCAGAATGGCCCTTCCCCAGTGGCGCTGGAAGTACTTTTAGGTAGGGGGTGCTGTAAGAAAGGAACTCTCGGTGCTGCCCGTTTTTTGGACTTTCATCCATATTTAGAAGAATATTTCATTTTAAATTAACATTAGGATTATACTGTTGTGATATCATTATTCAGTATCTTCTCCTTTTCTCACTCACTTTCATGTAAGCACCTGCTCTCCCTTTAGTCGTTTTACACTACGACAGCAACACAGGCATAAACACTGAACTTATTATTATTATTATGGAAAACCAGATTATGATGAAAATCAAACACTTTTGAAGAGAGAGCGTATGAAATAAGATTAGAGCTGGGAAGCACAAACTGTTTTTTAATGCATCTTGTTGGTGGTATAAACACAAGACAGCCAAATCCAACAATTTCGAAAAACCCATTTCTTGCCACCAGGGGGTGCTGCAGCACCCTCAGCACCCACCTTCCAGCTCCCTTCCCCCACTCTGGGAAAAAGCTCCAAGCAAGTAGAAGGGGGCGCGGCCGCGCAGGGGGTGGGGTGGTATGGATTAGGGACCATGGTGAAAGTGCTGCAGCCCAGGCAGCCAGAAAGCCAGAATTAGAAAAATGATTTCACTATTATTTAAAGACTTAAGACCTTGTTGTGCTTATTTTTTGTCTACTATTGTAAAATAATTATTATCATGAAAAAGTATTTGTAAAAAAAAAAAAAAAAAATTTTTTTTTTTTTTTTACCCTCTCTGGCGCCCCTAACTGCTCAAGCGCCCCTAGCATTTGCCTAGTTCGCCTAATGGACGGCACGCCACTGTACGTCAATTATAAACATCATGCAGCTCCTTATTTTGTGTGGAGCAGTGCTAGTGGTAAAAAAAGGTGGGTAGCCTAAATTATAAATTTCTGATTCTGAGGCTGGCAGTGGCACGTTGTGTGCCTCCCTCCCCTACCAAACGACACAAATTTGCATCTCTCCCAGCAGGGGCGGTTCTAGGCCTTTTTTGGGTGGGCTTTAGCCCACCCAAAAATAGTCTCAGCCCACCAAAAAAAAAAAAAAAAAAAAAATCTCTCCAAATCCATGGTGGTCATTAGTAGCAGTTTCTGTTAACACGTTGAGTGCCAAGGACGAGATATCTCGTCTTACATAATCCAACCGTTGAGTGCCAAAGACGAGATATCTCGTCTTACATAAACATTTTTTTTTTTGACGGTGGGACATCAATCAACCCCTTTTACGTCTTCTATATCAATATTGGAGGAAGAGAATGTGTATAATCTATTTTACCGACCACTAAGTGGCGACAGTTCTCTCCAGACAGAGAGAAAGCCAGTCCGCGGGAGAAAGCCATTCTAATTTTCAAGGAAATAGCTGGGCGAAAACTCTTTCGATTTCACACACACACACACACACACACACACACACACACACACACACACGCGCGCGCGCGCCGCGCGCACACACACACACACACTCGAGTACCTTTGCGCATAAATAAGACCAGAATCGCAAAAGCTTCTTCAAAGCTCTCAGCCGACACCTCAAGAAACGAACGAGCCCGTTTCCAGACTCGCCCGAGAGCCGCCAGCAGCAGCAGCCCAGAGGAGCAGCAGCAGCAGCAGCAGCAGCAGCAGAGCGGAGTAGGCTGCCTCAAGATTGGAAGAAGGGGATCGCGAAGGAATTTCTCTCCCGTGTCTAACCCCCCCCCCCTCGCCTCTCCTCTTCCCCGCTCCTGCGATTCCCTTCTATTTTTTTGGGATCTGTGAGGCAACAGAAACTCGCCTGTGACAAAACACTGCAAAGCCACACCTACGGAGGGAGGAGTTTGGAGACACACACACACACACACACACACACACACACACACAGACACACACACACACACACACACACAAAACAGTATACAGACTTGCCCAAGGGCACCCATAATCACAGGCACGTGAGGTGGTTCTAAAAATCCATTTATCTCAAAACTCTCTGAAAATCTCTGAAACCATGCTGTACTCAACGGCTAATATCTACATAACTACTAACTCTACAAACTAACTCTTTTAGACAGAGAAAGCACACATTCTATTAGTTCTTTTTAGATGATTGGTGTTCACGTAGTCTTAACAGAAAAGAATCCTCGGCTCTTGTAAAATGAGCCAGAATCCTCAAAAAAAAAACTGGCACAACTTACCTACAGCATTGAAAAAACGGCTGGCACTCAATGTGTTAAAATTATCTTTATTTATTATTTATTTTTGCTTTAAAACTATTTTTTTATTTTCTGCTTAAAGTTCATGAAAAAAAGTGGCATTCTTGTTTTTTCCCACAATAATTTCATAATACCATTTGTAATGCCACAGTGGTAGTGCTGTTGTTCAAAATTAAAGTACATTTTCTCAGATTTATTGGTGTCTTTCTAGTCACACAATTTAATAGTCAGTGTTTCCCATACACTGATCTATTTGTGGTGGTACACCCTACATAGATTTTGACACCCACAAATACTGCCACATATTAATTTCAACTAGTTGACTGCAAACTCCTGCTTTAGTGCTTACAGTATATTATTATCTTGTCGGAATATTATTCCAGCCAATAAGTTAGGAAGTTCCCTTTTGATTTAATTTTGATTTAATTTTACTTTTGTTTTGCCTACAAAGCAAAATGTTACTTTACTTGAAACTCCCCTGAAGTGATTTTGGTATTATTTATGCAAGCATAATTCTACCATATAGTAACCTGTATGCAGAATATATATAGTATATATAGGGAAACAATTATTTTTTCATCGCTGTAAAACCACAGAATGGTAAAGAAGATATTGATGTGTGTAGTTCTTCATAGATCTAGTCTCTTCATTTTGATCTCAAAGTGCGCCAGTTTGATCCATTTTTACTTGAAACTGTACAAAATTTTCTTACGGGGGGGCATGCCCCCGGACCCCCCTAGGGGTTCAGTGGTCCATGACCTTTGGGTGGGCTGAGCCCACCCAAAGCTCTGATGCTAAAACCGCCCCTGTCTCCCAGCATGCATTGGGGCTTAAAGTAGGCTAAGTGGTAGATAAAAATAATTTTTATGTTAACACAACATGCAATTCTAGAACATTTCAATATTGGACAAAAAAAAATATATATATATATTATTTCATTTATTTATTTGATGTGACTCATTGACCATGATCACATGGTATGGAGCACAAACAAAACATACAAAAAACAATATACAATGGCACACGGCATGGCTAGTGCATATGTCATTTGAACAAAGCCAGGACATTCTTCAAAAAATCACCTAATTTACACATGACTTTTTGTCTGATTGTAGTAGCAAAATCAATTTAAACATAGATGGACGAGTTAAATAATATCTGGGTAAATATAACTGTCTGAAATTCAAAATAATTACATTCTTGCATTCAAACAAAATGTGATACTCGTCTCCCACACAGTTGTCACTACAGAGGTTACAGATCCTCATACTTCTATGCAGTCCTTTATATCTACCAACAACCTTGGGGATTCTGGTGTTATTAACCCTGAAGTTACAGATTGCATGTCTATGCCTCTGGTTTACATACAGCAGATCATTTTCCAGTTTAAGTTCTTTTTTGAATTCTACGTACAAGTCACATGATGTCATGCTTTTGAGCTCACTTTGCCATTTCTGCATAAACTGGTCCTTAAAGGAACACTCCGCCCATTTTCAACCAGCTTTGTATCATTAGAACATCAGTAGTATCAGAAAACTGTAAACGGTTTTGAAGTCTGTCATTTAATTTGACAGTTATTGAGTGTTAAAGTGTGGACCAGTGACATCACTGGTCCACACTAACTCAAATTAATAACTCATTAACTCAAATAAACTCTCAATAACTGTCAAACTAGATGAATGATGAATAGTTTGACAGTTATTGAGAGGTGATTTGAGTTAATGAGTTATTAATTTGAGTTAGTGTGGACCAGTGATGTCACTGGTCCACACTTTAACACTCAATAACTGTCAAATTAAATGACAGACTTCAAAACAGTTTACAGTTGTCTGATATACTACTGATGTTCTAATGATACAAAGCTGGTTGAAAATGGGCGGAGTGTTCCTTTAAGACTTTGCTCAACAGCTTCAACCAGTCAATTTTGTTGCACTGCTGTGTAAGCCAGAGGTAAGACAAGCCACAGTCATCCAAAATCTGTTTGACCTGCACGACCCACGGCGAGGCATAGACGCCAGAGTTGTGCAAGTCTAGCAGGCAGTTGTACATAATACGGCTAAGTTTGTTCTTAGCTTACTTGACATGTACTTTTTCAATAAAAACACATGTATGCCATGACTTTACATGTATATTTATGTCGCATCAGGAGCAGCAGGTAGCCTACAAGTTATAAAACTAAGCCTGCTCTGAATGAGTCGAGTGGGGGGGCTTGTTCACTATTGTGAAAGTTATGTGTTTACAACTAAAGATCATGGAATGGATGGTATCAGGAATGTCACCTATAGTTAACGTTCTATATTGTACAGGGAGACCATCAGCCCTGCTGAACAGATCAGCATTTGCCTGTAGGTTGAATCGTTTTATTCATTGACATGGCATCAGAGTAAACAACAAGACCATTGTGTGGTAGCCTACAGTACGTTATACACAAGACAATACAACAAACAATACAATACAACAATTCTCAAATCCAATTAACATCAGATTAATCACTCATATACCGGTAGGCTACTAACAGCAAATATGGTTTATTGACGTCTAAACACTATAAACTGGCAAACAATTTGACGAAACAATGATGACGTTAGAAACGGTGCACATTTTCGTGTGATGGCGACAGCTCTGCCCATCTTGGCAACTATTGTATAGATGTGATCGGGCCATCAGACACGTGTGTGTGTGTGTGTGTGTGTGTGTGTGTGTGTGTGTGTGTGTGTGTGTGTGTGTGTGTGTGTGTGTGTAGCATGCTAGAGATGATCTGTCCCCTCTTCCTGCTCTCTATCATCCAGTCACATTCCAAAGCCATGACCTCCCCATTCATCCCCAAACAACCGGTAGCTCCCACTGTCCTTATTTCCCCTACTCTATTTCCGCTTCCTTTCTTTCTTTCTTTCTTTCTTCCTTCCTCCCTTTCTTTCTTGTGAACACCTTGGAAAGTGAAGGCTATGAGGAGGAGATCAAAGCATTTTCGAAATCCAAAATCCTCTCAAGTAGTCTCAACCCCCAGTCCGTCCGTCCGTCCGTCATTGACTGCTTCAGATGTTTTGTCAAGGTCAAAAGGTTGTGTCTGGAATGTTGTCATCCCTGTCCAAAAGATGTGCCATTCATTAATTGGGTAAATCAATTGGGCTCTCAATTCGTGAGAGGCTGACTCGTTTGGAGATGGAAGGTTTCCATAGGTGGTGATTTGTCCCGTCAAACATGACTCACAAGCTTATTAAACACACAAACATGCACACACGCACACACAGGCGCGCAAACACACACACACATGCACAGAGACACACACACACACACACACACACACACAATGCATACTGCCGCTGTATCTCCAACAAGCTGAGGACGAAAAAACATTCCCATTTTAACATAGTGTAATAGTAATGACAACATTAATAAGCAGTAAATTAATATCCAAAGTACAAAGTCAGGTCCAAAGTAGGCTACCTGAAACTTTCATAGGTTATTTTTGGGTACCCACTAAATACCCATTTTGTTTTTGCCAGTTTAAAATTACAGCTGTACAGGTGTCCGGCCGGCATGGTGCGGCGGCTGACAGACGGGCATGCGAGAGGACAGCCAAGCACTTGTGTTGGCCACAAAGATCTCTCTTGTCTCACTACTGCTGTACCATGCCCAACATGTGGTTTTGGTTACAGACCCATCCACAACACTCCCCCTCGTCCCCCAACACACACACCCCCCCCCCCCTCATCTCACAGAGGGCGATGGAAGGTGCTTTCCATGAAGAGCGGGCAACGTGGCTTCCTCTTTCAAAGGGGATGTTAACGCGCCTTGTGGATTCCTGTGTCCACTCGTAGATAGCGCTGCACCTGGGGAGGCCGAGCAGGAAGAAAGGACAAGAGAAGAGAGGAGAAAGAGATGAGAGAGAGAGACAGAGAGAGAGAGAAGCTGCTTAGATGTGATGCCACGGAAGGGACTGGCGGCTCTCTCAGATTTCAGATGTGTATTGTGTGGAATGGTGGTTTGACTGCCCTGCCATAGCATCCAGAACATGATGATGAAATGTGCAGATGAAGGCTTTCACAGAAGCACGCTGCTGCACGAAGCAGATGGAGGCTTTCACAGAAGCATGCTGCTGCACAAAGCAGATGAAGGCTTTCACAGAAGCATGCTGCCAGTGGCGCCGGAACGAGTTTGCAATAAGGGGGACACAATTTTTTATTTTATTTTTTTATTTTTTTCTATTTTTTTTTTATTTTTTTTCTGCCCCCATAAGGGCGCCGATGAAAAATTGACGTTTTTATGGACGTTTGGATGATTTTTAGCCATATTTAGATGAATATCTCATTTTAAATTAACATTAGGATTATACTGTAGTAATGTAATTATTCAGTATTTTTCCTTTTCTCACTCACTTGGTGACCTGCTCTCCCTTTAGGTCATTTTATAATTACACTACAACAGACAGCAACACAGGCAGAAACACTGAACTTATTATTATTATTATTATTATCACTTCGAAACACAGTGCAAAACTTGTCATCTCAACACAAAAATAAAATAACAATAACCGTATACGATTATAGCAGCAGCCAATGACAGTGAGTGCAGTACAGAGTCCATGTCTGTCTGTCTCTCAGGTGTAATAATCCCACAATGATCACGGCTTTAACAAGTGTCACAGGCTGTGTAAACAGTGTAAAGTGGGCTCTCTTGATCCCTGGGTCTGTCTGTCTCAGGTGTAATAATCCCACAACGATCACGGCTTTAACAAGCATCACAGGCTGTGTAAACAGTGTAAAGTGGGCTCTAAGCGTCAGGGGCAGTTGCCCCCTCAGATAAAAAAAAAAAAAAACTTTTTTTTTTTTTTTAGGGGGACCAAATTTTAACACATTGACTGCCAGACGTTTTTTTCTTGCTGTAGGTAGCTTCTGCCAAGCCGTTTTTTGAGGATTGTGGCTCATTTTACAAGAGCCGAGGATTATTTTCTGCTTGGAGTTTGTGAACATACAATATCTCAAAAGTACTAATAGAATGTGTACTTTCTCTGTCTAAAAGAGTTAGTTTGTAGAGTTAGTAGTTATGTAAGCATTAGCAGTTGAATACAGCATGGTTTTAGCGTCAGAAAAAATATTCAGAGATAAACGGCTTTTTGTGAAATTCGATAGAACTGTCACTTTAACCATTCATTTTTGGCATCAGTAAGACCTAAACAATAGTTTTGAACAGTAATTTCCTCCATAACAGCAGTAAACTTCCCTCTGCTCAACTCCTCCCTCCTGTGGGCGTTCTTTTTGGCTGCAGCGCCATGTCACAAGCACTTTCCTACCTTTGCAAATGCACTTTCTCATACTCTCGACCTCTCAAATAAATTTCTGAATAGAAATTAAATTACTCTAAATTATAGCGAAAAAGAAACAAAAAAGAATGGGTTGAAAATCCCATTCTAAAAGCCTTTTAGAATGGGATTTGTTTCCAATTTGGTGTCGGACTAGGGGGCAGTCCCCGCTTGTCACCAGTTTGCTTTGCTGCTGCTGTGCGGGTGTGAGCCTGTCTGTGCGGCCGCTCTTTGAGGAAGCCCGGCTGGACTCGCCCGCCTCCCGGAGCCCTGGCCGAGAGCTCCGATGAAGCCCCTGCGACTCTGGTCATATTTACGCTGCGTGCCTCAAAGTGTGCTCCATCCGCAATCCACGATGCAAGTTTGCAATCCCGCACCGCCAGCAATCAACGCGAAAACGAAAGCGCCTCCGCCAATCCATTTTAATGAGAATGGAAATGGATCACACTGCTTTTTGCTTGCCTTCCTACTTCCTTGTCGCCACTTAGTGGGTCGGTGGAATGGGTTGTACACGTTGTACACTTCCAATACTTATATAAGATATGTAAAAGGGTTAGATGCACAACCCCCCGTTAAAAAAAAAAAATCGATGCCAAAAACGTGTTTACACGTTGTTGGCAGTCAACAGCTGGATTCTGAAAACGTGTTTACACGTTGTTGGCAGTGAATGTGTTAAGGGGGACAAAATGTCCCCATGTCCCCCTTGTTCCGGCGCCAGTGCATGCTGCTGCACAAAGCAGATGAAGGCTTTCACAGAAGCATGCTGCACAAAGCAGAAGAAGGCTTTCACAGAAGCATGCTGGTGCACAAAGCAGATGAAGGCTTTCACAGAAGCATGCTGCTGCACAAGGCAGATGAAGGCTTTCACAGAAGCATGCTGCTGCACAAAGCAGATGAAGGCTTTCACAGAAGCATGCTGCTGCACAAAGCAGATGAAGGCTTTCACAGAAGCATGCTGCTGCACAAAGCAGATGAAGGCTTTCACAGAAGCATGCTGCTGCACAAAGCAGATGAAGGCTTTCACAGAAGCATGCTGCTGCACGAAGCAGATGAAGGCTTTCACAGAAGCATGCTGCTGCACAAAGCAGATGAAGGCTTTCACAGAAGCATGCTGCTGCACAAAGCAGATGAAGGCTTTCACAGAAGCATGCTGCTGCACAAAGCAGAAGAAGGCTTTCACAGAAGCATGCTGCTGCACAAAGCAGATGAAGGCTTTCACAGAAGCATGCTGCTGCACAAAGCAGAAGAAGGCTTTCACAGAAGCATGCTGCTGCACAAAGCAGATGAAGGCTTTCACAGAAGCACGCTGCTGCACAAAGCAGAAGAAGGCTTTCACAGAAGCATGCTGCTGCACGAAGCAGATGAAGGCTTTCACAGAAGCATGCTGCTGCACGAAGCAGATGATGGCTTTCACAGAAGCATGCTGCTGCACGAAGCAGATGAAGCCTTTCACAGAAGCATGCTGCACAAAGCAGATGAAGGCTTTCACAGAAGCATGCTGCTGCACGAAGCAGATGAAGGCTTTCACAGAAGCATGCTGCACAAAGCAGAAGAAGGCTTTCACAGAAGCATACTGCTGCACAAAGCAGATGAAGGCTTTCACAGAAGCATGCTGCTGCACAAAGCAGATGAAGGCTTTCACAGAAGCATGCTGCTGCACAAAGCAGATGAAGGCTTTCACAGAAGCATGCTGCTGCACAAAGCTGATGAAAGCTTTCACAGAAGCATGCTGCTGCACAAAGCAGAAGAAGGCTTTCACAGAAGCATGCTGCTGCACAAAGCAGATGAAGGCTTTCACAGAAGCATGCTGCACAAAGCAGAAGAAGGCTTTCACAGAAGCATGCTGCTGCACAAAGCAGATGAAAGCTTTCACAGAAGCATGCTGCTGCACAAAGCAGAAGAAGGCTTTCACAGAAGCATGCTGCTGCACAAAGCAGAAGAAGGCTTTCACAGAAGCATGCTGCTGCACGAAGCAGATGAAGGCTTTCACAGAAGCATGCTGCTGCACAAAGCAGAAGAAGGCTTTTACAGAAGCATGCTGCTGCACAAAGCAGATGGAGGCTTTCAAAGAAGCACGCTGCACAAAGCCTCTCCCACCTGTTGACTTATGGTTTTGTTGCAAAGCCAAAAATCCGCTCTCTTGAACAAACTGACAGCATTGCACTTTTTCAAGCTTTTTGATATCTTTGCAGTAAAAAGCCAAATGTATAATAGAAAAATCATGTGTTTATATCGCCTACAGAGGAAAAGGAAACAAATGGGGAGGGTCTTTGTTCTGAAAGCTTGGGACGCGCACAGCGCCACGAGGGGGCGACAGGGGGCTTTGCACCCTCAGTTCAATTTGCTGCCCCCTCACTTTAAATTTGATCAGTTTAAGTGAATGTACCCCCTATAAACATAGCTCTATTGTTTCAGAATGGGCAGGGAAGCGCTATTTGCTGTGCTTTGGTTGTCACAAGGTGTCAGGGATGTATTTATTAGATTTGAACCTCATATATAGGCCTATGGAGAGTGTTTGGTGAAGAAAGGAAAAATCTAGCCGACGCTGTCTCTTTAACTGTAGTCCGCCATTCACATATGCACACAGCAGCAGCATCCCGATTCCCGCAGACGGCCGACACGAGATCAAAATGGAAAAGCAGACATAGCTGGGCAAGTTCTTTTACATAATGATGGTGCAAGTACTTCAGCCAAGGCCAGAAAGACGACAGAAAAGCATCAAGCTCCTGCTACTCCTGAGAAGAAGAGGTCGAGCTGCCCTTAAAATCTATAAAACACATTTCCTGGATGATTGCATCATAGCCTTTGTTTTGTGTGTTTTATTGCTGTTTAAATGTTATTTCTGAACGTAAATTCAAACCTGAACGGAATGAATTCATTCATTAACGAGTGGTGAGGCTCTCCTCACTAACTTTGCACTGCAAGCACAGACCGCAGTGCATAGATAATTATTTTGAAATAAACGTCAACAAAAATGATTTTAAAATTAAAATTTCGTTTGCTAAAAATATGTTATGTATGTAAAAAATGATTAAATTGATCTTTTTTCAATAGCTACATTTTCACTGGGTTGGTAAATATTCTATAAGGCCGGAATTTTGGAACGATACCGGTTGCATTGCCCGGCCCTGGCGGAATCCCTGCTGTCCGTGGTGCTGTAATTGAACGGAGGAGAGATAGACACACATCACTTTGGTTCAAACAGTCTGCTTTTCGTGGTGAATTGAACTTTCGGCCCTAATTCTAGGCTATTTTCTTTCTCAATTGTAGCAATCCACAGAATGAAAACCACGGAGAAGTGAAATTTGCAGTGACGTCAATGAGAGAGAGAGCGAGAGAGCGAGCTGCACCCACATATGAGCAGACAACGCGATCTGATCACTTATTTAGTGATCAGATTATTTAGTTATTTATTTAGGCTATTTAAAGACCCTGGCATGGCACTGTTGGCTATTGTTTTGTTTAGGTTTTGTTTATTTTGGTAGTCAACTAACTATTCATTCTATGATTGTGCATAGACCTACTGTATGTTCAGACTCAGAGTGCTCCAGACAGTTCCCGACATTTTGCATTGTGCAAGGACACTCAGGTTTAATACTGCCTTCATTTCACCACTGCTGTGAAATAAATATTTGATTTGATTTCGAAACAGTAGTCTTTAGTTTCTTGTGTTGTTATTTAGCTTTTCAGAGGCTATTGCATGGTTAAAAAGTGCAGAAATAGGCATGGCGGGTATATAACCTAATGTTTTACTATAAAAAATATCAGTCCCCTCCGCAGTTATAACTGCAACCTCAGTCATGTCATCCTCCCGCCGGGCCCGCGGGGGGTCAAACAAAGAGCCGTTGGTGATTGACACATCCAGAGAGTCCCCTGCCAATCTTGCGCACAATCCATTTCCTGGAGCTAGTGTTCTCTCCGTGTGTTGGATATGTTTTGGAACATGGCGGCCATTGATTGACACGGGTGCAGGCCCTGGTGAAACATTACTGTGGTGTGAAGCAACACAGTCCCTTCTGTCACTCCGCCTCCATGTTTCACCTGAGGCATTTGGTGCATTAATAGCGGCACAAAGACCCTTTCACACTCTTTCTCTCATGCTATCAATCTCCTTTGTATTTTTGGCTTCTTATCATCTTTCACCTCTCTCTCCCTTCTGTTTATTTGCTGTCTGTCTCTCACACAATGTCTCTCTCTCCCTTTCTGTCTATCTTGCGAGACCTCAAATGCCTTCGATCATACATTGATTACGTAAAGGTTAAAAATAGGGATGCACGATAATATCAGTATCCGCCGATGTTAACCTTTTTTAGTATACCGCTATCGGACCGATGAGCAAAATAACTGCAATGTTGTTAATATTGGTCATCGTATCGTCCAAGATTTTCATACTGAGAGGAAACAATGCAGTAAAACTATGATTTATGGGCTTTTGCAAATGTTTTGGAAATAAAGAAAGACATTACTTTTTCAAATTCAGTGTTTACATGTGTTTTCAGTACAAAATTTGATTATCATAAACTTGTTTCGATACAGATCATATCGACACCATCTCTGACTATATATATATATATGTGTGTATACACATATTATGTGTATACACATATATAGAGAGATATCTCTATATAGAGAGATATCTCTCTAGAGAGAGAGAGAGAGACAGAGAGAGCGAGCGCAAGCAAATTAAACAGGATGAAACTTCTAATGATGAAATACATGCAATGCTAATCGTGCCGCATTCCATTTTGCAGTCTACTGTACATCCAATTCTTTCTTGCTAAAAAGAATAAATACTATGTACGACAGCGATATGTGACATATGTCTACTTGTTTAGGATATTGAAACTTCCTCTTTCTTCCTCAAACAGTTGGGAGGCATAGCAGTGACACACAGCACTAGTCACCACCTTGCACCTTTGCCTTTTCCAAACGAATAAAAAAGAAGAAGAAAAATGGCTGTGTGTATAAAATGTCCTGATACTTGTGTTTTTCCAAAATGTCATATGGATTGATTCAACACCGGCATTACAATTTTAATCAGCGGTGTAGAACCAGGTGTTAAAACGCATGCGGCAGCCCTCCGGGCCATGAAGAAATTGGACAAGGCACCAGGAAATTGTGTCTCCTCCAGAAACAAGTGTTTTGTGATTGTTTACCCCATGTCTTTAAATTGCATTTCTTCCTTTTTAATTTCAGCACCTCGGCTATGAGATTGAGAGCGAGAGAGAGAGGGGGGTGGGGGGGATGGGGGGTTCTTTTCTCTGATTCCTCCTTCCTCCTCAGTATCAAGGATCATAAAAAAGAAGGACAAGACATCACTGACATCACAGCGTTCAAATTTTACATTGGGGCCACTGGGCCAGACTTTGCGACCAGTTGAAGTGAATGGGGCGGGCAGGGTAAGTCCCACTATAAACCTTCATATCTGTGTTGTTTCCTTTCAATATTTTATTTTCAAGTGTCGTTTCACCTTTGATTGAAAGATGCTTCCACCAGATTAAAGAAAACACATTACATGATGTTGTTTTTATGTTAATTTGCACACTTGTTTTCCTTATTATTGGTCTCCAAACAGATCATGGCTCTGTCCAGCAGCTGCACAGTTCAACTCAAACCCCTGTTTGGTACAAAATAGAGCTAGATTAGCTAACTACATCATGATACATGACCAAACGAGGCATCAGTCAACATCACATAATGTGTTTTCTTTAATCTGGTGGAAGCATTTTTCAATCAAAGGTGAAACGACACAGATATGATGGTTTATAGTGGGACTTACCTGCACGCCCCATTCACTTCAATAGATCTGGCCTCAAAGTGTGGGCGCAATGCAAAATTAGAACGCTGTGATGTGAGTGATGTCTTATCCTTCTTCTTAGGGTCCTTGCCCAGTATTAACCCTGTCTGATGTGATTTTTGTGGAATGCAAATGTCACGACCCGATATGGTCAGCCCACAGGGCACTTTGACTACACGCTCCACACTCAAATTAAAATATCAAGCTGATGGTGTGTGTGTGCATGCGCGCTTATGAATATGTGCCTGCATTGCATGCGTATATGGGACGTGTGTGTGTGTGTGTGTGTGTGTGTGTGTGTGTGTGTGTGCGTGCGCGGGCGTGTGTGTGTGACTGATCTTGACATACTTGCAATTACAAAGGCAGTAAGCGAAAACATGATTGCTGCGCGGAAAGAGAGAAACCAAGTGTGAGAAACAGAGTACAGCCTCCACACACACACACACACACACACACAAACACACACAGCACCGGTGTTCATACAACGTGCTCCGATTTGAACATGTGGTCCAATCAATAGAAACTGCTGCACACGCAAAATCAGCTGATAAGTCAGAGAGTAAATCACTGCGGCGTAGATTCCGTTTTGTTTTCTCCACATTGTATTCACGTCATCCGTGTCCTGCGAAAACCTTGTCTCCACCAGTCTTGGGGTAACTCATTACAAAAGTAACATATTACATGTAATATATTACTTTTATCAGTAACTCAGTAATATAACTTATTACTTATAGGATTTCAGTAATATTATACCAGTTACTTTGTCAAGTAACACAAGTTACAAATTGAGTTACTTTTTATTTATTTATCAAAGCACATAATTGAATAAGGATACAATCATTTCCTAATCAAACTGTGTGCTTTTATGCAAATAACCACTATAGATGACAATAACAAAGGTAAATGATAACATTTAGAATGTTGGATTTTTACACTGACTTCAAGGCGGTTGAAATTATTTTTTGGGATGGTTCCGGGGAGGGGATGTCATTCTGCTGCTGCTGTTATTTTGGTGAAACTAATGCAAAAGTAATGTAATACGTAACGAGTTACTCTACACAGACAGTAATATTGCAAAGTAACTTATTACTTTCAAATGAAAGTAACTAGTAATATGTAGTATATTACATTTTGAAAGTAACTTGCCCAACACTGAATAGAAGTTATGATTTCCCAACTTAATCAGCAGAATAAAATGTCAGTATTGTACGTCTCTGCAATCCACAGATACGTACAATCAACGTAAATTTGATACGGGTTGTCCGTACGTACGTACGTACGTACGTACGTACGTCTGTCTGTCCGTACGATGTTCGTTAACGCGATATCTCAGGAATGCCTTGACGGAATTTCATCAAATTTGTCTCAAACATCGAGTTGGACGCTAGGATGAACTGATTAGATTTTGGTGGTCAAAGGTCAAGGTCACTGTGACCTCTTGAACGCCATTTTCAAGCTTGTTAATGTGATATCTCAGGAATGCCTTGACGGAATTTCATCAAATTTGCCTTAAACATCGACTTGGATGCTAGGATGAACTGATTAGATTTTGGTGGTCAAAGGTCAAAGGCCAAGGTCACTGTGACCTCACAAACACCATTTTCAAGCTTGTTAACGCGATATCTCAGGAATGCCTTGACGGAAGTTCATCGAATTTGCCTCAAACATCGACTTGGACGCAAGCATGAACTGATTAGATTTTGGTGGTCAAAGGTTAAAGGTCAAGGTCACTGTGACCTCTTGAACGCCATTTTCAAACTTGTTAACGTGATATCTCAGGAATGCCTTGACAGAGTTTCATCAAATTTGCCTCAAACATCGACTTCAGAATCAGAATCAGAATCAGAGTTTAATACATGTCCCAGAAGGGCACTTTGGTTCACATCAGACAGTAGTGGATAATTTGGACTCAAGGATGAACTGATGAACTGATTTGATTTTCGTGGTCAAAGGTCAAGGTCACTGTGACCTCACGAATGCCATTCCCAAGTTTGTTAAAGTGATATCTCAAGAACGGCTTCATGGAATTGCTTCCAATTTGCCTCAAACGTCGACTTGGGCGGATGAACAGATTACATTTTGGTGATCAAAGGTGAATGAATGACTGAATGACTTTATTTGACAATATATAAATAACATGTGACCAGAGTTGGGGGGTAACAAGTAACGCGTTACTGTAATCACATTACTTTTGTCGGTAACGAGTAGTGTAAGGCACTACTGTATAGTGTTGTCACGGTACTCGGTACTTCGGTACTTGGACGGTACTACATTGCTACGGTACTGAACGGTACCTGTTTTTCATGGTACCGAGGGTACCGAATTTACTATTTAGTTTGCCACCATGGCTTGGCTTCATGGACCCAGCCGCCAGCTAACGTTAGCCTGTCTGCCTGAGCAACACACATACATACTGCGCATACAGCCCCGCGCACTTCCGGGACTACGGTGTCCCCGAACGTCCACACGTAATCGCGAACAGTCATTCACAGCTTGTATGTTGACACAAGCAGTGCGCACAGGCGGCCGGCGAAGAGAATGGCTACGGCTGCAGCAGGAGCGGCTGCTCCTATTCCAACAGCTCAACTTGTTGAGAAGAAGAATGCAAAGAGTCGCATTTGGAAATATCATTCCCCAAAGCCCCATCTGCAAAAAGTGTGAAAGGGAGTTCCAAACCAAACAATCTCGCCAAGCAGCTGAAAGACAGGCACCCAGACCTGTTCAAATAATTCAAGGTGGGTTACTTCTTTCAAACGGTGTAAAATAACACGTTTAACAACATATCAAACAGACCTTATCCTGTCACATTCGTTTTTGAGATAGCTGGCAATGCATTGTGTAACCAAAAAACGTTTGCGCTAACGTTAACGTAACGTTAACGTGTTTTGTAATGGAATCATCATGGGACCCGGCTAATACCTGGTACAGCGTTAGCTAGCATAGTGTAACGCGTGTGCAATGCAATGTTTGTAATGGAAACATTATGGGACACGGCTAATAGCCGAACTTAGCCTTAGTTCAACATGGCATCAAAATAAATACAAGCTTCAAATACAAGCTACAAGGTGAAACATGTCCGTGAATTAAAACTAGCTACATAAAATTGCTTGCACTCTACATGTGTGTATGTGCAGTTGTCTCTATCATCTCTTTATTTTAGTAAATCTCACTGACGTTACTTTCCATTTAACAGTATGCGAGAGATGAAGATGAAGAGGAAGGCACAAGTCGCGGAGCCCAAAAGACCACCCAGCAGACAATTCCTGATGTTTTTGAAAAGCAGAGGAAATATGACAAGAACTCACATGAAGCAAGAAAGTGTGATAGGGCATTGGCAGAATTCCTATGCATCGATCAAATACCAATATACACCGTTGAAAAAAAAGGATTCCAGCAATTCTGTGAAATAAATTAAATTATAATATTTAATATAATAATAAAATTAAATACTTGAGGGCTACATGCCACTGGTGTTGCACTGTCTGTACTCACTGCCATACAGAGTTGAATGTAAGAAGAAGTAAGCAGAAGCACATTGTTTTGTTTTAAAGTTGAAGGCTACATGCCATTTGTTCATTGAAAATGGTTGCATACTTTAATAAAGGAGAATATGTTCAAGAAATATCAGTCTGTTTTTTTTACCGTGGTACCGAAATTGGTACCGAGTACCGTGGAAATTCACTAGTACCGGTACCGACTACTGAATTATTGGTACCGTGACAACACTACTACTGTACCTAAGTGCAGTAATCACATTACAGTTACTAATCAAACTCGTTACATGCGTACTAGTAAGATAAGTATAGAGAGAAAAGATCTCCGTTTTAATAGCAGATCCTGTGTCCCATCAGACAGGTCATTTAACTGCACAGCAGAATCAATCATGGTGCCAATATTTCAACCTTGTATTAGCATGCAGAACAGCACTATTAGTCGACACATAGCTTATCAGATAACTAACATCATGCATATAGAACAATAAATCATTTTAACCTCCAAAACACATTGACAAACAAACAATTGACACAAAAACACAGTACCCCCAGGGCATGCTGGGAACTCCGCCCACTTTCCTCTTCCACGGGTTAAATTTCCCAGAAGGCTTTGCATAACTTTTTACACTCCGTTTTACAATTAAATCAGGCTAAAGAGTGTTAGATATAAATAATATGTATTTTAACACAACATGCAATTCTGGAATATCTGAATATTGGACAAAATTAAATTAAATTAAATGTAAACATAAACCATAAGAGAAACCCACATGCAGCGATGGGGTCTGTAAATACCCCTTGTAAATACAACGTGTTCTAGTGAAGTGGGCGCAGTGCGGTATGTACCGTAATAGTCTGCCAGCAATCTGCCAAAAAGCGCGCCATCTTCTACAACAAGTTTTTGTTGCGCGGAAGGACAAGAATGTGACACTGCAAACGTTCCCCTGGACAGAAGCAGCTAGCTACGGTAGCCTACGACATAAACCTCTCAAAGCATCTGCAGTGGAAACATGCTAACACAAAGCTGGTTGCAGACCCAAGCTGAGTCGCCTGCCTCGACCCCAAGCAAGCAGCAAAAGCTTGCTTTTCACCAGGTAACATCAAAATCAGAGATGGACAGGCTTGTTGCCTCCTCGTACATGGTAGAGGAAATGTTGCCAGTTTCAACAGTAGAATGAAATCGCCATTTTTCAGAAACATATTGAGCAAAATACAGATGGCAGGGAACGGACAGCCACCATCAGACAGGAAAAGTTTTGCAACCTACCTTATTACGATAGAGATTTGTGCTAATATATGGGCATATATGTAAGGATTAATGTTGTATTGTTAACTGGCAAATTACGTGACAATGCATCTCAGGCGATGTTACGGAGTAACGCAAAAGTAATGTAACGACTAGTGTAACGAATTACTTTCTCCAGGGAGTAATCAAGTAAAGTAAGGCATTACTTTTTTTGAAAGTAATGTGTAATGTGTAATATATTACTTTTTTGAGTAACGGACCCCAACTCTGCATGTGACAGAAGCACAGTCTGGGATACTGCCAAGGATCCCAGACTATGAGGAGGAGATCTATAGACAACTTGGGGATACACAATTCTATAGGAAGCTACCAGGCAACCCAACAGCCACGTTCAAAAATGAAATTCATCAACTACTAACAGACCTATTGGACAGTGGCTGCCTAACCAAAAATGAATAAGCTTTCCTAAAAATTGACCATCCCATCACCCCAGTATTCTACTGCCTGCCCAAAGTACACAAAGATCCAGTGAATCCTAAGGGCAGACCAATTGTAGCGTCTATAGGATGCCTGACAGAACACATCTCTTCATATGTCGACCATTTTCTTCAACCTATTGTAAAATCTCTCCCCTCCTTCACACAGGATTCTACGGATATGATCAGGACTCTGAGAGCTGTGGAAGATCCAGACTCAGTGACGTACATGGCTTGTTTGGATATTGAATCATTGTACACGTCAGTACCACACACAGGTGCACTTGAAGCTCTAACATCTTTCCTGGACAAACGCCCTCCAGATGCAACACCTGGAACACAAGTCCTCACTGTTCTAACAGAGACTCTCCTCACCCACAATCACTTCATGTTTCTAGATCAGAACTACCTACAGATTAAGGGAGTTAGCATGGGGAGCAAAGCCAGCCCCTCCATTGCCAACATTTATGTGGGTTTATTTGAACAGGACTTTGTGTTAAATCCACAAAAAAATGTGTTTTTGCCATACATAAAAATGTGGAAAAGATATATTGACGATATCTGTTTACTTTGGACGGGAGATGAATCTACTCTGTTACAGTTCTTTTCAATTCTAAATGCCCAGAATGCAAACCTCAAGTTCACCATAGAGTACGATCAACATCAAGTGAACTTCCTGGACATTAAGATAATTAAGGAAGGAGCTTCTTTTCAAACAGATCTGTACAGGAAAAGCTGCCGTAGAAACTCATTACTTAGGGCGGACTCATTCCATCCCACCCCCCTAAAAAACAGCTTGCCTATCAGTCAATTCCATAGAATCAGGAGAGTGTGCAGCACGGAGGCCTCTTTTCACAAACAAAGTCACACCCTTAAAAGGATGTTCAAAACAAGGGGCTACTCGGAGCCTCTCATCGAGAAAGCAGCCTCAAAGGTCTCCTCAAAAAGCTAGGAGGAGTGTCTGCGCCCCTCTCAAAAAAAGAACACTCTACAACCAGTTAACTGTATCATACAGTATTCACCCCTGGGAAAACAATAAAAAAAAAAAAAAAAAACACTGGCACCTCTTAGATACAGATCCGGATCTGAGCGGTTTATTCAATACTGCCCCACGGATGGTATATAGGAGACCACCAAACATTGGAGATCAAATTGTGCATTCTGACTTAACCCCTAAGAAACCCCACACTTTCTTAGATGATCTACCTGATGGCAACAGACGTTGTGGAGCTTGTACACAGTGCCATTTTACAACAAAATGCAACGTTTTTAACCATCCAACAACAGGAAAAAAGATTAAAATCAGAGGAAAGATATCTTGCACAACTACCAATGTTATTTATATGCTCACTTCTCCCTGTGGGAAATCCTACGTGGGCAAGACGTCAAGGGCACTTAAGACACGGATAGCAGAGCACCGCAGTACAATCAGAAACTGTGATGTAAAAAGCTCAGTAGCCATTCATTTCACGCAGGCACACCACAATGTCTCCCAACTCAGATACGTGGGCATTGAACATGTTACGGCCCCTAGACGCGGGGGGAACATGGACAATCTCCTTCTAAATAGAGAATTATGGTGGATTGACTTTTTGGGCACCATGGCACCTATTGGACTCAATGAGGACTTTGATGTCAGACCTTACTTGTGAGACCTCTGTGCTGTACTCATTTTCCAGTTGTTTTTTGCCTTTTATTTCCTTTTGATACAAGACTGTATGGATAAATGTTCTCTGTGAGATACTTAGAGGGCCGAGCTGATTGACAGCATCCATTTCTAAAAAATATGTCTACAAATATGTCTAAAAAATGTTAAATAGTTCAAAAAAATATATTCTAAAATATGTTGTGCATATTAGTGTGCAGTGATTGCTGTGTAGAGCTATTGTATGTTTATTCGGATAGGTTCTGCCACCATTTTCCTTTCCCTTAGAATGTGATTTATGCTTTGTGAAACTGCTTTAAAGATTGTACCTGGGTCTGCCTCCACACCACTAGGCGGAGACAAAGACCCATGAAAATGCTATTTAAGCACTTCCTTGTAAATGTATTTTTCACTTGACACTGACGAAGGCCCGAATTGGGCCGAAACTGTTTGTCTCAATAAATGTCCGCCACGGGAGCTATCAAAAAATTGTGTTGCGAGCCCTTTTTTCGTTTATTTTCCTGTTTAGTACAGTTGAGCTCAGCACCAACCAGTGGATGTGCGTAAGTCTCTGGATGCATACTGCCAAGGATAGACACAAAAAAGCTCAGAGATTATTTCCATTGTGGTCCTTGTAGGGGGGTAGGGGAACGAAGTGTTCAGACATGCATCGTACAGACATTGTAAAGACACATGACATCACAACACATCACATACATCACATAGACATAACATAGACACATAAAAACATGTAAAAGTGCCTTTAACTGAATATCTAGGCTAATTATAGTCCCTTTTGAGCCATGTCTTTAGGCTGGACTTGAATCTATCAGCACTGTTCACTATTTTCAGGTCACTGGGCACTAGTGATGCGCGGGTCAGGTTTTTTTAAGGCCCGCCCCAACCCAACCCGTCACTCAAGCTAGCCCGCCCCGCTAAAATCGGCTTTAATGCCGAGCCCGCCCCAACCCAGAAACCCGCAAAATGACAATTTATTGTAATATGTCTCTGGACTCGGGGCAAAGCGCTGCTGCGCTCTCCAAGGTGCAGAAATGCTTCTGTACTCCCCCTGAGAAGATCTACGGTTAAATAAACAGACAAACTGTTCCAAACGTGTTCTTTATTGGCGAACAAATAGGCTACCTGTTTTAACATACACATATCACGTTCACACAAACAAACTATTCTCTGAACGCGCTTTTCTTACAAAATAGCATTATTTTTCGATCATTATAATCTTTGAACATGAACTCTGTAGAACATAACTATCCCTAGTAGGGATATAAACTGTAGAGATTCCCTACAGTTTGGCTGCACTGTGTATGAAGAGAATTGAGTCCACAGTTCCAGGATTTAACCTGTTTCGGCGTGCTTCGATCACACGGCCAGCTGAGCTGAAAGTGCGCTCACTGGATGCGCTTGTTGCTGGAACAGCCAGCACCGCTCTAGCCAGCATGGACAGGAGAGGATACGAGGTGCGATGATCCCTCCAAAAGGCAAAGAGGTCCTCATGGCACTCGTCGACACTGAATTGAGCATGCAGGTAACGCTCAACTTCATCTGGTTCGACCAGGTCCGGGGTGTCTTCCCACTGCATGAACAGCCTCCGTCTCTTCAGTGCATGCGCTTCCATCTCTTCCTCCGCGGGGGCGCGTGATGTGGCCGGAGTCGCCTCCACCGATGCTACACAAATTAACCCAATAATAATCAGTATCTATGAATAAGCAGCTTTATTCAGGCACTAAACTCATACAGTCAAGGTTTAAAGGTTAAAAATAATAATTATTAATAATAATTATTTTCTAGGGCATATCGGAATTAAAAAATAACACGGCCTGCGAGGCTGAAACCGGTCGGCGGGCAGTGTTATTTTTAACTGATATGGCAATAAAGGCTTTTTAACCTTTAAACCTGTAATACACAAATCAATATGTATTATATATATATATATATATAAATATTTATTTATTTTTCTAGGGCATATGGAATTTAAAATAACACCGCTGCAGGGATGAAGGCCTAAAGGCCCTGCGAGCAGGCAGTGTTATTTTTAACTCTGATATGGCAATAAAGGCTTTTTAACCTTTAAACCTGTAATACATAAATCAATATGTATTATATATATATATATATAAATATTTATTTATTTTTCTAGGGCATATGGAATTTAAAATAACACCGCTGCAGGGATGAAGGCCTAAAGGCCCTGCGAGCAGGCAGTGTTATTTTTAACTCTGATATGGCAATAAAGGCTTTTTAACCTTTAAACCTTGACCTGTAATACATAAATAAATATGTATTATATATATATATATATATATATATATATATATATATATATATATATATATATATTTTTATTATATCATATTTATTAATAATTTATTATATATAGGCTATCGTATTTGTACAATTTATATATTTATAATTTATTTATGTATTACAGGTTGAAGTATTATGCTGAAAGAGTTAATTACAAGCTAAAATAATAAAATATTACAGGGTGAACTATTAGTTTTAGCTCACCATGCCCCTCACGGGCCTCAGACTGGGCCTGCAGAGCTGGGATGAGGGCTGCTGTCATTCTTCGGGCTTCTCCGTGGACTGCCAACCTTTCATCTGGCTGGAGCATTTTCAGGGTCTTGAAACGTGGTGAGAGAAAGGTGGCGATTTTATGAGTCGGGGAAATCACAAACTTCTCCTTTAGAAGCTTTGTTGCACGGTGGCGGATATGTTGCATGTAGATGGGATCCGCACACTGAGGCTCACAGTGTGCTTTCAGTTTACGATGCCACAGCAGGACTGTGTGGATTGTTGGATAGCTGTCACCCTCCATATCGTCTGATGCATCTTTGAAAGGGGATAAGAATTCACCAAGTGTGTTGAGTACCTCCACCTGGATTCCCTCCATGCGCTGTTCTTGCCCCTTGTCTTCAAGCAGCTTCAGGATCTCCTTGTGTTGCTTGGCAACGGATTTCAGCATCGCTGCCTTGCTGTTCCATCTCGTCTCGCTTTCTTGTAGAACAGCATGCTCAAGGTTGAGCGTGCTCCCAGACTTCTTCAAGTACGCGACCAGGCTTTTGCACTGAACTATTTGGTCAGTTATCTCCTGCATGAAGACTGGCGCATCCTTTTCATCAAATGTATGCTTCAGGACGGTATTGAGCACATGCGCTGCGCACGGTAGCCAGGCGTAGTTCTTCAGTGCCGCTTTGACGTTGGGACCCTGATCACTTACAAATACAACTTTTGACAGGTCATCAGGTGATATGCCAATTTCCAGGAGTTCCTTGCTGATTTGGTCATGGATGTTAACTGCAGTTTTCTTCAGTGTCGAGTCAAACTCTAAGGTGGAAATCACTCGACTCATCAGTTTCCAGTCTTCTGTGACGAAGTGGCACGTCAGCACCGTATATGCTCTCATATTGAAGCTGTCTGTCCACATGTCAGTCGTGATGCCAATTCCACATTCCAGTGCTTTGTTGATAGATTTGCAGAGGGCAGCCTTTCCTATTTTAGCTTCCGCCTTTGCTCTGTCACAGATGGTCTGCCTGTGAGGAAGGACACTGTCAGCATCCACTGCACCATAACGTGCGCCGATATTAATTAATCCTTGGGCCACGCGTGTAAATCCCTTACCGGACACCACATCAAATGGGCGCAGGTCAGCGCAGCAAAACTGCACACAGTCGTCCACAAATTTAGATTTAGCTGCAAGTGGCACCTTGTTGTGCACGAAGGCCGTCAATAAGGGCTGGTTTGCTGGAGCCGGCTGGCTAGGGCGAATCGGCCTGTTGGGCTGTGGTGGTGCCGCTGATCCACATGCATGTCGTAACAAGCTTGACGTACCGGTCTTGTGTCCGTCGTATTTGTATAATGCCTCGCACTTCAAGCAGATAACGTAGTCTGTTACAGTGTCATCTGTCAGCACAACCTGCCCGAATCTCTCCCAAACCTTGCTTTTTGCGTCCTCTTTGCGTCTGACTTTAGCACTACCATCCTTTATCTTCTGCTTTATTAATTCGGCCATGTCATCAGGTGTCGGTAGACTAGGCACTAGGCTACTCTTCTTTTTGACCGCCTAATCTCCTCAAAAGAGGAGTGTTTTGGCGCCTACTGTAGCTGAACAAAAGCTACGGATACCACTATGGGGAAAACTCGAAGGTAGCCTATAGTTCACGTCTCTTCTTGTTTTGATGCTGTACTATGCACGACGACACGTTATTTAATTAGGCTATGTTTAATAATGCTGCTGTCACTTCTGAGCCTGCCCCGCCCGCACCCGCAATATTTTCACAATTTGCGAACCCAGCCCGCCTGCGGGGCGGGGCAACCCGCGGGACCCGGCGGGTTCTGGGTGACCCGCGCATCACTACTGGGCACACTGTTCCAAAAGACAGCTGCAGAATATAAAAATGACTCCTTCCCCATACAACTCCTGAATCTGACTGGCACAAAGTCAGTTGAGCTACATCTAGTTGAATAAGCATGGGTGTCCCTGACACGGTTGAAGTAGTCATTGAAGTACACTGGCACTGCCCCGTGCACGATTCGGTGAACTAGGCACATCCTTATTTGGTTGACTCTGTCTTCAAGGTCACTGTGACCTCTCCAATGCCATTCTCAAGCTTGTTAACTCCATATCTCAGGAATGCCTTGATGGAATTTCATCAAATTTGCCTCAAACATTAACTTGGCCTCAAGGATGAACTGATTACATTTTGGTGGTCAAAGTTCAAGGTCACTGTGACCTCACGAATGCCATTCCCAAGTTCGTTAACGCGATATCTCAAGAACGGCTTGATGGAATTTCTTCTGATTTGGCTCAAACATCGACTTGGACGCAAGGATGAACTGATTCCATTTTGGTTATCAAAGGTCAAAGGTCAATGTCACTGTGACCTCTCGAATGCCATTTTCAAGCTTATTAACGCGATATCTCGGGAATGTCTTGATGGAATTTCTTCAAATTTGCCTCAAACGTCACTTGGACTCAAGGATGAACTGATTCGATTTTGGTGGTCAAAGGTCAAGGTCACTGTGACCTCACACACCCAATGACCAAGCTCTGTAACGCAACATCTCTGTCTGCCTCTCTCAAAACACTCCGGCCGGCTGTTTAAAGTGGGCGTAACATTTCCTGCATGCCTCTACATGGCAGCCAATCACCAGCCTTATTAGAGCATGGTGTGCAAGCATGTTGCAATCTTATAGACTCAATGACGCTGTTTTGTTTTGGTATCAAAAATTGGTATTGAAAGACAAGGCATGTCGATGCTTTTGTTTCAGTGCCAAGAAAGTATCGTAGTTCGATACCCAGCCCTAATGTCCCCACAGCCTTACAGCAGAGGATAGCCTTGAAAGCATAGTTGAATCACATTGAGAACATAGAGATTGCAGCTCATAATTTTATATACTTGGTGACATTCAATTCATTTCAAAACACATATTTATGTTTTGTTTCCAGGGACTTTAAGGTTAGGATTATGCAGCCAGTTCTCACTCTGAACTCGTCTCAGAGCCCCGCTTTGGCAAGCGCCTTTGGCGACCTCCATAATGCTCCGGCTCCAGCGTTTTATGGAACGCAGGACGGGCCGACCATTAAAAAGCACTCCGCAGCTGTGGGTTCAGGAAAAGGTCAAGCACACCCTCAGTCTCGTCGTCAAGAGCGAGTTGGGAAATACGGTAGTACCGCCCAGGGGACGATAGTATCACCCTGGTTTTGGGTTAGGAGCTTGGTGCTTGAAGACCCCTGGTCTCCCCTGGATCGAAGACTGCGGTCTCCCCTGGAGACCCTAACCCTAACCTAACCCCAACCACACCCACCCAAGGCCTAAACCTAAAAACCTACCCAATGCCTAAACCTAAAGACCACCTACCCAGAGCCTAAATCTAATTCCCCCCGGGTGGTACTACCATCTCCTGGGTGATACTACTCGTTATGGACGACAAGCCCTTGACCTTTGCCTGAGCCCACAGGTGTGGATTGCTGCATTGCATAAAACACGAATGAAACATGAGGACATTTCATCTACTGGCAAATATCAGAAAATCATCCCGGTGTGAACGCAGAGTAGCTTAAACTAAAGCCCCCCCCCCCCCCCACACACACACACACATGATTCGTGGTAAAACAGCTCTGCGCCGTTATTTTCTATGGGGAGAGCAGTGACTCCCGACTATGCGGCAGCGCAGCTATCAGGGATTACAGCAAAAAAAAATCTTTTGACTGAAAACTGATCTCGCATTTTGGCCCCTGAAATCAGATTAGAGGACTATTAACATTAAGATTAGACTGTTTTTCAGTCTTAACCATCAATTTGCTGAGTGAGTGGCACTGCTCTGCTCCAGATGTAGCTATATAAGGGAAACACTAATAATCGCTCATTTTCTCACTCACCACCACCTGCTGATGTCGATATCATTATTCACTCATTTGCAGTTGATATTTAATTTTACAAATAAGACACACAATTGCTGAACTTAAATGAACATTTATTTAACTCTTGTCTTGGTTTCCTTACTCTATCTGCAATGCACTTCTAAAACAGCCTGATCCCAGTTTAGACCGTTTGACTGGAGAATATCAGTCAGTGTGTTTGTGAGGGTTATGGCATCTGCAATATTGACCTTTCTTGTGGCCAGATGTTGGGTCAGTACTTTACCCATATCCTCATCAAAATATCTGACCAGAACATTAAGGATCCTGTCGATGTTTGCATTTGTTGACTCGTCAGCATTTAAAGAGAACATCTTTGTTTGCAATTTGTCTGACAGTTCAATTTTGTGCTGGGCAGCAATGCCATGTGTGCAGAGGAAGGAGGCGTGTGCATTCGAAATTGATAATCTGGAGAGTGCGCTCTTATCTTCAGCAACCGACTTGACGAGCTCGACTAGTGGCTGCGACATAGTGAACGACAGGTCGTGCTCCACTATGAACGCACACACGCAAACTTTCAGGTTGCACACACGGTCAGCCATAGATGCTCGTACCTCGGGCGTGGTCGTTGTTGCACCCGGCAGGGAAGCAGTGTGCTGCTGGAGAGAACGAATGGTGTTACGCGCAAATCAACCCCCCTGTACATGCGTGCCTGTGTAAATGCATGCATCCACTAGGGGGCGCATGCACTCCACCATTGAATCTGCCTGTCTTGACTTTCTTGAAGCAAACTCATTGGCAAACTCGAGTCTGCACATGTCTGCTGCGGGGGCGGGGCTTGGTGGGGAGGCAGTTTTGTCCGACCAGCAAACAAGCTTTGTTAGAATGAATACACCCAGGTGTATCTTGCTAATACGTTGAATTACCAGGAGATTCATGTTGTATTCTTCAACTTCAATTCTTTTTTATTGTCACCTTTCACTGTGATCGTAATTTTTTTCCTGATGTAATTTCATGTGTTCCATTGTTGTATTGTTTTATCTCTTCTATTTCTGTAAAGCACTTTGAATTGCTTTTGGCATGAAATAAAGTTGCCTTGCCTTGCCTTGCCTTCAACATTAAGCTTCTACTAAGGCCTCAGAATCTTTCATAAGCATTCCTTACCCAGACTTGTGCTAGAGTCAAAATGGTTTTTCGTCAATATTCTGTTGTTTTCTATTTGGTCAAGTACTATTTTAAATAAACAAGTTAAATGCAATTATTAGCCTCATTTTGATATGCAGGCAGGCTCCTTCTTTCTTTCTGTGTTCAAAGCAAGTCACAAGGCTGTCTGAAACAAAACAGATAGCCTATAGGTTTTAATCTAGTTAGTGACAGATGCTGAAATGCTATTATTTTCAAGCAAAACACATGTAGGCCTATTCCTTGTTGATCAGCCTACCAACCATAAATACATGTTATTTCAAGAACCTTTGCTTGTTGCATTCTCTCACACATGCAATACATGAAAGAGACAGACATGGTTAGCATGATGATTGTGAGAAATAGGTGACACCTGCAACAATGGCAAGGTGTGGTCAATCTAATTGTGCCTGTAAAGAATAGAAAAAATTGCCTCTTCACATTAAGTGTCTTTCTAAAGGATATTAACACAATAAATGCATGAATCTCCCAATTGAGGAATTTATCATCAGAGAGCTTGTAATCTTGACGTCAAAATGACCACTTAAGGTCATATTGTGACCCCAATAAAGAGGAACTAGGAAGACTAGAGCCAAGGTGTTTGGTTTTCCCAGTCACCTGGTGGCTGAAATGTGGTACAGCAGGGGACACTTCTGCATGAGGCGTACACATAGACAGTGGAAGAGATGTGAGGTCTTGGGGACAAGCATGTATGGGAGGGCAGAATTGCCCATAGAGAGGAATTAACTAATGCAAAAGACAGCAACAGTCATCAAAGCTCTCTGTGGTGCAGTGGTTTAAGAGCTGACTTTTGGCTGCAGAGGCCTTGGGTTCGAATCCCACTGTCTGTTGCATGTCTTTATAACGGTTTGTCTACTTACTTGAAAAAGGCCATGCATTCTTTAGTCGATTGATTGATTGATTGATTGATTGATTGATTGATTACTAACACCTATTTTTACAGTCCATCCTTTGGCAAGAGATGAAATGTTGGTACTCCAATTAATTCAAAACCTAAATATAGGCTACATTTGGAAACCTGTCCCTTTAAATGGGCTAGTGTGTACAGACGAGACTTGATGAGGTTCCATTCTTTTATAAGCCTCCATGGGAGAAACATTTGTACACATGGTGGTTGAAATGCGGTACTGCAGGGGGGGCAGTTCTGCACACTCACAGACATGTGAGGTGTTCACAGGAGGGACAAGCATGTACAGGAGAGCAAGGTTGCACATAGAAACAATTTAACTAATGCAAAACACACCTATTACCATTAATGGTCTCTGTGGTGGAGTGGGTTAAGAGCTGACTTCTGGTCCATGTTGCAGATTAGGGAGGCATGAGTTCAAATCCCAATTGTAATGTGTTTTGCATGTCCTTATTATAACAGAGTATGTCTACAGCACTTAGCCTATAGCCTACTTGTCAAAGTCATGATTTTTTATTTATTTATTTTCTTAATTACAAAGACCCGTTTTTACAATCCAACTTTAGATGGTTTTAACTTGACAATTGGCATTCTAAATTGTCCCTAGCTTAGGCTACTTCCAGTTGCAGTGTTTGCTAATACAATAACTGACAGGAATTAAGCTAGGTTTCAAACTGTTCCCTAGCAACATCGTTCCGGGAAAACTGTCTATATTTAGTGAGATTTGAAGATCTGAGGTAACCTACTGCCTGCCTGTAAATGTAGCGGCGCGCATGTACAGGGGGGTTGATTTGCGCGTAAAAACGGCAGCCTTGTGTTTTGCTTCCAACTGATGGCGCATAAGCACTTTTTTGCCATTACTGCGGTACTGAATTTTCTTGTGGCATACCATACACATGCACACACCTGGCAGTTTCAGTTTTTGGCACCACGAACTAAAAGGCTAATTTCCGCCGTCCCCCGTTTCGCTGAGCCAAGCCCATCTCCATTTATTTTTGACACCTATGTCTATCTGTGATAAGTCGTAGCCTTAACAGCGCGTCCATGCTGGTGTGCTACTATTTAGCTTTAAACCCTTAACGTAACGTTATGTACAAGCACCTAGATAATTTACGGAAGCCGAGTGAATACCATATACATCGCGTAACACAGAGATTAACAAACGTTAACTTTCATGACATTAACAGGACATTTTGGTAATGTTAATAGCAGCGAATAGAGACACTTACAGAAGAGCTGCTCTCAGATGACGTTATCCACCAGTAACATCCACAGATAGCCTAATGTTATCCATCAGCTGTCCATTTTGAGTTGGTAAAATACATCCACGATTCCCCAGTTTCTAATGTTTTGCAAAACTTCGACAAGTCTCGCAGTTGCACGGGTCCATATGATTGTCCGCTGTTTCTGATTGGCTAATACCAAGGCTCTGTCTAGTAGCTACTTTATTGGTTTAAAACAGCGTCAGTTGAATGCCGCAAACATGATTCCATTGGATAAACGGTACCACAACAAAACACACGTGTAACTTTGTTTTTTTCTCTCTCACTTTTTTCAAAATGACGGAAATCCGTCGATACGACGGAGAACTTCAATCCCTGAGCGCTACCCTTGGTGTCGTGGTCCGCTCAAATTTGCCACCTACTTACCACTGAGCTTTCTCCGCGCTACCTCGCGGTGATAGAAGAGAAGATCACTTATCATGTGAAGGCAGCTTCAGGGTTGATTTTTAAAAAGCAGATGACATGTTGAGCCATTTCAATCCATGAAATGCAGATATTCTTTTATTTAAATGTGGTGTCAAATTAGATATTAACACCAGAATTGATGTTTCTTTATATGCCAGCCATATAATTTAGTTTACAGCTCAAAAAACATGTTTTAGTGTGCAGTAGGGGAGAGCCGGTAACAACGGGGCAGTGGGATGGTTGCAACACGGACCCTTTATCGCGTTACGCAACGTATTCCGGAATTTCCGGCGACGTCATCATCACCATCACGCCGCCAAAACGACACAGTTGAATTATTTCCCAATTCAGATCCGTATTGACGGAGATATCCTCAATTTACTTCGTTTTTACGCTTTTTCACTTGGTAACTAAAACATTGTGTTTTCTGTTGTTTTCCGTTTGTACGGCTATGTTTATTCGTTACCGATTGTAAATGTATTTCATCTGCTAGGCTAATCTGTTGGCTATCTACCAGTGGTGGTTTCATGGCAAATGGAGACTTCTCCTTTGTGTTAGCTAGCAAAACGTTGAGGGAGACGGTCGCGGGATGAACGGGGCATTGTGGCTGTCTGTTGCTCTGTTATTAAAGATGTATTTATTTCGCTGCTGTTTGCAGAGAATGCCAAGGGTGAGGATCAGAACGACCTCAAGAGGTCTCTACCCTCCTGATGCCTTTCCCTTAGCATACCAGGCTGTGCTAGGTGGGCAATCCGTTCGTGGGGCTGCAAAAGCTCACGGTGTTCCTCCAACAACTCTGGAGAGATACATACAAAGGAAAGCCACCGACAGCAATGCAGCATTACCAGGCTACAGGGGCCACAACAAGGTCTTCTCTGCAGAACAAGAGGCTGTCCTGAGGGATTACCTACTTAAGGCTTCAGAGATTTATTATGGTCTCAGTCCTAAAGCGCTAAGATTAGATGATGTTCAAAGAAAAAGAAATGAAATGAAATAAATTATTCATAAATAAATAATAGGTGTAAGTTTATCAGGTAAAAAAGAAAAAACAGTTCACAAGACAAAAATGTTAAAAGTTGCATAATTGCAAAAGTGCATAATTTAATATAGGCTAATGATAGAGATATAAGGCTACAGTTCATGAGTTAAAATTTAGAATATTCATATATTATTCATATTCATATATTCATAAATAAGTTAAAAGATAATTGTGTTAAAAACTATGTCTGCTAAATATATTAGGCTATATAGTTAATTGATTAATATTTTAAATAATTCTTATGGCCCTTTGATGTCACCAGGTCCGTAGGCTTGACTTCCAGCTGGCCAAGATGCATGGGTGTGGTTATCCCAAACCCTGGGATGCCAGCGAGATGGCTGGGAAGGACTGGTTTACCAGTTTCCTGGAGCGGAATCCGGCGCTGTCCATCCGGCATCCTCAGGCCACCAGCCTTTCCAGAGCCACCAGCTTTAATCCTACAAATGTAGGACATTTCTTCTCCAACCTGTCCAAAGTCCTCGCCAATCACCATTTTGAAGCCAAAGATATCTGGAATGTCGACGAGACGAGCACCGTCACTGTCCAAGTTCCAGATAAAATCCTTGCCAGCCGAGGAAGGAAGCAGGATGGAGCAATGATGTCTGCAGAGAGAGGGACTTTGGTCACCATGGCTTTGGCGGTTAATGCCCAAGGGAACAGTATCCCACCACAATTTGTCTTTCCCCGAAAGAATTACAAGGATCACTTTGTGCGGGATGGGCCCACAGGCTGTATCGGCACCTGTAGCGGGTCAGGGTGGATGCAGGAGAAGGACTTTGTTGTTTTCCTAAAGCACTTTGTACATCACACCAGAGCATCCCGCGAATCAAAAGTGCTTTTGCTGCTGGATAATCATGTCTCTCACCTCTCGCTGGAAGGCATTGATTACTGCAGAGCAAACGGTGTTGTGCTGCTGTCTTTCCCCCCCCCCCTGCTCCCACAAGCTCCAGCCTCTAGATCGGAGCGTCTACGGCCCCCTGAAAAGGTACATAAATACCGCTATGGATCGCTGGATGATGGGAAATCCTGGGAAAACTATGTCAATTTATGATTTGCCAGGTATGATTTTTTAAGATTTATTTATTCAAAAATATCAACACATTTGCACTCTTACCAATAAGTGGGCCATGTAAAATGTAAATATGCCGGATGTAGCCACCATGCTAATTCTGTTCTCTTTGTCTGTATGTTTGTATGTTGTCCCAGGTATTGTAAAAACAGCTCTTCCATCTGCTGCTACCCCGTCAAACATCACTGCCGGCTTCAGGTGCACCGGTGTTTGGCCGTACAACCCAAACATATTTGGTGAGAGGGATTTTGCACCTGCCTATGTGACAGACAGACCAGCACCACCTGCCCCAGAGGAGTCTGCACCAACCGCCAGTCCTTCCCACTCCACTGCTGAGGCCCACGCCACCGCTCAACCCCACGCTACTGCTCTGGCCGTCACCGCTCAAGTCCACGCTGCTCCTCGGGCCGTCACCGCTCAACCCCACGCTACTGCTCTGGCCGTCACCGCTCAAGTCCACACTGCTCCTCGGACCGTCACCGCTCAAGTCCACACTGCTCCTCGGACCGTCACTGCTCAAGTCCACACTGCTCCTCGGACCGTCACCGCTCAAGACCACGCTGCTCCTGATGCCGCCACCGCTCAACTCCACGCTACTGCTCTGGCCGTCACCGCTCAACTCCACGCTACTCCTCGGGCCGTCACCGCTCAACCCCACGCTACTGCTCTGGCCGTCACCGCTCAAGTCCACGCTGTTCCTGATGCCGCCACCGCTCAACTCCACGCTACTCTTCAGGGCGCAACCGCTCAACTCCACGCTACTCTGCAGGCCGCCACCGCTCAACCACACGATATGCAGGCCAACGCCACCGCTCAACTCCACGCTACTCTGCTGGCCATCACCGCTCAACTCCACGCTACTCTGCTGGCCATCACCGCTCAACTCCACGCTACTCTGCAGGCCGCCACCGCTCAACTCCACGCTACTCCTCAGGGCGCCACCGCTCAACTCCACGCTACTCCTCAGGGCGCCACCGCTCAACTCCACGCTACTCCTCAGGGCGCCACCGCTCAACCCCACGTTGCTCCTAAAGCCACTGATGATTTCAGTCCGGAGGTGCTCCGGCCTTTCCCGAAGGCTGAACCTAGGAAGCAAGAGAGAAGGGGGAGAAAAAGATCAACCGCCATCCTAACGGACACGCCTGTAAAAGAAGCCTTGGAAGAGGAAAAGAGGGTGTCGATGTCAAAGGTAAAAAGAAAGTTACCTGTAGGGCCTGCCAACAAGTCTGCAAAATCCAGCAAGCCTGCATGCCAACAAGTCTGCCGGGGCATCCAAGCCTGCAAACAAGTCTGCCGGGGCATCCAAGCCTGCCAACAAGTCTGCCGGGGCATCCAAGCCTGCAAACAAGTCTGCCGGGGCATCCAAGCCTGCCAACAAGTCTGCCGGGGCATCCAAGCCTGCAAACAAGTCTGCCGGGGCATCCAAGCCTGCCAACAAGTCTGCCGGGCCTGCCAGTGATGAGGAGACAGAATGCCCCATCTGTGGTGAAAATGACTATTTCACCAGGCCTGGTGAATGTTGGGTACAGTGCATTCTCTGTCAGCAGTGGGCACACGAAGCATGCACAGATGGAGAGCAGCGTTATATCTGCCACATCTGTTATGATTCCGAATAAGCTGCAGGAGTCATGCCCTCTATTTTTTTTTTTATCAACGCTATTCTGATATTGTTATTGTTATTAGGCCTAGCCTAGTTGTTTTTCGAATGTCCAGAACTCATAACTGTAGCCTATTGTAGTTACACTTTCCAGTTTATGGTTGCACTTTGTAATATTTGAAAAAATGTCCAATGTTTATAAGAATGTTTTCTGAATCGCCTTTCAGACTTGAAATGTTCCAGTTTATGGTTGCACTTTATTTTTGATAAGCTGTTTGAAATTTGTAGGACCTACAATGTTCATAAAAATGTTTTCTGGATCGCCTTTCACACTTGAAACTTTACAGTTTATGGTTGCACTTTATTTTTGATAAGCTGTTTGTAATTGCACTTGATTTTTGATATTTGAAAGTTCTCAATGTTTACAAGAATGTTTTCCAAATCGCCTTTACCACTTGAAACTTCCCAGTTTATGGTTGCACCTTTTAAAATGTTTACAATGTTTATGAAAATGTTTTCTTTATGGCCTTTCATAGCCGACTTGAAACTTGAATATAGCCTATAGGCCAAGGCTAAGTTATGCTGGTAGAAGACCAAAACATTTCCCACAGACATTAGTTTCAGCCTGTATTGTTTTGTTTTCATGTGTTTCTGTTTACATGTTCTCTATGCAAGAGGAAAAGTTAATCTAAAGCCTTCCAGGCGTGAGCTATTGCACTGATTTTGAATCAAATACATCACACTGTAAATAAATATTTGTGCACCATCTTTCAGTAGCCTTTAATATGGACTGATGTTCTAAACAAGTGACTGAATGAAAATGCCCTTGATCAGTTTTAGGCTACTTAATTGATTGTCTTTGTGTCTATAGGCATACCACTGACATTAATAGGTTAATGGTTAAAAAAATGTATCTGAAATAATGTGCTTTAAGTGAAGCCTTTCTGGTCTATTTCTTTAATTGATCACCTTTGTGTTTAGGCCTAGGGCAGTGATTCTCTCCCTTTTCCATACCAATGACCCCTAAATTAGTCTAGTAGCCTCAGGCCATGGACCCCCATTTGATTAGCCTACATTTTGTCTCTGACCCAAATAGCCTATGAGAATGTTTTATTGTTACGCTATATGATTTTGTCCAGAAGTCAATGACCAGCCTACCTTTAGCCTATTGTAGGTAGAGAGAGAACTATTATCAAAGCTGTCATTCTAATCTAGCCTAGGCCTACTTTGTCTAATTGTGTTAACTTAAGCTATTCTAACTAAGATAAGGATGTTTAATTATCAATTTGCTGGAGCCTCCTCCTGGTCCCCGACCTCATGTTGAGAACCATTGAATCCTAGGCTACAACTGACATGGATAGGATAATGAATCAACTTAGCTCCAGCATGATTTGGAGATGGAGTGGACGTGATGTGTAACCCTGGCCTGCACAAAGGTGAGTTTGGAGCATTAGACTAACTAAGAACAAACAATTTCAATTAATTACAAAGTTGACATTAATGTGATACATTGATTTGACACTAAGCATGGTCATTTGCTCGGAGAGCTCAACTGAAGCATAAATTATCGTTAGATGCAAGAAAAATGAGGTAGCTTAGCCTATGTAATCGGTTTAGGGACGATTTATCAAGCCACCCCGTTCATCCCTCGCGTCTGCATCGTTCACCCCGACAGACAGCGCTGTGAGGAGATCCGCGCAAGATCAGTTTACTTCCTGATTGTGCCCGACTCGTTTAACGAAAATAGAAAAACACGGTTGCTAGTGGGAGAGGACAAGTGTATCTTGTTCACAATGAAGTCTCGTTACGGAAGGTGGTTTCCTCTCTGTGCAGAGAGGAAAATAGAAAAAAACGCCCCGTTCATCCCGGCTCTCCCCTACCTACTTTAAATGTGACTCACGGTTTAAATGTGGACTTTGAAAACGCTCTGTGACCATGACTGGGAATTGAACACGGCAAAGGCAAGTGTTTATGCCCTCCATCCACCCAACACCCTTACTGGCCACCACACTATTTCAATCGCAGACTATGATGTGGGATTTTGGTTGAGAAATGTGATGGTAAATGCTAAATGGACTGCATTTATATAGCGCTTTTATCTAAAGCACTACAATGTGCCTACATTCACCCATTCACACACCGAAGCCGGCCAGCTGCCACGCAGGGTGCTGGCACAGCCATCGAGAGCAATTTTGGGTTCAGTATCTTGCCCAAGGACACTTTGACATGCGGACTGGAGGAGCCAGGATCGAGCCACGACCTTCTGGTTGGTGGACGACGCGCCCCTACATCCTAAGCCACAGCCGCCCCGTGATATTCTACGTATCTGGATTGAAGACGCGTACAATGCTGACATTTTATTCTGGCGAGCAGGCTGCATATGTATGTATGTATTTATGTATGTAGGATATATATATATATATATATATATATATATATATATATATATATATATATATATATATACTGTATATATATATATATATATATATATATATATATATATATATATATATATATGCATATATTATATATATATATATATATATATATATATATATATATGCATATATTATGTAACTCTCGTCAAGTCAGTACACAGCCCAGCCGGCAGGAAAGTCTTGCGGGACTTGATGAGAGTTGGTGAAACTCTCATCATTCCCGAATGAGGAAATGAGATCCCTGTAAAGACTATTGGAAATAGCCCGGGGGTGAATAGCAGTCTGATGTTTCTTTAGGGATAATATAATGACGATATGGGTAGAACATGGGAAGAAAACTGTCTATTTACATGGAGGAACAGCACGCTGCCATGTGGCCCCGACGGAGCGCATTCAAGGACTGGCTTGGAGTACTATTTAGATCACAACAACGCCTACGACAGTCCAAATCGCTGCGGAGAACACTGGGTGAGTCGTCAGATAATAATTAATGTGAGGAGAGGGCTCCAGGTTCAAAAAAACTAAATTCTCCTTTAACAAGCCCTAATGACTTGCAGCTGGTGCTGCTGGAGTTTCTGCCGACAGGAGCAGGAGCAAATTCACCATGAGGTAAACCAAGAGAGAAGGCAAAACACTGGACATGTGCTTATTTTACCGAGATTATATATGATACAAAGTGGGTTGATTACCGGTAAAGCCATCCTTTAAGTGAAAATAAAAAGTGCACGTGGAGAAATGCATTTTCCGACTGCCTCGTTCATCAGGTAACGTGATGTCTTCATAAATTAATTCTGAAATGGTCAGAGCAAAGCACATCTGAGCTGTCATTCAGAAATTCCGTTTCAGAGGAGGATAGTGATGTGGGGGCTGCAGGCAAAGTCTGTCTTCCTTTATTTTCTTGGGAGCGTCAATGTTCCCAGGTCAATGTTCCTAGGGCCCAATGTTCCCCGGAGGTTGTAACAGTCCTGGAAACACCTGGAAAGTCTGGGGCATTCCTGGAAACAACCTCTCCAGGTATGAATCTTAAAAATATATAAAAGCTGTATTCGGGACAGCCCTATGGTAAATAAAGTTCTAAAGTAAACAACATTGTCTTAATTTTCATGGTACTGCGATTCAAGGTACATGATACACACCTGATTAAGCCATCTCTACCACTCGGCTGAGGTATGTTATGCAAAAAAAATACTTTTGTATCCCCCTCACACACACACACGCCACACATCCAATGCCACCATCTGATATGGACCCGGAAAAGCAAAAAAAACAGACTTAATGACACATTTATATTGACGCTGCTTATTCAGCTTACAAATACATGCTGCCCCTTCTCCACTGCTCTGCTCTCCACTGCATTGCAAGACATTTTTTAACAGCAACCTGAGGAGGAATGCCATCATTCTCCCTCTCGTTCTCGGTGTTCCCTCCAAATGTTTACTCTGGGTCGTTATTTGTAAAACACAGAAACAGAAAAGGGGGGGGGGGATCCAAATTAGAAATCATGCACTTTTATAATGATAATATGATAGTATACCAACAAATGTCAGCATGGTTGTTAGATAAATGTGTAGATAAAATCATACTTATGAAATTATTTTGGCATAGTAATACTAAATCTAACATATTAACAACAATGCATGATCCAAAGTGTTTTTATCCCATAGAAAAGGGTTAGGGTTGAGTTGCCACACCATGGAAGATTGTATCATGCATTGCCAACCATTTGGCAGAGCAGTTTTTGAAAAATTATTTTACCCATATAAGACTTTTTTTGTTGCATCAAGTTACATAATTCTGTTTAGTAGCCTAACATGTTAGATGATATAATGTGTCGAAAAAACTAAGCTTACATTTGAAAATTCAACCAAAATTAGTCCACATGTCAGAGGAGTGATTTTCTTTTTCAATTTCCTGGGAGCAGACAGACTGAAAAGGCTTACTGTTCAAAAGCAGAGTACCCTCTAGTGGATTTGTTTTAGCATAGCATACCTCAACCGAGTGGTAGAGATCGCTTAATCAGGTGTGTATGTATCTTGAATCATAGTACCATGAATATTAAGACAATGTTGTTTACTTTAGAACTTTATTTACCATTGGGCTGTCCCGAATACACATATATATATATATATATATATATATATACGGTAAGCAGTCTGTTTTTTTAAATGACCTCTCTGATATACTATAGGAGGTTAGTTGGCAGTAGCAGTTTGCTCCAGTTAAATACGATGGGGCTTTTTCCCTATGTATGTTGTCCTAAGTGAATCTGTTAATGTGTGTCTTTTGGGGAAATATGTCAGGATAATCTTCCTGAGTGTCACCAGAGATTAAATTGGCAGTTTCTTGAGCAATGTTGCTCTAGCATCTAGCATGATCTAAAAAGTTGCCTGGTGCACAACATGTGGTTTTGTGGTATGGAGCACTTTTGATGATTCCTTTGTGCAGAGAGTAATCTCAGGCACACGAGTCTATCAGTCTGACGGCTAATATGACTCTGGGGGAGATGGCCCATATTTCGAAGGATTGAATATTCTCCATCAGGGTGACGAGGCCTTGGAATGACCTGACTGAGACAGTTTGTGCCTTTAAACCATTTAAACGGACTTGCTTTTACCTTATGTTGTAATGGAGCTGCTCTGGACTTGTCAAATTAGGTTGTCTTTTGTTTCTCCCGTGCTCTCCCCCGTTGTTCCTCGCCAATTCCTCCTGCTGTCCCGGTCATTGCTTTTCACCTACCTGCAGGACGTAGCGTGTTGGAGGATCACGCTATTTCCCCCAGTTCCCATCCCCCCGAACAGGTGCCCAGAACAACAGCTTTTACCTCTACACTACCCAGACGCCCAATTGCTTGTTCTGTAGTTTTATTTGATGGGAGGGGCAGAGGGGTGGGATTGTAAAAAAAAAAAAATGTATTGGTAGGAATTCTTATCTACACTTCCTGGTATGTGATGAGGTATCGATTTCAAGGAAGTACAAGTAATGGGATTCTGCTGTGTGTGTGTGTGTGTGTGTGTGTGTGTGTGTGTGTGTGTGTGTGTGTGTGTGTGTGTGTGTGTGTGTGTGTGTGTGTGTGTGTGTGTGTGTGTGTGTGTGTGTGTGTGTGTGTGTGTGTGTGTGTGTGTGTACGTGCGCGTATGTGGTTGGGTGGGCAGGATCATTTATTTTTATATAGAGAAGTCATTTCAATTAATTGTGTAAATCTGTGTTATGTAGAAATAATGTAAATTCTTGGTGATTCATGTCATTTCTGGCTGTTCTGTATCACAGTCAGTATCTAATTAAAATCCCTTGAAGGCCTTTGGGTTTGTGCCAGACCATCAATTCAATGTCTTGTTTATTAGTCTGTCAGGTAGTTCTGGCTGTACTGTCTGATTGTACCACTAGAGGGAAGCATGTACCCAGTCATAAAGAACTAGTAAATGAAACCAAGCAGGCCAATGAAGAATGACAAGTAATAAGCTAAAAAAATGTTTTTAAAGCTAAAGGAAAGCTATTTGTGCTATTACCTATCAACACAGTCAATAATCTGAATTAAAATACATTTTTAAAATATGATCACTTTGTAAACTACTATCTATCTATCTACAACCCATAATGATAATGATAGGGTTATTTGCATTGGGGGAGAGGGACAGGAGTGTGATAGGCCTCTATATAGTCCATGAGCCATGTATCAGGCTCAGCTGAGTGGGCAAAACTTTACCTAAGCTAAATTGTTTGTAGGGTCAATAAGTAAATTAATATATGATAACCTTTCCGCAGGAGTAGCTTTTCATATTTATTGGACATTTTCACCTATTATGGGCACAAGACACTATAGGTCAAAACAAAACAAAACAAAGAAATATCACCATGAAACTTCCCCAGTTAATGACTAACATTGAGATAATTATTTATTGTATTACAAGTTTTCTCAAATTCTATGTTTACATATGCAAATGAGGTATTATCTAATTAAAAATGTCCTCATTTGCATAACTTTCCAGAACAGAAATCTGAACATTGGATAAATCCAGTTTCACCCCTTGACCCTTCGCAGGCTTATGACAAGCATCTGCTGGCAGGGGGCCGACCAGGGTGGACTTGGGAGGCACCTGCTTGTTGCACTGGGTCGGTCTCCCGTCTTCAAGGGTTAGCTTTGAATACTTCCGTTGGCTAACCCTGGCACCTTCCAGGTGTGTGGACACAGTGCTTGAACCCCAGCATTGCCGAGGTAGGCGGGTCTTCTCCTAAATGAGACAACATGCTCCTTGGGGCCCGTTCCGAGGGCTTTCCCTCCCTCACGGGTTCAGCTGATGTGCCTGGCTGGGTTTGTTTGCAATCAACTGGAGAGGGAGCTACCCCATACCCGGACGACAGGCGAGCTGCTGGGGTTGCTACTGGTCTCCACCACTCTGCAAACACGCCTGTCTGGTTCTAATGGGCAGCTGTTCGGAAGGCAGCAAGAGAGAGGGGGGTAAGGCGGTTCAAGACGGTCACGGCCGCGACTGCCATACAGTCCCCATTCTCCGTCAACAGTTACCAGGTACTTCACTGGATCTGCGCCACCTGTAATTTGTAAATGCTCCCGACAACTACTTCTGTACTTCACGAAGGGGAAAGTTGGTCAAAAAGGATGTACCTCCATAAGGCGGAATGTCCGCTCAAGGCGAGGCATTCGGTCATTCCTTTCCCCAAGCACCTGCCTCGGTTATGTTTACAATACATGTGTTGTGATTGGTCGAATACCATTGAACGTCCTTCCAGTCTGCCTCAGTCAGCCAGATTTTAATGGGTAAACGTTTATGTCTATGGAGCATTCGAAGAGTGTAGGCTACTGTAGAAGAGATCAGACATGGGACCAAGTCACTTTGGTCCAAGTCTCAAGCAAGTCCCAAGTCATTTTATTTTGGTCCAGTAAAGTAAATTCACAGGCTATGTCAAGTCAAGTCAAGTCCTTATTTAAGGTAAGTCCCAAATCAAGTCACTTTTTCATGGCCAAGATACTGCACATACCTTCTTTATAAAGAAAAAGGACACGGTATTAGTACCTGTCTAATAGTGATGCCATGACGATGATCTGATCTGATCCATAGACCATATTAAGATCTGATGATAATGATAATATTATGCTTTCTGAGCAGACAACAAAAAGCTGCTCTGCTCAAGCAGGGGAGCAAGCTTAAGGGAACTAATGTCACCTGACCAAAAAAATGCTGACATCGCCAGACAAGCGCGCATCTTGAAGAAGCAAAACAATCTGTTATTTCTTCTTAAAATTCTATTTGCTGTCTTTTTTTTCTCTCTTCTTTTGCCGTCCGCCAAAACACACACACGCTTGGGCTGTACTGACGTGGTTCAATCAGACAGACTTCCGGATAGTCGTTTTGTCTCTCGCGGGCAGAAGTGACAAACAACAACTTCCGGGTCAAACATATCGAAAAATTAAACATTGATTTAATGTGATCATGGCCCCGTTTTTGGATTTCATAATTTTGACTCAAGTATTAAATTCAAAAATAAGAAAAACAACGCATTATTTGATTTCTTTGACTTTTAGTATCAGATTCATAAAATGAAAAAATGTGAAAATTAGCATTTTTTAATTTTGGATGATCAATTGAAATATCAAAAGAACGAATGATACACGGATTGTTTATATCTGAGTTTAATGTTGATACAAAGGACTCTGGATGCTCTGGATGTGTGGAATTCGTTTGTGGCAACATTTCAGAAAAAAGTTGTATCGCAATTTCGCACTGCACTGGTTTCCTGGTTTGAGAAAGAGGAGACAGCAATCTTTGCAAATATCGAGTTTTGAAATGCGTGTTTTAACATTCCGACCCAGTGATCCTTTGTATCGACATTAAAGGAAGACATTAATTTATTTTTGTAAATTTTGGTTAGGTATTTTGCGACAATTTTATATATATATATATATGTATATTTTATTTACAGTTTTGTATTAATACATTGTGGGATAAAAGACCCCTGGACATGGTCGCTTTCAGGTCGCTATGGAATATTTTTAAATATCAAAATATATTAACTCAATAATATATTAAAGCGATACCAAATATTATCTCCTCAAGCACTTTTGATGCCTAACGAGAAAACTCTCAGCCGGTACAAGAGAGTCCCTTTTAGCAAACCATCTATTTTGTCATTCCGGGTTTTGACCTTATAGCTTTATATTTACACTCCTGCTCCACTCATCCAGCTCGACTCGGTCAAACGTGGTCTTTTCCCTTACTGGCATACGGAAGCTCAGGAGTGAGGGCACAAATATTCTTACCATTCCTAAATTATCATTCAGAAAATAGCAGTGTTATAATTGCCCTAGTTTTTCTTACTCGCTGATTTACACAACAAATAATTTTGATTAGCAATCACCAGTGTGTTTTTGGCCCGAGCTCTGTCTATTAGGATTCACTCAAAAGACAAACCCAGTGCTGACCACTCCCAGCGTGTCAGACCCAGAACCATTTCAGAAAGTCTGTCACACACAAGTGTTCACACAGGGCACTCCCCTGCGTAAGTGCAGCATCAGGTATCAGCTGATTTATACAGTCATAGGCTAGGGGATGTTCTACCTTAAATCAGGTGAAAAGTGCTAAGTCCACTTCATCACTGAAATTATTCACACTCATTCAACAACAGAAATCAAGGGAGGGGGTACACTAAATGCACCCCTTAGCCCCAAAGGGGCCAGGTATTAAGCTGTGGGATACTCACTTCCTTTTTGAAGAAGAAAGGTTTGGAGCTGAAGAACCTCGAAAATGGTCGTTAAATGGACGATCAGGAGAAAAAGGAGTGTAGATAGGTTAAAAAAATTATTTATTTAAAGCAAAATAAAAAGTATTCAAAAGTTGTATCACAAAAGTTTTCAAAGACAGAGTTTTCTTCAAATGCTAAATAGCCCCAAATAGGAATCAAAAGCTGTTAATCCAAGGTGTGAAGTCCAGTGAAGTCTCCAAAAAGTCATCCTCAGTGGGGCCACCTATATTTATAGTTGATGGGGCCCCCTCCCTGTATGCTTCCAAACCCCCCCCAGCGCTGAGCCATACCCCCATGAGATCATACTGTCATGTGGCCTGCTACGTGCAGGTGGCGAGGAAGACCTAGGTGAGGAAGGCCTCTGGCCCGGGTCCCATTAGTAGACTAGTTACTAGTTAGGCCTTCTGATGACCCACGTGATTCTTTTTAGCCAATGGTTGGTCATGAAATTTTGGCTGGAAAATACCCAAATTCCCTCAGTTCTTCTGAGGTCTTGCAGCCCCGCCCTGGACGTCTTCTGAATAGACAAAATGACCTTGGCCTGGTTTAAACCCGTTTCTCCTCCCCCCTACTATCTAACAGAACACAAAATTAACCCTTACACAGCAATAGGAAGACAATGGGTTTTCTCAAAGACAGTGCTAAGCAAATTGTATATTCCTTTTTCTAACAAAGGTTTGGGCCACCATGCACAGGTGTCTTCTGTCGCCCCCCTCCCACTGGCACAACGCCTAGAGGGAATGGTCAACAGATACACCACAGCAGAGCGCTCCAACATGAAACACATGAAGCTTCTTGACAGCCATATTTGGTCAAACCGAAAGTGCGTCATCTCGAAACTTATCTCTACCCATGACAGTGAGACATGAGACCGAGCATCAGACAAGGTGCATATCCTTATTTCAAACAATGGGTCTCTTGTTAAACCTAGCGCTTTACAGGTAGTCTCCCACAGAACTGAAACTTCTGTCTGTTCAAACATCCGTTCGCATACTTCAAAAAAGGTTATGCATAATTAAAGAAATGAAGAACCAGTCCTGAGGCCCTTTTCCAAGTGAGAAGAGCACCACTCAGCTCATACTGTTTAAATGCATGCTTAAATCTTAACAGCCTATTTAAACCCACACAATCCCTTATAGCATAATATTCAAATGTCATGATATAAAAAGCCAATGCTATTTTTCTGCCCAATGTCATAAGCATAACACAGCAATTAATGCACCAGAATACAGGATGAGTAAAAGCACATTAGGATTATTAGCATAGGAACAAAAAAGATAAAACAAGCCTGGTTATATTCTCCAAACAAACCCAAACTCCCACAATATGACAGTTGAATTTTCATATTATTAAAAGCCAATGCTTTCTTTTTTAGCTAACTGTGATAAGCACTATACAGCATGAATGCTTTACCAAAATATAGCATGAGTTATATCATTGTTACATAGGATAAAACAAGCCTAGTTCTAACTCCACATTTCATTATTTTTATGAATGTAGGGCGCTTGGATTGAAATTAACTTTTTAGGACCATAACAAGCGTTTAACGAGTCATCATATCAAAACAGTACCAAGGACCTTTCATAGTGACCCTAATATCACAACCTTCTTCAACATAGACAGTGTGAGACAAAGGGGGAAAGAAAAAAGAAGAAGAAAATCATAAACATCATGGACATTAAACAATGACAACAACAAAAACAAGACAAAACAGGAGGCTACCAGACATGTATGCTTTTTTAGGTATGCTGTATCTTTCAAAAGGTCACCCATCGTCCCTAACCTCGTCGAGGCAGGCCAGAAACGGGTCCCAAACAACTAGAAATCTCCCGAGTGAGTTGGTCCTCAGGAACCTGAGTCTCTCCATCCGTATAACAGAGGTCATGTCCGCCAGCCACAGCTGGCGACTATTTTAACATAGACGGTTTGGGCACCCACTTCAAGCTGGGAACAGTCGCAGCAGCACCAGCCAGCCAGCCAGCATCTGCAAGCAGATCCGTATAAAAAGCTTTAACACTGAAACGTGACTATGGAGCTATAAAATAGATTATTTTTGGACACTCGACCCAACGAAAATCACATAGTTTAATGTCCCAATTATGAAGCAACCTAATCACCAGAATAAAATGTAAAAAACTGATTATGTAGCTACAATATCAACTCAATCAATTTGAATAGTCTATACTATAGACTATTCATAGTCTACATGTATACTATAGACTCTATAGTATACATGTAGAGTCAGACTATTCAAATAGGATAGTATAGACTCTATACTATCCTATATAGGCTAGCCTATAATGTTATAATCATGTTTTCCAGTGATTCCACTCCTGAGCAAACCAGTCAATTAATAAAATATTATAATTTAAATATTAATACGGTATCAAAAATGTAATTAATTAATTTCTGGTAATATGCAATATGATGACAAAATAGTGTATCTATGAGAATCTGCAGACTTCATTCAATCAGTTTGAACCAGAAACAGCTTTATTATCACAGTTGGGCAAAATAATGAGGTAATGAGTGGTGTCCCATTTCCTAGGTCCTAGATCCTCGAGACGCGGCTCTAGACACTTTAATTTGCAGCTCGCGGCTCGCAGCTGATATAAATAAAGAATCACTGTCAAAACCATTCCCTCACTGCGGTGTCAAACAAACTGCATGGTTGCCAGGTTGGTGGCCCTCTGCCCTCTCAAATGTGGGTTGAAACTCACCATATACCAGTATCTGGCAACATTGCAAACAAGCCAATGCCTCGTGGAGGGATTATTTGGGTCAGTGGGAGGGACGCAGAAACAGAGTGCTTCAGGTGTGAATGACAGGGCATCCTGCTTGCTTCCGTGAAACTGCTTTTAAATTGATTGATATCCACCTTATTTTTGAATGCCCCGCTGTAAAATAATTATGGGTAGGATACAAGGTCCGTAACTTGATTGTTTCAGCTTGTGCATTTCCTCGTTAATGAGGAAATGCGCAAGTTGCAACAATCAAGTCACGTTAGGAGTGTAGTTAGGAGTGTAGTTATACTATAACTACACTCCTTAAACCCTGTAGTTATACTATAACTACACTTCTTAAACCCCGTAGTTATACTATAACTACACTCCTTAAACCCCGTAGTTATACTATAACTACGTAGTTATACTATAACTACACTCCTTAAACCCCGTAGTTATACTATAACTACACTCCTTAAACCCCGTAGTTATACTATAACTACACTCCTTAAACCCCATAGTTATACTATAACTACACTCCTTGTACCCTGTAGTCATACTATAACTACACTCCTTAAACCCTGTAGTTATACTATAACTACACTCCTTGTACCTGTAGATAAATAAATCTCCCCCCTGTTCATTACTACTCCAGGGAGATAGAGGGCGCTGTGAACTGCAGACACAGTGTCTGGGTGGAGCCTAGACCAAAGATTATAAAGGAGTAGAAGACCCTTTGTTCTAGGTCATTTGCCATCTCCAGGAAGTTGTGTGAGCAGGCAGTGATCCGGATCCGTTTGTGGACTTTTGTTTTTGTAAATAAACTATGTTACAATTTACTCTCTAGTAAATGGACTTATTTAAAGGTTAAAACGAGACTTCTCACCACAGTTTGGTTGCCGAAACCCGTGGTCGAGGGGGGAACTATAGTGGTTTAGTTGGGCAGGCTTTGGGCCTGTGTTTTGGGCCTTTTATTTCACGTCGGACCTGGTTCCTGTGTAGCGCGCAAATCAACAACAACACGGGCAGAGCAGGCCGGCGAGGAGCAAACGGGAAGCCAAAGGTGAGTTGTAATTTGATTATTACAAAGGCAAAAGTCTAAGTGTGTGTTTAGTGTTAATTGTGCCCAATAATTGATTGGTTACCGAATGATTAAAAGAGCATAAAGAATAGCGTGGAAGGAAAAAAGCCGCTATGTTGTTATTGTGAAATTTGATTAAGAGGCAAGTTATTTAGCGTTGGAGCCTCAAGGAACCACTAGGTGGGAATCATTTAAACATTATAAGGTAACTGAGTTCGGTAACTAACCATATTGTTGATGTAACAGAGATTTTGCTGCGGATTCTGTAGGCCTACTAGTGAGAGAGAATTAAGATTAACCAAAGAGGTAAATAACTAAAGAAGGAGAATTGTCTCCCAGGCTGTGCGGGGTTGGAGGATCCTTTGTTCAGTAGTCTCTTAAAACAGAGTGTTTCATCTACATCCGGCGAATGCAGCTATACACATGGTGGAAACATTTGGAAATTGCGAGACTATTTGTTCAGTGCAATAGTTAGCAGTGGCTATTGTGCTAAGAAACAAAGGGGAAGTCGCATTGGCGACCCATAAGATGAGACCGCAGTACAACCTTAGAGGAAGGGGAGCATTAAGCTTTAAAGTCGCCGGATTTCCCCCTGTTGGAAAATAAATAGCGCTATATAAATCAATAAGGAATAAAACGTACGTTAGTCATCCAGTGACTGAATTAGCTAGCAAATCCAAGTGTATGGTAAGAAACGTTGAGGGGAGTTTATGTGAGAAACGGTAAGCTTAAAGTTGGCCGCTCTGAGAAAGTGGCGCTCGGGAGATTTTGCATATTACTGAAATGAAAAGAGATGCTTTACCAATTGTGGTTGCACAAATTTAATAGGAAGATGCTTCTAAATGTAAGTGCTATTCAGTTGCTGGGATGAACAATAGTAGCAGAATCTGTTACATAAGGCTGTGTTGTCTACCGCGGTTGTTTGTTAAATCGGCTTGTTTGAAAGAAAATCATTGACTATTGAGAGATTTCAATATGAGATCGAGGAATGAGGTGAATTAATATCATATAGTTAATTCCCATGCGTTAGAATTGACTATCATCGCATCAATAGTTTCTAGCCTCAACTGATGCTTAATAATTAGGGAATTAATTTATAAGCCAGCAGCTGATTTATGCCGGTTCTGTTAAGAGAATATAATTTTCTGCTCTGCGAGGTTACAAGGCGTTTAGTCAGGTAACTGTACGCCATTGCACCGGGTAATAATAGTGCGTGTTCGCAAGTAGGTAACAGCTATTATAATACATGGGGAAAATTGTAAGTCTTGTGTCATAGTGAATGTGATAAATGAATGCATGAAAAGTTTGTGTATGAGTTGTGAAACACATGGCTGTCGGCCATTTTGAATGGAGTTCAAAAGGACAATGGGAATTGTAGTCTTTGTGTAAAGCTACAAATATTTTACTCAACTTGATTAAAAGTAGGGCACATGATTAGAAACTGTATAGTAAATAAGCAACTTGTTACAATAAAGTAGAATTAGAGGAAACTTTGCTGTGTAATAACCTATTTGTGTAATTTTCAGAAATGGAGGATCAAATCCTGCCTATCCAGCAAATGAGGACTCTTCATGGGCTCATAGCAGTAGAGAGGACAACTGAATGGTCTCATTGGACGAAGGGGTTGTGGCCAGCTATTGGCACTTTTGAGAAAGCTAAATTAAATGCAGTGTTAGAACAATTATCTCTTAAAAAATTGGATGACCAAGCAAGGAGGGAACATGAAATAGCCTACAATTTGTGGGCGGCTCAGATTGCCAGAAGGCAAGGAGAAGAATTCTTGGAACAAGCCATGCGCCAATTAGAATTAAAGACAGGGGAGGAGAGAATAGGTGTGGCTGGGGCATTGGTGAGTACAAAGCAAACGGGAAAGCGAACAAAAGACAGAACAGCAGCCACTTCAGCCACTTCGAACAAAAGGCAGGAGAGAAGGACTTCACAGGAAGGTAGGCCACCCCCACTCCCTTTATGTAAAAAGAGGGGGGTGGGGTGGGCAACAGGGCCAAAATGAGATAGGAGGAGGCAATGTGTGTGCAGGCCGATATATTCAGAGTCCGAATAGGGGAGTATGCAGAAAGCAAGATAGATGTTTTGTTTGTGGGAATCCTACACACTGGGCCAGGAATTGTCCAGTTAATCCTTACAATGTGCAGGCTCCTTCCAGAATAACATCACAGAATGGCTCAAACTAAAAGGACTTAGAGTTATTTAACATAGTGACAATGCCTCTCACCCCCTCTTCCTGTTCAGAGATAAGACCATTTGAAATAGAGGAGGAGGTAGAGAACAATAACAATTGCATAAGACTTTGAGATGGTAAGATTTGAGGGGTGGAGTGAGGAGAGCAAAATGAAAATTTGTTTGGGGAATAAATAACACAGAATTGTCTAATTATGGTAATATCACTATCCATATTTTGAGTTGAATTTCAGATTCTTCCAATTTATGTTGCCATATAATTAGGGACAGAGATGGATGCTATAAATTTAAACAACATTGTGAACTTCATGTCGATGAGGTCACTTTGGGGTAGTATTCCTTTGTTAGTATATTAATGTGTTACACTGCTTTATGATGATCCATATTTAACTTTGCTGTAAGTTTGAGAAGAAGAGAAAATGAATTGTCTATCGCGATTAAGTCATAAGTAATTAAAATACTATGTTCTTTTATTTCAGGAGTTCAGCTGAACTGAAAAAAATGAGAGCAAAGAAAATTAAGGAATAAATGAAATGTGGGAAATCTGTGCTATGTTTAACACGTTCACTGCCAATGACGTGTTTTTACGTCAAACTAAATCCAACGGTTGACTGCCAATGACGTGTTTTTACGTCAAAAAAATCGATTTTTTTTTTTGACCGTGGGATGTGCATCTAACCCTTTTACATCTCTTATATCAATATTGAAGCCACCGAACATGTACAACCCATTCCACCGACCCACTAAGTGGCGACAGTGCTCTCCCAGACTAGAGGAAGGCAAGCAAAAAGCAGTGTGAGGAAGCCATTCTCGTGAAAATGGATTGGCGAAAACGCTTTCGTTTTCGCGCTGATGGCTGGCGGTGCGGGATTGTAAATTTGCATAATAGATTACGGGTGGAACACACTTTGAAACACGCAGCATAAATAAGACCAGAATCGCAAAAGCTTCATCAAAGCTCTCAACACAAACCACAAGAAACGAGCGAGCCGATCCAGACTTGCACAGCGGCCGCCAGCAGACAGGCAGCAGCAGCAGAAGCAGTGAGCCTGGTGACGCGAGGTTACAGCAGCAGCAGCAACGAGCTTGTGACATGCCCGCTGCAGCCAAGAAGAACACACACGGAGGGAGGAGTTTGAAGTAGAGGGGTGTTTCCTGCTGTTATGGAGGAAATTACTGTTCAAAACTATTGTTTAGATGTCTGACGTCTTACTGATGCCAAAAATGAATGGTTAAAGTGACTGTTCTATCGAATTTCACAAAAAGCCGTTTATCTCAGAATAATTTTTCTGACGCTGAAACCATGCTGTATTCAACTGCTAATGCTTACATAACTACTAACTCTACAAACTAACTCTTTTAGACAGAGAAAGCACACATTCTACTAGTTCTTTTGAGATATTGTGTGTTCACAAAATCTTAGCAGAAAAGAATCCTCGGGTCTTGAAAGATGAGCCAGAATCCTCAAAAAAACCCTCTGGCAGAACCTACCTACAGTAAAAAAAAAACGGCTGGCAGTGAATGTGTTAACATATTTTGTGTGTGTTTCAGAGAAACGGAACCATGGGCTGCAGGATGGAAGCAGTGTTATAGAACATCATTAGTAATGGGAAAGACAGATTAGGAAGAGATAACACAAGCTATATGGTAGAAAATGTATAATTTGAAAAGGAAGAACAGCATAGGAGAGAAGTTCACCCCCGAGATGGTTGGGGAGATAAGTGGCGCAGAAATGTCTAAGAGAGACAGACAGATTATTAAGATTACACAATAAGAACAACGTTCTGAACTGTGCTAAAGGTACGGTCAGTTCGGGGTACTATTAATCTGAGAATGTTAACATTGTGTCACATCGCTTTAATTCTCTAGGGATCAAGTTGGTTCTAATATAGAGAGGAAGAGAGAATACAGTTGGTGTGTGCAGGAAAATTGTACATTATGAAAGGTTACTAATGTTGGTTCTAACATTTCAGAAGGAGCCCAAGATGAGCGGCTGAAAAAAACACAGTATGAATAACTGATAAGTTTCAAGCAAATGTAGACAGGAACTATATTTACACAATGTTGTCTTGTCATGTCATTGAATCTCTGAGACTTCACAGGACAATGGGAGGAGAACTTGCGAATAATCTAAATGCTAATTTTCTTACAGGGGACTGTAGCATGAGGAACAGGTTATGTCATGCAAATAACTTAGTGATGAAACCCTAACATTGCTTTTACTTGCAGGAAGAAAAGCTGTTATTCCAGTTGGAGTTGTAACTAATTTTGATGTATTTTACTATTACAAACATTTGGTTACAGGAGAAAAACAACAGCAAGGCCCAGTTCATGTTAATCTGTTATATCAATGTAAAGTCAGTGTTTTAAGAATGATGTAGTAGGGACAATTAACTCTTATCTTTCAGATACCAAGAAGGAGGAGAAGCAGTGCTTATGAGGAGAGCCATTAGTCAGGGCTTCAGCATAATAAAGCGTGGAAAGGGTTGGTGATCATTTAAAAGGAACTCGTAAGACAACAGAATTTTGGTACTAATATTTTCCTTTCACAGGAAACAGTTGATAAAAGAATCGAAAGTCATATTTAAAAGTGTTTATTGCAGCAAGCGTGATTGAAATGATAATTTGGGGACAGAGAACAGCAATCTGTCATTGTAAACAGGGGTAAGATAACATTCCTTCCAGGTTTGAAAGAAAAAAAAATCATTGGTAAGACCCAACTACATGTAATGTAATTGTATTGTCTTGGCTGATGATATGGCACGACAGTTAATTAATATTCAGTCTAATTTTATTTCGTCATAAGGAAGTGGAAGTAGTGTGGAGGTTTGGTGGAGGAAATAATCTTGCTTTTAAAAGTATAAATTGTCATTAATCTGTGTGCTTGTCTGTTATGCAGAGATGGACAATGGAGTGAAAATCTGGAAGTGATTTTCAGAGGGGGGAAGGAAGCGATGAGAATAATGAAGAGTTCGGAGTTCAGACTTGTGTGTGTGTGTATGAGAGAGAGTGAAAGGGACGGACTTGACATTTTCTGACTGACCTGGAGAGAATTTTATTTGTTCATAGAATCTAAGTGAGCTCAGTAGCTAGAGAATGTTTATTTGTGTTATTGGTTGCGTGATTATTGTTTACAGGATCAAAAAAAGTAAGGTAAGTATGACATATGGAACTGAACTATGGTAACAGCTGAAATACTGAATGAATTAATACACTAACCAAACTAACTAATTCATAACTAATTATGAAAGTTGGCGGTTACAATAACCAAAATGTATTGGGAATAGCCATGGAGAGGACCGAATCCAGAGCAGGTAATATTGAAGAGGAATCAATTTAAGAGGTGAGATGAATCATTCTTTATACAAATTATGCTGTTAATGTCAAATGAACTGAAATGAGAACCCTGAAGATATGTTTGTGTATTGCCATGTAAATAATTTGTTAGAATAGCAATTTAAGTGATGATTTCAATGTGGTGTGCATTGTAAGCAGATGAGATGCTCAAAGTTATGTTTGTGTCATTACAGGAGAGAAAATTGAGATCGAGAGGAGCATTGGAACATTTAGGAGTGTACAGATAGGAAATGACTCATTGTTGGAACCTGGACAATTAACTCATTCATGGCCAGTTTAGGACTGCCAATATTTAGCTCAGGCCAAAGATTTTCATAATTGTTGGTCATCTTTCAAGACCCACAGTAAATTATCTATTAGCACCAAAGTGATTTGCAATACCTCAAAATGAAGATGTGCGTCTCTGGGTTCACCAGGAAAAAAAAGTGAGCTTTTAGCATGTTCTGTACTCTACTTATAGCCATTTATATACACCCTGTTTTCACCAAAAAGGTCTCTCTGAGAAGAGAAATAGGAGAAAAAGGCATTTTTGTAAAGGACACAATCTCAGGCAGAACTCGCTCTCAATTCTTTTATTTTGAACTGTATTGACATCAGACATGTAAATATTATTCGTTATGACACAAATGACAAAAAAATATATATATATATGTATCATGTATATATATATATACATGAAGTGCTTTTTTTACATTCAACAATACAGTTTACTCAGTGTGAGTGAGTGTGCATGTGTGTGTGTGCGCGGGGCCCATGTGTGTCTCTTTACATTACATTACATTTCGTCATTTAGCAGACACTTTTATCCAAAGCAGCCTTGCAGCAGTAGAGTAACATCAACACACACACACACACACACACACACACACAGACAGACAGACAGACAGACAGACACACACACACACACACACAGAGAGAGTTCTGTCCACAGCTGCTGCTGGATCGCACCTCCTTCCCAGGGAACACTATTGATCTCCCCGCAAATTAGCATAGGAGGAGAACACCAAACTGGTCTGAGATCAGCGTCTAGCCTCCTCTGCCTCTGCATCGTTGGCAATGCATATATATCAACAACAAAATGTGTGGCGAGGCTGCCAAGCTTTACGGGCTAACCGAACTACAATTTTGCGTGATCTGTGTTTGAAAGAGCCTATAGTCACTTTCAATGTAATCCCGGCGGGTCTTTGATGCACGGCGCAAATGCGCTGTGAAAAATGGCTCTCCTCCTCCTCCTCTCGTTCCGCCTGGGACACAGGAACCGGGTCCGGCTTGGGTTTGGGACCAGGCGCTGGAACCGGATCGATCATGTTGGTCACGGGTTTGACTACCGCGAACAACTCATCCAGGTTCGCTGCCCTGCAGCAAGGCGACCAGCGCAGCGCGCCGAGGGGCGTTTCAATGGCGTTTCTCCTACTCTGCAACAACCTGTTTTCAGTTTTTCCTCCTCCCCCATTTCAAAACAACAGCTGCGTAGTTGTTTGTTCACGTGTTGTCGTGTTGTCGGCTTTGTCTTTGAGGCCAGGGACCTGATACCATGTCACAGGCTATATGGCCAGGAATGAGTTAATATTTGATAATGGAGCGATACAATCAATGAATATAGCAATTAATAATATGGAAATATAGGAAATTAGGGTCGTAAGTATGAAAATAATGCAGTACAAATTTAATTACAAAATATAGCCGCAAGCGGCGATGCGGGGTCCAAGCTTCCGGTGACTTGGGGGGTATATGTCAGATAGTGCACATTTATTCAGACTTGGTATGTGCACAAGTAAACAAAGTTTGGTTGAGATCCGGTGACCTGACGGTTTCCAAGCAGTACTAGTAGTAGTAGTAGTAGCAGTAGTAGTAATAGTAGTAGTAGTAGTGTTGGTAGTAGTGGGAGTGGTAGCAATAGTAGCAGCAGAAGTACTAAGAATAGTAGTAGTAGTAGTAGCAGCAGCGGCAGTAGTAGTGGTGGTTGGCTGTTATAGCGCCACCATCTGGTGGATTGGTGTAATTTTTTCCTCTGAGTAGTGGGTGATGTCTTGAAACTATGTAGAAAGGTGGGTGATGTGGGGCGTATGGTTTCTGAGATCCACACAGTTTTAGGGCAGGAAAAGAACAAAAGCAAATACACACAAGTTTAGACATTCATCATTTCAAAACGGTTTCACGTATCCAAAATCCTTTAATAACTTTAGGTCGGGGTAGTCCATAGATAACCCAGAAAAAGTTTCGTGTGATTTGGCCAAACGGTCTAGGAGGAGCTCGCAAAAGTAGGTTTTTGATAAAATTCAAAATGGCGGAAAATCTACCACACAGAAATGGGCGTGGCCTAGTGGGTTAGATACATGATGCTCCAGGGAAACCAGTAGATGTGGAATTTTGATTCTACAGCTCGCAGTTCAGAAGTTATGGACCGACAAACGTGAAATTGGCTGTTATAGCGCCACCATCTGGTGGATTGGTGTAATTTTTTTACTCTGAGTAGTGGGTGATGTCGTGAACCTGTGTGGAAAGTTTGGGTGATGGGGGGTGTATGGTTTCTGAGATCCACACACTTTTAGGGCAGGAAAAGAACAAAAGTAAATACACAAAAGTTTAAACATTTATCATTTCAAGACGGTTTCACGTATCCAAATTCTGTGTAAGAGTTTTGGTCAGGTAAGTCCAGAGATGCCACAGAAAAAGTTTGCGCTCATTCAGGCAAATGGCCTGGGAGGAGATAGCAAAAATAGGTTATTGACAAAGTCCAAGATGGCGGAAAATCTAGCAGACTTAAATGGGCGTGGTCTATATGGATAGATGCGTATTGATCCAGGGAATCCAGCAGATGTGGAATTTTGATTCTACGCCTCACGGTTCAGCAGTTATGGGTCAATACGCAAAAGGGTCTGTTATAGCGCCACCATCTGGCCAATATGGCTAATTTTTTGTTTCTGAGTAGTGAGGCATATTTACAATCTATGTGCCCAGTCTGGCTATGCTGAGCCTTACAGTTTCTGCTGTACATACAGTTTTACCGGAGAAGAAGAAAAAAAAATAATCAGAACAGATACAATAGGGATCCACGCACTTCGTGCTTGGACCCCTAAATATAGCCGCAAGCGGCGATGCGGGGTCCAAGCTTCCGGTGACTTGGGGGGTATATGTCAGATAGTGCACATTTATTCAGACTTGGTATGTGCACAAGTAAACAAAGTTTGGTTGAGATCCGGTGACCTGACGGTTTCCAAGCAGTACTAGTAGTAGTAGTAGTAGCAGTAGTAGTAATAGTAGTAGTAGTAGTGTTGGTAGTAGTGGGAGTGGTAGCAATAGTAGCAGCAGAAGTACTAAGAATAGTAGTAGTAGTAGTAGTAGCAGCAGCGGCAGTAGTAGTGGTGGTTGGCTGTTATAGCGCCACCATCTGGTGGATTGGTGTAATTTTTTCCTCTGAGTAGTGGGTGATGTCTTGAAACTATGTAGAAAGGTGGGTGATGTGGGGCGTATGGTTTCTGAGATCCACACAGTTTTAGGGCAGGAAAAGAACAAAAGCAAATACACACAAGTTTAGACATTTATCATTTCAAAACGGTTTCACGTATCCAAAATCCTTTAATAACTTTAGGTCGGGGTAGTCCATAGATAACCCAGAAAAAGTTTCGTGTGATTTGGCCAAACGGTCTAGGAGGAGCTCGCAAAAGTAGGTTTTTGATAAAATTCAAAATGGCGGAAAATCTACCACACAGAAATGGGCGTGGCCTAGTGGGTTAGATACATGATGCTCCAGGGAAACCAGTAGATGTGGAATTTTGATTCTACAGCTCGCAGTTCAGAAGTTATGGACCGACAAACGTGAAATTGGCTGTTATAGCGCCACCATCTGGTGGATTGGTGTAATTTTTTTACTCTGAGTAGTGGGTGATGTCGTGAACCTGTGTGGAAAGTTTGGGTGATGGGGGGTGTATGGTTTCTGAGATCCACACACTTTTAGGGCAGGAAAAGAACAAAAGTAAATACACAAAAGTTTAAACATTTATCATTTCAAGACGGTTTCACGTATCCAAATTCTGTGTAAGAGTTTTGGTCAGGTAAGTCCAGAGATGCCACAGAAAAAGTTTGCGCTCATTCAGGCAAATGGCCTGGGAGGAGATAGCAAAAATAGGTTATTGACAAAGTCCAAGATGGCGGAAAATCTAGCAGACTTAAATGGGCGTGGTCTATATGGATAGATGCGTATTGATCCAGGGAATCCAGCAGATGTGGAATTTTGATTCTACGCCTCACGGTTCAGCAGTTATGGGTCAATACGCAAAAGGGTCTGTTATAGCGCCACCATCTGGCCAATATGGCTAATTTTTTGTTTCTGAGTAGTGAGGCACATTTACAATCTATGTGCCCAGTCTGGCTATGCTGAGCCTTACAGTTTCTGCTGTACATACAGTTTTACCGGAGAAGAAGAAAAAAAAAATCGGAACAGATACAATAGGGATCCACGCACTTCGTGCTTGGACCCCTAATAATGCGGAATAATGAGGGAAATTGTCCAGTGCTCCATGCTAGCGTCGCCCATAAAACAGGCAAGTTGATTCATCTTTGTAGAATGGTTTGGTTGTAGACTTGCAATTGTAGTAGTGTTATTGTTTTAGTTTAATGCTGAAATACTGTGTGATTTTCTTGGCAAAATGTGCAATCTAGATTGTGCAGTAATTGGAGATGAATTGGAAAATTAAAAAAAATTCAATACAGGCATCTAAAGCACGGCCCTGAGGCCAAGTGAGGATTGTGGACAGATTTTAAGTGGTCCTTGGCTTGTCTCTCAAAATATACTAAATGTGGCCTCCCATTGATTAATAAGCCAGTTCACTTTGCAATTTTCCCTTCACCTAATGCTGACCCCATCATCATACAGGTTGAGTTGAGTTGAGTTGAGTTCACTTTATTGTCCCCTAGGGGAAATTGGTTTTGCAGCAAGATAAAATACAAAACAGAGTACAACAAAGACAACAAGAGAGCACGACAAACAACAGCAAACAAGTGAACAAGGAGTTCGAACACACAATGTCATTTTCAAACCCATACCGCAGGGCAAACACAAGTGCAGATACAGTGCAAAAAATAATGTGCAAATATGCGAGTGTCTGAAAGGAGTGCAGCGGGGAGCTAGTTGCTGTTAAGCTTGTTGATGGCGCTAGGGACAAAAGAGGCGTGGAACCTCTTCGTGCGCCTGGCAGGCGCTCTGAAACGCCGACCAGAAGGTAAGAGGTTGTCTAAGCCAAGTAGGAACAGCGTATGCGAAACAGAAACAAATAATGTGGAACTTAAGGAAAGAGGGGGTTTGATCTGACCACACAGAAGTTAAGCTTTTGTGTTCTTAGACCAATAAATGAAAGTTCAGTTTATCAAATACCCAATAAAATAAAATGTAAAATTGATGGCTTTTGGGCCAAATTTACATCTGCCAGGAAGTCTTGGTTTTATGTGAAGTCCTTGACAATGAAAATAGTATTATGGAAAGTACTGGAAAATCTTGAATTTCATTTTGTAATGTCTGCATGAACTTTGGTTATAATGAATATGATTAACAATCTTATCCCCTAGGGTTAGATAAACAGAGGAGGGAGCAGTTAATTCGAAATAGAAGATAATTATAATTATAGCAAATAATAAAATAAATATAAGAAGGAAACCATGCACAGAACATACAATAAGATTATTGAGTCTATCTGGATGAAAATGCAATCAAAATTAAACAATAGTATGACTGTTGAGATAAACTGCTGTATATAAAAGAGAACTAAGATTAGATTTTCTGTTTCAGGAATAACAGGAACATCGAGGGAGACATCGAGTTCAAGACAGATGGAACATTTCAATAAAACAGACAGTTTAGCAGTGAGAAAGGATATTGATCTATGAATGAAGTTGGAATGGATGAAGTGTGTGTGAATAGCAAGTAGGTGGAGCCAATGAAGACGACCCCACCGAGGACGAAGAAGAAATAAAACTTGCCACAAGAATCCTGCACTCCCTAATTGAATTCAGAAACATATGCCAAATATTGATAGTGAACTATAGACCTTGAAAGCTGTTAAATGTAATGTAATGATACTGTGAATGATATGTACTGTGAATGATTGAATTGAATGTATGTTGTTGTCTAGTACTAGAGTATGTAACTAATTAATTCTAGAAATATTATATAAAAGGCCTATTATAATATAGTATAAACATTATCATTATATAATAAGCATCATCATGGACTTTTGGTATCGCTGGTAGGCGGGGTTATGCACAGGCTTTTTAAGTGAGTGGTTCTATCATAGAAGCTCGCAGAGGCCTTTGCCTACTTCAAATGAAAGCAAATGGAAAAAGTAGGTTTACCTCTGAATGTGAATAAGCTGTTAAAAGCCACCGCACTCTGTGCAGAGCTGTGTGCAGGGTGGTTCATGACATGGTTCCCGGGTCATTTGATTCATAGAAGTGTTTTGGACTTTGTGGATTATGTGATCTGGGAAAGGGCTGCGCTGTGGACCTGCTTGTGCGTATCTCTGGATGAGGTGAGATGTCAAAATGCTGATGATGTATGCTGATAGACAAAAGTTGCAAAACCAAAAAGCAACTTTATAATAAATCCCTCAGTTAAGTTTTTCCTTAAAAGGAAAAAAAGGAGGGAATTGTAGATAAATAAATCTCCCCCTGTTCATTACTACTCCAGGGAGATAGAGGGCGCTGTGAACTGCAGACACAGTGTCTGGGCGGAGCCTAGACCAAAGATTATAAAGGAGTAGAAGACCCTTTGTTCTAGGTCATTTGCCATCTCCAGGAAGTTGTGTGAGCAGGCAGTGATCCGGATCCGTTTGTGGACTTTCGTTTTTGTAAATAAACTATGTTACAATTTACTCTCTAGTAAATGGACTTATTTAAAGGTTAAAACGAGACTTCTCACCACATACCCCGTAGTTATACTTTAACTACACTCCTTGTACCCCGTAGTTATACTATAACTACACTCCTTAAACCCTGTAGTTATACTATAACTACACTCCTTAAACCCCGTAGTTATACTATAACTAGACTCCTTGTACCCCGTAGTTATACTATAACTACAGTCCTTGTACCCCATAGTTATACTATAACTACAGTCCTTGCACCCCGTAGTTATACTATAACTACAGTCCTTGTACCCCGTAGTTATACTATAACTACACTCCTTGTACCCTGTAGTCATACTATAACTACACTCCTTAAACCCCGTAGTTATACTATAACTACACTCCTTAAACCCCATAGTTATACTTTAACTACACTCCTTGTACCCCGTAGTTATACTATAACTACACTCCTTAAACCCCATAGTTATACTATAACTACACTCCTTGTACCCCGTAGTTAAACTATAACTACAGTCCTTGTACCCCATAGTTATACTATAACTACAGTCCTTGTACCCCGTAGTTATACTATAACTACAGTCCTTGTACCCCGTAGTTATACTATAACTACACTCCTTGTACCCCGTAGTTATACTATAACTACAGTCATTGTACCCCGTAGTTATACTATACAGTGTGGTACCCCATAGTTATACTATAAGTACAGATCTTGTTCCCCTGTAGTTACAGTCTAAATTCACTCCTTGTACCCCGTAGTTACACTATAAGTACAGTGTGGTACCCCGTAATTAGCCTATAAGTACAGAATTGGTCCCCTGCTTCAGAATACAGCCCACGACCCCGTAGTTACCCTGTAAGTACAGTGTGGTACCCCATAGTTATACAGTACAGATCTTGTTACCCTCTAGTTACAGTCTAAATTCACTCCTTGTACCCCGTAGTTATACTATAACTACAGTGTGGTACCCGTAGTTATACTATAAGTACAGATCTTGTTGCCCTCTAGTTAAAGTCTAAATTCACTCCTTGTACCCCGTAGTTATACTATAACTACAGTGTGGTACCCCGTAGTTATACTATAAGTACAGATCTTGTTGCCCTCTAGTTAAAGTCTAAATTCACTCCTTGTACCCCGTAGTTATACTATAACTACAGTGTGGTACCCCGTAGTTATACTATAAGTACAGATCTTGTTGCCCTCTAGTTAAAGTCTAAATTCACTCCTTGTACCCCGTGTACTACGGAGTACAAGGAGTGAATTTAGACTTTAACTAGAAGGCAACAAGATCTGTACTTATACTATAACTACACTCCTTGTACCCCGTAGTTATACTATAACTACAGATCTTGTTACCCTCTAGTTAAAGTTTAAATTCACTCCTTGTACCCCGTAGTTATACTATAACTACATGCTTATTTGCGGGCTGTATTCTAAAGCATTACCGGTGATTCATAGTAGATCAGGTGAGAGAGAGACAGACTGGACATCAGAATGTTTTCATATTTAATCAAGTCGGTGTGAATGTTTTCATCACTTTTATAATTTTTTATCAAGTCGGTCTGAATGTTTTTTTATATCGTTTTTATATATATATATATATATTTTATAAAGTCGATCTGAATGTTTTTATGATTTTTATAATTGTTTCTAACATTTTTGTCATTGGTTCTACATTTGTTATCATTGGTTTTATCATTTCATGAACTAAAAACTAAATCAAACGCTTACTGTGTGGTTTTGCGGTAAAAGTGGCTCTCCTCTTGACTTTGACTGGCTAGTGTGGCTCTAATGGAGAAAATAGTGAGGATCACTGTCCTAGGTGATTGTTTTCAATCCCTACCCCTTGTGGCTCCATTTTGATGGGGGCCAAAGTGAGGGACACTCAAGGGGTGGGGGTAACAATAAGAATTGGAAATACATAAAATACTTTTTTCTTTAATTTTATGTAATTTTATTCTCAAATTTACACATTCTTACCATTGACACAGGTTTAAACTGTGGAGGAAAAAAATGTGACATGTCACTTCTAATCTACCTCTGATTGGCTTACCCTCAGAACAAACTCAACCACAAATCAGAGGCAGAGTAGGGTGGGTCTTGAGTCAGACTTCACATCACTTCTTCATCTAGTATGAAGCCTTGTATTGGTGGAAATTCCCGCAGAGATAAATTACTAATATAAATTGATTATTAGATGCATGCACTGGCCTATCTGCAAATGAGACGGTTTACTGCATATTCAAACCAGTGTATCATATTAGAAAGACAACTAATTATCTTCTTAATTAAAATTGGCAAAGTGGGTGGCAGTGTGTGTGGCCATGATTGTGATGTCATCAGCCACTGATTGCTAACTGTGATGTCACTCAGGCAGTTGTGATGTCATCAGTGATGTCACTCGAGCAACTCTGATGTAGTATGAGCCGATGGCGCACATTTGCACGATCGCACCAAGGTGGGTGGGCGGTGTCTGTCTGCCTGTCAGTCATGATTTTGGGAGCCCGTGGAGCCGGCGATTTCCATAACTGCAGCCATGGCACATCATATCCAGGGATACTGTTATGATGTCAGATATCTAGGGCTAACATAATCAAAGTTCCAAAACTTGAGGTTAACATGTAGAAATGCTGCCTGTAAGTCAAAAGCCCTCACAGAAGGTTATTAACAGCTGAAGTGAGGGAAGAGGGTACACAAAGGAGAATACTGTCACAGAGGACTAAAAGAGGATTTACCATCTAAGGAAACCAGAATATTTCACATTTGAGAAGCTGGAATCAGAGAATTAGGACATTTTCCTTACAGAAATGGCTCAAAATGATGAATAGATGATCAAAATAGGGAATTAATGTAATATTTGGCAATGAATTGATGGATTGACTAATTGTTGCAGTTCTTTATCAGTTTTTATAAAATGTATTTTTATATGTGGTGCGCAGGCGTCGACCAGGAAGGTCGCTTGTTGCCGTAGTTCGTTCGTTTTCGTGCTCTTTGTATTATTATTATTATTAGTGTTGTGGCACAGAGGCTGTCTAGTTACCTAGAAAATAATAGGCTAATAGATACTTCGGTGCAAAATGCTGGAATTCCCGGCTTCTCCGGGTGCTTAGAGCACACCAGCATGATCTGGCACCAAAACCAGTCAGCTAGGCATGAGAAGAGAGACCTGCATGTAGTATTCTTGGACCTGGCTAATGCTTTCGGGTCAGTGCCGCATAGTCTGTTATGGGAGGCCTTTGATTTCTTTAGAGTGCCTGCCAGGATATTCAACTCTGCTTTACCACAGCAGAGTACACTACAGCTTGGCAGCAGCTGGAGATAGGCATTATGGCAGGGTGTACAATTTCCCCATTAGCTTTTACCATGGAAATGGAGATCATTATTAGGGCTTCAAAATGGGTAGTGGGTGGAGAAAGGCTGCAGGGAGGGCTGCGGCTCCCTCCAATTAGGGCATAAATGGATGACATGACGACTATGACGTCAGCCGCTCCATGTACTAGCAGATTGTTGGATAAGTTAAATAGTAATCTGCAGTGGGCTAGAATGAAAGTGAAGCCAAGTAAGTCCAGGAGTATTTCAATCATTAAAGGGAGGGTAGTAGGTAAGAAGTTTGTTATAAATGATGAGGTGGTGCCTACAGTGTTAGAGAAACCAGTCAAGAGTTTGGGAAGATGGTATGATGCAAGTCTCAGTGATAAGGGACAGTTTGAGGAGGTACGGCAGGAAATGATTCAAGGTATTTCAAGTATAGACAAGTCAGGGCTCCCAGGAAAGTTAAAGTTGTGGTGTTTGCAGTTTGGATTGTTGCCTCGGTTGATGTGGCCACTGACAGTGTATGAGGTTCCCCTTTCAAAGGTAGAAAAGCTAGAAAGGATGATTAACTCATTCATTAGAAAATGGCTCGGAGCCCCACGCTGCCTAAGCAGTGTCGCCTTATATGGGAAAGGCATATTGGAATTGCCATTATCTAGCCTGACAGAGGAGTTCAAGTGTGCTAAGGTTAGACTGGAAATGACTGACTCAGTCAAAGGATCCAGTGGTTAGGAGTGTAGCGCCCACAGTTAAAACAGGGAGGAAGTGGAACCCAAAGGAGGCAGTACAGCAAGCACAGTCAGCTCTTAGACACAGGGATATCATAGGTCAGGTGCAGCATGGGCATGGAGGCTTAGGGTTGTGCATAGGGAAACCTGTGTGGAACAAGGCATCAGTAATAGAAAAGAGGAAGATGGTAGTTGAAGAAGTACATAGGCAAGAGGAGGCAGTAAGATGTACTAAGGCAGTGTCGCAGGCAAAGCAAGGACAGTGGGTGAACTGGGAGAGTGTAGAGAAGAGAAAGTTGAAGTGGAGAGAGTTGTGGAGCATGGAGGCCAGCAGAATTAGATTTATTCTAGGGGCTACTTATGATGTGCTGCCATCTCCCCAGAACTTAAATCAGTGGTTGGGCGAGGATGGTGCCTGCCCGTTGTGTTCTAGTGTATGTACACTGAGGCATATACTGTCAGGGTGCAAGGTCAGTCTCTCCCAGGGGCGATACACCTGGCGTCACAACCAGGTGTTGAAATGTTTGGCAGCTGCAGTTGAGGAAAAGCGGCTAGAAGTAAATTCTCTAGTTGCTAGCAAAGAGACTAGACAGATCAAATTTGTACGTGAGGGAGAAAGGATTAGACCAATTAAGGTCAGGCACAAGTTAGGGCAGCTAATAGTCTAGCAGCAAGTCCTCAAAAAAGGCTTTAGTTTTCGAGATACCCCTACCCGAGGTAGAACAAATTACAATAATGATTTTTCTTATCTTTAGGGTCTCCCATTAATGAAATTGATTCTTGGCAACAACAAAAAAATTGGGGAAAAAAAGTTTTTTTGGCTGTTCTTTAGAACTACCCCAATCCCTGAAAAAGAGCCAAATTAGGCCAGTCCGAATAGGGGAAAGGTGACAAAAAAGCCCATAACTTGAGAATGCTCACTCTTTTCCTCACCAGATTTGCTGAGGCATGAACCAGGTGGCTGCCCTACATCACCAAATAGTCAGAAAATGATTTACCTAAAAAGATCATGAATTATAGTCCTGTAAACATAGCTTTAGTTTAGGCGGAAATTGTACTTTGTGGTGATAGAAACATAGGACTCCATCACTTTTCTCTCATTTATCAGAAAAACAGAAATCCCTAAAAAATATACCATTACTGAATTGTCTAGGGTGCTATTGGACACTAACCAGTAGTTGTATGGAGATATCTGGTACAGTTCTATTGCAAATGAGATTTCTTTAGACATAGGCCTACCTCTTCTCTGAAACAGTCAAATTAGTATAAGTGGCATAATAGCCTATAAGTTAAGAATGCTCACTCTGATGGTCATCATATTTGGAGAGGGAAATACCATGTGGCGGAACTACATCACCAACTAATCAGAATAACAGTAACCCAATAAAATAAACTTTATCTAAATTGCAAGACTCTAAAACGTAGGCGTAAATATTATAGATTTTATTGAAACTGGAACATTAATTATACAGTATACAAATCATTAAGAATTACAACTATAAGCCTCTAAATACAGAAAAGCTTGACCGTTGAACACTCTCTGCCACTCTGGTTTGAGTTTCAAAACATTGTAGTAAACTGGCCGCCGCAGCAGCAGCAGCCAATCCAGCACCAGACTTTTCCCGCCCAAAGGTGTGAGGTCAAGTATACTAGAATGTGTCACGGTTTGCATTGAGCAGCCTAGACAGGATCGCTCTCTAGCATATATATGATTATGTTTATTTCTATGTCTTTCTGGCTGGTTTGATAGTTGAATGGCCTGCTTGCCTTGTTTGTCCATTTGAGGCTTCTGTAACCAAGTTATAGGTCACGCGCAGTGTGTGCGTGAGCTATAACACCTATAACACCTATAACACCTATAACAAGACAGTTCTTAAGTGAAGTGGAGACACACCTTCCTGAACTGAGAAGAAAAATACAGCAGTTTTCAGAGAGCGGAGTTCAACAATCAGCAACTTTTGCGTACTGGCTGAGGTTCCTCAAAGGGGCTGATCTCTTACTCAGAATGCTACGATCAGAGCGTGACGCTAACTTTGACCTTCATCTCAACTGCATGTCTGAAGCAATACCATGGTTCCGGGCTGCTGGCAGGATGAACTACGCAAAGTACATGCCAGTCTACATAGCTGAAATGAAAGCCCTTGAAAAAAGCCAACCAGATTCCTACAAATTCATGAGAGAAGGAGGGTTTGTTGTGCGACGCTCAGATGAGAGAAACTTCAACTGTGTAGCCACCGATCAAGCACTTGAACAAACTATCAACAGAGAAGGAAAGGGTCAAGGAGGCATTATCGGCTTCACACTACGAAAGGGAGCTCTGAAAAGATGGCTCACATGTCTCCAGTGAGTACTGCGATGGCATGACAGAGCTTTGTGATGGAGCGGCACATGCACCAAAATCCCACAAAGAACATGGAGCAGCCCGCATGGACAGGGATGAGAAGGAAACAGTACAGATAATGGAGTTTGTGCAAGACAGGCAGAACCCATTTGATTTGGAGAAAGTTCCTGATGAGCTCATCAATATTACAAGTGGACAAGTAGCATCACAAAAGGTGGCAAAAGATCTCTCAAGCTTTCTGGAAGATGGAGAAAAGCGAAATGCAAATTTCATTGATGAACGACTAAAGATGGAGACACCAAAACGTTTCTGGGATCCTGAGAAAAGACAGAAATTGGCAACATTCACAGATATGAAAGCATGCATAGCAACCAGTAAATCTAAACAGCTTCAGATGAATTCCGATGTCCTCTTCAGGAGACTCCTGGCTGTTTCAAAACGAAGAGACGTGTCATTGGAGAATGTGATGCGTCATGAATTGGCTGCTGTCCCGCCCTCTCTCTTCTATGACGATGGAGCGATGAGAAAAACCACAAAAGCAGACCTTGCAAAAAAACTGGAGTCGCTAGTAGAAGTGATGCAGGAGCTGTCTGACACAACAGAGAAATCTGCATACATCATTGATGGCATGGCTATGCTTCAAAGCCTCCATGATTCAGCCTTCCACACCTTCAGTGAGCTAGCAGAATGCATCCTGAAGAAGATCTTGTCACTTCTGAATAGAAAACAAGAAATGAAATGTGTGGTCCTGGTATTTGACAGGTATGACGGCCCACAGTCGATCAAAGACCTGGAGAGGCAAAGGAGAGGTGCAAGTGATGGAAGGCCTACACATGTTATCACTGGCAACACAAATGTCCCAAACTACAGGAAGTACATGAGGAGTAGTGGAAACAAGACTGTACTGTGCATGTTTGTGAGCAACTACATTGTCACTGCAGCCCCACAGAGACTACACTCAGATGACTCCATCATCTTGGCAGGTGGATTTGACAAAGGTGAGGAGGTGAAGAGCATCTGCACCAGAGTCCTGCACCGGGTCGGGGTTCCGCGGGGCCCCGCCGGGTACCTGCAAAAAAACGTGGGGGTGGGTAAAAAATACACTTCTGTAAATTGGTGGGTCGGGCGGCGGGTAAAAATTAATAAATGCGGACGGGCGGCGGGTGGAACAACGACAACGTATGAGCCTTGTATGTTTTTCTGTTGCACTCAGATGGAGGCAGGGGGTGTGTCTGGCAGGGGGGGGGTGTCTGGCAGGGGGGGTGTCTGGCAGCTGGTCTGACTCGAACAGGAGAAAGGTTTCTGACGCACGTTTTCGCAGTTTGTTTACATAACCGGCATTGTTTCAAGTATGCGCATACTGTGCAATGTGTGACGCTATATGGACTGCACAAAACATTCAAAACTCAGCTGCGGTCAAGGTGATTGATTGGAGACAATACGAGTCGGACAGATAATATAGTAGGCTAACGTTAGCTTCCAGTCAAACATACACACTGGCTGTTTTCATAGCAACAGGCAAGAACATGTCATGGATGGATAGCGTGAAAGTGGAGAGGTTTCATCCCAACGTGGATTTACGTTCCTCCAACAGCAATCATAAAGGCAGTATGGATTATACCGGACATATTGGAAATAGCTGGTAAGTCACTTTGCTTGCTGTAACTGTCTGTGTGTCTGATAGCAGAGCTATCCAGCTGGTTAGTGAGCTAGCAGCTGCTAAAAGCTAATTAACGTACATCAGCTGACGAGTCTCGGCCAGAAAGACTGCTGTTCGCCTCTCGTGTGAAACGGTGGCAGTTTCGTTAGGTTCACTACAAAATGTTTGCACTGCAGATTAACGGTTATTATATATATGCGGTTCCGGGTCGGGGGGCGGGTCTCATGTCTGCGGGGCGGGGTGGGTTGCGGTACTGATTGATCATATGTGCGGGTTCGCGGAGCGGGGCCGGTACTGCACGTCGCGGGGCCGGGCGGAACCGGGTCTTGAAAATCAGACCCGCACAGGACTCTGATCTGCACAGCAGGAGTCAGCAGTTTGACATCACCTCCTGATCACTGTACAGTGATCAGGAGGAGGCAGACACAAGGATGGTGCTCCATGCCATACATCTTGCAGAGTCATACTCCCGCATCATTGTGAGGTCTGATGACACAGATGTGGAAGTACTGCTGATTTATTATGCAAGCAAAGGAATGTTTGGTTAATCTCTAGTGTACATGCATGCAGGCCATGGGATGAGAGAGAGATATGTCCCCATCAACACCATATCAGAGAAACTTGGAAAAGACATGTCTAACTGTCTACCAGCATGTCATGCACTCACTGGCTGTGACACAACAAGTAGTTTGTACAGAATAGGGAAGACAACAGCATTCACCAAACTCAAGACCCATCTCAGCGAGCTCAAAGATCTGGCCCATTTTGGACTCTCTGCCAGCTTGGAAGAGTCTTTGCCAGTCGCAAGACAATTTGCGCTTCTGCTTTATGGAAAAAAGAAAAAGGAAAACGGACTGATGTGCACAAACTTGGATGAACTGAGGTTCATAATTGCATCAACAACAGATGCAGCCTCTGCAAATCTGCCGCCAACAGAGGATGCATTTGGACAACATGTGCAAAGAGCCATGTATCAGACAGCGATATGGTGTCACAGTCACATGCCCAAACCCCTGTTATGGAGTCCTATCGGCAAGGGATGGATTGTCAGAGACGGAGCCATTCAACCAGTCCTATTTACCAAACCTCCAGCACCTACAGAAGTGAGAGACATTACTCACTTGTATTGGAAAGATGCAAACTGTGGAGAGAGTGCAAAGTGCCAGTGCCTCTCTGTTGGCCTCCCCTGTACGGAGTTCTGCACCTGCTGTGCAGAATGTCAAAATGTTTCCCCAAACGTCTCTGAGGAACCTGACATTTGACATTTGTTACAACCTAGCCACTGCATTCAATAACTCAATCCCGGCCGGGCTACAATATTACAGTTTGGTTTGAATGTATCCAATTTACTACTACTATTATTACTACTTGAGGTGTCGTGGGCCTAACTTAACGAAACATCGGTGAAGGAAGGTGCCCACTTGAAAACCCCAATGACATGCTTCATACTGCTGTTGGCTAGGGTAGGTAACTGGTGATTTGTGTCTTGTTTATTAGTTTATTAGTTTGTTAGCCTGTTAGCTTGTTTTATTCTGGATTGGGCTTCTAAATGTGTTTTTCCTCGGATTTTGGCACAAGGGATAGTAACATCTTGTCCTGTGTATTAATTAATAATGATCGCTCTTTTTCTAACACTTAACGTGTGTGTATATTGTGTAAATAGTGTATCCGTCAGTAACCATGTGGTTCAGAGGAATTTTTACCTTATTTTTGACCGGTTTACTACTCTTGGAATGTATCGCATGGGGACAACAGCTGGCGCCAAACGCATGGGGCTATTGTTTACAGCAGAGAACAGCTGTTGGAGCTCAGCTCGGCAAGGAAATAAAATGTTTCCCTAATAACAAACCCTTGGTAACTAAAGACATCAAGGCCATCCTGAACGCCAAGAAAAGAGCATTTAGGTCGGGGGATAGAGATAGGATCAGAGCCATCCAGGGGGAGCTGAAAGTGAGCATCAGAGTGGCAAAGGAGGGCTACAGGTCGAAGCTTGAGGCGAAGCTCCAGAAGAACAACATGAGAGAGGTATGGAGGGGTGTGAAAGCCATTACGGGCTTCAACAGAGCTGGTGGCGGGGGGGTTGATCGGGCCAACGAATTGAATCTGTTTTTCAATAGATTTGATACAGCTGGCCCAGGGGCCCCCTCCCCCGACTCTCCTGACTGCAGCATACAAACAGCAGCCCCCACCACACGGCTCTCCCCCCCCCCCTCCCTCTCCCTCTGGCTCTGGCTGATAGCCCACCTTCCCCTCCCCCTCATCCCCCAGGCTATACCCCGTCACCCAGAGACGAGGCTACACCCCCCCTCCCCCCCCCGAAGGGCTTCAGAGCTGATGATGCCACCCCCCCCCCCCCCCCCCACCCCCACCCACGCTGACCATCACAGCGGACCAGGTGAGGAATCAGCTTATGAGACTACACACAAGGAAAGCAGCTGGCCCGGATGGCGTCAGCCCCATGGTGCTCAAAGCCTGTGCCCCCCAGCTGTGTGATGTGCTACAGCTGATCTTCAACAAGAGCCTGAGTCTCCAAAAGGTCCCCGTGATGTGGAAAATGTCCTGTATCGTTCCTGTACCGAAAAAGCCAAGACCCAGTGGCTCCAACGACTACAGGCCGGTAGCTTTGACGTCCCACATCATGAAGACCCTGGAGAAACTCGTCCTGGAGCAGCTCAGGCCTATGGTCAAACCATCCCTTGACCCCCTCCAGTTCGCCTACCAGCCCCGACTGGGAGTGGAGGACGCTGTCATCTACCTTACCAACCGTGCCTACGCCCACCTTGACAACCCGGCCAGCACTGTGAGAGTCATTTCTTCGACTTCTCCAGTGCTTTCAACACCATCAGGCCGGCTCTACTGGGTGAGAAGCTGACGGCGATGTGATGCCCCCCTGGTGGCCTGGATTGTGGACTACCTGTCTGGCAGACCACAGTATGTGCGCCTGCAGAACTGTGTGTCAGACAGAGTGGTCAGCAATACGGGAGCACCACAGGGGACGGTCTTCTCTCCCTTCTTCTTCACCATCTACACCACGGACTTCACCTACCAGACAGAGTCTTGCCACCTTCAGAAGTTCTCTGACGACTGCGATAGTGGGATGTATCAAAGATGGCGACGACGACGACGATGAGTATCGGGATGTGGTGGCCAACTTTGTCACATGGTGTGAGCAGAACCACCTGCAGCTCAATGTGTCAAAGACAAAGGAGCTGGTGGTGGACCTGAGGAGGGTCAAGGCTCCGGTGACCCCTGTTTCAATCCACGGGGTCAGTGTTGACATAGTGGAGGATTACAAGTACCTTGGAGTGTACATTGACAATAAACTAGACTGAGCTAAGAACTCTGATGCACTCTACAAGAAGGGGCAAAGCCGTCTCTACTTTCTGAGACGGCTGAGGTCCTTCAACGTCTGCCGGACCATGCTGAGGATGTTCTATGAGTTGGTAGTGGCTAGTGCCTTCCTTTATGCTATTGTGTGCTGGGGCAGCAGGCTGAAGGCAGCGGATGCCAACAGACTCAACAAACTGATCCGTAAGGCCAGGGACATTGTGGGGCTAGATCTGGGCTCTCTGACTGCGGTGTCAGAGAAGAGAACGTTGTCCAGGCTACGCTCCATCATGAGCAATGACTCGCACCCACTCCACGGCGTGCTAGTCAAACACAGGAGTACATTCAGTGAGAGACTGATTCCACCTAGATGCAACACGGAGAGGCACAGGAAATCATTCCTGCCTGTGGCCATTGGTCTATTTAATGCCTCTCTTAAAAGAGCACCTCGGAGACGCTCAGTCTCCCTGAGACTGAGCCAGCCGATAGGCTAACTGAAATAAGTGCCTGGCTGAGCCACGTGTAACGTATAGGGCAAGCCGAATAATAATAATAATAATATAAGTTCAGTGTGCAATAAAGACAATTGGCACGTAAGGTATACTTACTCTACGTATTTTGCTTACTTAGACGTATTCCACTTATTTTGCTCCTATCGCATTTAATACTGTTTATTCCATGCTATGTTGTGTTCTTCTTATTCTTCTTATTCTGCTTATTTTACTATCGCATTTACTACTGTTTATTTTATGCTATGTGTGTTATGTGAGCGAGCTACTGTAACTTGTCCTAATTTCCCCCTGGGGATCATTAAAGTCTTTCTGATTCTGATTCTGATGTATTTTCAAAATACAAAATACGTATTTGTATCTCAAATACATTTTTCAGACCAGTATTTTGTATTTGTATTGTGATACATTTTTTGAGCAAGTATTTGTAATTTGTATCAAAATACTTTATGATGTATTTTCGCCCATCTCTGATGATGGCACTGTGTGAATAAAAGCTGACTGTAATAAAACTGATTGCATTCTAATCAATAAATATTATATCATAAGGAAGTAGGCTACAGCTAGACAGTAAACTGCATATGCAATATAGATGAAAACAACTACGGTATACATACATATCAAGACAAAGACAAAGTAACGTTATGCAGCAGAAGCAGAAATGATTGACACTTTGGCAACGTTAATTTGCTCAGACTTGCAGTAGGCTACATGAGGTTTCCAAGTAAACTTGGACTCAACGGAGCTACTGCGCAGAATCTGGTTCACTGATCTGGCAGGATTTCGGCTTCACTCGACCTTGCTGGGCGGAGATAGCCATCATCTCTCCATATTTAATATAACTCAATGGTCACAACAAGTCGTGAACTCGAAGCATCTTCTCGGATGTCCGACAGCACCTGAAGGTACCTGAAGGCAGCAGCACCACTCGTTCTCGCGCACGAACGATGGACTAGGCGCATGCGCTTAGAGGACGGGGGGAACCGTGGCTCCGTTAGCATCCCGAGCTAGCGGGCTAGAGTGGCCGCTGTACTGCGTGCGCACCACTGTAAAGGCAGAAAGCTATCGGTGACTTCAGATATCCCCAGCTAATCCAGCTAGCCCTCCACGCTCTCCCCGGAATTTATAAGACAACGTTAATAGCCTGCACTGCCACCGTGCAAGACAGATAAGGAGAGCTGCGTTGCGTGTGAACATCATCCTTCCCTTCCTCTCCTCTCTCCTCCTCTCCTCGCATGCAGCATTTCTCTGTCTGCTGTTTTCAGTAACGTTACCAGCGTTGCTTTGCTTTTCGACTAGTTGTGAGGATGAGGTTGCCGACTAGCAGACATTGCGTGGTGGAAGGAGATGGCAAGAAGAAGGACCAGGCTCCCCCGTTCAGAAACCCATTTGTGCACGTCTTGAAATTCAGCCCCCTGGAGAAGGCAAAGGTAACGTTATGCCTCCACTAACTAACGTTAGCCAGTCAAATGTACTGTTTTATTTAATTACATACGACGTGCCGGTTTTATTATTCGTGGAACATGATCAATGTTAATGCTCAGCTGAGAGCCTATCACTTGGCCATTTTTCTCGCTTGCATGTGAGCCAGCTGAGCTAATGTTAGCTAGCTAACACGCACACACGCACGCACACACACGCACGCACGCACGCGTTGCTCGGCTCTCTTCCTCTTCTGTCTTGCAGCCTTGCTCTGATGCTGCTGCTGGCAAGTCTTCCAAATCTGTTCAATTACTGTTTACCCAACGAATCAGAGAGTCTGCTGAACTGGTTGTGCTCCCGCATGCATATATGCTACTTGGAGATTAGCCCGCCTCTCTGGAATTCGCTAACCATCTACCACGTTAGTCAGATAACATTCTGATTTAGATACCCGAGCATAGCTGCGATTGTTGGGCCTAGCTTGTTACTTGTTTCCAAACACAAGGATGGGGTTTCTCAGTTGAGTGAGTCTGTGGGTGTACAATCCCCATTAATTTCCAGCTGTTTAAAGTCGAGCTGAACCCAAGAATGACTTTTCTTTTCTTTTAGTTCAAATACCTGGGTATGCAGTGCACCTATTTAATAATGTATGCAAAACAAATCACAACAATCTAATTTCTTTAGTTTTTCACACTTTTTCACATCAAAAGTTCGTTTTTCAAGATTTAATTGATAACAGTAATTTACAGTTTGCTGACGTCACCCATTACCCTGCTGAAAAAACCAGCATGCACCAGCATAGCTTTTTATGCTGGTGTACCAGCATCCCAGCATCACATGCTGGGATGCTGGTAAATTTGTTGTGTTTTGAAAACACAACAAGTTATGCTGGTGTACCAGCATCCCAGCATGGGATGCTGGTGGTGTGACCAGCATGGGATGCTGGTGGTGTGACCAGCATGGGATGCTGGTGGTGTGACCAGCATGGGATGCTGGTGGTGTGACCAGCATGCAATGATGCTGGTATGCTGGTGGTGTGACCAGCATCCCATGCTGGTCACACCACCAGCATGGGATGCTGGTGGTGTGACCAGCATGCGATGATGCTGGTATGCTGGTGGTGTGACCAGCATGGGATGCTGGTCACATATGCTGGTCTTGTGACCAGCATGGGAAGCATACACCAGTACACCTATGCTGGTGTGCTGGTGTGACCAGCATACACCAGCTATTCTGGTGTCAAAACACAACATGCTGGTCTATGGTTGAATGCTTGTTAACCAGCACCCCATGCTGAGAGTAGTCAGACCAGATAAACATCACAAAAGTAATCTTTCTTGAACTAGTTAAATGAAGACTATTTCAGGTTTACATAACAATATAATTATTTATTAAATAAAAGCAACACAGAGAGGGAGTGGGAGAGAGAACCGCACATACAGCAGTGCACCTGAACAGTCAGCCTGTACCTGTCTTTATGTCAAAAGTATTAAAAGTAAAAGTGTGACTCAACTCAATTAATGTGCTGAAGGCAATTAAAGACTCATTACAATTAAACTCAATTAAATAATAAAACTACTGACTAATTAACAATAACACAACAAACAGGCAACATCACCCGACAAGAAAAGAGGTCACCCCAGGAACAGCTGGAGAAGAGGTGTGCAGGCAGAAATGTCTGGGAGCAGGCTCAATTGGGGAGAACAGGGAAGAACCGCCAACCACCGACATTTTGTCAATAGCCTATGCTCCCTTGAGGAGCAAAGGCCTTAAGTCAAATCAGAAGTAGAGAATTCCACTGAAAAACAATGCAGATTTATTTTGCACAAAATCTCACAATCCTAAAAACAGGCATTCATTTACCGTAATTAATTAATTTCAGTTATTGAGAGTTGATTTGAGTTCAGTCGTGGACCAGTGATGTCATTCACAAATCACAACTTAAATCAACTCTCAATAACTGTCAAACTAAATGAATGCCTGCAAAACGGTTTACAGTTTTTGGATATGTGTGAGATTATGTGCAAAATAAATCAGCATTGTTTTTCGGTGGAGTGTCCCTTCAAGTGCTATTCTTTGCTTGTTTGTTTATGTCCATTATTTTCTCTGTGATGTACCATCCAGGCTTCCCCACTCGAGCTTCCACATCTGCTTCACCCAGGTTTTGGTTCTGGAGCCATTCTTTGTATCAAACTGAAAAGCAAACAGAGATAAATTAGTGGCAGAGTAACACTGTTCTTTGGTCAATATTTCAACTGCCATTTGAAAAAGTGCTACACAAAAGTGACGCATGAGCTACTTTAAAAATTATTTCACTGTACTGTCTGCCCAGGGTCTAGCTGTACAAAGACCTTTCTGGCTCACAGCCCGATTGGTCCCAAGTTCCCAACACATTTTAAAATTCATCTTGAAGTTGATAAGTCAGATACTGTAAGTGGGGGCGTTAAATCGCACCTTTCTGATCCACCTTGGAACCTGGTAAAACAGCTCATCCATTCCAGACACATTACAATTTGGTAAATAAGAGTCCAAATGCAGTGACACATGCATTAGGTTCCATGGGATCATGGCATCAGCTATGTGCACAAATCATTTATTTAACAAGCCAGTCACCTTTAATTAAAACTACAGCCACCCACAGGATATGTCCATCTAGATCGTTTTGGTGTGAGTTGCTGAATTTTGGAGACACCGGCCATGTTGTGGTGCTCAAAGCACACACAAAAAATAAAAATAAAATAAAATAAAATAAAATCCTTTCCAGAAAGGATAAAAAGCAAGTAGGCCTAGAGGACCACAGGAATAGGTTTTTGGAGAAAAGAAAAGTTCTCAACTTACTTAACAGATTAATGTGTGTCCTCCACTGGCTGTTTCTCCCTCAATGTATGATATCTCATCGAAAACCTGCACACACACAGTATATAGACAAAGAGACAGTGTCCATTAGAAAAGCATGTGTGAAAAGCAGCACTTGCCCCTCCCTCATTACCACCACTGAGGTGCCCTTGAGCAAGGCCCTTAACCCCTTAATGTGTGTGTGAGTGCGAGCAGGGCCCACTTGAAAAAGAGATGGAAATCTCAATATGGTTACATCCAAGATCTACAGAGCATTACAGGGAAACAGTTTAGTGACTGTAATATTTGCACAATTGAAAAGTGAAACCCAACGAAAAAGGTCTGGGTCAGTTTCTCTAGCTTTACTTTACACATCACAAATACCAGGTAAGGTAGAGCTTTCCCCCTGTTTTCATATTTATACAGTAATTAAATCAGCTCCACCATTAAAGTCGAAGTGAACCGGAACGGAATGCACCAGCGCGAGCGTCAGACACTGAAAACGAATTGAGAGGCGGACCATATACGTGTCGATGATTTGATTTGACAATTCTGAGGACTGGCTTTGGGATTGGCCAATCCTGGCGTGTTCCACCCGCAAATCCAGTGGGATTCAGCCTGTTGTCATGCTACACGAGTGGGATCCGCAGAGTACCAGGGAGCCAGCTGCTTCGTGCGGGGAGAGCGGACAATCCGATTCATAGGTGCTGCCCGCCCGCCTGGAATCTCCGAGAGACGACCCCTGACAGCCAGGGAGGCTGTCAGGCTCGGAGGCGCGCGCCATTATCGTTATAAATGTAAATAATATTCCTGGAATGCGTGTTTTAACGAGCCAGTTACATTTCTTTGCATTCTTAGACATTACCGTTTGATTTAGTTTGCATAATTGCTCAAGTTAGTAGTTAGTTTATGGGCTAGAAACTCTGCCAGATGACAGGCACTAGGCGCCATTTTCGCCTTCATTTGGAAGAGAAAATGATCCTGTAATTAAGATTTGATTGACAGCTGAACCAAAATACTAAACTAAATACTAAACCAAAATACTAGCCTGTTACAATATAGAATTATCACCCAGCCTGAGCCATAACGCCACCACAAGCGCGCGCACGCACGCACACGCACGCACGCACACACACACACACACACACACACACACACACACAGAGCTGAAGGTGAGAGCAGCGATCTATCACGGTAAAAACGTGTTCCCCCCTCAGCTTCCATAATCAGCGGCCCCTCTCCTTCTTACAAGTAATTGACTAACGTGAATAACCTCTTTCTGTCGTAGTAAATAACACACAAGTTAAGCCTACTTCACTCACCTCCACAAATAATCTGCTTCAAGCCGCCGGTTCGTTGTTTCTGGAGTTTATTTGAAGACCGGAGCAGTGAGTGCTGTACTGACAATTGACAAATGGTGCAGACAGGTCCAGCCGCGCGAAAGTTTGGAGATGGTCTCGCGCAGCATATCAGAGGCGTAGTGATACTCAGTTCCATAAAATAGTTCCAATTGAATGGAGGGTATGCAGCACGGACGTCACTTTCCCACTGGAACATGCCCCCTCAATCGGGACTGGCAAAACCTAAAACCTATGGGCAAAACATTCAGCAGGTTCTCTGTTGTTTGGAGCAGCAGGTGTCATTAATCTAGGCTGATTACTGCATTCAAAATCAGTCTTGCTGTCACTCAGTGGGCGTGACCATGCAGTGACTTCTGCCTGTGACATCACGTGCATACCCTCTATATGGGAAAACTGGCCTCAGAAATGAGTCTGACCCACGGCCACCTAGAGTTTATATTAATTAAAGCCTCTGTTACAGTAGAAAACATAACATAGCTTGAAAGTAATAATAGTAATAATAATGACAACAACAACAACAACAACAATAATAATAATAATAATAACAATAACAATAACAATAAAGGTAATAATAATAATAATAATAATAATAATAATAATAATACATTCATGTGTAATGTTATTTTAAAGGACTATGCTTGATATAGAATTGCATTAGCCTCTTGTATTGTGTTATATTAGCCTGTTACCCTGTAAGGTGTTTTGTTGGGCATGGTTAAAACTTTTTTCTTGTGTGTTGCGTTATTTGTTGCTTATGTTATAACTTGGCCCTGTACCATTTATTTTATCTGGCAAGCTGTCAATGGAGGCCAGAAGACGATACAAAATATAAAAAAGAAGGCATATAACCCTAGCCTGGGTAAACCCAGCCTCCACGTGACCTGCTCTCAGACCTGCTCTGCTCTCGTAGTGACTGAGAGCAGGTCTGAGAGCAGGTCATGTGGAGGCTGGGTTTACCCAGGCTAATATAACCCACCCTATAACCCATAGGGGATGGGTGATGGGCCAGATTGTTTCCCAAACTTTTTCACATGGAGGTCCCCTAAACTAGACCACAGACCCCCAATTTTGTGCCAGGGTCCCCCATCCAATAAAACTTTTGCTTTTAGATGTTTTCCTCATGGTTGCCATGGCAGCCATTTTACTTTCCACTATAACCTAATTATTTTTGCATCAAATCTCCTGAACCAAACATGATGACAGAAAAGGTGATGTCTACCCCTTACTGTATGTTTTCATGGTATGATCCAGTGTAGGAAATTAGCCAGGGGCAAGGCCAAATATGCTCTAATAAATCTCAGAATGCACCAAAAAAACATGATCAAGGGGCAAAAATTGTCCCCAAGATTTTGATAGGCCTAATTATATTCTCATTACATTAATTACATTTTCATTTGCTTATCTAACACACACTAACACAATTAACTTTTGTAAAACACCCCAAAAAGGGACCTAGGCTTGGCCTGGACACGAAAGTTAAAATTAAATCCATGCCATGGACCAGCAGGGTACAGGGGAGGTCATTTCCATTGTGGAGCACTTCACAATCTCCTCCACCAGCATGACCATGCTGGTCAAGCAATCCCCAGCACAACCATGTTGGTCCACCAGCTTCACCATGCTGGTCCAGCAACTTCACCAGCTTTACCATGCTGGTCCACCAGCTTCATCAGCATGACCATGCTGGTCCACCAGCTTCACCATGCTGGTCCACCCGCTTCACCATGCTGGTCCACCAGCTTCATCAGCATGACCATGCTGGTCCACCAGCTTCACCATGCAGGTCCACCAGCTTCACCAGCTTCACCATGCTGGTCCACCCGCTTCACCATGCAGGTCCACCAGCTTCACCAGCTTCACCATGCTGGTCCACCTGCTTCACCATGCTGGTCCACCAGCTTCATCAGCATGACCATGCTGGTCCACCAGCTTCACCAGCTTCACCATGCTGGTCCACCAGCTTCACCATGCTGGTCCACCAGCTTCACCATGCTGGTCCAGCAACTTCACCAGCAAGGCCATGGTAGTTTACCAGCTTCACCAGCAAGCGTTAGCTGGTGGACCAGCAAGGTAATGCTGGTCCACCAGCATCAGACCAGCACTAACCAGCATAGACCAGCATCAGACCAGCACTAACCAGCATAAACCAGCATAGACCAGCAAGAAATTCATGCTGGTCTATGCTGGTTTTTTCAGCAGGGATCAAATTTCTACCCCAATCATCATAACCAATCATATCACGACATGCAGCTGTCAATCAAATCTTCATTTCTGGATAATTTTCTCTTCCAAATGAAGTCGAAAATGGCGCCTAGTGCCTGTCATCTGGCAGAATTCCTATCCCATAAACTAACTACTAACTTGGCCAATTGTTAGAAACATGACCAAAAAACAAAAACTATAATCTCTAAGAATGCAAAGAAATGTAACTGGCTCGATAAAACGTGCATTCCAGGGATATCGTATCGTTACAGCAGCGATAATGGCGCGCGCATCCGAGAGCTTGGTTGTTGGGGGTTGCACCTCGGAGATTCCAGGCCGACGTGCTGCACTCTCCGCTCGGCAACACGAAGGCAGCTGGCTGCCTGCGGCTCGCTGAGCTCCACTCCTCCCGTCAAAAGGCTCTTCCCGAGGGGAGCGCCACAACACACTAATCCCACTCGATTTGGAGGCGGAACACGCCAGGATTGGTCAAAGCCCAATCCAGTCCCCAGAATTGTCAAATAAAATCATCGACATGATACTATGACCCGCCTCTCAACCTGTCATCTTAGACAAACTTATGTTTTCAGTCTGAAACTGACTCATTATGCACGTGACGAACAGGTTCAGTTCCACTTTCAACACCCCCCCCCCCCCAATTATCCGCTGCTTTGTCACACTCACACATCTTTGTTGCATCCTATTCAACCAACACATGTGGAGGGGTGATGAAGGAATGGAAAACTGACGGTCATGCTCAACATTTTTCAGTTACAACTAGCCTACATTATCTTCCCCAGCTGTAAAATTCACACTTGACCAGCCACTTGATTGAATGCATTAATTAATTCAATAAGTTGCAAAGGCAGCTATCCATGATTTGATTTGATTTGATATGTTTATTTGCAAAGGGACAGTGCAAGTTAATGAACAAGACTCCAATGTATTACAGCAATGTATTACAAAAAAGCTTGTAAACAAGCCAGATTATAGCCAAGGCTAGTTTCCATCTGTTGTCCCTCAGGAGATGTTACCTGGAATCATAAAACATCTAAAGACATACAAACATTGGATTAAGACAACTATGACAGTAGTGCTAATAGCAAATTAATATAGTACTAGCAATAGCAAAAGAAAATAAAAAATAAAAAAATACGGGTCATGTTGCATGATGGGGAAAAATACATGTATGTACAAATCACAATAACGCTTGAATACATAATGTAAATACAATTATTTCACTGCTATCCATATAACAATCCATAAAACATAAAACATAACACATACTGCTCAATAGCCCCAACGTGACCCTACTACTGTACTCCGTATATTACAATATACTCGTACAGCAGTCAGGGTCACACAGCCTTCTCATAGGCAATAAGGGGGAAAGGCTGTTCAAAACGCTCTCCTACCCGGCTCCGACTCCGATTGCAGATCCAAAGATATGATAGTCCTCCTACGGAAGCCAGTAATTTACCCGGTGCTGTTAAAATGATACTGTAAGGAAGTTTGTGTGCTTGCCTTGTGTGAAGTTGCTGGATCTTAGGTAAGGGCTCACGGGTAGGGATGCATTGATTATAAATTTTGATGTACGATTATAGTCTGAGAAAAAAACCACGATTATCACGGTTTCACGATTATTGTTATGGACGTATAAAAATCACATGAGCATTCTCTAAATAGAGGTTTTATTGTATTTCCCCCACAATCTTAACAGTTGCTGCCTTCCGGAATACTAATGCACGATATGGATTTTTACAGCCGATAGTATAGGCCTACGCTAACCGATAAATATTCTCCTGGCCAATAACCGATACGATAAACATACTATGTTACTTTTTTCACATTTTTGTATTTAAAAAAATAAGTTCTTAACCTGTATTTTATGCACACCTGGGATTAAAAAAAGAAGAAAGGGCAGATGTAGTGAGCAAAGATGGATGATTTAATATTCCATGGCTCTGACCTAAACAAATCTAACTGACATCACTATTGTGAACATAAAACAAACAACATTTCTGATATAATATGATTGTATTAGTAAAGTGTATCACTCAATACTCAATACAAAAAATATTTTATTATTATTTTATAGAAGCGAAAGCCTATAGCTGCTTAGTCTGCAGAAAAAAACACAAAAGGCATAGTAACTTAGACTCTTATTGGCATGTTACTGGCAACTAAATGTGCCGTCTGAATGTTGCATTGGGGTCAGTTCTATTGAAGTGATGATGGGGCAGGCATGGAAAGCCTCACTATAAGCCATCATGTGTCGTTTCACTTTTTACTGGAAAATGCTCCTCTAGATTAAAGAAAGGACACTCTGTGGTGTTGACTGGTGTTTGTTATGTAAATGTGCGCATTTGTTTTCCTTGTCTCAGTCAGATCAGGACTGCCAAGCAGCTAGCTACGTTAGCTTCACGTTATTAGGCCTACATGTAACGTTAGCGGGTTGCTTTTGGAGTTGACACAAACCCTTGATGTTTGTTTTCGTGTAAAGCATGAGGTTCTCTATGGTTTAGGCCAGCGCTGGGAGCATGAAGTGCTTTAAATGCGGGGATGTTTGGTCACAACGAGGTTGAGGAACTATGTACGCTAGGCCATGGCCAGCTAGCTAACATTAGCCACAACAGCTAACGTTAACGTCAATGACTGTATGTTAACGCTAAACAAATCCGCTGCCTCCTCTCCACGTTTGGTTTAACGTAACACCAGCTCAGACTTTCGCCTCATCTCAGAAACCTTGCGGGACATGTATTGCAACATTTATTTTGGTGCTGGCGTCCATGGCTAGGCTACAGACTGGCTACTACTGTGAGACATGGCAGCTGCCTGTGTTTGGTGCCTCCGCTAAATAGTCCGTGCGGAAACGAAGCGAGAGAGACAGCCAGGTAAGGTTCCTCTCCTTCCAGCGCCGTCTGCGCCGCATGGGAGTTTAAACTGACGGACTGTTGTGAAACAAAACACTCGGTGTAGCGGAGCCTCTGCGGTTATATAACCGTGACGTTTTAAATCGCGGTTAATAGTCAAACCGGTTAACCCCTGCATCCCTACTCACGGGCAGTGATCGATTAGAACCACAGAGATGTCTTTCAGGCTAATTTATTTGGAATATCAGGCAGAAGCAGTATACAGAGTGGCATACAGATTGCAGAAAGGGGAACAGGACAATACATATCATAGCAGAACAACACCTTTATAATCCCCCCACATTCGAGGTATGACATTGTTGGTGATGTAGTCTCTTAGAACAGACGAGTTGGCTTCCGCAATTTTCAAATGCTTCCGCCATACCGTCTGTACTTCGTGAGGGAGAATCATGCACCAACCGGAATGGGAAGCAGAAAGGCGGGTCTTCCGCTCATTAGTCCAATCAGAATTTTTTTAAGGCGGGTTTTCCGCTAATTAGTCCAACCAGAATTTTTTTCCGTGGACAGACGTGTCGTGATTGGTCGGATTTTGTCGAACTTCCTAACAGTCTGATGGTTTTTTTCCCAACTTCCTTGTGCATGTTCTGGGGGTGTAACGTACAGACTATATAGCTGCATTCGCCGGATGTAGATGAGACAGTCTGTTTTAACTCATTCATGGCCAGTTTAGGACTGCCAATATTTAGCACAGGCCAAAGATTTTCATAATTGTTGGTCATCTTTCAAGACCCACAGTAAATTATCTACCGTAAATTCCGGACTATAAGGCGCACCGGAGTATAAGCCGCAGCAGCAAAATTGCCTGTTTGTTACATATATAAGCCGCACCGGACTATAAGCCGCGGGTGTTTTAATGTTTTTTTTTTTTTTTTTTTTTTTATTGTGTTTTAACACTTTGAGTGCCACGGCCCTTGGGCAAAAGGTTGCTTGCTGTGCCACATAGGCCGCAATGCATTTTAAAACAGTCATATAATTTCTTTAATAATTACTATGTAAACACTGAACACGCACAAATAACGATGAGACTCTCTTCTATCACCTGCAAAAAAAAGTTTATTGATCCCATTTTCCGTTCTTTAGTTATGAGCCGGAGAAGATAGCTTGATTGAAGCAAAAACACCCCTTTTTTTCTTTTTCGCATGCTTCCAGTTCGGAATAATAAGGCTGATTATGCGAATGTGCTGTTGCAGCGTACACGGAGGTGCTCAGTTGTGACAGTGGATGCTGCTGCTCGGGGCACAGCTGGCGTTGTGCTCGTTGTGCTTCATGCACGTCGATGCATACGGACGGGTGCGATGCGATTTCCTCCTTTTCCCCAGTGACTATTTCTGTGTGTTTGGCTCCTTTTTCTCTGATCAGGAGAGTGCTGTCGCCACCTAATGGGTTTGTAAAATAGGTTATCGACCTCCAATAGCTACAATATTGTTAGAGGCGACGTAAGAAGCTTAGATCGACACCCCCCCGTCAAAAAAACAATTTGGATTTACTGACGCCATTTGGCGTCGCTGGCACTCTACGGTAAATTTCTACTGACGCCATATGGCGTCGCTGGCACTCAATGTGTTAATGTTTAATTACCATATGTAAGGGTTCGTGCACAGAGGGGATTGTCGGGAAAGAGATGGCTGTTTGAGGAAGCTCCCATTTATTAACATTTCAACAAAACAACATAACACAACACCACCTGTGTTTTTTTTTACAGTGCACACAGTGTCCGCGGTGTGGTGAAAAGAGGGCAAGAGAGGAAATTAAAACAGAAGTGGATTTATAGTTAGAAAGAGTGCTAAAGAAGAGAGAATTCCGTTTTTTATTTATTTTTTTGCTGAAAAAATCCATAGATAAGCCGCATGGGCCAAAAAACGGGGAAAAAGCCGCGGCTTATAGTCCGGAATTTACGGTATTAGCACCAAAGTGATTTGCAATACCTCAAAATGAAGATGTACGTCTCTGGATTCACCAGGAAAAAAAAAGTGAGCTTTTAGCATGTTCTGTACTCTACTTACAGCCATTTATATACACCCTGTTTTCACCAAAAAGGTCTCTCTGAGAAGACAAACAGGAGAAAAGGCAATTTTTGTAGAAGACACAATCTCAGGCAGAACTCGCTCTCAATTCTTTTATTTTGAACTGTATTGACATCAGACATGTAAATATTATTCGTTATGACACAAATGACAAAAAAAAATATATATATATATATATATATATATATATATATACATGAAGTGCTTTTTTTACATTCAACAATACAGTTTACTCAGTGTGAGTGAGTGTACAGACAGACAGACAGACAGACAGACAGACAGACAGACAGACAGACAGACAGACAGACACACACACACACACACACACACACACACACACACACACACACACACACACACACAGAGAGTTCTGTAGCCTGTACTACAAAGCAAGATTAGTGGTTTAGCGAGGTAACTTCAGGTTTAACCCTGGTTTAGCCGTACTACAAAGCAAGTTAACTTCTAATCACCATGGCAACTCATGCTGCAAAGCTAACCTGGTCCCGACCAGGTTAGCTTCAGAGGATAAGATCAAAATCCATGACAGACCCATATAATCGGCTCTCTGGAGTCACTCAGCATTCATATAAGATTGCCATATGAAAAATAGATTGCAGTCAACTGAGAATAGAACAAGAAAAACATTTGTGGCTCTGTAGGCTACATAATTAAATTAAGCCTACTTACCACTTTATGTCTTAACAGCTCAACGATGCGTGGAGAAATATGATCACTATTAATCACGCAGCGCATATCATACACAGAGCTAGGCATGGGTCGATTTCCGGTTTTTTCGGTTCGGTATACGAGCCCAAACCGGTTTGATCACGTGCAAACCGAAAAACCCTTTTTTTTTTTTTTTTTTTTTTTTTTTTTTTTTTTTTTTTTTTTTTTGCCAGTCCATTCTGATTGCACTATTGTTCGTATTAGCCTCTTCTCAAGTTGCACTAGTAGGCAAAAGTCTTATTTTGTTTATTATGTTGATGTTTGAAGAAAAGTTAAGCTGAATAGTTATGAGAAATAAAAACAGTGTGTTGTTACAGTTAAAAGGTTCTGCTTATTTGTATTCAGTGTTCGTGCTGGTTGGCAGCATACCAGCTTAGAGGTGCATTATCGCCACCAACTGCAGCCGCTTTGATACGTTTTTTTGGGGAATATCGAACCGGTTTCAAAATGTTCAAACCGACCCATGCCTAGGCCCTATATTGTGTGAATTTGTGAGTTTTGATGTTTATAAGGCAGCTCAGCTGTAAGCCAATCCATTCTGATTGCACTGCTTGTGTTTTTATTAGCCTTTTTCTCAAGTTGCACTATAGGCAGAAGTCTTATTTCATTTATTATTTTGATGTTTAGAAGAAAAGTTGAGCTGAATAGTTATGAGAAATAAATACAGGGTGTGTTTGTTACACAGGTGTCCTGCTTCTTTTTATTCAGTATCATTGCTGGTTGACAATACCAGCTTAGAGGTGTATTATCGCTATCAGGTGGACTGAAGTTGCACTACAGACAGTTATGGGCCACACTCGGGAGCCCTGCTTGAAAGATTTTTTTTTTTTTTTTTTTTTTTAATTACAAAAAAAAATCGGTATACCGGTTCGATCCGGTTTAGACGGCAATATCGAACCGGTTTTAAAATTTTCAAACCGACCCAGCCCTACACGGAGCCTCAAATGGAGTGAGGGTGATATTCTCCTACATGCCAGAAAAGCCTATACATATAATATAGATATGGGATAAATATGGGATAGCCCCAATAGGCTACTAAATATGCAGGCTATTCTTGCATGTTTCAGCTGGAACTGTGTCCTAGGCTGTATGCCAATATATGCGCAAAAATAGGCTACCGTAGTTTTTATCAATGAAAACTATGCCCACATCGTCTCAATTCAGTTCAGCAGTTTTCTCTTTTATATTAGGCATCAGCATTATCATTATTTTATATATTAATTATTCGATCAGTGCAACTACACACATAATGAGTGATAGAGATCATTATTCATTGAGCATGCGTTTCTAAATCTATGGTCTAAATAGGTTTACAGATTGTGGAAATTTATAGGCTGAGATTACACATTTAAGGGACAGAAATCGCTGATCAAAGTAAATCAAATGACTGATGTGAATACAAGCGGCAGCTTTAGCAGTCCTTCAGCAGACTATATCCAACGCAGATTTTCATTCTGACATAGGTTACATTAAATATCCGCTAAAACTCTGATCACGCACTGCGCTTTCATTGAATGAGGAAATGGGTGTGGGCGTGGATCAACTCAGCTGTTCATAATGTGATTGGCTAGCGCACCTCTTTCGCGTGGACGCGCGCCTGTGCACGAGCGAAAAACGTGCGCGTGCACAGGCAGATCCCAGATAAAGCCAGCTTCAGTTATCGAGTAGAAAACCAGCGTCGTAGTATCGTTAAACTAGATAGCTTTGATCCTGTTCAGTCAAACCAGATCAAAGTGACAGATCGCGGGTCTGTTAAGACAGCTTCGTAGTACAGGCTACTGTCCACAGCTGCTGCTGGATCGCACCTCTTCCCAGGGAAAACTACTGATCGCCCCGCAAATTAGCATAGGAGGGGAACACCAAACTGGTTTGAGATCAGCGTCTAGCCTCCTCTGCCTCTGCATTGTTTTCCTCTTCTCGTTCGGGCTGGGACGAATGCTGCGACACAGGAACGGGGTCGGCTTGGCTTTGGGACCAGGCGCTGGAACCGGATCGATCATGTTGGTTTGACTACCGCGAACAAATCAATCCAGGTTCGCCCTGCAGCAGAGGCGACCAGCGCAGCGCGCCGAGGGGTGTTTCAATGGCGTTTCTCCTCTATGCAACAGGCAGCGTTTCTCCGTTTTCTCCTCCTCTTCCATTTCAAAACAACAGCTGCGGTATGTGTTTGATAACGTGTTGTCGGCTTGACTTTGAGGCTAGGGACCTGATAACATGTCACAGGCTGGGGAAGTCTTTGAACTACGCGCTGTACTAATAAAAACAAAAACACGTCAAACACGTCATTGGCCCTCTGGGCTATTCCTGATAACACGTCAAAGACGTCTTTGGCCATGAATGAGTTAAGAGACTATTGGTGATGTCACAACGTCCGGGGAGGTATGACATCATCGATGACCTCACAAAGTCACGTCTGCCATCACAGTCAGCCTAGACCGTCTGACATCGCTGATGACCTCACAGGGGAACCTCTGACATCACCGATGACCTCACGAGGTGAACTCTGACATCATCATCGATGACGTCATCATTGCGTCGTTGGCGCCTTGGTTCGTGGACGTCAATTGCCCCAAGAACAGGCCTGATGGTGGGCCATTACGGAGCATTTTCTACAGATACTGCTGCGTGAAACAACCGTTTAAAAGCAGTCTTTGCATTAGGGATGCCACGGTGTGAACATTTTCACACCCGACTAATAAGCACGTGACGTCACCGGTATTACCGGTTACACCGCCAAAAAAAAAAAAAAATCAATAGCCTATCTTTTTTCCTCCCTTCTGTTTAGGGTTAATGTGTCACCATGTGCACAAAATGGCAAATAAAAATAATAATTGCAAAGACATGTAAATATAGTAGCTTAGTGAACATTTATTTAGCCTACACTGATTTATGAATGATATACTTGCAAATCTAGAGCGCAGCAGCGCTTCACTTTACTTTGTTTGATCTTTAGCGCTAGGATCAATCATTAGATCTTCCCGACCCTGTTTCAACAACATGAATGCATAGAAGGTTGTTTTATTTTTTATTTTTTTTAATGAAAAACACAACAATAGATACAACAGTGAACAGTGCAATTAGAACCTCTCAAACAATATAGGGTAGGCGGCTATTACATAACAAAGACCGATGACGGGCAGCACAGCTGCAGACACATCCCGTGATGCTCTATAAAATAAGACAAATAAATGAGCTACACTATCTTAAATAATATATTATATACATTGTAAACAAGTGAAATTAGCAGCAAAAATTTTGGAAACAAAAAAATACAAAATAAAAAATAGGCTATGAAAAAAGCCTTCCACACATGCAGGCAAGCCAGTTTTCAAAACGAATGCTTGCTTTGCTATAACATAAATAAATTGCACCGTTTTAAATGGAGAAATTAACTATAATATAATATATATATAATACAACAACAACAACAACAACAACAACAACAACAACAACAAGGTGCTGCTGAGGTGCGGCACGGCCGCTTTCTTAAGGCCAAAGTCATAGGCTATACCTTACATGCAGGCTTTCAAAATTAGATAATATATAGCTTATAAAAAAATAAAATTAATTTGCACTTTGGCGGCAGGCTTTCAAAATGAGAGAAAAATATAGGCTATAGCCAATAAAAAATAAAATAAAATGCCAATTTGGCGACAGCCGACACAGCCCGGCCGACACGGCTTTATAGCCTACATATTCTTTGCTAGGAAAACCAGCGTATTCACCTTGTCTGGTTTAAGAATGGATCTTTTGGCGGTGACTATGTTCCCAGCCGTGCTGAAGACCCTCTCCGATGCACAGCTTGTTGCACAGATGCAAAGGTATTTCCTGGCCACCTTTGCCAGCAGGGGAAGCCTTGGTTCATTGACTTTCCACCAGATGAGAGGATCCTCCTCACATATCCTTTGCAGAGATACTTTGTCACAGCATCAGTGCAAGTGTTTTTTGATTGATTGATTGATTGATTTATTCGATGAATGACAAAAAAGTAGAGCACATCATACACAGAAATATAAAGGCCACTCATACATCACCATCAAGGATAAAAACACAATAAAGTCCGAGGACTTGTTTCCATTGTGGTCCTTGGTCTCGGACAGACAACTCAGACCAACATAAAAACAGGCATAACAACAAAGAAACATAAAACTACTTCAAACATATAGACTATTAACACATTGAGTGCCACAGCGCTTCAGTAAAATTGTCTGCAGCCTGTGCCAGATTCACTTCCATTCAGTTGAAAACAGCTATAGAATTTTTTCTATTAGGGCTATATTGACAGGGCTGGACTTTAATGAAACATTGAACACTCCTGCTTCTTCCAAAGAAGAAATTTTGTTTCTAGACAGTTCCATTATGAAATGACAGCCTCTGAAAAAAGTGCACTTTCAAGGGTTTTCTGTCGTTTTTTTTTACTTTCCAAGATATAGTCACTTTTATGAATACCTTTTGCACTCTAATTTCGAGCACATTCACTGACTCTGGCTGGTGTTTTCTGATGTGGTGGCGTGGTGTGGTTTCTGTGCAGCCTGCGTGCCCCCCCCCCCCCCCCTCTCCACCTCTGAGCTGCGGGCTCCTCCCCACACGCACAGAGTTTGTTTTCTCACAGACTCCCGTTTTTGCCCCGGACGGATCCCAGCGCGCAACAAGGAAATGCCAAACGCGACTGAACGAAAAGGCTTGGCCGTTCGGCTTCGGATGCTGGCTTTCTGGCAGGGAATCGTGTGGAGATAGATAGAAGCAGAAGAGCTCAGTTGTGAGCGCGGATGCAGCCGAGCCCACTGTCCGCTGCAGACAGAGCAATCTATACGGCTCTGGCTGAAGCATGCATCGGTTTCCCCTTTGATCACGTCTTTCCCTGCTGTCTCCTGCACAAAGTAAAGGATCTGAGGTGGGTGGCGCAGCTCCCGTGTCGATGTTTAAGGTGGCGCCGTGTGATCCCTTGAAGGGATTCATGCTCACTGGCTAGGTACGACCTTAAACAGCAGAATTATGGAATAATATGAATTATGATTTTAGGACGTCCACAGACGTCCTTGGCACCCCTCGTTACATTTTTTTAGGACGTCCAGAGACGTCCTTGGCACTCAATGTGTTAAAAAAACCATTTAAAATGTTAAAACAGTTTTACCAAAAGCAATATAAAAGACATTTGAAACAGGACCCAATCCCGAAAATAAAGAACACATTAAAAGGCTAAAAAACCAATCTGACTAAAATAAATAAAATAACTTTAAACAGGCTATAAATTAACAATACTCAAAATATTTACATTTACATACCAGAACCAGTCATGAACCAGTTTTTGAGAGAGGTTTTAAAGCTGCTCAAGGTGCCAATCAGCTTCAGGCTGTCCGGAAGGCCATTCCACAACAGCCCGGCTGAGTATTTCAAAGAGTTTTTGTTCATACAGCTCTTAAATTTAATGGGGACAACATTGTGGGAGCTCCCTCTGGTGGAGTAGCTATGAATGTCGTTTACCCTGATGAAATAATTTTGGAGATATTTAGGGACCATGTTATGCAAGATCTTATGGACCAGGCACAGCTTGATTTGGTTCACTCTTTCCTCCACTCTGAGCCATCCGAGGCTGGAAAAATGGCCAGGCAGGAGGTGGGTTCTGGGATGGAGAGAGTGTAACAGCCGTACTAGTTTGTTTTGTGATATTTGAAGTTTATTTTTGAGGGCCTTGGTGATGCCCGTGAACCAGTAGGTACATGCATAATCAAAGTGACATTGTATCAAAGCGCCCTCCAGAATTTTTAGAGTACTTTTGTCCAGGAAGTAGGAAAGTCTGGCCAGGAATCTAACCTTCTGATTTATTTTGGAGATGGTTTTTAAAGCCATACTCTCTCCCGATACTTTACTGTCCAGGATACAGCCGAGATATGTAATTTCCTCCTTGCTTTCAACAGTCACATTGTCGACTGTGATGGTGAAGCCAGGGGATTGTTTAAGTTTGGCGTTAGAGCCAAACAGAATTGACTCGGTTTTTCCTAGATGGAGAGATAATTTATTATCTACTAGCCATGTACTTACTTTCTGGAGTTCGTTGCTGAGAATAAGTTCTACATCCTCTTTCTCTTTGTGGGAGACCAGGAGAGCCGAGTCGTCCGCAAAGAGAAACAGGTCGCAGTCACATGCCGACTTCATATCATTTACATAAATTAGGAAAAAGAGTGGACCCAATATGCTCCCTTGGGGCACCCCGCACCGTAGGGGGAGAGGGGAGGACAGGGTACCGTTCACATCGGTAACCTGCTCTCTTCCCTTTCCACCTCGCGCTGTCCTTATATTTAACGCATCGCGCAAAAGCACCACTTATGGACGGCTGTGTCTCTCCTCTCTCTGGGTGGGGTTTAGCCGCGGGCCCCAGCTTCGCAGCCTCGCTCTTGTGGTGCACTTGAAGGTGAGTGTGTAGGTTCGATGTGTTTCCCCCCGATGCTGCCACCTTCATCAGACAAAGTTTGCACACTGCCTCGTTGACATTCTCCGGTTCCCTATTGGCGTTGGGTTTAAATCCGAAATATTGCCAAATAGGCGATTTTGCTTTTTTCTTTGACACCAAATCCTCAGCCCTCTCTTCTCCGCCATCGTGTCTCTTGGCCAACTCTCTTAATTAGGATCGTGATCACAGTGTGCCGCTGCTGTGAGTCCAGACAGCGACAACAGACATGTCTTGACTTGTTCTTTGGGGGGGAAAAAGACGGTGGAAAAAAAAAAAAAAAAGACGGTGTTCCCGGTGGGCACATTATGTAATCGGTGTATTCCCCAACACCGTGTAACACCGGTAATACCTAAAATCGCGGCAAGCCTACTTTGCACAGCCTGTGCTGAATTTACAGCAGGGTGTGTTTGATCTCACTATCATGGTGCACCGCTTGCACCCGGCGAGCAAACACATGCAGGAGACGGCAGCTCAGTCAGTGATCAAAATCCAGCGCACCTGGGAAGCAAAACATGTCGGGCCTGTCTGATTCTCAAGTGAACGAGCAATATAGGTGGCATTTCTAGGTAAGAAGTTGTAATTGGGCTGTCTGAAACCAGTTTGATACATAAGTTCACTGAATTTGCAACCTTCTAGGTACCTGGTTATGGATCATTTTCGAGGAACCATATGATGGTACCTTTGTTTTGTTAGGATATCCCGTGATACCTTGCGACCCTTCCAATCGATGAAGAAGAACGAAGCGAGTCCGAGCAAGCCCCTAATGGCGACACCCACAAAGCCGACCGCATCAGAAAAAAGTGAAACAACGTTGGCTAAATAACAAATATCTGTCACTTTCTTTTCGTTTTTATTCTAGAATAGTCAATAACGTCAACCTTTACTTAATTTCAGTGCAGTCAGATGTTTGTACAGTGTCAGGAAAGTCTCTTTTGAACAATAGTAGGAAGCATCTTACCTGACTCGGTTCTGGACAGCAGAGGTTGCTAGCTAACGTTAACCCAAACTTACAGGACTTACACTGTACAGCCAGGAGGATAGCAGCATGGTAGCAGCATGGCAGACCTTCAAGGGTAAGTGGAGTTCGTTTTAACCGTGCTGTATTAAATGACAAGCTGTCATTGCTTAAGTAACGTTACCAATGTGTTGGTGAAATCCTTACCCCGCTAGCCGGGCGCTTCTCGCTCATGCTCAGTATGAGCGAGAAGCGCCCGGCTAGCGGGGTGAGTGAAATCCAACGTTCTCATTAGCTTGGTTTCGCGCTTTTAATTTGAAGGCCGAAACGGGAATTGGTTTCCTATCATTTTACACGTACCATTTTCCTTCTTCGCCTTCAAATTAAAAGTTTAAAAACAATTCGCAAACGTTCGCCTGTGAAGCCTCGACCTGTTTGGATTATAATAACGTTAGAGAAAACAGCCATCAGCCATGCAGTTTTATACTAATTTATTGCCAAATGCTTTGGGAAACAACTTCATCAAGCTTGGTCAGAAAAGGTCCGTCTATTCAATGGAAACAGCACCAGTGCGACCTGTCGTGTGCGATGCTACCTTCAAGCAGTGGCGTGCCTGACCAAGTTGGTGCCCTAGGCAAGCCCCCCCCCCCCCCCCCCCCCCACGATGGAAATTAATTTGGGGACGGATAGTTTGACGATAGTTGGGGGGAAAAAATAGCCTAAACACACGCTCTGCTCGTTAGAATGAACGGCGATGAAAATGACCCAAACGCAAATGCAACCCCTTTACAACACACACGCACACTAAACAAACATGCGGGTAGAGAGGTGAGCGCAGGTGAGCTCCGTTTCCCCCTCTCTCACTCAATGCTGTGGTGTGTGTGTGTGTGTGTGTGTGTATGCCGAGCCGCATGCAGACAGTGATTCAATTTGTTTAGTTAAAGCTGCCGTTTCCCTTTGTTTAATCTAAATCCTTTGTCCTTATTTGTTTGTTTTAGACACAAATCTGTCATGAATAGATCATCTGCTGCTTTATACTGCCTGTTAACATCAACCACAACAAGGGATTTGAGCACCCTTGAAACGTTCCTCTGGTCCTCTTCACTCTGACCGGCGTCCCACTTGCTGAGGCTAAAAGAGTTCACCACATTTAGCAGTTTTGTACACTGGCTGTGATTTTTATTATTATATAGTAGCGGTTTCAAAGTGTAGGGCAGCGTGAGACAAAATTAAGATCGAGAGAAAATGTGCAACTTGGCCATGCTGCACAATGGCTGCGCAGCCTCCACTGCGCGAATCAGCCGGGGGCGGAGCTCCCGCAGTCTGGCTGCCTGTTGAGGCGAGTGAGCCGGTGAGGTGAGCTGTGAGCTGTGAGCCCCCCCCCCCCCCAAGAAAATATAATAAAAATTATATTGCAGCTAATTCCACCACAAATACCGTAAATTCCGGACTATAAGCCGCGGCTTTTTTCCCGTTTTTTGGCCCCTGCGGCTTATATAACGGTGCGTCTTATCTATGGATTTTTTCAGAAAAAAAAAAAAAAATACAAATAAAATCTCTCTTTTTTAGCACTCTTTCTAACTATAAATCCACTTCTGTTTTAATTTCCTCTCTTGCACTCTTTTCACCACACCGCGGACACTGTGTGCACTGTAAAAATAAACAACGGTGGTGTTGTGTTATGTTGTTTTGTTGAAATGTTACGGTAATACGGTAAATGGGAGCTTCCTCAAACAGCCATCTCTTTCCCGACAATCCCCTCTGTGCGTGACCACTTACATATGGTAATTACGGTAAGCAAACGGCCACTCGGCCATCAACTCCCTCCCCCGACTACCAGGAGAAAATCACAAACTTCGGCGAATTCACACAAAGGAAGATCAAGGAATATTCACAACAAGACGAGCAGTAGAAGCAACACTCTCACTTACCATGGGGAAGGTACGCAGAAATTCACACGACGCAGCTTTCAAGTTGAAAGCAGTCAATCTCGCATTAAAAGAGGGAAACAGAGCAGCCGCGCGTAACCTGGGCATCGATGAGTCAATGGTGAGGCGTTGGACGGTGCAGCAGGAGGACAAACACAAAGGAAGATCACGGAATATTATAGGAGTGTGAAAACATCCACAATCACCAACGGGTTCCAAAACGCTGGACTGCTGCGGGATGAAGAGGATGATGCCGCCACAGCTGGCGCTGAGGGCCGTCAGAGGCTTCAGAGGCTGTTCGATGCCGACAGTGATGAAGAGGAGTTCGTTGGTTTTGAGTGACAATGAAGGAGAGAGGAGAGTGGTTGACGAAGCCACCCTGAACCTGTTCGTTTCCGACACTGAAGATGAGGACTTTGGTGGTTTCAGTACGCAGGAAGAAGAGGAAGACGAGGATTAGTGACTTGACTTCTCTGGTTACAGGTTTGCTGCACATATAGCCTATTGTTGTGTGATTTTGTCTGGGGATTAGTGACCTGACTTTTGTTTTGTTTTGTTGAAATGTTAATAAATGGGAGCTTCCCCAAACAGCCATCTCTTTCCCGACATTCCTCTCTGTGCACGAACCCTTTCATATGGTAATTAAACATCAAAACACCCGCGGCTTATAGACCGGTGCAGCTTATAGAAGAAAAAAATAGTCAATTTTGGTCCCGCGGCTTATAGACCGGTGCGTCTTATAGTCCGGAATTTACGGTACTTATACAGTCACACAAACTGACGTCATGTCACTGCTAAAACTACACAAACTAACGTCATGTCACTGCTAAAACTGCTGCCTGCAGTGCAGGCTCAGAATCGCCCTTCCCCCACTCTGGGAAAAAGCTCCGAGCAGGTAGAAGGGGGCGCGGCCGCGCAGGGGGTGGGGTGGTATGGATTAGGGACCATGGTGAAAGTGCTGCAGCCAAGCACGTAGGCCGGTTTTGAGGAATACCAAGGTCGTTTTAACGCGGCGCGGGGGGCCCAGGGGGGGCTATCCCCCCCGGATAGAAAATTCTGTCCATTTTAAAGTAAAATGCTTCAATCTGGTGCACTTTGAGAGCAAAATTAAGAGGCTAGATCTATAAAGAACTACAGACATCATGTTAGATTAATATCCTCTTTAACTGTGCTGTTGCTTTAAAATGATACAAAAAATAAATGTCTCCCCATATAATATAATTTATATTCTGCATACAGGTCACATGGCAGAATACTGCTCAATTAAATAGAATGGCCCATCTACACAAACATCACTTACAGGGTAGTTACTTACCCATTCACTTCAATAGAACTGTCCCCAAAGTCTAGCCCCAATTAGAGAGCTGCGTGGCCTGAAATTTCGGCCCGAGCCCTCCCCGGCCCGTGACATGCAGACCCGTGCCCGGTCCGGCCCGCCGGAGTTATAAAATTAATTGGCCCGAGCCCGTTGCGAGGCCCGAAGCCAATATTACGATATAATGACACATCTCTCTCCCTCTCTGTTCCGCGTGCAGCGTCGCCGCGCGGCCGTCCTGCGCAGCCTCTCTCTGTCTGTCTCTCTATTTGACTCTCTCTCTGTGTTCGGGAGCTGTCCGCTCGCTGTACATGGACGGACACGGCTTGTTTCTCTCTCTCTCTCTCTTCGGGAGCTGTCTACAGCTACTAACGTCACGTGAGGGTCTGTGTGTGGCTGTGTGGCTGGGGGAGTGTCTGTGCACTGCTCCTCTTTGTCTGACTGTGCTCTGCTGTGTCAAATCAAGCGAGTACGCTAATACAACATTATTTAATTGAATTATTGAAACGGCCCGACCCCGGCCCGGCCCGGACCTATTAATAAAAAATAAAAAAAAAACAAGCCCGGCCTCGGCCCGTTTTGGTCGGCCCGAGGGGCATGTGAGGGTACCCTCGGGTTTGCAGCTCTCTAGCCCCAATCTAGCCTCAATGCAAAATCTGAATGTTGTGACTTATCTTTCTTCCTTCTATAGCACACAGAGAGGAAGCAAATTGTTGCATTTCTGATCAAAACTGTCACAACTGAGGCCATGACCTCGGTGTCCTCAATGGTAGCTACGGGCCTGGCTGCAGCCCAGGCAGCCAGAAAGCCAGAATTAGAAAAATTATTTCACTATTATTTAAAGACTTAAGACGTTGTTGTGCTTATTTTTTGTCTACTATTGCAAAATAATAGTAGGCCTATTATCATGAAAAAGTATTTGTAATTTTTTTTTTTTTTTTTTTTTTTTTTTTTACCCTCTCTGGCGCCCCTAACGGCTCAAGCGCCCTTAGCATTTGCCTAGTTCGCCTAATGGACGGCACGCCACAGCCTTCAAGAATGAGGACGTCTGAAACAAGTTATTTTTTAACCACCTATATTAAAATGAGATACCTAATTAAACAAGCATCTAGTTAGGTAACTAGATGATATTAAGCTTCCTTGCATTACAGACACAACCGTCATGAAATACTCAAACTCCCAAGGTTCCTGTCGGCACTAGGAAGCTTCTCCTCTCCTAAATACGGCACAGGCTGTGGAAAGACTGCTTTTAAACGGTTGTTTCACCCAGCAGTATCGTTTTAACAGCACCGGCTAAATTACTGGCTTCCGTAGGAGGACTATCATATCTTCGGATCTGCAATCGGACGTTGTAGGAGAGCGTTTTGAACAGCCTTTCCCCCTTATTGCCTATGAGAAGGCTGTGTGACCCTGACTGCTGCACAAGTATATTATAATATACGGAGTACAGTAGTAGGGTCATGTTGGGGCTAACTGCTCAACTATTCATGTGTGCAGGTCGATTTTGATTTTGATTTTTTCGACTATTATACTTCTCTAAACATTTGTTGCCTTGCAGAGCTCTTTTTTTTCCTCTTTTCTTCATAAGTGACAAATTACGCTTTTACTCTGAAGTCAGAACAACCCAACTTACTGTTTTAGCCTAACTTGCTATGCCTAACTAACTGGCTGATGCTTGCTAACCTGCAGTCACTTGACACTGGTGGATTTGCGCTTTTGGAGGTGAGTCCTAACGTTACTCAGTGGCCTCAGGTGTTATGTGAACTATAAAGGCAGCATTTCAGCGTCCAGTGATAACGTCTTTGTTCGTGCGCGTGCGTGTGTTGTGGTAATCGTTATCTTGCACAGCCCGCAGTGCAACACGCTGCTCAGTGCTCATACACTGTGCTTTTTGGAGGGGTTGAAATAAGTTCATTGCTGCTGTCTTTATTAGCCAGCAGTAGTCACAGCCTCCAGAGGGACTTTACAGCGGGGAGAAAGGACGAGTAGCAGCACGCGTACATGACAGAGAGCCGCCCCGCCGTAACGTAATTACCCTAGTTAAAAAAAAAAAATCGATTTTACGATTTTCATTTTTTTAACATCGTCCTAACTAATTAATTCAATTACGATTCAAAATCGATTTATCGAGCAGCCCTACTAAGCATGCTGTCCGTCATTTACATTTAATAATCAGATTTAGACCTTTCGAACTTAGAACTTTGCTTGTCTGTCAGGTGTGATTTGCCACTGGTGTGCAAAAAAGTGATTCCTTTCAGATTGCAGATATAAAACGACTAGATTGGTTATAATAGGGCACAGACCAGGTAAACTAATGCAGAGTCATAAGGATATGTCCATGCTATCCACTTTTAAATCTGACCCCCATTTTTATAAAAATGGCCTTTAAATCTCTTACTGTAAGGTTGTAACTATTTACAGCCTATTTTAATTCTTCTATGCTTGTTTATAATTGTTTTGCCTTATTATACCATTGGTTTCTGGTGAGCTTATTCTGTTGTGTGTATTGCATTATGTTTTTTTTGTTTTTTTTACGTGTACAAGCACCATGTAAACTTGTTAAGAAAAGTGCTATACAAATAGTTTATTTTATTATCATAATGCTGATGTGGTGGACATATCCCATGCAGTGTAACACGTGGCAGACAGGTGACAGTGGGCAGACAGTGTTCTGAATAAACACCTGCATCAGGTTAGACAAGTGTTTGCCCTGCATCCAGTGAAAATCACTGACCAAAGACTAAAGTTAGACACTGGGTGGTGTTGTTGAGTATCCAGCTAACGTTAGCTGCAATTAGTTTGATAAAGGAAGCAAAGACTGTTGAAACCATAGCAGCATATTCAGAATGCTGCCAACATATAGATGGTATAGACCAGACAGCATGCTTAAAGGGATACACCAACACTTTGGTAGATTCACCTATTTGCCATATTGCAGACAGTAATTGGAGAATGTGGATGCCTTTATCATCACTTTGTGTGCCCTACAAAGAGTAGGGCTGGGTATCGAGTTTCGATACTTACTTGGCACCGAAATGAAAGCATCGATACTAAGGGATATCAAAACCTCCCTTGTCAATAGATACCAATTTTCGATACCAAAACAAAACGGCGTCATTGATAGGGGTGGGAATCGCTGAGTAGCTCACGATACGATATCGTCACGATACTTGGCCCTCGATAACGATATATCACGATACTGCGATACTGCGATACTGCGATACTGCGATATATTGGAAGACGATACATCACGATACCTGTGTAACAAGTGAAAAAAATACCTCTGAAGGCAAAAAATCATGTATTATGCATTTATTAGCAGAATTGACATGAACTCTCTGAGTTCACTCACTCACTCATACCATTTTCGATACCACGGAGGAAAAGTTACACATTAAGTCTTTTTATTATTACTATTAAAACAAGAAAACCTATAGGCTATAACCTACCTACCTACCTATATAATTTCTAAAAGTAGATATTAATGATCAAACATTTCCATTCATGTAGCCTACAGTAGTTATGTTTTTGTTTCAACTACAAACATAAATAAAGTCAACTTGGAAAAAAAAAAAAAAAAAAAAAAAAAAATTAATAAACATATCGATACTTGGCGCCAGTGTATCGATAACGTATCGCGGGTGGAAATATCGCGATAACGTGGGTATCGATATTTTGTCCCACCCCTAGTCATTGAGCCTATAAGCATGCGACAGGCTGGCACACCACGCTAATACGGCTGGTGATTGGCTGTCATGTAGAGGCATGCAGGAAAAGTTACGCCCACTTTAGCCGGTGTGTGTTTGTTGTGAGGCAGGCAGCCGCAGCGTGCGGTGCGGAGACAGTATACAAGAAGTGGAACTAGCGTTAGCCACTCAAGCTAGTCCTATCCTGGAGTACCATATGGCGAAGATGATGAAAAGCAGGGAAAGAAACCGAAACAAGGACTGGTTTCCACAGACAAGAGAAATTATCGAGAGGTGGGTCAGCTTCCCGCAAGTTGTTGTTGATGTTAGCGGTTATCAGATGGTCATCTGGTGCAACCGATGTTGGGTGTGGATGCTACAGACTTGTGTCTGGATTAGGGATGTCAACGGTTAACCGTTAATCGATTAACCGTCGCTAACGTCGTTGTTCGGTTATTGCTGTCGGTCTATCAGTTAATATTATTATTATTATTTTTTTTGTCTATTTACTCAATGAGCTCATGCCCAAACAAGGCGTGTCTATTTAGATGCTGAAATGTTAATGCTTTTTGTGTTAGAAATTCTAACACAAAAAGAATTTGTGTTGAAATGTTGATGCTTTTTGTTAATGCTTGTTAACACTTTGAGTGCCACGGCCCTTGGGCAAAAGGTGCTGTACTGTGCCACATAGGCCGCAATGCATTTTAAAACAGTCATATAATTTCTTTAATAATTACTATGTAAACACTGAACACGCACAAATAACGATGAGACTCTCTTCTATGCAAAAAAAAGTTTATTGATCCCATTTTCCGTTCTTTAGTTATGAGCCGGAGAAGATAGCTTGATTTAGCCAAAAAACAGCAATTTTTTTCTTGAAGCTGAGATAATGAGCCTTTTGTGAAATTAAACATTTCAAGCACATCATTGACTCTGAAGCTAATATTTTCTGATATAATGACACCTCAAAAATAATTTCCTTCAATAAAAGAGTGAAAACAAAGGAATTTTGTTTGGCCAAATAATATGTTTTAGCTGCAACCAGCAGCGCTGGCCCCTGCGTGCGCAGACCCTACACCTTCTTGCTGTTCTTGATTTACTGCTGGTGGGCATCAGATATTCTAGCTTGCGTCTGCTAATCCTGTCCTGCTGTCTGGGTGTTGTATGCTGCTCTGCGTGCTCTGCGTGCCCCCCCCCCTTCCCCCCCCAACCCCCTCAACTGCACACTCCTCCTTCTGGGAGTGTCTCTGGGGCTTTCTGCTGCCTGCGTTTGCTCTGCACTGACAAGTCCGCTACATCCAGCTTTTTTACAACCGCGTGTATTTGTCACCAGCTTCCAGTTGAGAATAATAATAACTCCACGGTAGGGGTGGGACAAAATATCGATACCCACGTTATCGCGATATTTCCACCCGCGATACGTTATCGATACACTGGCGCCAAGTATCGATATGTTTATTAATTTTTTTTTTTTTTTTTTTTTTTTTTTTTTTTTTTTTCCAAGTTGACTTTATTTATGTTTGTAGTTGAAACAAAAACATAACTACTGTAGGCTACATGAATGGAAATGTTTGATCATTAATATCTACTTTTAGAAATTATATAGGTAGGTAGGTAGGTTATAGCCTATAGGTTTTCTTGTTTTAATAGTAATAATAAAAAGACTTAATGTGTAACTTTTCCTCCGTGGTATCGAAAATGGTATGAGTGAGTGAGTGAACTCAGAGAGTTCATGTCAATTCTGCTAATAAATGCATAATACATGATTTTTTGCCTTCAGAGGTATTTTTTTCACTTGTTACACAGGTATCGTGATGTATCGTCTTCCAATATATCGCAGTATCGCAGTATCGCAGTATCGTGATATATCGTTATCGAGGGCCAAGTATCGTGACGATATCGTATCGTGAGCTACTCAGCGATTCCCACCCCTACTCCACGGCTGATCATGCGAATGGGCTGTGCAGCGGACACGGAGGTGCTCAATTGTGACAGCAGATTGGCTGCTGCAGGGGCACAGCTAACGTTATGCTTCAATGAAGCAGCTGCATACGGACGGATGCGATGCGATTTCCTTTTCCCCAACGACTTCTTCTGTGTGTTTTACTCCACTTTCTCTCATCTGGAGTGCGCTGTCGCCACCTAAGGGTTCTGTAAAATAGGTTAGACACATTCAATAGCTCTCATATTGTAAGAGGCGATGTAAGAAGCATAGATCGACACCCCCCCGTCAAAAAAACAATTTCGAGTTATTGACGCCATTTGGCGTCGCTGGCAGCCTACGGTAAATTTCTAATGACGCCATATGGCGTCGCTGGCACTCAATGTGTTAATGCTTTTTGTGTTAGAAATTCTAACACAAAAAGCATTAACATTTCAGCATCTAAATTAGGGATGTTCATTTTGAAAATTTTCCAAAATCGATAATCGGTGAAAATTAACGATCAATTATCGATTATCGATCATATTAATACTTATTTTTTTATTTATTTTTACAAAATGAATGCCTATGGCAGAAAATACGAAAGACAACGTGTTCTCCTCAATGAACTCTTTATTTCAATGTGTCTCCTCTCCAACACTGCTGTCCCCGGCGCATGCCGGCGTGAATTCCCCATGTTTAAAACAGTTTTGTTGGCACAAAGGCCCGTGCCCAGCCAGAAAACTAGAGACTATATGAAGCTCCACCTCACGTTAGTCGGCTGTGCAATGGAGTGGGGCGAGGAGGAACGAATTCCACCCAAACCTAGTCCAAAAATATATATATATATATATATATATATATATATATATTTCTTTTTTTTAATAATTAAAAAATCGATCCAAATGCCACAGGATCGATTCCAATCCTTAACGATCAATTATCGATTTTCGATAATTGATGAACATCCCTAGTACCCGTAATCCCGCGCTGAATTTCTGGCCGTCTCTTTTTTAAATGTCTGTGAGCTTCTGCTACTTTTCATTATACACATTCTCTGTGTTGTAACAGTAATATTAACCTTGATCCATGTGTCAGTCTATGCCGTGTTGGGTCCTTGAATTTGGGGAATTGGGCCTTGAAAGTCCTTGAATTTGATATTGAAGAAGGTGTAGGAACCCTGAATGAAACATACAATTGTACTTTAGCTACATGACGATCCAGAGCAGGAGAGCCATTTTAGGGCCACACCCATAGGTAAAGAAAGGCTAGTATATTTCAGTAGCAGGTTTGACTTGAATGGGGGAGCTGTGGTTTTATTGATACGGGTATTTAAGACGGCGTCTCTCTGCCACTCCAGAAAGCGTCTGAGGAAGGGCCGGTGTGTGCCCGAAACGTCACGCTGTGTTGCAAATAAAAATAACCTAAACGGGAGCTCCTCGGTGTGCGGATTGTTTCTTTTTTCACTGTAAGTACTCTATTGATCCAGCACCCAGGCCCAGTGTGGCCTACTTTTGGATGTGCGTGTCCCTACCTATTTTTTGCACTGTTTGTCTATTTGGACACAGCACTCCATTTTGTGACTCCCAGCCGGAGGACCTTACTTCCTCGTCTATTTGAGCCGCGCTGTTCATGATGGCCTCAGCAAGGACTTTTGAATTTACAGAAGAGGATTATAATCGCATCATGGTGCCAGATTCTCAAGATTCAAGATTCAAGATTTTTATTGTCACTCCATGGTACAAGTATCACGTGTGAAATTCTTGTGCTGTGGACTCCGTTTACAACATAGTGCAAATAGTACAAATATAACAAATATAGCAGGGCATATGGGTGCAAAAACAACAAGAGACACAACAAGCATAAGGCAGTATAGTGATAAGACAAGTCAGAGACAGTGGCATATTCACTGTACATAGGTGCACGTGTCGGGTGCATACTTTAGACGTGCTTAAACATTTTAAATTCTGCGTATTTGACATACAGGTGCAAATAACATATTCCTTATTAAACATACAATTAAACTCGGCATTTTAAATTCGGCGTATTTGACATACAGGTGCAAATAGCATATTCCTTATTAAACATACAATTAAACGTTAGACATACGTAGTGGTAGCAGCTACAGTACGGTACAGTGCGGCTACTACACTATTTGTGTATGTTAAGGAGTCTCGTGGCCTGCGGGAAGAAACTGTTCCTCAAGCGATTTGTGCGTGCTTTCGGAACCCTGTATCTTCTCCCTGAGGGTAGCAGGGAGAACAGGCTGTTGTGGGGATGGTTTGTGTCTTTGATGATCTTCAGGGACCTCCTGAGGCACCGCTGTTTATACAGTTCATGCAGATCTGGCAACTCACATTCTGCTACGTGCTGTGCCGCGCGTCTCACTCTCCGTAGCGCCCTGCGGTCCATGGTGGTACAGTTCCCGTACCAGGTGGTGAAGCCGCCAGTCAGCAGGCTTTCAATGGTGCCTCTGTAGAAGTCCCTGAGGATTTCTTTCCTTAGCCCGAATTTCTTCAGGCGCTTGAGTCCGTGTATTCGCTGTTGGGCCTTTTTGACGACAGTGGCGGTGTGGCCGGCCCATGTCAGGTCCTGGTGGATATTGACTCCCAGGTACTTGAAGCTGTCCACCCTTTCCACCACTGTGCCGTTGATGGTGATTGGGGGGTGTGCGCCCCCCCCCCCTCCTGTAGTCTACAATGATCTCCTTGGTCTTGGAGACGTTCAGAGAGAGGTGGTTGTCCTGGCACCATTGTTCCAGGGCCCCCACCTCCTCTCTGTAGGCCGTCTCGTCGCTCCCCGAGATCAGCCCCACGACTGCTGTGTCGTCTGCAAACTTCACGATGGTGTTAGAGGTTTGAGTCGCCACGCAGTCGTGGGTGTAGAGGTCATACCAGAAGGGGCTGGAGACGCACCCCTGGGGCGCTCCTATGCTGATGGTCAGTTTATTGGTCATTCTCTATTTAATGAAACCACTTCGGACATTTCCAGTGGCGAATCAACCTCGTCTTTGAAAAAACTTCAAGAGAAGGAAACGCGCCTCTTCCTCCATGCAGTCACATTGAGTGACTATCTGAGGCAAAAGACAATTCCAAGGGGTCTGAGAATCAACAAAATCCCCATGCTGAGCAAAGATGATGTGACCTTCTGTGATCGCTGGTGCGAGATCCTCAACAAATGTTCCTTTGATCTGATGATCCACACGATCCAGGATGTCTCTACAAAACTCGCCAAGGTAAAAGAAGAAATCGTTACACAGAAGCGGCTCCTTGCGGACAACCTCCGCGATAAGAATACACTTCCACTTATTTTAACTGAATGTGAGAAACACCAGAAAGAACTTGAGAATGAGATCACAGCCTACAAAAAGAAGAAATTCGAACGGGATCTTGAGGACTACCGGAGGGGCGCTGTTTACAGATGGCGTTTGCCACCAGACGACAAAAAAAGCACCACCGGGGCTACAGGAGGAACACGGTCACGTGATCAACAGGAGAGGCGGACATACCGAAACAAACGGGACAACACCTACAGACGCTATTCTCCAGCTACCCACAGTGCTTCCAGGTGGGACTCCGACTCTACTAGCTTCTCCGACGGCTCCCTTTTTTTAGAGGAGCACCCCCGTCCACCAAGAGGAAATGCAGGCGGGGCAAGAAGCACACGAGAACCATACCCCATCCGGAACAGGATGACCTAAACGTCTTCAATCTTTCGAGTAAGCCAATTTCAGACATTTGCCTCTCAGCCCTCAGTAAAGGCCTTTCTTTTGTGCCGACAACATATTGCAATGAATTTAAAACAGTCATTGACCTACAGAAATTTTTTCGCAATTTAAGGCTAAAATAATTTTTCACAGGCCAGAGGGCACCATATAACTTTCCTTCTAATCCCCCGACCCCACAGGAGGCTCTCCCCACGACCACTGGAGACACTGGGCTTGTATCTACACCTGAACCTGCGACTAACTCCTCTGTTACATCGAACACCACTACAAAAGCTGCTTCTTTCTTCAGAGGTAAATCGACTTTCATACCCCCCAAATACAGAAACTCTTCACTCGACACCTATTGTAGGTTGATTGAAAGTGATTTCTCCATCATCTGTAACAAAAAGAGGGAATACAAAGTGACTAACAACTTTTCCAAGGAACAACGCGATGCACTTAAAACCCTGAGTGGAGACAGTACCTTGATTGTCCAGAATGCAGATAAGGGGGGCGCCATTGTCATACTAAACAGACACTCCTATGACCAGGAGGTGAGAAGACAACTGTCCAACACGACTTTCTATAGGAAACTGGATGGTAACCCTACCAATGACATGAAAAAACGGATTCATAATAAACTTGACATTCTATTAGAACAAGGTGTCATTACTAAGCCAGAACACTCATTCATGACTGTTAACTTCCCCATCACCCCGGTATTCTATACTCTACCCAAAATTCACAAGTCATTCACAGACACACCTTTAGGTCGCCCCATCATTGCAGCTATCGATTCACTAACTGAGAAAATCTCAGCTTTTGTTGATTACTTTTTACAACCTTTAGTGACTACCCTACCCTCTTATACCAAGGACTCTATGGATTTTATTAAACTAATTAAATCTATCAACCATATAGAAGATTCACAAATTCTGGTTACTATGGACATTGAGTCATTATATACTAATGTGCCTTTTGATGGGGGCCTCCGTTCTGCTGAACATTTCCTGGACACAAGAAATGAACTTAACCCTGACACTGCATCTCTGCTGGACCTTATAAAAGAAATTCTCACTTCTAACTTTTTTCTCTATGGGAATGATTTCTTCCTCCAGGTGTCAGGAGTGGCCATGGGCTCCAAAATGTCACCAAGCTTCGCCTCCCTTTATGTGGGTCTCTTCGAAAAAGAACTGTTCAGCCAACAAGACCTTCCCTACCTCCAAAACGTCTCACATTGGAAAAGGTATCTTGACGACGTGTTCTTCATATGGACAGGACCTGTGTCCGCACTGCAGGATTTCCACCGGTTCATCAATTCTAGAAATAAACATTTACAGTTCACAATGTCTTTTGATTTAACTAAAATGATTTTTTTGGATATGTGGGTTATAAAAGAAAATAATTGCCTTAAAACTGACCTATACCGTAAACCTACCGATAGAAACTCTCTTCTCCATGGCTCTTCATATCATCCCACACCACTCAAAAAGAGTTTACCTATTTCTCAATGTAACCGGATCAGAAGAATTTGCAGTTCTAATGAAGATTTCCAAACTCAAATCATGGACCTTGAGACCAGATTCAGAAAAAGGGATTATCAAGAGAGCTGGATAAAAAATGCTACTACACGATTTTCCAATGTCTCCCAGACTCAGTGCCTGGAGTCCACTAGACCCAAATCTAAAGAAAACAGAGTGGTCTGTGCCATAGAATATTCCCCTGTCTCCAGAGAGATTGAGAAAACTATAAAAAAACATTGGCACATTATTGATAGTGATCCAGCACTCAAGGCGTGTTTTCCCAAACCGCCTTTGGTGGTCTATAAAAGGCCTCCCAATCTACGGAATATGTTGGTGAGGGCAGACCTCCCACCTATTCCACCTGCTCATTTCCTCAGCTCGATCCCCTCTGGGAATTATCCTTGTGGCCGGTGTCAACAGTGTAATTTCACTTATAAAACCAATTGTTTTTACCATCCCCACAGTGGTAAAAAATATAAAATCAAAAGTGTTATCTCATGTTCCACTGTCAACGTTATTTATATGCTGCATTGTCCATGTGGACTTTCATATATAGGCAAGTCTCTGAGATCACTCAAAACTCGTATCTCTGAACACCGCAGCACAATCAGAAACAATGTAACAACTAGCCCGGTGGCTGTCCACTTTACCTCTGCTAAACATTCTGTATCCACTCTCAAATATATTGGGATTGAGGCTCTTAAACTGCCACGCAGAGGGGGTGACATTAATAACTTGCTACTCAAAAGAGAATTATTCTGGATATATACATTGGGCACTATGGCCCCAAAAGGCCTAAATGAGGACTTTGATATGAGACCTTTTCTATAGAGGGTGATGTAATCCTATACTCAACCTGGTATTAGGATGTCCCTAATGCTCTCTCTCTATTGTTCTCTCTCCCTTCTAGTGGTGATCTCATTCATAAGTGGTATTTTTGTATTTTTGTATTTTTTAAAAACTTTCTAATTACTATTTGTTTTAAGTTATAGACTAGGTCCCCATTTCTGCAAATGTAATATGTTGTGGTCAATGAAGTTGCCTCCAGAGATGTATTTACATGCATTTTTGTATTTGTTTTGGGCCTCTTTCAAACTTTACTTAAATACTTATTATAATATAGAGCCCACAAACTACTCCCCTCTTGGGTGACATGTAGAATTATTTCTGTCCTATTTGTCTACACTGTATATATATACTGTTAGAATCTATACATTTGTGCCTAGAATTTTTTATGTGTGTACATCTTTATTTTAACTTTACTAATTACTGATTGCTGGACACCTGGTGATCTCATGTATATTGATACGGGTATTTAAGACTGCGTCTCTCTGCCACTCCAGAAAGCGTCTGAGGAAGGGCCGGTGTGTGCCCGAAACGTCACGCTGTGTTGCAAATAAAAATAACCTAAACGGGAGCTCCTCGGTGTGCGGATTGTTTCTTTTTTCACTGTAAGTACTCTATTGATCCAGCACCCAGGCCCAGTGTGGCCTACTTTTGGATGTGCGTGTCCCTACCTATTTTTTGTAACAGTAATATTAACCTTGATCCATGTGTCAGTCTATGCCGTGTTGGGTCCTTGAATTTGGGGAATTGGGCCTTGAAAGTCCTTGAATTTGATATTGAAGAAGGTGTAGGAACCCTGAATGAAACATACAATTGTACTTTAGCTACATGACGATCCAGAGCAGGAGAGCCATTTTAGGGCCACACCCATAGGTAAAGAAAGGCTAGTATATTTCAGTAGCAGGTTTGACTTGAATGGGGGAGCTGTGGTTTTGTGAATGGCTCTGGTCTGGCATAGCAGGTGTAACACAGTATCTTGTTACCGGGGATAATAGTTCAAACAAACTGGCATAAGCCAGCAACGAGCACACTCACCGGTGTTTTCAAAGTTTCGGTGCACGGCACAGGAGGTACTTAGTAGGAGAAAGAGAGCCAGCACACAAAAATGTCCTTTCGTTGAGTTTATTCCAGCAACACCAGGTACAGCACACGGACGTTTCAGCCTAACGGCCTTCTTCAGCGTGTTGCTGTGTCAGGCGGAGATGACGTTTAAATACACTGAGAACGGAAGTACTTTCAATAAACGAAATATCAAAATTCAGTTACAATATATAAAGAATTCAAGAACCAAGCAATACACAACACAAAAGTTCCATTATCAAAGAAAATGTCTACATTCAACAATGTATGCATATAAATAACAATAGTCTGGTCAGTCCCAGTGTGTGGGAGAGCAGAACCAGGCCTAGGTAAAGGCCCTGCTGTATTCAAAGTGACAGGTAGGCAGAGTAAGCCAGGTCTGGACTACAGATAGATACAAAACAAAATACAGAATACAATAGAAATGTTTTAAAACAAGAATTATGCTTAAATAATTGCATGTTTCCACTATAATGGCCTAGAAAGAGGTCCCGCTGTATTGTGATAACAGACAGGAGAGAAGGCCGTTAGGCTGAAACGTCCGTGTGCTGTACCTGGTGTTGCTGGAATAAACTCAACGAAAGGACATTTTTGTGTGCTGGCTCTCTTTCTCCTACCGGGGATAATAGTGACATGTGGAGGTGAACACCCCTCTGCATCGGTGCAGCTCTTTTGACTGAGTTTGACAATGAGGCTGAGAAAAATAGAGAATGTCAGGCGGATCACAGCCAGGGGAATGACATCAAAGCCAGGGGAATGACATCACAGCCAGGGGAATGACATCACAGCCAGGGGAATGACATCACGGCCAGGGGAATGACATCACGGCCAGGGGAATGACATCACGGCCAGGGGAATGACTCGCGGCTTAAGGGGTGTGTTAATTAGTTAAGTCATTCAATATCTTCAACAGCTACTTAGAGCTAATTAGAGCTGCTTTCCCCCTAAAATAGATTGCATTGCTGTTTGTCATGTTGTTAGAGCGTTTACCAAACCTATGTGTGAAGCGCTGCAGTTACGCTGTGTAACTCCTCATCATGGAGCGAGAGAGAGAGAGCGAAAGGAAACATTCGGCAGCTGAAGCACATGGCTTATTTATATGGATCAAGGGACAGTGTGGGAAACTATTTGACAGGGTAACTGGATTCAGTCGGACATTTGCAGTTTGGAGGATCGTGGACGTTAGGGTTGGCACGATGGACGATGGCATCGACCATCGTGATTGGCCAACCCCCCATCGACCTCTGAGCCTTCTACTTTGGATCATCATGATTAATTATCTGTTCGAATTAAATGTGTGCCGTTTTAATAATAAAACATACCAAGTCAACTTACCGTGACGCGTGGGGGACGCGCCGGCGGCATTAAACCAGCGCCCCCAGTTCAGACTCAGAGAAGCCTCCCCTCCCCCTCCTCCGCTCTAGTGCTTCTCTGCACTGGGAGCACTTGTTTAATGGCGCCGGGGCGTCCCCCGTGCACGAGAAGTCAGTTATTTTGTTGTGAAAACTTTTAAGAGAAAGAAGAAACCTCACGTTCTTTCCTGTTTTCAACCCACAGTGAGTACAAGTCGTCAACTGTGAATTTAACTCGCCTGTTTCAAAAGTGAAAGTTGAAGTTGATTGATACAACACTAGCAATATTGAACGGCGCAGGCTAACGTTAACGTTACAGTCAGATCCTGACCAACAACGTGTGTGTGTTGAATTTAACTAGCTGGCAGAAAAGTGACAGAATTACTGGCGGATATAACGTTAGATTCGCGTGGGCTTTTGAACCTAATAAGAGAGGGTTGAGGAGACTGGAGAGAGTTGAGAGATAAATAGAGCAGCAGCAGCAGCTAGGCTACTGCTAGCTGTTACAGCAGTACTGCTTGAGGAGCCAGAGCCAGGCGAATCTAACGTTATATCAGCCAGTAATTCAGTCGGTTTTCTGCCAGCTAGTTAAATTCAACACACACACGTTTTTCGAGAGTAACGTTAACGTTAGTTTTGCGCCGTTCAAATTGCTATAGTGACAGCCGATGCCCACTTCAGTCGCCTGGCTCTGTGCTGTAGCACAGAGCAGTATTCAAGCCCGCTGGTATCATGTAGAGCTCAGGCTCAGCTGTCCTGTTAACGTGAACGCATTACAGCAATGCAGCGACTTAATAAATAATTAATTATTCCCCCAACCCCCACCCCAATGGCGATGGCATCGTGCAAAACGATGTTTCACTGTAAAATAATCATGATGGGGATTTTGGTGACATCGCACAACCCTAGTCGACGTATCGCTTGTTAAAAGGACTAGATGCATGTTTGGCATGTTAAAAGGACTAGATGCATGTAAACAGACTTGTTAAAAGGAAACAGACTTGTTAAAAGGACTAGATGCATGTAAACAGACTTGTTAGACTTGTTAAAAGGACTAGATGCATGTAAACAGACTTGTTAAAAGGACTAGATACATGTAAACAGACTTGTTAAAAGGACTAGATGCATGTAAACAGACTTGTTAGACTTGTTAACACGTTCACTGCCAATGACGTGTTTTTACGTCAAACAGGATCCAACCGTTCACTGCCAATGACGTGTTTTTACGTCAAATTTTTTTGTTTTTTTGACGGTGGGATGTGCATCTAGCCCTTTTACATCTCTTATATAGGTATTGGACGTGTACAACGTGTACAACCCATTCCACCGACCCACTAAAAGTGGCGACAGTGCTTTCCTGACTAGAGGAAGGCAAGCAAAAAGCAGTGTGACTGAAGCCATTCTCATGAAGGTGGATTGGCGAAGGCGCTTTCGTTTTCGCGCTGATTGCTGGCGGTGCGGGATTGCAGATTTGCATAGTGGATTGCGGGTGGGACACACTTTGAAACACGCAGCATAAATATGACCAGAATCGCAAAAGCTTCATCAAAGCTCTCAGCCAAAACTCCAAGAAGCGAGCGAGTCCATCCAGACTTCCTCAAACAGCGGCCGCGCAGACAGGCACAGCAGCAGCAAAGCAATGAGACTGGTGACGCGAGGTTACAGCAGCAGCAACGAGCTTGTGGCACGGCCGCTGCGGCCAAGAGGACACACACGGAGGGAGGAGTTGGAAGCGGAGGGGGGTTTCCTGCTGTTATGGAGGAGGTTGCTGTTCAGAACTATTGTTTGGATGTCTGACGTCTTACTGATGCCAGGGATGAATGGTTGAAGTGACTGTTCTATCGAATTTCACAAAAAGCCGTTTATCTCTGAATAATTTTTCTGACGCTGAAACCATGCTGTATTCAACTGCTAATGCTTACATGACTGCTAACTCTACAAACTAACTCTTTTAGACAGAGAAAGCACACATTCTATTAGTTCTTTTGAGATATTGTGTGTTCACAAAATCTTAGCAGAAAAGAATCCTCGGGTCTTGAAAGATGAGCCAGAATCCTCAAGGAAACCCTCTGGCAGAACCTACCTACAGTGAAAAAAAAACGGCTGGCAGTGAATGTGTTAAAAGGACTAGATGCATGTAAACAGACTTGTTAAAAGGACTAGATGCATGTAAACAGACTTGTTAAAAGGACTAGATTGCATGTAAACAGACTTGTTAAAAGGACTAGATGCATGTAAACAGACGTGTTAAAAGGACGAGATGCATGTAAACTAGGGGTGGGGGAAAAAATCGATTCACCTAAGTATCGCGATTTTTAATGTCACGATTTTTTGGATCGATCTTTTATTCCAGAATCGATAATCGCAAATTGAAAAAAAAAAAAAAAAATGTTTTTTTTTTTTGGGTGCTTGCAGTCAGGCCACTCACTGAACAGCAGGCCAGGCGCCGCCTACTGGTTTACTAGTGGTTTTATTACTTTATTAGTTAGTCTGAAGTAATAATTACACTTCAGGGTTAAAGTGGGTGCATCTCATTGTAAAATTGGACTTCAAACGGCCCAAATCTGGCTTCAAACGGCCCAAATTTCACGCGCGTTGGCCCATATCGGCCTGGCCTGCTTGGTATCTAATGCCCGGCCTGAATTATGATCCCAGTCCGCCCCTGTTTTTAACTATATCGCCCAGCCCTACTCATGATATATAATATACAGTCTCTAGTGTATGATTCAACTTTTCCCATGTTCTAATCTAGTGTAAAAAAGCAAACAAACTGAAAAAAGAAAAGAAAAAAATAAACAAAAATCGCAATAAATCGTAATATTGAATCGCAATAATCGTAGAATCGCAATACTTAAGAATCGCAATATAAATCGAATCGGCACCCAAGAATCGTGATAGTATCGAATCGGGAGATAAGTGAATCGCCACAGCCCTAATGTAAACAGACTTTTGGTTCAGTTATTTTACATCTGAGGATGCATCGCTGCATGTAAAGATGTCTGCTTTCATCCTACCTTGTTGCTGTCATACTCCTCAAAGTAACGTTACGGGGTATGCCCTGCCCGTATGTTTGTTTAGTGTGCGTGTGTGTATGTGCAGCCTAGCCTCCAACTGGATACGCCTCCAACTGGATACGACCCAAGACGTCGTTTGTGCAAGCAGCTGAATAGGACCTGAAATCACGTTTCAACGTTAAGCATCCTATAGCGGCCGTGTGAATAACAGCCCAGTCTGAGTTCGGTGAAAATATAACCTCGTGCGGGATTTGAACCTGGGGCCCCTGGCTTGACAGCCGCCTGTCGTAACCAGTTCGTTGCTGTCCATACCCCTAACCCACACCCACACCCACACCCACACCCACACCCACACCCACACCCTAATCCAAACACTGGGCAATAGGGCTGGGTATTGGCAAGGACCTCACGATACGATACGTATCACGATACATTGCAATACATATTGCGATATATTGCAATACTCTACATAATTTTCTGAATTTTTTTAAATGGAGATAAAAATACAACACGCTGTGTACCACCCAGGTAGTGTAATAATATTAGGGCTGGGTTAAAAAAACAGATTCTCCGATTTTAAATCGATTTTTATTTGAATCCTTTGATATCGATTCATATGTCCAGAGATCGATTTTTTATTTTATTAAAAAAATACAAATAAATTAATAAACATAGGCTATAATATTATAGGCTGTGTGTGGTAGTTGAAACATAGTTTCAAGTTGACGTTTATTTATGTTTGTAGTTGAAACAAAAACATAAATACTGTAGGGTACAGAAATGGAAATGTTTTATCATTAATATCTACTTTTAGAAATTATATAGGCTGAAATCAAATCACTGTGCATAATTGTGAAAGTCTTTATTGACAGATGAAAAGGCTGTTATTTACCCTTTGTCACCACCTGGTGAGTAAATATATGTGTAACAAAAACCATTAAAATTGATAACCGGTCCGCAACTTTTTTTCCCCATCTACCGTTCCTTGGTGCAAAAAAGGTTGGGAACCCCTGTGTTACATACTGTAACTGGACAATGTAATTCAGGTTAGAGCTCAAAAACATGTTTTAGTATCACTAACCAAATCGATATTGAAATTAATCGGATCGAATCGAATCGGGATTAATCGATTCGGGAACCTTGTGAATCGGAATCGAATCGATTCTTGAAATTTTAACCAATACCCAGCCCTAAATAATATGTACATCACTTTATATTGACAACTTAGTGGACACATTTAGTTAAAACTACTGAGTGTTTGAGTGTCTAGAACCGAACGCACTTAAATAAAAAGTATTCTTATTGTGTCACTGAACACACGGATGTGCAAAAAAATCGATATGGCGATATATCACGATATTTTTCAGAAATATCGATACAGTGTTGCGGAAAAAAGTATTGCGATATATTGCTGTATCGATTTTATTGCACAGCTCTACTGGGCAAGGGAAATCCTCTTTTACATGGGACCTTTAAAATCCAAACCATACCAAACCCTGCATATGTTACTGTCTCAGTTTGACTTGCTGTATTTGGCTTTTTAACGTGTTCCATCTCTCCTCTCCATCCTCTCTTACAGATAGCGTTAATGACAGTCACACTGTTCCCCATTCGTCTGTTCCTCGCTGCATCCATGATGCTGCTAGCCTGGCCCTTTGCCTTCCTGGCTTCAGTGGGACGCTCCGAGACCAACGTCGAACCCCAGTGCCTCTGGAGGAGGTGGGTGCTCCTGTGTGTGTGTGTGTGTGTGCTATTATTTGTTTCACTATACTTTGCAGAAATGGTGTGTTGTGGAACTTTGAAATGAGATGTTCTTTGGGAGAGCTCTCTGCTCTTAAAGGACAGGGTTTGCACGGTCATGGAAAATCATGGAAATTTAAATTCAATTTCCAAGTCATGGAAAAGTTTTGGGAAAAAATTAAATCCAACAAGGTTTTGGAAAAGTCATGGAAATTTGTTTAATAAATATTTTAATTTACACCGAGTTTAAAATAAACAATGTAACAATCTAATGTTACGACTATGCACTGTTTGTTTACGCTTCAACTCCCAGCCGTGGGCATGCCCCTCCCCCAGCTGTTTACCCCTGAGAGAAAGTGTCCATGCTTGCAGAGTGCGGTTACGCAGCCCTTCCCCCGACTGCATGAGCAATCAGTAGCTGTGATCACTGATCATCAACAAGTCATCAAGTCAATTGTGACTGTTTATACCGTAATTCAACGTGATAATGGCTGCTGAACGAGGAGAACCCCCAGAACTTCCCCCGTCGAAAAATATAAAGTCCGCGGTGTGGGAATATTTTGGATACGGATGGCCAAGATATGTATGATAGCATATCTGCGAGAACACCAACCGTCCTTACTTGCCAAATTCAACGTACGTTAAAACGTTGTCTTGTGTCATCATACATCGTATCGGACATAAATCATTTTCACCGGCAGCAGGATTAATGTCAGATTACCACTTTCATAGGCTAACATGGCTAACGCTAAATTAGCACCAGCTATCTTTGCTCTAACTAACGTTAACGTTACTTGACTGAGGGAATGTCTTGTGTAGGCCAGCATGTCGTTACTGTAGTGTTATGTAGAAATTATTAGGAGACGGCGACTGTCTTTAATCAGCTTTATTGTCGGGCGGACAATATCATAACACTAGAGACTGACTGACTGCCTGGACCATGGGCCTGGACTTGACATGGAGGAGACTGACTGCGCACACTGATGGCATCACTCTGGTATCCCTACGACTTGTGGTATATCAAATAGTATCATTACAATACAGTTATCAAAACTAGGGCTGGGTTAAAAAAATCGATATATCGATATTGAATCGATATTCATGTGAAGGAACAAGCATCGATACATAAATCCCAGTATCGATCTTTTAAAATGCATTTTACCCCGTTATTATATTTTGTATTTTTTTTACCCGTGAGTCTCGCATGGTTTAGTTCTTAGCGCAACGTGATCGCAGCCAGATCTCGCGAGGTCTCGTGCTTTTCAGACCATGCTAAAGACTGAAAAAACAAGCATGGGGGAGGCTGCTCTACTCAAGGTGCCGCGCCACATCTCAAAGCAGCAACAAGCCTCGCTGGAGAAAGCATTTACGTGCAAGCTTCCATCCACTTCTCCACGTGCACAGAAAATAACATCGGCTCTGGCAGGTTTTATTTGCAAAGATCTGCGGCCGTACAGCGTTGTAGAAAATGTTGGCTTCCGAAGCCTCGTTAAGTCACTTGAACCACGCTACGTGCCACTGCTACCGTCACGCAAACAAATGAGTGAAGTGGCAATCCCAAAGCTGTACGAAGAGGTGAAAAAGAACGTCTCAACTTCACTGAAGTCAGCAGAGAGAGTCGCTATAACTTGCGACAGCTGGACATCCAGAGCTACGGATTCGTACCTGACAATTACTTCTCTGCCCTTCTTGTCCGATCGGGCCCGTGATGACACCTTCTCCAGGCTGACCACTGTCATGACTGAAGCTGCTCGTCTGGAGCAAGTGGAGGCATCTAATGTAAGTTATAGAAATAACTGAGTGTTCCTGTACACTACAGTATTTGTATGATGGTTTATTTATTATCCTGATCATGAATATTTATTTTATCTTTCAACAGCAACAAGCTGATGGTGATGGAGCTGCTGTGTCTGTACAGCAGGAAGACGACTCCCTTGGTCCTGTTGAAGTGGATGCTGCTGATCCAAAGATATCGAAGGAGCGTACTTATGCACTGATGTCTCTCCTATAATTATAGTAATTATAATTTACATTTTTTATTATTATTTTTTACACTGGTTTCCTGCCAGTGATTTGAGTTGTTGTTTACACACTGAGCAAGGGTCACTGCCACACACTGGTAATAAGTTAAAACCAGGTTGGGAATGTGCATTGTGCATGCACCATGAGCTGCTTTATGAAACACTGTTTACAACATGCTGCTGTTCAATGATTCTGTTGTATAGTGGAAATCTAAATTTGTTTGGCTTCTCACAGAAGACTGTAAAGAAAGAGACAGAAGACTGTAAAGAAAGATAAGATGTTGAATGACTATGTTGGTCATGTTTAAATAAAAAAGAATTACATGATGTAACTGCTTGCTTTATGGTCAATTCTTAATGCAAATATTAATATTTTTTAATAATGCACCAGGTTAGAGGGTTCCTTGTACAATTTACAGCATTAGTTCTTTGAGAATCTCTTCCATTATCAAAGCAAAACTGGTATTGAAACCAGGCCGTGAAACCGTGATATTTTTGTCCAAGGTTATCATACCGTCAAAAACTCACCGGTGCGTCCCTACTCCCAATTTGATAGCGTAATCTACTGTAGCAAGAGAGGGAAAAGGAAAAACAATATGACAGATGAAACACGTAATCTACTGTAGCAAGAGAGAGAAAAGGAACAACAATATGACAGATGAAAAGGTAACATTACCAATCTAGCTGTTTTAGTGAAACAAGTGTTACATGAGACCTTGATTATTTTTGAATTGCTAAATGTCAAGTTGCATGAAAATTGTTTCATGCAATTTGCAACCTGCAACTAGTTGCCTGAAAGTTTCACAGTGTAAAGCCAGCCTTAGAGTACTAAGTGACCATGTTAGTTTTTCAATTATTGTAATCAGTTAATAGTGACATTTAAAATGTAGAATGTCATACTCATTACTCACGTTTTTATGTATACACAGAGAAAATGTTCGGTCATGGAAATGTGGTTTAAAGTCATGGAGAAATCATAGAAGATCATTGGTCAAAATGTGTATGAACCCTGAAAGGAGAATTCCACTTTCAAATTCAAATGAATCGTCTATTTGGGCTGTTCGATTTTGCCTAAAAATAAAATTGAAGATTTTTTCTCTCAAAACCCGATTTTCGATTTCGATTTTGATTTTTTTGTAAAACTACAAAAGACAAAGGAATTATTTCAAATATGTTGTTTTTATTTCAAAGATTAGCAAACAAATGTGAATTTCCCTATTGGGAATAAAAGTGCAAACCTTAAGGAAAAGATCAAACAAACAAAGATCAATCCCCCTTGGTATTAATAAAGTCTTTGCTCCATGCTATCTTCTTGTAAACTTAGAGGACCATTGCTCTTGACCAAACAAAGATGAATCCCTTGGGATTAATAAAGTGAGAACCTCACTTTCACCAAACTTCACTTAATAATAAATAACAGGTTCTTCTTGATTAACTCATTCATGGCCAGTTTAGGACCGCCAATATTTAGCTCAGGCCAAAGATTTTCATAATTGTTGGTCATCTTTCAAGACCCACAGTAAATGATCTATTAGCACCAAAGTGATTTGCAATACCTCAAAATGAAGATGTACGTCTCTGGGTTCACCAGGGAAAAAAAAGTGAGCTTTTAGCATGTTCTGTACTCTACTTATAGCCATTTATATACACCCTGTTTTCACCAAAAAGGTCTCTCTGAGAAAAGAAACAGGAGAAAAGGCCATTTTTGTAAAGGACACAATCTCAGGCAGAACTCGCTCTCAATTCTTTTATTTTGAACTGTATTGACATCAGACATGTAAATATTATTCGTTATGACACAAATGACAAAAAATAAATAAATAAATATATATATATATATATATACATGAAGTGCTTTTTTTACATTCAACAATACAGTTTACTCAGTGTGAGTGAGTGTGCAGACAGACACACAGACAGACAGACAGACAGACAGACAGACACACACACACACACACACACGATCCCCCTTTTATCTTCGTTACGTTGTTTCCGGGTCTGAGTACTGCTGGCGTCTGCTGCTGTGACTGCCGCTTCTGCCCGCGTCCTTACTTTTTGTTATTGTTAGCTGTTCGTGTGTTTATTTTGTTTTGTTCTGGTCCACCCGTCCTCGTCCATGTCTCCCTGTCCTATCCTCCCTGCTGTTTGATCGTTCCCGTTTTCCCCTCAGCTATTCAACACGTCCTCACCACCCTCTGGATTACCCGTCAAACTGATCGATCATTTCCTCATTCCTCCGCTGATCAACACATCTCTGGATTACTTTCTCCCGTTGGATTTATCATTCCCTCTCACTGCCTGGACTCCTTCTGCTTCGCCCCTCCATGACCGACCCGCTGCGTGTGACTCCGTCTCGTCTCTTTCGGGCTGGCACACAGGAACGGGGTCCGGGACCAGGATCGATCATGTTGGTCACGGGTTTGACTACCGCGAACAACTCATCCATGTTCGCTCTGCCCTGCAGCAAGGCGACCAGCTCGTGCAGCGCGCCGAGGGGCGTTTCAATGGCGTTTCTCCTCTCTGCAACGGGAAGCGTTTCTCCGTTTTCTGTTTTTCCTCCTGCTCCATTTCAAAACAACAGCTGGGGTAGTTGTTTGTTCACGTGTTGTCGGCTTGACTTTGAGGCCAGGGACCTGATACCATGTCACAGGCTGGGGAAGTCTTTGAACTACGCGCTGCACTAATAAAAACAAAAACACGTCAAACACGTCTTTGGCTGGGAGGCACATTCCTGATAAGACGTTAAAGACGTATTTGGCCATGAATGAGTTAAACAAAGATGAAGTTCCCTATTTTGGGAATAAAGTGACAACCTTAACTGTCTTTCACCAAACTTAACTTTTAAAAAATAAAAGGTTTCTCTATCCTCTTGATCAAACAAAGATGAATGAATAAAGTGCAAAACTTTCACTTTTTGTAAAATAAGTAAAGCTTGAAAAAATGCATTGTATCGCTGAGGCAAAAAACACTTTTGCAAACAACAAAATTATACATGAGCGGTAGAGGTGCTTCTGTAATGTCACTCACTCTTACATTGTTTCAGTCAGTCACATTGTTTCAGTCAGTCAGTCACATTGTTTTCAGTCAGTCAGTCAGTCAGTCACATTGTGTCAGTCAGTCAGTCAGTCAGTCACATTGTGTCAGTCAGTCAGTCAGTCAGTCACATTGTGTCAGTCAGTCAGTCACATTGTGTCAGTCAGTCAGTCACATTGTGTCGGTCAGTCAGTCACAATGTTTCAGACAGTCACTCATTACATTTGTTAGTCACATTTGCAAGTTTTTTGCAAGAAACACGAGCCTGTCTACGGAATCTGGCTTGAGGGATGCCCTGTGGCATGTTACAATGTTCCCTCCAACACTAAAGAGCCTCTCTGACGCAGCACTCGTTGCAGGGATTGAGAGGTATTTCTTGGCTAGCTTGCTGAGCCTTGGGAAGTTTTCTTCGTGTTTCTTCCACCACTGAAGTGGATCAGCATCCTCGCTTACCTCAGGGATCAACAGGTAGGTTGCCAGTTCAGTTCCAATTTTGTCTGCCTCTGACAGGGAGGAAAGGGGCACTTTATTTTTCTGGAAGAAGCTTGCCAAGCTCCTCCTCTTTTTTCGGCGCAGGGCCAGGCTGAGCTGCTGCTGCTGCTGCTTCTTCCTCCTCATCCTCCTCCTGGCGCACCTGCACAGCTGGGCCAGGCTGTGCTGTGGTGTTGTCAGTGGCCAGAGACAGCAGCTCTGTGACAGCTCTCTTCTTCATGTGTTCCACCTTGTTATGGTCAATGTACGTCGTGCGGAACCTGGGATCCATAAAGTGAGGCCATGTCCAAGAGTTCATCTTTGACAGGCTCACTGTATTTTTCAAGCATGTAACTCAGAATGTTTCCTTTGATTGTTTTTGTGAGCTCAGTGTCGTCGTCGTCTGGCTTGAGGAGACTGCTTCTGAACATGCCGAGTGTTGGTTTGATGAAAGAGACAGTCACGTAACTCTCCCCAGACAGAGCATCAGTGAAATCTTGCAGTGGTTTAACAGCTTTATTCACCGACTCTAAAACCTCAAGGTCTTGCCAGGTGGGCACGAGGTGCCTGCATTTCTTGTCTGACCCCAGGACACGTGCTATGGCTTTCTCTTGTTCTAGGACTCTTCTATCAACTGATGAACAGGTAGACCGAGCTCAGTCTGTATTGCAGTCAGATCTCTTCTTCTTTTCCAACTATATGAAAAAGAACTGACAACCTTCTTACAAACCCCGATGGCACGATCAATCCGTGAGTCCATCACAACATTTTCTGTATAAAAAGAAATATCGAAGAAACAAACAACACTGTGACATCACATGGACTACATTCACATAAGAGACTAGGCTATTTCCAGAGTCCAGATGTCTTTTTTTGTTTAAAATTTTGTTTCACCTTTCAAAATGTTGATGCATAAAAAGGCACAAACCACACACACACACACACACACACACACACACACACACACACACACACACACACACACTGTGTTATGTTATACTATTATGCTGTAATGTATCATGTAACTATGCATGTGTGCATTTTGAGGAAATATGTATCTTTGATTGAAATGAAATACAAATATTTTTATACAAGTCTTAAAATCACCTTTTTCATACTAGTAGTAATAATTTAAGTAATTAAGAATGTTGGTTATGGCTTGCTTGCTTCATTAATCTAGCAATCAGTAAGTTGTTTTTAAAGCACTACAGTTCAGATAAATAAATGCAGCTATGCATTGCCATTTTAGACACTTAGCGATGGCGTGCAGTTTGTGCCCAAAGCACTGTAGGTTGGGCCACTCATTCACTTTCAGAGCCTTTATGATATTGGAGCTGCTGTCTGTTGTCATGCAAACGAGACGGTCTTCACTCAGGTTCCAGGACTCAAGTGCTTCACTCAACCCCTGGGCGATCTCTCTTCGCCTTTGTGCTCATCTGGGAAGTAAGAGGTTTGTAGGCTGACAGACGCTTTCCAGATTCCATTCGTCAGTGATAAAATGCGCTGTCAAACTCATGTATGGCTCCATAGTCCGGCTGGACCACATGTCCGTCGTAGCAGAGTAGAACGGCACATCCTCCAGCTGCTTTGTCACTCGTTTACGTGTAGCGTTGTACAGACGGGACAAAACAACGTCACTAAAATGTTTTTGGCCTGGTAGCACGTAGCGGGAGTCTAACCAGGGTATTTGCGGGGTCTTGAAAAGTCTTGAAAGAGCTTTACTTCTAGGGCTCGCATTTATGCTTCAAAACTCATGAAAGTGCTCCTCATGTGTGAAGATTATCCTGCTGAACACAGGTTCGCGTTTGAATAAGCTTGCGTTGCCCACAGGCCTCATTTGAAGCATCGCGCTAAAAACCCATTCAAAAATACCATAGGCAGAAACAGTGAAGAACCCGGAAGTCCGGGACTTCCGCGTTCCGACTACAAAAATACGTCATCCCTGCGGTACTCTATTGGAAGGCTATGCATTGATTAACTGCTAGTCTGACTGCCTGGAAGCACTCCCTGTGTGTGCAAGGCTCAAACCTTTTGGCACGCAAGCAGCGACACCAATAATAATGTTGTTCTCAGAGTCTCTGACCACACCAAACTTCTCCCAAACGTCCGACTTGGCCATTGAGGATGTATTGTCCACAATGTGGTATTCACCGCTCGCTATTTTCGCTTTTATCTCATCCATTTTTCTGCTGCCACCTGTTGCGTCCGGCCCCTCTGTGTCTCGCAGTGCATCTAGTGAAGATTTACCTGTATGTGCGTCGAGGTCGGAGGTTGTGTGTAGATTTTGAAAATAAGATACATTTCATAAGATAAATAAATAAAACGCACTCACTTGCTGCCCGCCCGAATTTAGTTAATTCTTACCCGTCCGTACCTGTCAATTTACATTTTTGTTTTACCTGTTACACAACGTTTTTGCGCGTTACCTGCAGGACTGATTCCATGCGACCCCGTTTGGGGTTGCAACCCCAAGGTTGGGAACCACTGGTCTGTTGACATAATCAGTGGTGCAGGTTGGATACCACATTGCATTATGTGGAAGGGGTATATAGCAATGAGACTTTGGAGAAAAAAGTTTCTTTAGCTGGACCGCAACAGCAGGGCCAGCCCTACATCTGGCTCTGTCTGAGGCTGACTGACTCACAACCCTGAGGACAAATTATCAATACATCAGCAGGAGGGCCATGAGGAGAGATGATTGGTTGGGTTTAGGGCATGGGATGATGATTGGTCAAAATGGTCCATGCTAGGATGGATTGGCCGGGGGGACATGAGTGATTGATTGGGTTTAGGCATGGGGATGTATGATTGGTTATGCCAGGCCAGCTGTAGCACGCACACACACGCATGGACAACGGGTACTTGGAACAACCTAGTTTTGGTCCAAGTGAAATGCTATATGGGCCCAATCCTAATACACCCCTTGTCCCTACCACTTAGCCCTTAAAGGATGGCTTTCCCGTGGGGAATATGAATATATATTAAATCTCACGCCCCTAAGGTTGTCGAATCCGTTGAAATTTTTGAAATTGCTTCTTCACAGCCAAAGATATCAACAGAAATCCACTCTGTGTGGGGGAGGGCTGGTGCGGGGACTCGAAATCCTACATTTCCCACAATGCACTGGGCTCGCGTGGCCTTCGTTTCCATGCCCACCCCTCAGGCATTTGGCTGATATCAAACTCCAGTAGGTGGCGGTAATGCACATATGTTTGCCAACCGCCATAAAACTCAAAGAAGAAGAAGAAGGCTTCGACAATAATACATTACGAGAAGAAGAAAAAATCCAAAATAAAATTGCCTCCAAATTGCACCAAATTTAAACCGAAGTATATATGTCGGGAGATGTCTTCATAATTTTTTTTTCATGCATTTTAAGGCATTTTCGTAGGAGTTACGCGCATCTGATGTTGTAACTATTTTATGTAAAAATATGTAAAAACGGGTACATTGCTCAGCGTTGATTTCGATTTCAACGCACCTACTACTAGATGTAAAATTTGACGAGCTTTCCAATGCCGCCAGTCCCGTGTTTGTGAGTGCTTCCATGGCCATGGCACCACAGGCCCACAAGTAGTGTAGTTCATAGATGCTCGACTTCCGCAAGGCTGGACTTGTCGCTCTGACGCGTTTTGCGTCAGAGCGACATGGAAATAATGTGAGAGATGCTTGATATCTCTGGCTGTAAACAACCAATTTCAAAAATTTCAACGGATTCGAAAACCTTAGGGGCGTGAGATTTAATATATATTCATATTCCCCACGGAAAAGCCGTCCTTTAATCTCAACACTCCTCCATTTTGCACGTTTATCTAGATACCAAGAACTGCAGATGCTGTGGATGTGTGGAATTTGTTTGTGACAGCATTTCAAGTGTGTGTCCAGTTTGCGGCTGAACCGTAACATGAGTTTGGAAGGCCCTGGTGTTGTGCATAGCGTGGCTCGTAGCTTCTACCAATCTTTTTATTAAGACTCCAGACCAACTCTGCAGTAGGAAGTGGAAATGTACTTCAGTTGAAGTTGGACTGATGTACGGCAGTTGTCAAAAGACATCTGGGGTCTCTGCCATTAACAGTACTGAGCAATTTATGCTGACAGTGTCCAAGGGAGGGATTCAGACATGGTTTAATTGTGTCCTGGGTTCACATGTCCTCTTCTTCATCCTGGGAGGAAGCAGCCTGTTGGGCAGATGCTGCTGCGATCTGATGGGCAGCCTGCTGCATCTGCAACCACTGGTGCTGGGCCAGCTGTGCCTGCTGCTGCCGTGCCTTCTCAAACAGGTCCTGCTGCTGTTTGAGGAGCTCCTCCTCTGGGATGCCCAGGTTCCACAGGCGAGAGCTGGCCTTCCTCCTCTTCAGCGCTACAGTCTGACACTCCTGCAGGACGTCTTTCACCTCTGGGATGTAGCATGCAAAACCAAGGCTCTCAAGCGCGTTGATAACATGCGCAGGAGATATGATCTTCTTTTCCGACTTGTCGCATATTTCATTGGCCTCTGAAGATATGAGGTGTATGAACTCTGTGCAGCAGTTCACCGCGAGCTCTCGTGCGTCATTGGCCACTCGTACATTGGGGAGGGTTTCTTTTATCATCTTGTTGATAGCTGCCCTCGGTATGGTGATGTCGTCATCATTTCCAAAAGAAGCCATCATGGCAGGCAGTTTGACAACAAACAAATATAAGGGCTCCGATTCACAGCTGACCTTGTGTAAGAAGTTAACTGATGTCCATCTACACAATGGCTCGAGTGACATCACTGATGACATCACAATTGCCCGAGTGACATAACTGGTGACATCACTGAAAGAAAGTGGCCAGGTGATGTCATACGTGGCCACTAGGGGCCGAGTGGCCAGGTCGCCGATGATGTCATACAGTTCTAGATGCCTCGGCCTGGTGGCCAGGTCACTACTATTGTGATGTCATATATCACTGATAATGTCATAAATCACTGATTATGTCAGAGTGATGAGGTCATAAATTGCCAATAATGTCATACAGCTCTAAGCCACTTCCAGACATGAACTCCGGTCAGGGTTGCTTGCCCTGAGCCTGACCCGGGGGATACGTGAAGTTCAAGTTCAAGTTCAAGTAGTTTATTGTCATATGTATAATACAATGTATAATACAATGAAATTCTTTATGCTCTGAGCACCCTCAGCCTTACATACACAAGGACATGGTCACAAAGACCGACAGAAAAAGGGTGTAGACCTACATAACTATGTAGGCTACACGTGATACAGACCTGTCTGTACACAGTGCGTGTAGACATAACACAAACCACGATACAGTACAATACAATAATGGTCCACAACAAAGTGACAGTGCGTTGCAGTGTGTGTCAGTCAACTGTTCAGCAGCCTGACTGCCTGAGGGAAAAAGCTGTTACTGAGACGGGTGGTGTGTGATTTGATGCTCCGGTAGCGTTTTTTGAAAGGGAGGAGTGAGAACAGGGTATGAGCGGGGTGGCTGGTGTCTTTGATAATGTTTTTGGCTTTCATTTTACAGCGAGTGGTGAAGATGTTATGGAGGTTTGGTAGATCTGTGCCAATGATTTTAGCTGCTGTCTTCACAGTCCTCTGCAGCAGTCTGCAGTCCTGGGCGGTCAGGTTGCCGTACCACACTGTGATACACCCTGTCAGAACACTTTCTATGGTACAGCGATAGAAATTCACAAGGCCTTTGGTGCTCAAGCCAAATTTCTTGAGGCGCCTCAGAAAGTACAGTCGCTGCTGTGCCTTCTTGAGGATGCACTTGGTGTTGAGAGACCATGTGAGTGTGTTTGTGATGTGTGTGCCCAGGAATTTAAAGCTGTCGACTATGTCGACAGATGACCCGTTGATGGAAATGGGGGTGTGAATGACCCCTTGTGTACCCTTTCAGACATGAGGAGCACCTTCAGGTGTAAAGTAGAGAGGGGGCAGGGGTGGGGCGAATTTGGGGATGACCACACAATGGGGAGTTGTGAAAACTAACCACACAGCTGTACTTCACTGTCTGAGCATAGCCTTAAGTGAATCGCATTGACATGCAGAGTCTGAAAACAAGTTGCTAAAAATACATAATGGGCGATAACTGCCTAACGTTCACGGCATATAATCGTTTGCGCATAACATTAGTAATTAATTAAACAACCCTACAACTCACGCCCAGATGCATTGATTTCCTCAAGTCTCAAGCACTACAAAGAAAACAGGTCTTTGCTATGTTCAGTCCTAAAATGCATCAATCCTGGAATTATACAGAACTAGTGCAGTGCGGTTCTCGAGATACGCGAAGGACAGACATACAGACAGTCCTGGAATAAGTCAAAATTGCATTAAATGCGGCACCGCACTCCATCGGGGTCCGAGCAGCGCACTCCCCAAGTTTTAAGTCACAATCGGACAAATGTTTCTCGAGATAAACTGCTTTTTGTGTTGCCAGTAGGTGACACTATGTCAAAAATTCAGCGCCGCACTATAGGGCTGCCACGATTAGTCGACTAGTCGCGACAACGTCGATTACCAAAATCTTCGCCGACGTATTTGGTAGTCGACGTCATTGCATATTTTTTTTTAGCTGAAAAAAAAGTTTGTTTTGTTTCCGCGAAGCTGCTGCCTGCGATGGCTTCACTGGCTGGCTTGGCATCCAGGCGTCTCCGTCCTGTCTTTGATGCACATGCACAGTACCGATCATCCGGGGGAAACGTGACATCACCGTGACCGGAAAAAAAAGCAGCTCCCAGTGCTTCTCCACAGAAAAAATGTCTAGCCGTCCTCATACGTCCAAAGTGTGGGAGCATTTCACCCACAATAATGTGAAGTGCAAAATCTGCGAAATAAGCTGAACTCGCTTATCATGGCAGCACGAGTATGATGCGCGAGCATCTCAAAAGGAAGCACGTTGTGGCGAATGCAGATGAAGGCTAATTAGCTTGTTAGCTCACTGGCAACCGCAACGTTAAGTTTTAGCTGCTAACGTTAGCTATTGGCTAATGATATTAACGTTAAAAGCCTGCTCCAACGTTCATAGCATCGTAGCATAGCATCATAGCAATGTTAAGCTCATGTGTTGCTGACGGGAATACTGGAAACCTCATTTTACTCCGCAGTTTGCACTCTACTTACGACATTTAAAAATGTGTTTGATGCCTGAGAAGACTGAAACTATTTATTTTTGTTGATATTTTGGTTGCATACATAGTGAATAGTTTTTGGTTTGCATTTCCATTCCATGTAGTAGTGCCCTAATTTTATTTAGCATTATTCATTCAATGGATAGTACATATTTCATTGCACTATATGTTTTCTATACTATATATTTTTATAATTTATTATTAAGTACATTGATGCCAGAAATAAATATGCTGCTACATGCTCTAAACTTTAACACATTGAGTGCCAGCGACGCCATATGGCGTCAAGAGAAATTTACCGTACGCTGCCAGCGACGCCAAATGGCGTCAATAACTCCAAATTCATATTTTGACGGGGGAATGTCGATCTAAGCCTCTTACATCGCCTCTTACAATATGGGAGCTATTGAATGTGTCTAACCTATTTTACAGAACCCTTAGGTGGCGACAGTGCCCTCCCGATTAGACAAAGGCCAGGAGAAAAGATAGAAGTGATGAGGAAACGGAAATCGCAATGATATGCATGAAGCGTGCATACCGTTAGCTGTGCCTGTGAACAGCAGTCATCTGCTGCCATAATTGAGCCCCTACCGTGTCCGCTGCGATAGTCCATCCATATGATTTAGTTGCCGACACGGCGACACCAGGGTCTTTCTGAAAAATTACATTATTCTCAGCTGGGAGCTGGCGACATGCTGTAAAAAAGCAGGGGGATGCAGGCAGCGGACTTTTTCAGTGCAGATCAAACAGAGCAAACGCAGCAGAGACACTCCTCCCACCACGAAGGAGGGGGAGGAGGGGGGTGGAGCACGCAGGCCACTACAGCAGGCTCGATGCATAATGAGCAAACAAGCTAGAATAGGCTATCTGATGCCCACCAGCAGTAAATCAAGACCAGCAAGAAGGTGTAGGGTCTGCGCACGCAGGTTCTTTTCAAGAAAATAAAACAATGCAGGAAATTTTGTGTTTGAATATTGTTATGTTACACAAAAAATGAAAGCTTAGAATGTGTAGTTTCATCCAGAAAAAAAAAAAGTTGATATCTTCTTTCTTTGTGGAAATATGGACTTCAACATCCAGCATGACCCCATGAAAGTGAGCATTTTGATGTTAGACCAAGCTGTATACTAATATTTGTAGAAAATAAACAACACATTCTATTGACATACTTTTTCCCGCAGGTAAACTAGACATTCTAACCTTTCATTTCAGCTATAGCATTTTGTTCAACTCAAAGCAGAATTCATTCTGTCGCCTTTCTAACATAAAGATGTGATTATCTCAGAAACTAATTTCAGCATGCTCTTTTCGGTCGAAAACACTCTTTTTCAGAGGGGTGTATTTCCAAAATGGAACGGTTTATAAACAGTTTTTTTTTTTAAATGAAACAGAAGGGTTCAAAGTTTCATTGAGGCTATTGGTTGTCCATATAAGAGGAACACAAAAAATGATATGGCTATATTAAAATGCATTGCGGCCTATGTGGCACAGTACAGCAACCTTTTGCCCAAGGGCGTGGCACTCAAAGTGTTAAAGTTCATGAAAATATTATTTTTGAGTGAATTATCATCATTAATTGTCTTTATTTTTATTTGGCACATGCTTAAAACAACTTGAAGCTAAATTTAGAAGCTGATGATAGCTAAATCAGAGCGATTGAGTAATTGTGCGATATGATCCGATTAGTCGACTAATCGTTAAAATAATCGGTGACTAGTCGACTATCAAAATAATCGTTTGTGGCAGCCCTACCACACTACTTCGAGTTCCCAGGAGCACACTCCCCAAGTTTGAAGTCAATCGGATGAACGGTTCTCAAGATAAACCACTTTTTGTGTTGTCAGTAGGTGCCGCTGTGCTGAATTGCACAAAATTCGGCACTGCTCTATGTCCGGTTCCCAGCAGCACACTTGCCAAGTTTGAAGTCGATCAGATGAATGGCTATCGAGATAAACCGCTTTTTGTGTTGCCTGTAGGTGGCGCTATGCCAAATTGCACAGAATTCAGCTCCCTGCACTCCCTTGAGTCCCCCTAAGTGCACTCCCCAAAGTGGAAGTCGATCGGGTTCTTGAGATAAACAGCATTTTTTATGTTGCCAGTAGGTGGCGCTATGCCGAATTGCACGAAAACAGGGCACTGCACTGCACAATAGTGCCAACGGTTCTCGATGGCATGCAGCAGATGATGATCTTTATTCTGTATATTCTTGCTACTGTTGTCAGCTAGAATTAGCTAGACATATTTTCTGTGAAGCCCTCTGAGACATGCTTGTGAATTAGGGCTATATAAATAAACTTGACTTGACATGATGCTCATCCATAAGCAGTTGTGGAAATAGCCAGGTTTTACTCTGGGAACCCTACTTACACAGGATGGGGGTTTTTGGAAGTGGCGGGGCCCTAGAGCACGGATACTCAACTTGCTTGGCCTGGGGGCCACTTTTGCAAAATGACAGGAGGCAAGGGGCCAGTCAATAAACATTAATATAAATTTTTCTGTAGCAGATTGTAGGATTTTGGGCTGTCAGCCGGAGTTTAGTCACATCTTTTTTGCATAGTTAATACATATACTGTAAGTGCCTGGGTGGCGAGCAGACAGCCATATTTGACAATTTAGCTGGAGCTCAGTAAAATTTTATTTAACCTTAGTTTTCATTGTGAATTCGGAAATTGTCGGGGGGCCGCTCTGCACCCTATCGCGGAGCGCATGTTGAGTATCACTGCCGTGATACTTATTTCCGAATGCGTGACTCATTATAGCCTACCATTATAGCCACATAAAAATCTCTTAGAAATCTCACTTAACCCATTGATACCGGCGCGCCTTCTCTAGACTGGCCCTCTAAACCTACTGCACGTTTGTAAACAGCCCCTGTAAACCGGCCTTTTTCGGAGAAGTTGCCAGAGCGGTCGGCGTTCACTAAAACCTTCATATCTCAGGCTCTATAGCACATATAAACATAAAATAAAAAGCATTTGAGAGCTTAACCCTTTGGCTTTTCGTATTATATTTGCCCTAACGTTAATTTTTTTTTTTTTTTTTTTTAACCCCCAAAAATAAAAATAAAGATTCTAACGCATTTTAAGAAATGTTAATCAAGATTACAGCAAATGTAACCCTTCCAACTAAAAAGCCACGGGTTTAAGCTCTCAAATGCTTTTTATTTCATGTTGATAGCTACTATAGAAGCTGAGGAAATAGGTTTTGTTGAACTCTTGACAATTACTGCAGCCTAACGTTATCGTTAAAAAAGTAACGTTAGCGACCTCCGTTTTGCAGTCGTCTTGAAATACGGCAAATTCGCCAAAAGTCACTCACCCAATGAGCCTTGGCTAGCGTGTCAACAGTCACATCATAATATGGGTGTGGAATCTTCTTATTCATGGATGTCTTCGTCCTCAAAGTAAGTTCAGTTCATCAGCGTTAGCATTCACTTAGCTTACTGTCTGAGACGCGGCCATGCAGAATTGCCACCGTGCAGCAGAAGAACATGCAGTAAAACCTTGAGGCTATTGCAGATTGGAACATGAGATAAATAAATCTGAAATTAGGTCAGCAGCATTAATTTCATCCTAAAGTTTAATGGGAAGTATTGCTGGACCGGCGCTTCCTTGATGTTCTGTGTAGTTCGAGCTTTGAAAAACTGTCCACAGGGTCGAGGCAACAATAAAAATAAAAAACTACAAAACCCACAATGCATTTCACCTCCGCCACGTCTATTTCAGCAAATCATGATGCATGTAATCGGTCACATGTCTTGAAACAGTGATATACACGTACTACGCATATGTGTCGCAGCCGGCATGAAAGGTAAAATGACACGCCCGTTGCCGTCGGTGTTAAAGGGATATACACGCAAATGCTGCATCCGGTATCAATGGGTTAACTAAGATCACTGGACAGCGCTATTTGACAATTTAGCTGGAGCTCAGTCACACTTTATTTCACGTTGGGGGGGCCACTCTGCAAGTTGTCAAGTCAGATGCAGCCAAGCAGGGGCAGACTGGGACCATAATTAGATACCATGCAGGCCAGGCCAACACGGGCTGACGTGCGCATGCCAACGACCGAAGGTTGCCGGTGAAAAATTGTGGCCGTTTGAAGCTAAATTTAGTGAATATAATACTAACGTGACTAGGGCTGGGTATTGGCAAGGATCTCACGATACGATACGTATCACGATACTTGGGTCACGATACGATTGTATCATGATATATTGCGATGCGATACATAATGCGATATATTGCGATATTCTACAGAATTTACTCAAAATAGAATAATAAATATTAAAACTGTATTGTGCAGTCCTACTGATAATCTCATAAAGCACATTAATGTGAAAGCAATAAGCATATAGCCTACATGTTTCACTTCATGCTCTGAAATTGTAGCCTACTTGAAGGTTCCTGATTCTGATAAGTTCAACACCTTTGCTTTGCGGACCGGCACCGTCCGGGGCCCGGTGGTTGGGAACCACTGTGCTAAATGACCTACAATGTTGAGACAGTGATAGCCACACACTAGTGATGTCACGGTACCAATAATTCAGTAGTCGGTACCGGTACTAGTGAATTTCCACGGTACTCGGTACCAATTTCGGTACCACGGTAAAAAAAACAGACTGATATTTCTTCAACATATTCTCCTTTATTAAAGTATGCAACCATTTCCAATGAACAAATGGCATGTAGCCTTCAACTTTAAAACAAAACAATGTGCTTCTGCTTCTTAAATTCAACTCTGTATGGCAGTGAGTGCAGACAGTGCAACACCAGTGGCATGTAGCCCTAAAGTATTGTTTATTGGAAAAAAGAAAAAAAAAACGATCCCCTCGGTACCATGCAAAAACAGGTACCGAACAATGTAGTACCGACTAAGTACCGAAAACCGTGACAACACTACCACACACACACACACACACACACACACACACACACTCACTCACTCACTCACTCACTCTCATACAGACACACACACACACTTTACTTTACCTCGGATCGAGCACAGTTGCGATGCTGTAGAGTGGGTTTGTTTCTGTGTCAGAGAAGCGTCTCGTCACGGCTGCAGCCAGAGTTGCTTTCATTGTTTTGATGCCTTGGTCCTCTTCTGTTTCTGTGGTCAAAAGTCGACGAAGCACAGTCACAGCAGGTATCACATCTGAGGCCAGGGCATCAGCTTTGCTCACTCTTTTGGTTAACTGCTCAAACGGGGACAGGACAGTAAGAGACTTTTCCAGGATGGCCCACTGATGTGCGCTGAGGTTGTCGGGGAGCTCATATTCTGATCCATATACCCCCAGAGCCCGCTTCTGCTCGGTGAGACACTGTATCATGTAATACGTGCTATTCCAGCGGGTCTGCTGGAGTCTGGCTGGAGTCTGGCTGGTGACTGAAGGAGCTGGATCTGAACGTCTTCCCAGGCGCGAGTAGGCTAATGGAGAATGTTTAAAATGCCGTACTTGGGTTCAATTGGGGAAACCAGCTCCAGAACTGCAATCTGACTAGCCTGTTGTGCGTTCCCTTACAAAAACTACTAACGTTATATTATTCATGTGCATTTATAGCCTACTGCCCTGATGACGAGTAACGTTATGCAGACTGCAGCTGTTTGACATGCGGGCACTTTCAGAATGGACGCTAATTAGGCTACTTCATGGGAATAATTTGCTTGACAAAAAATGGGAACCAAAAGATAAGAATTAGCCTTGTACCTAATACATGATGGTGCCTCTGTGATCCATAAAGTCGATCAGATGAATATTGAAAGCCTTGTTACCTTTATTTTTCCTCTCCCGTTCTCTCCATGTGATAATCCCCATGGGTTGTGATTGTTGTCTTGTATGCAACCCACAGCAATTCTGTAAACTAGATGTGAAGAAGATGGATGTGCTCCTTCAAGACCCCTGAAGGGGCTGAAACCCTATTGTTTTTGTGACGGTTTATTCGGGGCTGAAACCCTATTGTTTTTGTGCTGGTTTATTATTAGGGGTTCAAGCCCTGAAGGGGCTGAAACCCTATTGTTTTTGTGCTGGTTTATTATTAGGGGTTCAAGCCCTGAAGGGGCTGAAACCCTATTGTTTTTGTGCTGGTTTATTATTAGGGGTTCAAGCCCTGAAGGGGCTGAAACCCTATTGTTTTTCACCCGGTTTATTAGGGGTTCAAGCCCTGAAGGGGCTGAAACCCTATTGTTTTTGTAAATCCGAATATATTATTATTATTCTTCTTCTTTTTCATCTGCCCCGACGCAAATTCCCGTGAGTTGGTAAATGGTAGAGACCTGAAACCTGGCCCAATGACAGATATTGTTGGCTGGTAGGTGCTCAAAAAAGATTTTTCGAATCGGCCTGAAGGTGGCGCTATAATCCACGGTTTTACGTTAAAGGCCATAACTTCCACGCCGTTGGTCCGATTTTCAAACTTTTTTTTTCCAGATGTTCAGGTGAACATGCTCTACAAATTTGCCTCAAGGACCCTCAATGTCCACCTGGAAAGTTTTTGAGATATTTGGAAAAGTTTGGAAAACACATTTTTGACATCTCCTCCTAGACCGTTGGACCGATTTGCACTAGAATCGCCAGGAAGCCTCTCTGGAGCAAGCTCTACAACCTGCCTTTTTGAAACCTTTGAAATCTCCTTTAGTTTCGGAGATATTAATCGTTAAAGTTGTGAGAGGGCGTGGCCTATCAGCTAAATTGTCATAACTTCATTACCGATGAAGGAATCTTCACGAAACTTGCAGGAGGTCTTCGGAGACCATCCCAGACCATGCGTGTCAAATTTGGTGCAATTCGACCAAAAGGGGGCGCTATAGCAGCATTCAGTACTTGTACCTTCTAAATTGTTTGATTTTGAAGGGCGGCAGGAAGTGCGGATTCATTGTCATTATGGCCAGCCTTCCTTCTTGTATGACACTTGACACTTGACTTGACGCACGCACGCTATTGTACAGACATCAGACACACCTATACTTGTATCACAGTGGGTATATCACTCATGGTCTCACTCTCATTTGCATATTATGTTTTGAGCAGCTCCAGCTCTTCTTTGTTAAAAACCACATGCTAAAATTGTACTGGAAACAGGAATCCGGTGAGATTTGACCAGATAAATAGAGCTTAAGAGCAACTCTGAGCAGGAGTGTTCCATGTTGGGTAGAGAGAATGATGTTAACACATTCAATTAGCTCTATCTCAGAAACCATACGAGGTACAGCTACGAAACTTGTTAGGGAGGTTCACAGAGGGGTCTTTTACTATCCACGAAAAATTCCACCAATTGACAAGATGGTGGTGCTATAACAGCCCTCTTTATGTTTTTGTTCATAACCTTTGAACCGTAGGGTCTATAATCAAACCTTTTTTTCCCCTGGATTCCTTGGGACGTTCTGCATCTACTCACATAGGCCGACCCATAACTACTTAAAGCTACATTCAGCGATGTTTTTGTGTTCCAATAAGTGTTAACACATTGAGTGCCACAGGGCTTCAGTAAAATTGTCTGGAGCCTGTGCCAGGTTCACTTCCATTCAGTTGAAAACAGCTATATAATTTTTTCTATTAGGGGTATATTGACAGGACTGGACTCAAATGAAACATTGGACACTCCTGCTTCTCTCAAAGAAGAAATTTTGTTTCTAGACAGTTCCATTATGAAATGACAGCCTCTGCAGGAAGAGCACTTTCAAGGGTTTTCTGCTGTTTTTTTTTACTTTCCGAGATAAACACACTTTTATGTAAACAAAGGTCACAGAATGAATTCTGCTTCAAGTGTGATAAAATGCTATACCTAAATGAAAGGTTGGAATGTCTACTTTACCTTGGGGGAAAAAGTATGTAAAAAGAATGTTTCATTGATTTTTTACAAATATTTGAACACCGCTTAGTCCAACTTCAAGACGCTGCTTTTTATGGCATCAAGGTGTATGTTGCAGGCCATCTCTCCATAAAGAAACATGATATCAACTTTTTTTTTTGTGATGATGAAAGTACACTTCCTAAGCTTTCATTTGGTGTGTAACAATCAAATATTCCACCACAACATTTCATGCAGTGTATTCTTTTCTTCAAAAAAACCTTCAAAGTAGTTTCAAAATAAAACACATTTTTATGCATAGTATTTTCATAATAGCCCACAGAATGAATTCTGCTTGATAAAATGCTATTCCTAAATGAAAGGTTGGAATGTCTACTTTACCTTGGGGGAAAAAGTATGTAAAAAGAATGTTTCATTTATTTTTTACAAATATTTGAACACCGCTTAGTCCAACTTCAAGACGCTGCTTTTTATGGCATCAAGGTGTATGTTGCAGGCCATCTCTCCATAAAGAAACATGATATCAACTTTTTTTTTTTTGATGATGAAAGTACACTTCATAAGCTTTCATTTGGTGTGTAACAATCAAATATTCCACCACAACATTTCATGCAGTGTATTATTTTCTTCAAAAAAACCTTCAAAGTAGTTTCCAACTAAAACACATTTTTATGCATAGTATTTTCATAATAGCCCACAGAATAAATTCTGCTTAGAGTTGAACAAAATGCAATACCTCAAACGAAAGGTTGGAAACTCAACTCAAGTCAATAACAACAAGTATGTGAAAAGAATCTTCCATTTATTTTCTACAAATATTTGATTCCAGCTTTTTTTTTTTTTTTTTTTTCAAAAGAACCAACACATTTTATGAAAAAAAGGCATACACATGACTGATGCTATTACTGTGTTACAACTGCTACTATTCTTGTTACAGTAATGACACTGCTATTGGACGGCTTGACAACAGTCAGACAGCAGGCAGTTTGTGTTTGGAGGTAACGTTACTGTAGTCTTGAAGGACTGAATCCCGCTACAGCTTTCTCTCCAGTGTCTCTACTTTTCAACTGTCAAAGCAAATAAACATACTAAAGCTTGATGGACTGCCCACACACTCGTTGACACTAACTAAACTAAACTAAACACTGCATCACTGGCTGAAGCGGGGATGGGGGGGTGGGGGGTCGGGGAAAGTATCACTGTGAGTGATACTCAAAGTAGCACGGGTAGAGGCAGAGAGGTACGTGGTCACAGCCAGGGCAAACGTACTTGGTCTCTTTTCTGAGTCCCTGGGCTGCGCAGTGCGCACATTTTCGATAGATTGTTTTTGTTTTGGTGGCTGGGTCTGCCACTGGCAGTGGCACGTGCCCCGCGAAGTCCACATCCAGCCTCGCTGAAGCGGACCTTTTGCGTGGGTGGGCTGGTGCTCTTCCTGGAAGAGGAGGTTGGGGAGGGGCTGAAGGAGGAGGGGGATCTGCGGTCCAGGACTTGAGCACAGACAGGATGAAGTCTTTTAGGGTTCTGCAGCTGGTCGTTGGGTTGCGTGCCTTGTACACAATGAAAGCATTGCTCATTGCGATCTGCATCAGGTACATGACGAACTTAGAGCTCCATTTTGCAGTCTTCCTGATGAAGGGGTAATAGGAGATCTTCTGGTCCAGGCGATCCACACCACTCATGTACTGGTTGTACTCCACCACGCATGCTGGCTTCCTCTGGGGGACTCTCTCACTGTTTCCTTTTTGTCTCACCGCCACAGTTGTCATCTCATCCTGGTGGAACGTCGAAATCATCCGGACGATGCGTTTGTCTCGCCATGCCAGGACCATCACTGTGTCATTGTGACGAGCGCGGTGTTCACCTACTGCCAGGTCAGACGTGGTTACCTCGCGGATGGACGGCGGTTCTCCCCTGTTGACACGGAGTGTGCCAGCTGAGTGGATCTGGAGGCCGAGGAGAAGACGACACATTGACTCGCTGTTGTAGAAGTTGTCCATCCACAAGCGATATCCAAACCCCTCGAGGCCGGCAATCAGGAAGCGCACGGTGTCCTGCAGGGTACTGTGAGTTCCACAGTATGGCTTCATGGCGTAGCAGTAACCATTGGCTGAATCACACAGAATGTAACTCTTGATTCCGTACTTGGTGGGTTTGGCAGGATTGTATACACGGAAACGTAAACGTCCTCGAAAGTGCAGCATCCCTTCATCCACCGAGATGTTTTGTGACGGCTGGTACAGCTCCTTGAATTTGGAGAGGAGCAGATCAAGGACAAGACGAACCTTGTGGAGCCGGTCGCTGCCATCGACCTCCCGATTGTCGCTGAAGTGGAGAAACCGCCAAATGAGCTGGAACCTGTTGCGTGGCATTGTGCTCCCGAAGTATGGTGTTTCAAGCGCCAGATCAACAGACCAATACTCGGCCCAACTCGGCTTCTTGACGATGCCAGTAAGGAAAAGCAATCCCAGAAACCGCTTCAGCTCCACCAGGGTCAGCGGTTGCCAGGCGTTTACCCTGGAGTATGGCAGACGCAGCTCCTCTATGACAGCAATACACTGTTCCGCGTACTTGTTGGTCTGATCAACAATCAGCAACATGAGCTCGTCACAGAGGAACAGTTCCACAAAGTCGACAGGCTTGTCGGACTGCAGTGATGCTGCCGCACTGGGACCTGGCACTGCGGTGAATGGCAGCGTTTTGGGGCTCCAGTCAGCCATATCCCGCCAGCTCGGAGGATCCAGGGAGGGACGAGACTTGCCCGCTGAAAACAATGAAATAAAAGGTTTTTCTTCAGACAATTGTGATATGTAAACAAGCTGTCTTTTTGACAAAATCCAATAATCTTCTCACCTCTTTTGCTTGAAGATGCCGGCAGATGCTGCTCTTCTTCCTCCTCCTCCTCCTCCTCCTCCTCCTCCTCCTCCTCCTCCTCCTCCGACTCTTCTGTATAGTAAAAGTGAGTTTATAAAAATATATTGACATTTCTTGAAGGAAAAAAAGTTTGTTTTCAATATCAGATGAATAATTGTAATTCTAAAATGGCCTTCATCTCACCATCACTGGAGCTCAAGCGCGCACGACGTGTGACGCTGGGGGGACGTGTGACGTCGTCGTCTTCTTCCTCCGAGCTGTGCTCCAACTCTGAAATTGAATATTTTACATGGTATTATTAGTATGCTAACTAATTGCAGGATCGTTATTCTTACCAAGCTTTGTGTTGACGAAAATAAATTGATGAATAATAAAAGGTGTGTGGGTGTGTTTATTTTATTTTTTACATTTCTACCTCCTATTTTTCTCCTGCTTCTTTTTATTATTAGACATTACATTACGGCATTTGGCAGACGCTTTTATTCAAATCGACTTACAATATCAGAACTTACAATATCACATTTTTGTCAACAATCGAGAAGTCATCTATGCATACAATCGTCTGGCATTTACAGCTTTAGTAGTAATAGTTTCCTGTAAAGGATCAATAAAGTAGGCTATCTATAGCCTATATGTAGGTTCTAACCTCTGGAAGCCGCCTCGTCCAAGAATGTTCGCCTCTTAGGTCCAGGGCCAGGGGGCTGCCATTCCTCATCTCTGGCGTCATCAGGAGATGATGAAGCCGTCTCCTCGGGCTCATCCGTGTCTGTTTCAGGGAGATCTCTCTCCCGAACAGCACGGCTGAGAGCCTGTTGCAGTGTGAGCTGCCCAGGCCCTGGGAGCGGCCCACCACGCTTACGCCTGGCCTTGGGCATGACAGCTAATCTAACTAACGCTAGTCTAACTGTACACTAACGCTAATCTAAGACTAACGCTAGTCTAACGCTAGTCTAACACTAACGCTAGTCTAACAAAACAGACACACAAGACAGACAGACAGACAGAGACACACAGACAATTTTTTTTTGTTTTTTTGTTTTTTTTTACACAGATGCTATCTACCCTGACCTAACTAACGCTAAATGCTAACTGCTAAATCTAACACAGGCACACTCGCTAGCACACTCAGACACACCCGACACAACCCACCCACGCACGCACTCACCTCACACCAAGCACTCGAATCCACTCACTACACAATCTCACAAACTAATCTAAAATCGCTATGCTACTAAATTCTACTAAATGCTACTAAATGCTATAAATCTATTCTCTTCTTCTGCTACGGATACTGCTAATGCTACTGCTACTGACCAACCTACTCTACAAAGAGCCTCTGAGCGTCGCAAGGTTTTAACGTGGCTGCACTGCGCAGCTGCGATGTGATTTTTAAGGTGGCGCCGTGTGATCCCTTGAAGGGATTCATGCTCACTGGCTGGGTACGACCTTAAACAGAAGAATTATGGAATAATATGAATTATGATTTTAGGACGTCCACAGACGTCCTTGGCACTGAACGTTACTTTTTTTTAGGACGTCCACAGACGTCCTTGGCACTGAATGTGTTAAATGGCTCTATATTCTGACAGCAATCACTGAAATAGAGTGTTTGTTCAGTGACTTGAAACCCCCAACCACCCACTGTCCTCTATCTCTCTCCTGTAGTCCTGCAGGCTGGGCGGACGTATCTCTGCAACCGTAACTCATAGAGACTCACGGATGGCGACATTGGATTCGGAGTGAAAAAATACATAGTCCTTTACAGGGATCGCCATTGGACCTTCCCTTTCTTAAAAAATGTCAACTTTTCTCTGATTGGATAGTTTGAGGTCGGCTCCAATTTTGATCCAATCAGAGAAAAGTTGACATTTTCTAAGAAACGGAAATGAATGGCCATGTCCCCGCTATTTTTATCAGCCTGTCCTTGATGTATGACTTTGTGAAAATCACAAACAACATCATGGCCAATTTCCCAGAGAGAAAGGGTGTGAGTTGTGTCGTTGTGTGTCGTTTAGATGCGGCTACAGCTTACTCTCTTAGAACAGACGAGTTAATTTCCGCAATTTTCAAATGCTTCCGCCATACCGTCTGTAATTCGTGGGGGAGAAGCATGCGCCAACCGGAATGGGAAGCAGAAAGGCGGGTCTTCCACTCATTAGTCCAATCAGAAGTTTCTTAAGGCGGGTCTTCCGCTCATTACAACAAAAGGGGGCGCCATAAACGCCAGAAATGGGCGTGGCTTAACATAAAAAAGGCTGTAACTCCACACCTGTTTGTCCAATGATCGCGAAACTTGTCAGATATATCAAGGAGGATGTCCTAGTCAGAATCAGAAGCTTTGTCATCTGTGCAAGGCTTGAACCCCGCCCATCGCCGCTTGCGGCTATATTTTTATTAGGGGTTCAAGCCCTGAAGGGGCTGAAACCCTATTGTTTTTCACCCGGTTTATTAGGGGTTCAAGCCCTGAAGGGGCTGAAACCCTATTGTTTTTCACCCGGTTTATTATTCTCGTTATTATTGTTCATCTGCCCCGACGCAAATTCCCGTGAGTTGGTAAATGGTAGAGACCTGACAGTTGGCCCAATGACAGATATTGGTGGCTGGTAGGTGCTCAAAAAAGATTTTTTGAATCGGCCTGAAGGTGGCGCTATAATCGATGGTTTTACGTTAAAGGCCTTAACTTCCACGCCGTTGGTCCGATTTTCAAACTTTTTTTTTCCAGATGTTCAGGTGGACCTGCTCTACAAATTTGCCATAAGGACCCTCAATGTCCGCCTGGAAAGTTTTTGAGATATTTGGAAAAGTTTGGAAAACACCTTTTTGACATCTCCTCCTAGACCGTTGGACCGATTTGCACCACCATCACCAGGAAGCATCTATGGAGCAAGCTCTACAAACTGCCTTTTTGAAACCTTTGAAATCTCCCTTCGTTTCGGAGATATTGATCGTTAAAGTTGAGAGGGGCGTGGCCTCACAGCTAAATTGTCATTACTTCATGACCGATTAAGGAATCTTCACGAAACTTGCAGGAGGTCTTCGGAGACCATCCTAGACCATGTGTGTCAAATTTTGTGCAATTCGACCAAAAGGGGGCGCCATAAACGCCAGAAATGGGCGTGGCTTAACATAAAAAAGGCTGTAACTCCACACCTGTTTGTCCAATGATCGCGAAACTTGTCAGATATATCAAGGAGGATGTCCTAGTCAGAATGAGAAGCTTTGTCATCTGCGCAAGGCTTGAACCCCGCCCATCGCCGCTTGCGGCTATATTTATTAGGGGTTCAAGCCCTGAAGGGGCTGAAACCCTATTGTTTTTCACCCGGTTTATTATTCTTGCTGTTTTTCATCTGCCCCAACGCAAATTCCCGTGAGTTGGTAAATGGTAGAGACCTGACATTTGGCCCAATGACAGATATTGTTGGCAGGTAGCTGCTCAAAAAAGATTTTTCGAATCGGCCTGAAGGTGGCGCTATAATCGATGGTTTTACGTTAAAGGCCTTAACTTCCACGCCGTTGGTCCGATTTTCAAACTTTTTTTTTCCAGATGTTCAGGTGGACCTGCTCTACAAATTTGCCATAAGGACCCTCAATGTCCGCCTGGAAAGTTTTTGAGATATTTGGAAAAGTTTGGAAAACACATTTTTGACATCTCCTCCTAGACCGTTGGACCGATTTGCACCACCATCGCCAGGAAGCATCTATGGAGCAAGCTCTACAAACTGGCTTTTTGAAACCTTTGAAATCTCCTTTCGTTTCGGAGATATTAATCGTTAAAGTTGTGAGAGGGCGTGGCCTCACAGCTAAATTGTAATAACTTCATGACCGATTAAGGAATCTTCGCAAAACTTGCAGGAGGTCTTCGGAGACCATCCTAGACCATGTGTGTCAAATTTTGTGCAATTCGACCAAAAGGGGGCGCCATAAACGCCAGAAATGGGCGTGGCTTAACATAAAAAAGGCTGTAACTCCACACCTGTTTGTCCAATGATCGCGAAACTTGGCAGATATATCAAGGAGGATGTCCTAGTCAGAATCAGAAGCTTTGTCATCTGCGCAAGGCTTGAACCCCGCCCATCGCCGCTTGCGGCTATATTTATTATTATTAGGGGTTCAAGCCCTGAAGGGGCTGAAACCCTATTGTTTTTCACCCGGTTTATTATTATTATTAGGGGTTCAAGCCCTGAAGGGGCTGAAACCCTATTGTTTTTCACCCGGTTTATTATTAGGGGTTCAAGCCCTGAAGGGGCTGAAACCCTATTGTTTTTGTGCCGGTTTATTATTATTATTATTAGGGGTTCAAGCCCTGAAGGGGCTGAAACCCTATTGTTTTTCACTCGGTTTATTATTATTATTGTGCTTGCTGACAAGCAAGGCACAATCTTGAAATCCCACATACTTATTATTATTCTTATATCTGCCAAAAAGTTAGCCGCGTAACACCGCCCACAGTTTTTGCGCCACATAGACATGCCAGACCTCAAAATGAGCGGCTCATTGAGGACATGGTTGCTATGACTTTGTTAAGGGTTTGTGAAAGCGGTTTGGCCGCAATTCGCCATTAAGCGCCATTTTTTTCCCCATTGACTTGCATGGGGTTTGGAAAAATCTTGCAAAATCTTGCAGTAAATTAGGTGTAATTCAGAAACCATAAGAGCTAGAATTACGAAACTTGATGGGGAGGTGCACTGAGGGGTCTTTTACTATCCCCGAAAAAATTGCACCAATTGACCATATGGTGGCGCTATAACAGCCCTCCTTACCTTTTGGTCCATAACTTTTGAACCGTAGGGTCTATCATCAAAATTATTTTTTCCCTGGATTCCTTGGGTCCTCCCGCATCTACTCAACTAGGCCACGCCCATTTGCGTCTGACTAGATTTTCCGCCATTTTGCATTTTGTCCAAAACCCTTTTTTTGCCATTTCTCCTTGGAATTTTGTCCAATCTTCACCAAACCAACGCACACATCATGTTGGGAGTGTCCTGCACAACACTGATTTGGAAGTTCAAAAAAAAAACACACCATTGCGATATAATCCACTTCCAATCTTCTGTGGGTGGGGCCTATTTCACAAAAATCGTCCGATGCTAACCAAACTTGGTACAGGTGTGGAGGGATGTACTCTGAGCCTATATCAGAAGTATTTTGTCATTTAGCCTTTAGGGGGCGCTATAGCAGCATTCAGTGCCTGTCCCTTCTAAATGGTTTTATTTTGAAGGGCGGCAGGAAGTGCAGATTCATTCTCATTATGGCCAGCCTTCCTTCTTGTATGACACTTGACACTTCTGAGTTGATTTCAGAAGAGATAGTGTCATTTGGCGTGTAGGGGGCGCTATTGTTTGCCTATGGGGGGCGCTACAGCAACGTATCTCCGCAACCGTAACTCGTAGAGACTCAATGATGGCGGCGTTGGAATCGGGGTGAAAAAGTACGCTACTGGTGGGCAGAATCACGATTGCACCTTCCGTTTCCGAGATAAAAGCAATAATTATTGTGCTTGCTGACAAGCAAGGCACAATCTTGAAATCCCACATACTTATTATTGTGCTTGCTGACAAGCAAGGCACAATCTTGAAGTCCCACATACTTATTATTCCTATTCTTATTATATCTGCCAAAAAGTTAGCCGCGTAATAACTCCCTCAATTTTTGCGCCACATAGACATGCCAGACCTCAAAATGAGCGGCTCATTGAGGACATGGTTGCTATGACTTTGCTAAGGGTTTGTGAAAGCGGTTTGGCCGCAATTCGCCATTAAGCGCCATTTTTTTCCCCATTGACTTGCATGGGGTTTGGAAAAATCTTGCAAAATCTTGCAGTAAATTAGCTGTCATTCAGAAACCATAAAAGCTAGAGCTACGAAACTTGGTAGGGAGGTGCACTGAGGGGTCTTTTACTATCCCCGAAAAAATTGCACCAATTGACCAGATGGTGGCGCTATAACAGCCCTCCTTACCTTTTGGTCCATAACTTTTGAACCGTAGGGTCTATCATCAAAATTATTTTTTCCCTGGATTCCTTGGGTCCTCCCGCATCTACTCAACTAGGCCACGCCCATTTGCGTCTGACTAGATTTCCCGCCATTTTGCATTTTGTCCAAAACCGTTTTTTTGCCATTTCTCCTTGGAATTTTCTCCAATCTTCACCAAACCAACGCACACATCATGTGGGGACTGTCCTGCACAACACTGATTTGGAAGTTTTGAAAAAAAAAACACACCGTTGCGATATAATCCACTTCCAACTTTCTGTGGGTGGGGCCTATTTCACAAAGATCGTCCGATGCTAACCAAACTTGGTACAGGTGTGGAGGGATGTACTCTGAGCCTATAGGAGAAGTATTTTGTCATTTCGCCTTTAGGGGGCGCTATAGCAGCATTCAGTGCCTGTCCCTTCTAAATGGTTTTATTTTGAAGGGCGGCAGGAAGTGCAGATTCATTCTCATTATGGCCAGCCTTCCTTCTTGTATGACACTTGACACTTCTGAGTTGATTTCAGAAGAGATAGTGTCATTTGGCGTGTAGGGGGCGCTATTGTTTGCCTATGGGGGGCGCTACAGCAACGTATCTCCGCAACCGTAAGTCGTAGAGACTCACGCATGGCGGCGTTGGAATCGGGGTGAAAAAGTACGCTAGTGGTGGGCGGAATCACGATTGCACCTTCCGTTTCCGAGATAAAAGCAATAATTATTGTGCTTGCTGACAAGCAAGGCACAATCTTGAAATCCCACATACTTATTATTGTGCTTGCTGACAAGCAAGGCACAATCTTGAAATCCCACATACTTATTATTCTTATATCTGCCAAAAACTTCTGCGCGTAACAACGCCCCCAATTTTTGCGCCACATAGACATGCCAGACCTCAAAATGACCGGCTTATTGAGGACAGGTGTGCTATGACTTTGTTAAGGGTTTGTGAAAGCGGTTTGGCCGCAATTCGCCATTAAGCGCCATTTTTTTCCCCATTGACTTGCATGGGGTTTGGAAAAATCTTGCAAAATCTTGCAGTAAATTAGGTGTAATTCAGAAACCATAAGAGCTAGAGCTACGAAAATTGGTAGGGAGGTGCACTGAGGGGTCTTTTACTATCCCCGAAAAGCAAGGCACAATCTTGAAATCCCACATACTTATTATTATTGTGCTTGCTGACAAGCAAGGCACAATCTTGAAATCCCACATACTTATTATTCCTATTCTTATATCTGCCAAAAAGTTCTGCGCGTAACAACGCCCCCAATTTTTGCGCCACATAGACATGCCAGACCTCAAAATGACCGGCTTATTGAGGACAGGTGTGCTATGACTTTGTTAAGGGTTTGTGAAAGCGGTTTGGCCGCAATTCGCCATTAAGCGCCATTTTTTTCACCATTGACTTGCATGGGGTTTGGAAAAATCTTGCAAAATCTTGCAGTAAATTAGGTGTAATTCAGAAACCATAAGAGCTACAGCTACGAAACTTGGTAGGGAGGTGCACTGAGGGGTCTTTTACTATCCCCGAAAAAATTGCACCAATTGACCATATGGTGGCGCTATAACAGCCCTCCTTACCTTTTGCTCGATAACTTTTGAACCGTAGGGTTTATCATCAAAATTCTTTTTTCCCTGGATTCCTTGGGTCCTCCCGCATCTACTCAACAATGCCACGCCCATTTCCGTCTGACTAGATTTTCGGCCATTTTGCATTTTGTCCAAAACAGTTTTTTTTGCCATTTCTCCTTGACATTTTGTCCAATCTTCACCAAACCAACGCACACATCATGTTGGGAGTGTCCTGCACAACACTGATTTGGAAGTTAAAAAAAAAAACACACCATTGCGATATAATCCACTTCCAATCTTCTGTGGGTGGGGCCTATTTCACAAAAATCGTCCGATGCTAACCAAACTTGGTACAGGTGTGGAGGGATGTACTCTGAGCCTATATCAGAAGTATTTTGTCATTTAGCCTTTAGGGGGCGCTATAGCAGCATTCAGTGCCTGTCCCTTCTCAATTGTTTTATTTTGAAGGGCGGCAGGAAGTGCAGATTCATTCTCATTATGGCCAGCCTTCCTTCTTGTATGACACTTGACGCACGCACGCTATTATGTAGACTTCAGACATGGCTATACCTGTATTACAAGTGCTATATCACTCATGGTCTCACTTATACATTTTACATATTGTCTTTTGAGCAGCTGCAACTCTTCTCTGTTAAAAAACACATGCAAAAAGTGTACTGCAAACAGGAATCCGGTGAGATTTGACCAGATAAATAGAGCTTAAGAGCAACTCTGAGCAGGAGTGTTGCATCTTGGGTAAAGAGAATGATGTTGACACAAATAAGGCATTAAATTAACTATCTCAGAAACCATACTAGGTACAGCTACGAAACTTGTTAGGGAGGTTCACAGAGGGGTATTTTACTATCCACGAAAGAATTGCACCAATTGACAAGATGGTGGCGCTATAACAGCCCTCTTTATGTTTGGTTCATAACTTTTGAACCGTAGGGTCTATAATCAAACTTATTTTTTCCCTGGATTCCTTGGGACGTTCCGCATCTACTCACATAGGCCGACCCATAACTACTTAAAGCTACATTCAGCAATGTTTTTGTGTTCAAATAAGTGTTAAATGGCTCTATTTTCTGACAGAAATCACTGAAATAGAGTGTTTGGTCAGTGACTTGAAACCCCCAACCCCCCACTGTCCTCTATCTCTCTCCTGTAGTGCTGCAGGCTGGGCGGACGTATCTCTGCAAGCGTAACTCGTACAGACTCACGGATGGCGACATTGGATTCGGGGGGGAAAAATACATATAGTCCTTTAAAGGGGTCGCGATTGGACTAGTGTTAATTTTGTCGGCTATTTTTTTATTTAGTCTTAGTCTTAGTCCCGTGTTAAATGTCCTTGTTACTCTGTATCATATTTAGTCAACCTCATCCTGTTTTTATTTAGTCAAGTTTTAGTCGACTAAAAGTTTGAGCATTTTAGTCTCGGCTTAGTCAAATAAAACCATAAGTATTTTAGTCTAGTTTTAGTCAACGAAAACTGTTCACATTTTAGTCTAGTTTTAGTCAATGAAAACTGTTGAATCTGCTGATGCGCTTGTACTAGTAATTGTAATTCGAAGCAGTGTTGGCAACTCTTTCCCAGGGAAAGTAGGTAATGGTGATGCTGCCCACCCGGGCCAGTGTCGGCATGCAGCGGTAGCAACGACAAGTGGACCGTATTTACAGTCCCTGCTCAGCCCGTAGCTGAGGGGAGAATGGAGGGAGCCTGGCTGTGCGGAAAGCACTCAGACTTCTCTGGATAGAATGTAGACAAGCAAGTAGCTGTACATTTTGGGAACACAATGCCTCATACACATATAGATAAGACCCTTAGCTAAGACTGGGCGGGTTCTGCTGTAACTACTGTAAATGTTTTTAAGACAGCTACATGTCAGCTACATCTATGATGCTGCAGCACAGGAACCTGAACTGCTGCATTGAGGGGGGGGGGGGGAACAGTCTATAATTAATGTTAATTTTGTCGTCTATTTTTTCATTTTGTCGTAGTCTTAGTCCTGTGTCAAATGTCCTTGTTAGTTTTTATCATATTTAGTCAACCCCGTCCTCTTTTTGTTTAGTCAAGTTTTAGTCGACTAAAAGTTTGAGTATTTTAGTCTTGTCTTAGTCAATAAAACTAAAAGTCTGAACATTTTAGTCTAGTCTTAGTCTTGGGGAAAAAGGTAGTCGACTAACATTTTTCCTCATAGTTTTCGTGGACGAAATTAACACTAATAAGTATAAATTAAGCTTTAGTCCCCCTAATTGCATGGGCAGGGACCTTGCAAGGCAGGCGGTGCATGGCGAGGACAGCAAGCACAATTACATTTTCGGTAGGAAATGTAGACATTCTAGTTATTATTCTTATATCTGCCAAAAAGTTAGCCGCGTAACACCGCCCACAGTTTTTGCGCCACATAGACATGCCAGACCTCAAAATGAGCGGCTCATTGAGGACATGGTTGCTATGACTTTGTTAAGGGTTTGTGAAAGCGGTTTGGCCGCAATTCGCCATTAAGCGCCATTTTTTTCCCCATTGACTTGCATGGGGTTTGGAAAAATCTTGCAAAATCTTGCAGTAAATTAGGTGTAATTCAGAAACCATAAGAGCTAGAATTACGAAACTTGATGGGGAGGTGCACTGAGGGGTCTTTTACTATCCCCGAAAAAATTGCACCAATTGACCATATGGTGGCGCTATAACAGCCCTCCTTACCTTTTGGTCCATAACTTTTGAACCGTAGGGTCTATCATCAAAATTATTTTTTCCCTGGATTCCTTGGGTCCTCCCGCATCTACTCAACTAGGCCACGCCCATTTGCGTCTGACTAGATTTTCCGCCATTTTGCATTTTGTCCAAAACCCTTTTTTTGCCATTTCTCCTTGGAATTTTGTCCAATCTTCACCAAACCAACGCACACATCATGTTGGGAGTGTCCTGCACAACACTGATTTGGAAGTTCAAAAAAAAAACACACCATTGCGATATAATCCACTTCCAATCTTCTGTGGGTGGGGCCTATTTCACAAAAATCGTCCGATGCTAACCAAACTTGGTACAGGTGTGGAGGGATGTACTCTGAGCCTATATCAGAAGTATTTTGTCATTTAGCCTTTAGGGGGCGCTATAGCAGCATTCAGTGCCTGTCCCTTCTAAATGGTTTTATTTTGAAGGGCGGCAGGAAGTGCAGATTCATTCTCATTATGGCCAGCCTTCCTTCTTGTATGACACTTGACACTTCTGAGTTGATTTCAGAAGAGATAGTGTCATTTGGCGTGTAGGGGGCGCTATTGTTTGCCTATGGGGGGCGCTACAGCAACGTATCTCCGCAACCGTAACTCGTAGAGACTCAATGATGGCGGCGTTGGAATCGGGGTGAAAAAGTACGCTACTGGTGGGCAGAATCACGATTGCACCTTCCGTTTCCGAGATAAAAGCAATAATTATTGTGCTTGCTGACAAGCAAGGCACAATCTTGAAATCCCACATACTTATTATTATTCTTATATCTGCCAAAAAGTTAGCCGCGTAACACCGCCCACAGTTTTTGCGCCACATAGACATGCCAGACCTCAAAATGAGCGGCTCATTGAGGACATGGTTGCTATGACTTTGTTAAGGGTTTGTGAAAGCGGTTTGGCCGCAATTCGCCATTAAGCGCCATTTTTTTCCCCATTGACTTGCATGGGGTTTCGAAAAATCTTGCAGTAAATTAGGTGTAATTCAGAAACCATAAGAGCTAGAGCTACGAAACTTGATGGGGAGGTGCATTGAGGGGTCTTTTACTATACCCGAAAAAATTGCACCAATTGACCAGATGGTGGCGCTATAACAGCCCTCCTTACCTTTTGGTCCATAACTTTTGAACCGTAGGGTCTATCATCAAAATTCTTTTTTCCCTGGCTTCCTTGGGTCCTCCCGCATCTACTCAACTAGGCCACGCCCATTTGCGTCTGACTAGATTTTCCGCCATTTTGCATTTTGTCCAAAACCGTTTTTGGGCCATTTCTCCTTGAAACTTTGTCCAATCTTCACTAAACCAAAGCACACTTCATGTGGGGACTGTCCTGCACAACACTGATTTGGAAGTTTTGAAAAAAAACGCACCGTTGCGATATAATCCACTTCCTAAGTTCAGTGGGTGGGGCCTATTTCACAAAGATCGTCCGATGCTAACCAAACTTGGTACAGTTGTGGAGGGATGTACTCTGAGCCTATATCAGAAGTATTTTGTCATTTAGCCTTTAGGGGGCGCTATAGAAGCATTCAGTGCCTGTCCCTTCTAAATGGTTTTATTTTGAAGGGCGGCAGGAAGTGCAGATTCATTCTCATTATGGCCAGCCTTCCTTCTTGTATGACACTTGACACTTTGGCTGAAAGCAAGGCACAAATTACAAAGTCCCCCATTATTATTGTGCTTGCTGACAAGCAAGGCACAATCTTGAAATCCCACATACTTATTATTATTATTATTATTGTGCTTGCTGACAAGCAAGGCACAATCTTGAAATCCCACATACTTATTATTATTCTTATATCTGCCAAAAAGTTAGCCGCGTAATAACTCCCTCAATTTTTGCGCCACATAGACATGCCAGACCTCAAAATGAGCGGCTCATTGAGGACATGGTTGCTATGACTTTGCTAAGGGTTTGTGAAAGCGGTTTGGCCGCAATTCGCCATTAAGCGCCATTTTTTTCCCCATTGACTTGCATGGGGTTTGGAAAAATCTTGCAAAATCTTGCAGTAAATTAGCTGTCATTCAGAAACCATAACAGCTAGAGCTACGAAACTTGGTAGCGAGGTGCACTGAGGGGTCTTTTACTATCCCCGAAAAAATTGCACCAATTGACCATATGGTGGCGCTATAACAGCCCTCCTTACCTTTTGCTCGATAACTTTTGAACCGTAGGGTTTATCATCAAAATTATTTTTTCCCTGGATTCCTTGGGTCCTCCCGCATCTACTCAACTAGGCCACGCCCATTTCCGTCTGACTAGATTTTCCGCCATTTTGCATTTTGTCCAAAACAGTTTTTTTGCGATTTCTCCTTGAAAGTTTGTCCAATCTTCACCAAACCAATGCACACATCATGTGGGGACTGTCCTGCACAACACTGATTTGGAAGTTTAAAAAAAAACGCACCGTTGCGATATAATCCACTTCCAACTTTCTGTGGGTGGGGCCTATTTCACAAAGATCGTCCGATGCTAACCAAACTTGCTACAGGTGTGGAGGGATGTACTCTGAGCCTATATCAGAAGTGTTTTGTCATTTAGCCTTTAGGGGGCGCTATAGCAGCATTCAGTGCCTGTCCCTTCTAAATGGTTTTATTTTGAAGGGCGGCAGGAAGTGCGGATTCATTCTCATTATGGCCAGCCTTCCTTCTTGTATTGACTTGACGCACGCACGCTATTATGTAGACATCAGGCACACCTATACCTGTATTACAAGTGCTATATCACTTATGGTCTCACTCATACATTTTACATATTGTCTTTTGAGCAGCTGCAACTCTTCTCTGTTAAAAAACACATGCAAAAAGTGTACTGCAAACAGGAATCCGGTGAGATTTGACCAGATAAATAGAGCTTAAGAGCAACTCTGAGCAGGAGTGTTGCATCTTGGGTAAAGAGAATGATGTTGACACAAATAAGGCATTAAATTAACTATCTCAGAAACCATACTAGGTACAGCTACGAAACTTGTTAGGGAGGTTCACAGAGGGGTATTTTACTATCCACGAAAGAATTGCACCAATTGACAAGATGGTGGCGCTATAACAGCCCTCTTTATGTTTGGTTCATAACTTTTGAACCGTAGGGTCTATAATCAAACTTATTTTTTCCCTGGATTCCTTGGGACGTTCCGCATCTACTCACATAGGCCGACCCATAACTACTTAAAGCTACATTCAGCAATGTTTTTGTGTTCAAATAAGTGTTAAATGGCTCTATTTTCTGACAGAAATCACTGAAATAGAGTGTTTGGTCAGTGACTTGAAACCCCCAACCCCCCACTGTCCTCTATCTCTCTCCTGTAGTGCTGCAGGCTGGGCGGACGTATCTCTGCAAGCGTAACTCGTACAGACTCACGGATGGCGACATTGGATTCGGGGGGGAAAAATACATATTGTCCTTTAAAGGGGTCGCGATTGGACTAGTGTTAATTTTGTCGGCTATTTTTTTATTTAGTCTTAGTCTTAGTCCCGTGTTAAATGTCCTTGTTACTCTGTATCATATTTAGTCAACCTCATCCTGTTTTTATTTAGTCAAGTTTTAGTCGACTAAAAGTTTGAGCATTTTAGTCTCGGCTTAGTCAAATAAAACCATAAGTATTTTAGTCTAGTTTTAGTCAACGAAAACTGTTCACATTTTAGTCTAGTTTTAGTCAATGAAAACTGTTGAATCTGCTGATGCGCTTGTACTAGTAATTGTAATTCGAAGCAGTGTTGGCAACTCTTTCCCAGGGAAAGTAGGTAATGGTGATGCTGCCCACCCGGGCCAGTGTCGGCATGCAGCGGTAGCAACGACAAGTGGACCGTATTTACAGTCCCTGCTCAGCCCGTAGCTGAGGGGAGAATGGAGGGAGCCTGGCTGTGCGGAAAGCACTCAGACTTCTCTGGATAGAATGTAGACAAGCAAGTAGCTGTACATTTTGGGAACACAATGCCTCATACACATATAGATAAGACCCTTAGCTAAGACTGGGCGGGTTCTGCTGTAACTACTGTAAATGTTTTTAAGACAGCTACATGTCAGCTACATCTATGATGCTGCAGCACAGGAACCTGAACTGCTGCATTGAGGGGGGGGGGGGGCAGTCTATAATTAATGTTAATTTTGTCGTCTATTTTTTCATTTTGTCGTAGTCTTAGTCCTGTGTCAAATGTCCTTGTTAGTTTTTATCATATTTAGTCAACCCCGTCCTCTTTTTGTTTAGTCAAGTTTTAGTCGACTAAAAGTTTGAGTATTTTAGTCTTGTCTTAGTCAATAAAACTAAAAGTCTGAACATTTTAGTCTAGTCTTAGTCTTGGGGAAAAAGGTAGTCGACTAACATTTTTCCGCGGTTTGGCCGCAATTCGCCATTAAGCGCCATTTTTTTCCCCATTGACTTGCATGGGGTTTGGAAAAATCTTGCAAAATCTTGCAGTAAATTAGCTGTCATTCAGAAACCATAAAAGCTAGAGCTACGAAACTTGGTAGGGAGGTGCACTGAGGGGTCTTTTACTATCCCCGAAAAAATTGCACCAATTGACCAGATGGTGGCGCTATAACAGCCCTCCTTACCTTTTGGTCCATAACTTTTGAACCGTAGGGTCTATCATCAAAATTATTTTTTCCCTGGATTCCTTGGGTCCTCCCGCATCTACTCAACTAGGCCACGCCCATTTGCGTCTGACTAGATTTCCCGCCATTTTGCATTTTGTCCAAAACCGTTTTTTTGCCATTTCTCCTTGGAATTTTCTCCAATCTTCACCAAACCAACGCACACATCATGTGGGGACTGTCCTGCACAACACTGATTTGGAAGTTTTGAAAAAAAAAACACACCGTTGCGATATAATCCACTTCCAACTTTCTGTGGGTGGGGCCTATTTCACAAAGATCGTCCGATGCTAACCAAACTTGGTACAGGTGTGGAGGGATGTACTCTGAGCCTATAGGAGAAGTATTTTGTCATTTCGCCTTTAGGGGGCGCTATAGCAGCATTCAGTGCCTGTCCCTTCTAAATGGTTTTATTTTGAAGGGCGGCAGGAAGTGCAGATTCATTCTCATTATGGCCAGCCTTCCTTCTTGTATGACACTTGACACTTCTGAGTTGATTTCAGAAGAGATAGTGTCATTTGGCGTGTAGGGGGCGCTATTGTTTGCCTATGGGGGGCGCTACAGCAACGTATCTCCGCAACCGTAACTCGTAGAGACTCAATGATGGCGGCGTTGGAATCGGGGTGAAAAAGTACGCTACTGGTGGGCAGAATCACGATTGCACCTTCCGTTTCCGAGATAAAAGCAATAATTATTGTGCTTGCTGACAAGCAAGGCACAATCTTGAAATCCCACATACTTATTATTGTGCTTGCTGACAAGCAAGGCACAATCTTGAAGTCCCACATACTTAATATTATTATTATATCTGCCAAAAAGTTAGCCGCGTAATAACTCCCTCAATTTTTGCGCCACATAGACATGCCAGACCTCAAAATGAGCGGCTCATTGAGGACATGGTTGCTATGACTTTGTTAAGGGTTTGTGAAAGCGGTTTGGCCGCAATTCGCCATTAAGCGCCATTTTTTTCCCCATTGACTTGCATGGGGTTTGGAAAAATCTTGCAAAATCTTGCAGTAAATTAGCTGTCATTCAGAAACCATAACAGCTAGAGCTACGAAACTTGGTAGGGAGGTGCACTGAGGGGTCTTTTACTATCCCCGAAAAAATTGCACTAATTGACCATATGGTGGCGCTATAACAGCCCTCCTTACCTTTTGCTCGATAACTTTTGAACCGTAGGGTTTATCATCAACATTCTTTTTTCCCTGGATGCCTTGGGTCCTCCCGCATCTACTCAACTAGGCCACGCCCATTTCCGTCTGACTAGATTTTCGGCCATTTTGCATTTTGTCCAAAACAGTTTTTTTTGCCATTTCTCCTTGAAATTTTGTCCAATCTTTACCAAACCAACGCACACATCATGTTGGGAGTGTCCTGCACAACACTGATTTGGAAGTTAAAAAAAAAAACACACCATTGCGATATAATCCACTTCCAATCTTCTGTGGGTGGGGCCTATTTCACAAAAATCGTCCGATGCTAACCAAACTTGCTACAGGTGTGGAGGGATGTACTCTGAGCCTATATCAGAAGTATTTTGTCATTTAGCCTTTAGGGGGCGCTATAGCAGCATTCAGTGCCTGTCCCTTTTAAATGGTTTTATTTTGAAGGGCGGCAGGAAGTGCAGATTCATTCTCATTATGGCCAGCCTTCCTTCTTGTATGACACTTGACACTTGTCGCACGCACGCTATTATGTAGATATCAGACACACCTATACTTGTATCACAGTGGGTATATCACTCATGGTCTCCCTCTCATTTGCATACTGTATGTTTTCAGCAGCTCCAACTCTTCTCTGTTAAAAAACACATGCAAAAAGTGTACTGCAAACAGGAATCCGGTGAGATTTGACCAGATAAATAGAGCTTAAGAGCAACTCTGAGCAGGAGTGTTGCATCTTGGGTAAAGAGAATGATGTTGACACAAATAAGGCATTAAATTAACTATCTCAGAAACCATACTAGGTACAGCTACGAAACTTGTTAGGGAGGTTCACAGAGGGGTATTTTACTATCCACGAAAGAATTGCACCAATTGACAAGATGGTGGCGCTATAACAGCCCTCTTTATGTTTGGTTCATAACTTTTGAACCGTAGGGTCTATAATCAAACTTATTTTTTCCCTGGATTCCTTGGGACGTTCCGCATCTACTCACATAGGCCGACCCATAACTACTTAAAGCTACATTCAGCAATGTTTTTGTGTTCAAATAAGTGTTAAATGGCTCTATTTTCTGACAGAAATCACTGAAATAGAGTGTTTGGTCAGTGACTTGAAACCCCCAACCCCCCACTGTCCTCTATCTCTCTCCTGTAGTGCTGCAGGCTGGGCGGACGTATCTCCGCAAGCGTAACTCGTACAGACTCACGGATGGCGACATTGGATTCGGGGGGGAAAAATACATATAGTCCTTTAAAGGGGTCGCGATTGGACTAGTGTTAATTTTGTCGGCTATTTTTTTATTTAGTCTTAGTCTTAGTCCCGTGTTAAATGTCCTTGTTACTCTGTATCATATTTAGTCAACCTCATCCTGTTTTTATTTAGTCAAGTTTTAGTCGACTAAAAGTTTGAGCATTTTAGTCTCGGCTTAGTCAAATAAAACCATAAGTATTTTAGTCTAGTTTTAGTCAACGAAAACTGTTCACATTTTAGTCTAGTTTTAGTCAATGAAAACTGTTGAATCTGCTGATGCGCTTGTACTAGTAATTGTAATTCGAAGCAGTGTTGGCAACTCTTTCCCAGGGAAAGTAGGTAATGGTGATGCTGCCCACCCGGGCCAGTGTCGGCATGCAGCGGTAGCAACGACAAGTGGACCGTATTTACAGTCCCTGCTCAGCCCGTAGCTGAGGGGAGAATGGAGGGAGCCTGGCTGTGCGGAAAGCACTCAGACTTCTCTGGATAGAATGTAGACAAGCAAGTAGCTGTACATTTTGGGAACACAATGCCTCATACACATATAGATAAGACCCTTAGCTAAGACTGGGCGGGTTCTGCTGTAACTACTGTAAATGTTTTTAAGACAGCTACATGTCAGCTACATCTATGATGCTGCAGCACAGGAACCTGAACTGCTGCATTGAGGGGGGGGGAACAGTCTATAATTAATGTTAATTTTGTCGTCTATTTTTTTATTTTGTCGTAGTCTTAGTCCTGTGTCAAATGTCCTTGTTAGTTTTTATCATATTTAGTCAACCCCGTCCTCTTTTTGTTTAGTCAAGTTTTAGTCGACTAAAAGTTTGAGTATTTTAGTCTTGTCTTAGTCAATAAAACTAAAAGTCTGAACATTTTAGTCTAGTCTTAGTCTTGGGGAAAAAGGTAGTCGACTAACATTTTTCCTCATAGTTTTTGTGGACGAAATTAACACTAATAAGTATAAATTAAGCTTTAGTCCCCCTAATTGCATGGGCAGGGACCTTGCAAGCCAGGCGGTGCATGGCGAGGACGCAAGCACAATTACATTTTCGGTAGGAAATGTAAACATTCTAGTTCTTGTTATTATTGTTCATCTGCCCCAACGCAAATTCCCGTGAGTTGGTAAATGGTAGAGACCTCACATTTGGCCCAATGACAGATATTGTTGGCTGGTAGGTGCTCAAAAAAGATTTTTCGAATCGGCCTGAAGGTGGCGCTATAATCGAAGGTTTTACGTTAAAGGCCATAACTTCCACGCCGTTGGTCCGATTTTCAAACTTTTTTTTTCCAGATGTTCAGGTGGACCTGCTCTACAAATTTGCCATAAGGACCCTCAATGTCCGCCTGGAAAGTTTTTGAGATATTTGGAAAAGTTTGGAAAACACATTTTTTGCATCTCCTCCTAGACCGTTGGACCGATTTCCACTAGAATCGACAGGAAGCATCTATGGAGCAAGCTCTACAAACTGCCTTTTTGAAACCTTTGAAATCTCCTTTCGTTTCGGAGATATTAATCGTTAAAGTTGTGAGAGGGCGTGGCCTCACAGCTAAATTGTCATAACTTCATGACCGATTAAGGAATCTTCACGAAACTTGCAGGAGGTCTTCGGAGACCATCCTAGACCATGTGTGTCAAATTTTGTGCAATTTGACCAAAAGGGGGCGCCATAAACACCAGAAATGGGCGTGGCTTAACATAAAAAAGGCTGTAACTCCACACCTGTTTGTCCAATGATCGCGAAACTTGTCAGATATATCAAGGAGGATGTCCTAGTCAGAATCAGAAGCTTTGTCATCTGCGCAAGGCTTGAACCCCGCCCATCGCCGCTTGCGGCTATATTTATTATTATTCTTGTTGTTTTTCATCTGCCTCAACGCAAATTCCCGTGAGTTGGTAGATGGTAGAGACCTGAAAGTTGGCCCAATGACAGATATTGTTGGCTGGTAGGTGCTCAAAAAAGATTTTTCGAATCAGCCTGAAGGTGGCGCTATAATCGATGGTTTTACGTTAAAGGCCTTAACTTCCACGCCGTTGGTCCGATTTTCAAACTTTTTTTTTCCAGATGTTCAGGTGGACCTGCTCTACAAATTTGCCATAAGGACCCTCAATGTCCGCCTGGAAAGTTTTTGAGATATTTGGAAAAGTTTGGAAAACACATTTTTTGCATCTCCTCCTAGACCGTTTGACCGATTTGCACTAGAATCTCCAGGAAGCATCTTTGGAGCAAGCTCTACAACCGTGCTTTTTGCATTTTTGAAAATCTACTTTAGTTTCGGAGATATTGATCGTTAAAGTTGAGAGGGGCGTGGCCTCACAGCTAAATTGTCATAACTTCATGACCGATTAAGGAATCTTCACGAAACTTGCAGGAGGTCTTCGGAGACCATCCCAGACCATGCGTGTCAAATTTGGTGCAATTCCACCAAAAGGGGGCGCCATAAACGCCGTAAATGGCCGTGGCTTAACATAAAAAAGGCTGTAACTCCACACCTGTTTGTCCAATGATCGCGAAACTTGTCAGATATATCAAGGAGGATGTCCTAGTCAGAATCAGATGCTTTGTCATCTGCGCAAGGCTTGAACCCCGCCCATCGCCGCTTGCGGCTATATTTAGGGGTTCAAGCCCTGAAGGGGCTGAAACCCTATTGTTTTTCACCCGGTTTATTATTATTAGGGGTTCAAGCCCTGAAGGGGCTGAAACCCTATTGTTTTTCACCCGGTTTATTATTATTATTATTATTATTATTATTATTTTTCATCTGCCCCAACGCAAATTCCCGTGAGTTGGTAAATGGTAGAGACCTGAAAGTTGGCCCAATGACAGATATTGTTGGCTGGTAGGTGCTCAAAAAAGATTTTTCGAATCAGCCTGAAGGTGGCGCTATAATCGATGGTTTTACGTTAAAGGCCTTAACTTCCACACCGTTGGTCCGATTTTCAAACTTTTTTTTTCCAGATGTTCAGGTGGACCTGCTCTACAAATTTGCCATAAGGACCCTCAATGTCCGCCTGGAAAGTTTTTGAGATATTTGGAAAAGTTTGGAAAACACATTTTTGACATCTCCTCCTAGACCGTTGGACCGATTTGCACGACCATCGCTAGGAAGCATCTATGGAGCAAGCTCTACAAACTGGCTTTTTGAAACCTTTGAAATCTCCTTTCGTTTCGGAGATATTAATCGTTAAAGTTGTGAGAGGGCGTGGCCTCACAGCTAAATTGTAATAACTTCATGACCGATTAAGGAATCTTCACGAAACTTGCAGGAGGTCTTCGGAGACCATCCCAGACCGTGCGTGTCAAATTTGGTGCAATTCCACCAAAAGGGGGCGCTATAGCAGCATTCAGTACCTGTACCTTCTAAATTGTTTGATTTTGAAGGGCGGCAGGAAGTGCTGATTCATTGCCATTATGGCCAGCCTTCCTTCTTGTATGACACTTGACACTTCTGAGCTGATTGCAGAAAATAAATTGTCATTTGGCCTGTAGGGGGCGCTATTGTTTGCCTATGGGGGGCGCTACAGCAACGTATCTCCGCAACCGTAACTCGTAGAGGCTCAGGGATGGCGGCGTTGGACTCGGGGTGGAAAAGTAGCTTTAGGAGGCCCGTGCGGAATCACCATCGCACCTTCCGTTTCCCATTTATTAGGGGTTCAAGCCCTGAAGGGGCTGAAACCCTATTGTTTTTCACCCGGTTTATTATTAGGGGTTCAAGCCCTGAAGGGGCTGAAACCCTATTGTTTTTCACCCGGTTTATTAGGGGTTCAAGCCCTGAAGGGGCTGAAACCCTATTGTTTTTCACCCGGTTTATTATTATTAGGGGTTCAAGCCCTGAAGGGGCTGAAACCCTATTGTTTTTCACCCGGTTTATTATTATTATTATTATTATTCTTCTTGTTCATCTGCCCCAACGCAAATTCCCGTGAGTTGGTAAATGGTAGAGACCTGACATTTGGCCCAATGACAGATATTGTTGGCTGGTAGGTGCTCAAAAAAGATTTTTCGAATCGGCCTGAAGGTGGCGCTATAATGGATGGTTTTACGTTAAAGGCCTTAACTTCCACGCCGTTGGTCCGATTTTCAAACTTTTTTTTTCCAGATGTTCAGGTGGACCTGCTCTACAAATTTGCCATAAGGACCCTCAATGTCCGCCTGGAAAGTTTTTGAGATATTTGGAAAAGTTTGGAAAACACATTTTTTGCATCTCCTCCTAGACCGTTGGACCGATTTGCACCAGCATCGCCAGGAAGCATCTTTGGAGCAAGCTCTACAACCGTGCTTTTTGCATTTTTGAAAATCTACTTTAGTTTCGGAGATATTGATCATTAAAGTTGAGAGGGGCGTGGCCTCACAGCTAAATTGTCATAACTTCATGACCGATTAAGGAATCTTCACGAAACTTGCAGGAGGTCTTCGGAGACCATCCTAGACCATGTGTGTCAAATGTTGTGCAATTCGACCAAAAGGGGGCGCCATAAATGCCAGAAATGGGCGTGGCTTAACATAAAAAAGGCTGTAACTCCACACCTGTTTGTCCAATGATCGCGAAACTTGTTAGATATATCAAGGACGATGTCCTAGTCAGAATCAGAAGCTTTGTCATCTGCGCAAGGCTTGAACCCCGCCCATCGCCGCTTGCGGCTATATTATGGTTTATTTTTTCTTTTCCTCTCTGCCTCATTGCAAATTCCCGTGAGTTGGTATACTGCAGAGACATGAGATTTGGCCCACTGACAGATATGGTTGGTTCCTAGATGCTCCAGAAATATTTTGTGAATCGGCCTGATGGGGGCGCTATAATTAGGGGTTCAAATTTCAAACTTTGAAAGGCCATAACTTCCATGCCGTTGGTCCGATTTTCAAACTTTTTTTTTCCAGATGTTCAGGTTTACCTGCTCTTCAAAGTACCCCCCAGTTTCCTCAAGGTCCGCCTGGAAAGTTTTTTAGATATTTGGAAAAGTTTGGAAAACACATTTTTTGCATCTCCTCCTACACCGTTGGACCGATTTGCACCAGAATCGCCAGGAAGCATCTTTGGAGCAAGCTCTACAATCGTGCTTTTTGGATTTTTGAAATCTACTTTAGTTTCGGAGATATTGATCGTTAAAGTTGTGAGAGGGCGTGGCCTATCAGCTAAATTGTCATAACTTCATGACCGATGAAGGAATCTTCACGAAACTTGCAGGAGGTCTTCAGAGACCATCCCAGACCATGCGTGTCAAATTTTGTGCAATTCGACCAAAAGGGGGCGCCATAAACGCCAGAAATGGGCGTGGCTTAACATAAAAAAGGCTGTAACTCCACACCTGTTTGTCCAATGATCGCAAAACTTGTCAGATATATCAAGGAGGATGTCCTAGTCAGAATCAGAAGCTTTGTCATCTGCGCAAGGCTTGAACCCCGCCCATCGCCGCTTGCGGCTATATTTAGGGGTTCAAGCCCTGAAGGGGCTGAAACCCTATTGTTTTTGTGCCGGTTTATTATTATTATTATTCCCGTTCTTGTTCATCTGCCCCAACGCAAATTCCCGTGAGTTGGTAAATGGTAGAGACCTCACATTTGGCCCAATGACAGATATTGTTGGCTGGTAGGTGCTCAAAAAAGATTTTTCGAATCGGCCTGAAGGTGGCGCTATAATCGAAGGTTTTACGTTAAAGGCCTTAACTGCCACGCCGTTGGTCCGATTTTCAAACTTTTTTTTTCCAGATGTTCAGGTGGACCTGCTCTACAAATTTGCCATAAGGACCCTCAATGTCCGCCTGGAAAGTTTTTGAGATATTTGGAAAAGTTTGGAAAACACATTTTTTGCATCTCCTCCTAGACCGTTTGACCGATTTGCACTAGAATCTCCAGGAAGCATCTTTGGAGCAAGCTCTACAACCGTGCTTTTTGCATTTTTGAAAATCTACTTTCGTTTCGGAGATATTGATCGTTAAAGTTGAGAGGGGCGTGGCCTAACAGCTAAATTGTCATAACTTCATGACCGATTAAGGAATCTTCACGAAACTTGCAGGAGGTCTTCGGAGACCATCCTAGACCATGTGTGTCAAATTTTGTGCAATTCCACCAAAAGGGGGCGCCATAAACGCCAGAAATGGGCGTGGCTTAACATAAAAAAGGCTGTAACTCCACACCTGTTTGTCCAATGATCGCGAAACTTGTCAGATATATCAAGGAGGATGTCCTAGTCAGAATCAGAAGCTTTGTCATCTGCGCAAGGCTTGAACCCCGCCCATCGCCGCTTGCGGCTATATTATGGTTTATTTTTTCTTTTCCTCTCTGCCTCATTGCAAATTCCCGTGAGTTGGTATACTGCAGAGACATAAGATTTGGCCCACTGACAGATATGGTTGGTTCCTAGATGCTCCAGAAATATTTTGTGAATCGGCCTGATGGGGGCGCTATAATTAGGGGTTCAAATTTCAAACTTTGAAAGGCCATAACTTCCACGCCGTTTGTCCGATTTTCAAAAAACTTTTTTCCACATGTTCAGGTGATCCTGCTCTTCAAAGTACCCCCCAGTTTCCTCAAGGTCCGCCTGGAAAGTTTTTGAGATATTTGGAAAAGTTTGGAAAACACATTTTTTGCATCTCCTCCTAGACCGTTGGACCGATTTCCACTAGAATCGACAGGAAGCATCTTTGGAGCAAGCTCTACAACCGTGCTTTTTGCATTTTTGAAAATCTACTTTAGTTTAGGAGATATTGATCGTTAAAGTTGAGAGGGGCGTGGCCTCACAGCTAAATTGTCATAACTTCATGACCGATTAAGGAATCTTCACCAAACTTGCAGGAGGTCTTCGGAGACCATCCCCGACCATGCGTGTCAAATTTGGTGCAATTCCACCAAAAGGGGGCGCCATAAACGCCAGAAATGGGCGTGGCTTAACATAAAAAAGGCTGTAACTCCACACCTGTTTGTCCAATGATCGCGAAACTTGTCAGATATATCAAGGAGGATGTCCTAGTCAGAATCAGAAGCTTTGTCATCTGCGCAAGGCTTGAACCCCGCCCATTGCCGCTTGCGGCTATATTTTATTATTATTATCGTTGTCGTTTTCCATCTGCCCCGACGCAAATTCCCGTGAGTTGGTAAATGGTAGAGACCTGACATTTGGCCCAATGACAGATATTGTTGGCTGGTAGGTGCTCAAAAAAGATTTTTCGAATCGGCCTGAAGGTGGCGCTATAATCGATGGTTTTACGTTAAAGGCCTTAACTTCCACGCCGTTGGTCCGATTTTCAAACTTTTTTTTTCCAGATGTTCAGGTGGACCTGCTCTACAAATTTGCCATAAGGACCCTCAATGTCCACCTGGAAAGTTTTTGAGATATTTGGAAAAGTTTGGAAAACACATTTTTTGCATCTCCTCCTAGACCGTTTGACCGATTTGCACTAGAATCTCCAGGAAGCATCTTTGGAGCAAGCTCTACAACCGTGCTTTTTGCATTTTTGAAAATCTACTTTAGTTTTGGAGATATTGATCGTTAAAGTTGAGAGGGGCGTGGCCTCACAGCTAAATTGTCATAACTTCATGACCGATTAAGCAATCTTCACGAAACTTGCAGGAGGTCTTCGGAGACCATCCCAGACCATGTGTGTCAAATTTGGTGCAATTCCACCAAAAGGGGGCGCCATAAACGCCGTAAATGGGCGTGGCTTAACATAAAAAGGATGTAACTCCACACCTGTTTGTCCAATGATCGCGAAACTTGTCAGCTGTATCAAGGAGGATGTCCTAGTCAGAATCAGAAGCTTTGTCATCTGCGCAAGGCTTGAACCCCGCCCATCGCCGCTTGCGGCTATATTTAGGGGTTCAAGCCCTGAAGGGGCTGAAACCCTATTGTTTTTCACCCGGTTTATTATTATTATTATTATTCTTGTTGTTTTTAATCTGCCCCAACGCAAATTCCCGTGAGTTGGTAAATGGTAGAGACCTGAGATTTGGCCCAATGACAGATATTGTTGGCAGGTAGCTGCTCAAAAAAGATTTTTCGAATCGGCCTGAAGGTGGCGCTATAATCGATGGTTTTACGTTAAAGGCCTTAACTTCCACGCCGTTGGTCCGATTTTCAAACTTTTTTTTTCCAGATGTTCAGGTGGACCTGCTCTACAAATTATCCATAAGGACCCTCAATGTCCGCCTGGAAAGTTTTTGAGATATTTGGAAAAGTTTGGAAAACACCTTTTTGACATCTCCTCCTAGACCGTTGGACCGATTTGCACCACCATCGCCAGGAAGCATCTATGGAGCAAGCTCTACAAACTGGCTTTTTGAAACCTTTGAAATCTCCTTTCGTTTCGGAGATATTAATCGTTAAAGTTGTGAGAGGGCGTGGCCTCACAGCTAAATTGTCATAACTTCATGACCGATTAAGGAATCTTCACGAAACTTGCAGGAGGTCTTCGGAGACCATCCTAGACCATGTGTGTCAAATTGTGTGCAATTCGACCAAAAGGGGGCGCCATAAACGCCAGAAATGGGCGTGGCTTAACATAAAAAAGGCTGTAACTCCACACATGTTTGTCCAATGATCGCGAAACTTGTCAGATATATCAAGGAGGATGTCCTAGTCAGAATCAGAAGCTTTGTCATCTGCGCAAGGCTTGAACCCCGCCCATCGCCGCTTGCGGCTATATTTATTATTATTCTTGTTGTTTTTCATCTGCCCCAACGCAAATTCCCGTGAGTTGGTAAATGGTAGAGACCTGACATTTGGCCCAATGACAGATATTGTTCGCTGGTAGGTGCTCAAAAAAGATTTTTCGAATCGGCCTGAAGGTGGCGCTATAATCGAAGGTTTTACGTTAAAGGCCATAACTTCCACGCCGTTGGTCCGATTTTCAAACTTTTTTTTTCCAGATGTTCAGGTGGACCTGCTCCACAAATTTGCCATAAGGACCCTCAATGTCCGCCTGGAAAGTTTTTGAGATATTTGGAAAAGTTTGGAAAACACATTTTTGACATCTCCTCCTAGACCGTTGGACCGATTTGCACCACCATCGCCAGGAAGCATCTATGGAGCAAGCTCTACAAACTGGCTTTTTGAAACCTTTGAAATCTCCTTTCGTTTCGGAGATATTAATCGTTGAAGTTGTGAGAGGGCGTGGCCTCACAGCTAAATTGTCATAACTTCATGACCGATTAAGGAATCTTCACGAAACTTGCAGGAGGTCTTCAGAGACCATCCTAGACCATGTGTGTCAAATTTTGTGCAATTCGACCAAAAGGGGGTGCCATAAAAGCCAGAAATGGGCGTGGCTTAACATAAAAAAGGCTGTAACTCCACACCTGTTTGTCCAATGATCGCGAAACTTGGCAGATATATCAAGGAGGATGTCCTAGTCAGAATCAGAAGCTTTGTCATCTGCGCAAGGCTTGAACCCCGCCCATCGCCGCTTGCGGCTATATTTATTATTATTATTATTATTCTTGTTGTTTTTCATCTGCCTCAACGCAAATTCCCGTGAGTTGGTAAATGGTAGAGACCTGACATTTGGCCCAATGACAGATATTGTTGGCTGGTAGGTGCTCAAAAAAGATTTTTCGAATCGGCCTGAAGGTGGCGCTATAATCGACGGTTTTACGTTAAAGGCCTTAACTTCCACGCCGTTGGTCCGATTTTCAAACTTTTTTTCCAGATGTTCAGGTGGACCTGCTCTACAAATTTGCCATAAGGACCCTTAATGTCCGCCTGGAAAGTTTTTGAGATATTTGGAAAAGTTTGGAAAACACATTTTTGACATCTCCTCCTAGACCGTTGGACCGATTTGCACCACCATCGCCAGGAAGCATCTATGGAGCAAGCTCTACAAACTGGCTTTTTGAAACCTTTGAAATCTCCTTTCGTTTCGGAGATATTAATCGTTAAAGTTGTGAGAGGGCGTGGCCTCACAGCTAAATTGTAATAACTTCATGACCGATTAAGGAATCTTCACGAAACTTGCAGGAGGTCTTCGGAGACCATCCTAGACCATGTGTGTCAAATTTTGTGCAATTCGACCAAAAGGGGGCGCCATAAACGCCAGAAATGGGCGTGGCTTAACATAAAAAAGGCTGTAACTCCACACCTGTTTGTCCAATGATCGCGAAACTTGTCAGATATATCAAGGAGGATGTCCTAGTCAGAATCAGAAGCTTTGTCATCTGCGCAAGGCTTGAACCCCGCCCATCGCCGCTTGCGGCTATATTTATTATTAGGGGTTCAAGCCCTGAAAGGGCTGAAACCCTATTGTTTTTCACCCGGTTTATTAGGGGTTCAAGCCCTGAAGGGGCTGAAACCCTATTGTTTTTGTGCCGGTTTATTATTATTATTATTATTATTATTATTATTTTTCATCTGCCCCAACGCAAATTCCCGTGAGTTGGTAAATGGTAGAGACCTGACATTTGGCCCAATGACAGATATTGGTGGCAGGTAGCTGCTCAAGAAAGATTTTTCGAATCGGCCTGAAGGTGGCGCTATAATCGAAGGTTTTACGTTAAAGGCCTTAACTTCCACGCCGTTGGTCCGATTTTCAAACTTTTTTTTTCCAGATGTTCAGGTGGACCTGCTCTACAAGTTTGCCATAAGGACCCTCAATGTCCGCCTGGAAAGTTTTTGAGATATTTGGAAAAGTTTGGAAAACACATTTTTTGCATCTCCTCCTAGACCGTTTGACCGATTTGCACTAGAATCTCCAGGAAGCATCTTTGGAGCAAGCTCTACAACCGTGCTTTTTGCATTTTTGAAAATCTACTTTAGTTTCAGAGATATTGATCGTTAAAGTTGAGAGGGGCGTGGCCTCACAGCTAAATTGTCATAACTTCATGACCGATGAAGGAATCTTCAGGAAACTTGCAGGAGGTCTTCGGAGACCATCCCAGACCATGTGTGTCAAATTTTGTGCAATTCGACCAAAAGGGGGCGCCATAAACGCCAGAAATGGGCGTGGCTTAACACAAAAAAGGCTGTAACTCCACATCTGTTTGTCCAATGATCGCGAAACTTGTCAGATATATCAAGGAGGATGTCCTGGTCAGAATCAGAAGCTTTGTCAACTGCGCAAGGCTTGAACCCCGCCCATCGCCGCTTGCGGCTATATTATGGTTTATTTTTTCTTTTCCTCTCTGCCTCATTGCAAATTCCCGTGAGTTGGTATACTGCAGAGACATGAGATTTGGCCCACTGACAGATATGGTTGGTTCCTAGATGCTCCAGAAATATTTTGTGAATCGGCCTGATGGGGGCGCTATAATTAGGGGTTCAAATTTCAAACTTTGAAAGGCCATAACTTCCATGCCGTTTGTCCGATTTTCAAAAAACTTTTTTCCACATGTTCAGGTGATCCTGCTCTTCCAAGTACCCCCCAGTTTCCTCAAGGTCCGCCTGGAAAGTTTTTGAGATATTTGGAAAAGTTTGGAAAACACATTTTTTGCATCTCCTCCTAGACCGTTGCACCGATTTGCACCAGACTCGCCAGGAAGCATCTATGGAGCAAGCTCTACAATCGTGATTGGTGGATTTTTGAAAGCTACTTTAGTTTCGGAAATATTGATCGTTAAAGTTGAGAGGGGCGTGGCCTCACAGCTAAATTGTCATAACTTCATGACCGATTAAGGAATCTTCACGAGACTTGCAGGAGGTCTTCGGAGACCATCCTAGACCATGTGTGTCAAATTTTGTGCAATTCGACCAAAAGGGGGCGCCATAAACGCCAGAAATGGGCGTTGCTTAACATAAAAAAGGCTGTAACTCCACACCTGTTTGTCCAATGATCGCGAAACTTGTCAGATATATCAAGGAGGATGTCCTAGTCAGAATCAGAAGCTTTGTCATCTGCGCAAGGCTTGAACCCCGCCCATCGCCGCTTGCGGCTATATTTATTATTATTCTTGTTGTTCATCTGCCCCAACGCAAATTCCCGTGAGTTGGTAAATGGTAGAGACCTGACATTTGGCCCAATGACAGATATTGTTGGCAGGTAGGTGCTCAAAAAAGATTTTTCGAATCGGCCTGAAGGTGGCGCTATAATCAACGGTTTTACGTTAAAGGCCATAACTTCCACGCCGTTGGTCCGATTTTCAAACTTTTTTTTTCCAGATGTTCAGGTGGACCTGCTCTACAAATTTGCCATAAGGACCCTCAATGTCCGCCTGGAAAGTTTTTGAGATATTTGGAAAAGTTTGGAAAACACATTTTTTGCATCTCCTCCTAGACCGTTGGACCGATTTGCACCACCATCGCCAGGAAGCATCTATGGAGCAAGCTCTACAAACTGGCTTTTTGAAACCTTTGAAATCTCCTTTCGTTTCGGAGATATTGATCGTTAAAGTTGTGAGAGGGCGTGGCCTATCAGCTAAATTGTCATCACTTCATGACCGATTAAGGAATCTTCACGAAACTTGCAGGAGGTCTTCGGAGACCATCCTAGACCATGTGTGTCAAATTTTGTGCAATTTGACCAAAAGGGGGCGCCATAAACGCCAGAAATGGGCGTGGCTTAACATAAAAAAGGCTGTAACTCCACACCTGTTTGTCCAATGATCGCGAAACTTGTCAGATATATCAAGGAGGATGTCCTAGACAGAATCAGAAGCTTTGTCATCTGCGCAAGGCTTGAACCCCGCCCATCGCCGCTTGCGGCTATATTATGGTTTATTTTTTCTTTTCCCCTCTTCCTCATTGCAAATTCCCGTGAGTTGGTATACTGCAGAGACATGAGATTTGGCCCACTGACAGATATGGTTGGTTCCTAGATGCTCCAGAAATATTTTGTGAATCGGCCTGATGGGGGCGCTATAATTAGGGGTTCAAATTTCAAACTTTGAAAGGCCATAACTTCCACGCCGTTTGTCCGATTTTCAAAAAACTTTTTTCCACACGTTCAGGTGATCCTGCTCTTCAAAATACCCCCCAGTTTCCTCAAGGTCCGCCTGGAAAGTTTTTGAGATATTTGGAAAAGTTTGGAAAACACATTTTTTGCATCTCCTCCTAGACCGTTGGACCGATTTGCACCAACATCGCCAGGAAGCATCTATGGAGCAAGCTCTACAATCGTGATTTTTGGATTTTTGAAATCTACTTTAGTTTCGGAGATATTGATCGTTAAAGTTGTGAGAGGGCGTGGCCTCACAGCTAAATTGTCATAACTTCATGACCGATTAAGGAATCTTCACGAAACTTGCAGGAGGTCTTCGGAGACCATCCTAGACCATGTGTGTCAAATTTTGTGCAATTCGACCAAAAGGGGGCGCCATAAACGCCAGAAATGGGCGTGGCTTAACATAAAAAAGGCTGTAACTCCACACCTGTTTGTCCAATGATCGCGAAACTTGTCAGATATATCAAGGAGGATGTCCTAGTCAGAATCAGAAGCTTTGTCATCTGCGCAAGGCTTGAACCCCGCCCATCGCCGCTTGCGGCTATATTTAGGGGTTCAAGCCCTGAAGGGGCTGAAACCCTATTGTTTTTGTGCCGGTTTATTATTCTTGTTGTTCATCTGCCCCAACGCAAATTCCCGTGAGTTGGTAAATGGTAGAGACCTGACATTTGGCCCAATGACAGATATTGTTGGCAGGTAGCTGCTCAAAAAAGATTTTTCGAATCGGCCTGAAGGTGGCGCTATAATCGATGGTTTTACGTTAAAGGCCTTAACTTCCACGCCGTTGGTCCGATTTTCAAACTTTTTTTTTCCAGATGTTCAGGTGGACCTGCTCTACAAATTTGCCATAAGGACCCTCAATGTCCGCCTGGAAAGTTTTTGAGATATTTGGAAAAGTTTGGAAAACACATTTTTTACATCTCCTCCTAGACCGTTGGACCGATTTGCACCACCATCGCCAGGAAGCATCTATGGAGCAAGCTCTACAAACTGCCTTTTTGAAACCTTTGAAATCTCCTTTCGTTTCGGAGATATTAATCGTTAAAGTTGTGAGAGGGCGTGGCCTCACAGCTAAATTGTCAAAACTTCATGACCGATTAAGGAATCTTCACGAAACTTGCAGGAGGTCTTCGGAGACCATCCTAGACCATGTGTGTCAAATTTTGTGCAATTCGACCAAAAGGGGGCGCCATAAACGCCAGAAATGGGCGTGGCTTAACATAAAAAAGGCTGTAACTCCACACCTGTTTGTCCAATGATCGCAAAACTTGTCATATATATCAAGGAGGATGTCCTAGTCAGAATCAGAAGCTTTGTCATCTGCGCAAGGCTTGAACCCCGCCCATCGCCGCTTGCGGCTATATTATGGTTTATTTTTTCTTTTCCTCTCTGCCTCATTGCAAATTCCCGTGAGTTGGTATACTGCAGAGACATGAGATTTGGCCCACTGACAGATATGGTTGGTTCCTAGATGCTCCAGAAATATTTTGTGAATCGGCCTGATGGGGGCGCTATAATTAGGCGTTCAAATTTCAAACTTTGAAAGGCCATAACTTCCACGCCGTTTGTCCGATTTTCAAAAAACTTTTTTCCACATGTTCAGGTGATCCTGCTCTTCAAAGTACCCCCCAGTTTCCTCAAGGTCCGCCTGGAAAGTTTTTGAGATATTTGGAAAAGTTTGGAAAACACATTTTTTGCATCTCCTCCTAGACCGTTGGACCGATTTGCACCAACATCGCCAGGAAGCATCTTTGGAGCAAGCTCTACAATCCTGCTTTTTGGATTTTTGAAAATCTACTTTCGTTTCGGAGATATTGATCATTAAAGTTGTGAGAGGGCGTGGCCTCACAGTTAAATTGTCATAACTTCATGACCGATTAAGGAATCTTCACGAAACTTGCAGGAGGTCTTCGGAGACCATCCTAGACCATGTGTGTCAAATTTTGTGCAATTCGACCAAAAGGGGGCGCCAGAAATGCCAGAAATGGGCGTGGCTTAACATAAAAAAGGCTGTAACTCCACACCTGTTTGTCCAATGATCGCGAAACTTGTTAGATATATCAAGGACGATGTCCTAGTCAGAATCAGAAGCTTTGTCATCTGCGCAAGGCTTGAACCCCGCCCATCGCCGCTTGCGGCTATATTATGGTTTATTTTTTCTTTTCCTCTCTGCCTCATTGCAAATTCCCGTGAGTTGGTATACTGCAGAGACATGAGATTTGGCCCACTGACAGATATGGTTGGTTCCTAGATGCTCCAGAAATATTTTGTGAATCGGCCTGATGGGGGCGCTATAATTAGGGGTTCAAATTTCAAACTTTGAAAGGCCATAACTTCCACGCCGTTGGTCCGATTTTCAAACTTTTTTTTTCCAGATGTTCAGGTGAACCTGCTCTTCAAAGTACCCCCCAGTTTCCTCAAGGTCCGCCTGGAAAGTTTTTGAGATATTTGGAAAAGTTTGGAAAACACATTTTTTGCATCTCCTCCTAGACCGTTGGACCGATTTGCACTAGAATCGCCAGGAAGCATCTTTGGAGCAAGCTCTACAACCGTGCTTTTTGCATTTTTGAAAATCTCCTTTCGTTTCGGAGATATTGATCGTTAAAGTTGAGAGAGGGCGTGGCCTCACAGCTAAATTGTCATAACTTCATGACCGATTAAGGAATCTTCACAAAACTTGCAGGAGGTCTTCGGAGACCATCCTAGACCATGTGTGTCAAATTTTGTGCAATTCGACCAAAAGGGGGCGCCATAAACGCCGGAAATGGGCGTGGCTTAACATAAAAAAGGCTGTAACTCCACACCTGTTTGTCCATTGATCGCGAAACTTGTCAGATATATCAAGGAGGATGTCCTAGTCAGAATCAGAAGCTTTGTCATCTGCGCAAGGCTTGAACCCCGCCCATCGCCGCTTGCGGCTATATTATGGTTTATTTTTTCTTTTCCTCTCTGCCTCATTGCAAATTCCCGTGAGTTGGTATACTGCAGAGACATGAGATTTGGCCCACTGACAGATATGGTTGGTTCCTAGATGCTCCAGAAATATTTTGTGAATCGGCCTGATGGGGGCGCTATAATTAGGGGTTCAAATTTCAAACTTTGAAAGGCCATAACTTCCACGCCGTTGGTCCGATTTTCAAACTTTTTTTTTCCAGATGTTCAGGTGAACCTGCTCTTCAAAGTACCCCCCAGTTTCCTCAAGGTCCGTCTGGAATTTTTTTTAGATATTTGGAAAAGTTTGGAAAACACATTTTTTGCATCTCCTCCTACACCGTTGGACCGATTTGCACCAGAATCGCCAGGAAGCATCTTTGGAGCAAGCTCTACAATCGTGCTTTTTGGATTTTTGAAATCTACTTTAGTTTCGGAGATATTGATCGTTAAAGTTGTGAGAGGGCGTGGCCTATCAGCTAAATTGTCATAACTTCATGACCGATGAAGGAATCTTCACGAAACTTGCAGGAGGTCTTCAGAGACCATCCCAGACCATGCGTGTCAAATTTTGTGCAATTCGACCAAAAGGGGGCGCCAAAAACGCCAGAAATGGGCGTGGCTTAACATAAAAAAGGCTGTAACTCCACACCTGTTTGTCCAATGATCGCGAAACTTGTCAGATATATCAAGGAGGATGTCCTAGTCAGAATCAGAAGCTTTGTCATCTGCGCAAGGCTTGAACCCCGCCCATCGCCGCTTGCGGCTATATTATGGTTTATTTTTTCTTTTCCCCTCTTCCTCATTGCAAATTCCCGTGAGTTGGTATACTGCAGAGACATGAGATTTGGCCCACTGACAGATATGGTTGGTTCCTAGATGCTCCAGAAATATTTTGTGAATCGGCCTGATGGGGGCGCTATAATTAGGGGTTCAAATTTCAAACTTTGAAAGGCCATAACTTCCACGCCGTTGGTCCGATTTTCAAACTTTTTTTTTCCAGATGTTCAGGTGAACCTGCTCTTCAAAGTACCCCCCAGTTTCCTCAAGGTCCGCCTGGAAAGTTTTTGAGATATTTGGAAAAGTTTGGAAAACACATTTTTTGCATCTCCTCCTAGACCGTTGGGCCGATTTGCACTAGAATCTCCAGGAAGCATCTTTGGAGCAAGCTCTACAACCGTGCTTTTTGCATTTTTGAAAATCTACTTTAGTTTCGGAGATATTGATCGTTAAAGTTGAGAGAGGGCGTGGCCTCACAGCTAAATTGTCATAACTTCATGACCGATTAAGGAATCTTCACGAAACTTGCAGGAGGTCTTCGGAGACCATCCTAGACCATGTGTGTCAAATTTTGTGCAATTCGACCAAAAGGGGGCGCCATAAACGCCACAAATGGGCGTGGCTTAACATAAAAAAGGCTGTAACTCCACACCTGTTTGTCCAATGATCGCGAAACTTGTCAGATATATCAAGGAGGATGTCCTAGTCAGAATCAGAAGCTTTGTCATCTGCGCAAGGCTTGAACCCCGCCCATCGCCGCTTGCGGCTATATTATGGTTTATTTTTTCTTTTCCTCTCTGCCTCATTGCAAATTCCCGTGAGTTGGTATACTGCAGAGACATGAGATTTGGCCCACTGACAGATATGGTTGGTTCCTAGATGCTCCAGAAATATTTTGTGAATCGGCCTGATGGGGGCGCTATAATTAGGGGTTCAAATTTCAAACTTTGAAAGGCCATAACTTCCATGCCGTTTGTCCGATTTTCAAAAAACTTTTTTCCACATGTTCAGGTGATCCTGCTCTTCAAAGTACCCCCCAGTTTCCTCAAGGTCCGCCTGGAAAGTTTTTGAGATATTTGGAAAAGTTTGGAAAACACATTTTTTGCATCTCCTCCTAGACCGTGGGACCGATTTGTACCAACATCGCCAGGAAGCATCTTTGGAGCAAGCCCTACAATCGTGCTTTTTGGATTTTTGAAAATCTACTTTCGTTTCTGAGATATTGATCGTTAAAGTTGTGAGAGGGCGTGGCCTATCAGCTAAATTGTCATAACTTCATTACTGATGGAGGAATCTTCACGAAACTTGCAGGAGGTCTTCGGAGACCATCCTAGACCATGTGTGTCGAATTTTGTGCAATTCGACCAAAAGGGGGCGCCATAAACGCCAGAAATGGGCGTGGCTTAACATAAAAAAGGCTGTAACTCCACACCTGTTTGTCCAATGATCGCGAAACTTGTCAGATATATCAAGGAGGATGTCCTAGTCAGAATCAGAAGCTTTGTCATCTGCGCAAGGCTTGAACCCCGCCCATCGCCGCTTGCGGCTATATTATGGTTTATTTTTTCTTTTCCTCTCTGCCTCATTGCAAATTCCCGTGAGTTGGTATACTGCAGAGACATGAGATTTGGCCCACTGACAGATATGGTTGGTTCCTAGATGCTTCAGAAATATTTTGTGAATCGGCCTGATGGGGGCGCTATAATTAGGGGTTCAAATTTCAAACTTTGAAAAGCCATAACTTTTGGTCCGATTTTCAAACTTTTTTTTTCCAGATGTTCAGGTGAACCTGCTCTTCAAAGTACCCTCCAGTTTCCTCAATGTCCGCCTGGAAAGTTTTTGAGATATTTGGAAAAGTTTGGAAAACACATTTTTTGCATCTCCTCCTAGACCGTTGGACCGATTTGCACCAACATCGCCAGGAAGCATCTATGGAGCAAGCTCTACAATCGTGATTTTTGGATTTTTGAAATCTACTTTAGTTTCGGAGATATTGATCGTTAAAGTTGTGAGAGGGCGTGGCCTCACAGCTAAATTGTCATAACTTCATGACCGATTAAGGAATCTTCACGAAACTTGCAGGAGGTCTTCGGAGACCATCCTAGAACATGTGTGTCAAATTTTGTGCAATTCGACCAAAAGGGGGCGCCATAAACGCCAGAAATGGGCGTGGCTTAACATAAAAAAGGCTGTAACTCCACACCTGTTTGTCCAATGATCACGAAACTTGTCAGATATATCAAGGAGGATGTCCTAGTCAGAATCAGAAGCTTTGTCATCTGCGCAAGGCTTGAACCCCGCCCATCGCCGCTTGCGGCTATATTTATTCTTGTTATTATTCTTGTTCATCTGCCCCAACGCAAATTCCCGTGAGTTGGTAAATGGTAGAGACCTGACATTTGGCCCAATGACAGATATTGTTGGCTGGTAGGTGCTCAAAAAAGATTTTTCGAATCGGCCTGAAGGTGGCGCTATAATCGACAGTTTTACGTTAAAGGCCTTAACTTCCACGCCGTTGGTCCGATTTTCAAACTTTTTTTTCCCAGATGTTCAGGTGGACCTGCTCTACAAATTTGCCATAAGGACCCTCAATGTCCGCCTGGAAAGTTTTTGAGATATTTGGAAAAGTTTGGAAAACACATTTTTTGCATCTCCTCCTAGACCGTTGGACCGATTTGCACCACCATCGCCAGGAAGCATCTATGGAGCAAGCTCTACGAACTGCCTTTTTTGAAACCTTTGAAATCTCCTTTCGTTTCGGAGATATTAATCGTTAAAGTTGTGAGAGGGCGTGGCCTCACAGCTAAATTGTCATAACTTCATGACCGATTAAGGAATCTTCACGAAACTTGCAGGAGGTCTTCGGAGACCATCCTAGACCATGTGTGTCAAATTTTGTGCAATTCGACCAAAAGGGGGCGCCATAAACGCCAGAAATGGGCGTGGCTTAACATAAAAAAGGCTGTAACTCCACACCTGTTTGTCCAATGATCGCGAAACTTGTCAGATATATCAAGGAGGATGTCCTAGTCAGAATCAGAAGCTTTGTCATCTGCGCAAGGCTTGAACCCCGCCCATCGCCGCTTGCGGCTATATTTATTCTTGTTGTTCATCTGCCCCAACGCAAATTCCCGTGAGTTGGTAAATGGTAGAGACCTCACATTTGGCCCAATGACAGATATTGTTGGCTGGTAGGTGCTCAAAAAAGATTTTTCGAATCGGCCTGAAGGTGGCGCTATAATCGAAGGTTTTACGTTAAAGGCCATAACTTCCACGCCGTTGGTCCGATTTTCAAACTTTTTTTTTCCAGATGTTCAGGTGGACCTGCTCTACAAATTTGCCATAAGGACCCTCAATGTCCGCCTGGAAAGTTTTTGAGATATTTGGAAAAGTTTGGAAAAAACCTTTTTGACATCTCCTCCTAGACCGTTGGACCGATTTGCACCACCATCACCAGGAAGCATCTATGGAGCAAGCTCTACAAACTGCCTTTTTGAAACCTTTGAAATCTCCTTTCGTTTCGGAGATATTGATCGTTAAAGTTGAGTTTGGTTTATTTTTTCTTTTCCTCTCTGCCTCATTGCAAATTCCCGTGAGTTGGTATACTGCAGAGACATGAGATTTGGCCCACTGACAGATATGGTTGGTTCCTAGATACTCCAGAAATATTTTGTGAATCGGCCTGATGGGGGCGCTATAATTAGGGGTTCAAATTTCAAACTTTGAAAGGCCATAACTTCCACGCCGTTTGTCCGATTTTCAAACAACTTTTTTCCACACGTTCAGGTGATCCTGCTCTTCAAAGTACCCCCCAGTTTCCTCAAGGTCCGCCTGGAAAGTTTTTGAGATATTTGGAAAAGTTTGGAAAACACATTTTTTGCATCTCCTCCTAGACCGTTGGACCGATTTGCACCAAAATCGCCAGGAAGCATCTTTGGAGCAAGCTCTACAAACTGCCTTTTTGAAACCTTTGAAATCTCCTTTCGTTTCGGAGATATTAATCGTTAAAGTTGTGAGAGGGCGTGGCCTCACAGCTAAATTGTCATAACTTCATGACCGATGAAGAAATCTTCACGAAACTTGCAGGAGGTCTTCGGAGACCATCCTAGACCATGTGTGTCAAATTTTGTGCAATTCGACCAAAAGGGGGCGCCATAAACGCCAGAAATGGGCGTGGCTTAACATAAAAAAGGCTGTAACTCCACACCTGTTTGTCCAATGATCGCGAAACTTGTCAGATATATCAAGGAGGATGTCCTAGTCAGAATCAGAAGCTTTGTCATCTGCGCAAGGCTTGAACCCCGCCCATCGCCGCTTGCGGCTATATTTAGGGGTTCAAGCCCTGAAGGGGCTGAAACCCTATTGTTTTTCACCCGGTTTATTATTAGGGGTTCAAGCCCTGAAGGGGCTGAAACCCTATTGTTTTTCACCCGGTTTATTATTATTATTAGTGGCCGGGCCAGCGAAGCGGCAGGGCCACTGCTTGTATTTGCCTGTATTATTATTATTATTCTTCTTCTTCTTCTTCTCCCCAGGAAGTCAGACTTCCCATGCATGAATATAAACCAAACTTTGCACAAAGGTCCAGTCCCATGCCAAACTAAGTTGACGTGAATTTGGCGCCTATAGTCCTGATGGTGGCGCTACAGCGACCGTCTAAAGTTTCAAACTTTGAAAATTCATAACAAATCAGGCATATGGGCTATGGCTTTGCCACTTTCACCGAAATGTGTGCCCAAATGAGGAGAAACTTTTGTACGCTGCAACCTATGGCCAATTATGAAGTCTAAAGACCGCAAAACTGCAAAAACTGCAAAACTAATTAAACCCTACTCCTCCCACATTTTTTTTTCAAACGACACCAAACTCCAGCATCTGCATCGTTAGACTGTCCTCCACAAAACTATCAAACAGATATTTGATAGATCAAAAATTGAGCCCACAGTGCATCAAAATGTTTGACTGTAAATGGTACTTTAATGCAAATTCTTGCTAAATAAAGCTTGAATATCCACTGATCACTGATGATGTCATCAGTGATGTCATCAGTTTTGTGACATCACTGATGATGTCATCTATAAATCACTCAGCCTTCCTCTCCATAACATCAGCTCTGCCTTCTGCCCCAGCCCTGTCATGAACGGCACCTGATGGTGGCGCTACAGCGACCGTCTAAAGTTTCAAACTTTGAAAATTCATAACAAATCAGGCATATGGGCTATGGCTTTGCCACTTTCACCGAAATGTGTGCCCAAATGAGGAGAAACTTTTGTACGCTGCAACCTATGGCCAATTATGAAGTCTAAAGACCGCAAAACTGCAAAAACTGTAAAACTAATTAAACCCTACTCCTCCCACATTTTTTCTTCAAACGACACCAAACTCCAGCATCTGCATCGTTAGACTGTCCTCCACAAAACTATCAAACAGATATTTGATAGATCAAAAATTGAGCCCACAGTGCATCAAAATGTTTGACTGTAAATGGTACTTTAATGCAAATTCTTGCTAAATAAAGCTTGAATATCCACTGATCACTGATGATGTCATCAGTGATGTCATCAGTTTTGTGACATCACTGATGATGTCATCTATAAATCACTCAGCCTTCCTCTCCATAACATCAGCTCTGCGGGGCAGAAGGCAGACTGGATTGCATGCAGCAGATGATAGAAAGCTCATCCATAAGAGACTTGAGACTTGACTTGGACTTGTGACTAAAGACTTGAGACGTGACTTGGCCTATAGCTAAAAGACTTGAGACTTGCCCGGCCACGACCCATTGCTGCGCAGCAGCTATAATTATTATTATTTTTCATCTGCCCCAACGCAAATTCCCGTGAGTTGGTAAATGGTAGAGACCTGACATTTGGCCCAATGACAGATATTGTTGGCAGGTAGGTGCTCAAAAAAGATTTTTCGAATCGGCCTGAAGGTGGCGCTATAATCGATGGTTTTACGTTAAAGGCCTTAACTTCCACGCCGTTGGTCCGATTTTCAAACTTTTTTTTCCCAGATGTTCAGGTGGACCTGCTCTACAAATTTGCCATAAGGACCCTTAATGTCCGCCTGGAAAGTTTTTGAGATATTTGGAAAAGTTTGGAAAACACCTTTTTGACATCTCCTCCTAGACCGTTGGACCGATTTGCACCACCATCGCCAGGAAGCATCTATGGAGCAAGCTCTACAAACTGCCTTTTTGAAACCTTTGAAATCTCCTTTCGTTTCGGAGATATTAATCGTTAAAATTGTGAGAGGGCGTGGCCTCACAGCTAAATTGTCATAACTTCATGACCGATTAAGGAATCTTCACGAAACTTGCAGGAGGTCTTCGGAGACCATCCTAGACCATGTGTGTCAAATTTTGTGCAATTCGACCAAAAGGGGGCGCCATAAACGCCAGAAATGGGCGTGGCTTAACATAAAAAAGGCTGTAACTCCACACCTGTTTGTCCAATGATCGCGAAACTTGTCAGATATATCAAGGAGGATGTCCTAGTCAGAATCAGAAGCTTTGTCATCTGCGCAAGGCTTGAACCCCGCCCATCGCCGCTTGCGGCTATATTATGGTTTATTTTTTCTTTTCCTCTCTGCCTCATTGCAAATTCCCGTGAGTTGGTATACTGCAGAGACATGAGATTTGGCCCACTGACAGATATGGTTGGTTCCTAGATGCTTCAGAAATATTTTGTGAATCGGCCTGATGGGGGCGCTATAATTAGGGGTTCAAATTTCAAACTTTGAAAGGCCATAACTTCCATGACGTTGGTCCGATTTTCAAACTTTTTTTTTCCAGATGTTCAGGTGAACCTGCTCTTCAAAGTACCCCCCAGTTTCCTCAAGGTCCGCCTGGAAAGTTTTTGAGATATTTGGAAAAGTTTGGAAAACACATTTTTGACATCTCCTCCTAGACCGTTGCACCGATTTGCACCAGACTCGCCAGGAAGCATCTATGGAGCAAGCTCTACAATCGTGATTGGTGGATTTTTGAAAGCTACTTTAGTTTCGGAGATATTGATCGTTAAAGTTGAGAGGGGCGTGGCCTCACAGCTAAATTGTCATAACTTCATGACCGATTAAGGAATCTTCACGAAACTTGCAGGAGGTCTTCGGAGACCATCCTAGACCATGTGTGTCAAATTTTGTGCAATTCGACCAAAAGGGGGCGCCATAAACGCCAGAAATGGGCGTGGCTTAACATAAAAAAGGCTGTAACTCCACACCTGTTTGTCCAATGATCGCAAAACTTGTCAGATATATTAAGGAGGATGTCCTAGTCAGAATCAGAAGCTTTGTCATCTGCGCAAGGCTTGAACCCCGCCCATCGCCGCTTGCGGCTATATTTAGGGGTTCAAGCCCCGAAGGGGCTGAAACCCTATTGTTTTTGTGCTGGTTTATTATTATTATTATTCTTCTTCTTTTTCATCTGCCCCAACGCAAATTCCCGTGAGTTGGTAAATGGTAGAGACCTGACATTTGGCCCAATGACAGATATTGTTGGCTGGTAGGTGCTCAAAAAAGATTTTTCGAATCGGCCTGAAGGTGGCGCTATAATCGATGGTTTTACGTTAAAGGCTTTAAATTCCACGCCGTTGGTCCGATTTTCAAACTTTTTTTTTCCAGATGTTCAGGTGGACCTGCTCTACAAATTTGCCATAAGGACCCTCAATGTCCGCCTGGAAAGTTTTTGAGATATTTGGAAAAGTTTGGAAAACACATTTTTTGCATCTCCTCCTAGACCGTTTGACCGATTTGCACTAGAACCTCCAGGAAGCATCTTTGGAGCAAGCTCTACAACCGTGCTTTTTGCATTTTTGAAAATCTACTTTAGTTTCGGAGATATTGATCGTTAAAGTTGAGAGGGGCGTGGCCTCACAGCTAAATTGTCATAACTTCATGACCGATTAAGGAATCTTCACGAGACTTGCAGGAGGTCTTCGGAGACCATCCTAGACCATGTGTGTCAAATTTTGTGCAATTCGACCAAAAGGGGGCGCCATAAACACCAGAAATGGGCGTGGCTTAACATAAAAAAGGCTGTAACTCCACACCTGTTTGTCCAATGATCGCAAAACTTGTCAGATATATCAAGGAGGATGTCCTAGTCAGAATCAGAAGGTTTGTCATCTGCGCAAGGCTTGAACCCCGCCCATCGCCGCTTGCGGCTATATTATGGTTTATTTTTTCTTTTCCCCTCTTCCTCATTGCAAATTCCCATGAGTTGGTATACTGCAGAGACATGAGATTTGGCCCACTGACAGATATGGTTGGTTCCTAGATGCTCCAGAAATATTTTGTGAATCGGCCTGATGGGGGCGCTATAATTAGGGGTTCAAATTTCAAACTTTGAAAGGCCATAACTTCCACGCCGTTAGTCCGATTTTCAAACTTTTTTTTTCCAGATGTTCAGGTGAACCTGCTCTTCAAAGTACCCCCCAGTTTCCTCAAGGTCCGCCTGGAAAGTTTTTGAGATATTTGGAAAAGTTTGGAAAACACATTTTTTGCATCTCCTCCTAGACCGTTTGAGCGATTTGCACTAGAATCTCCAGGAAGCATCTTTGGAGCAAGCTCTACAACCGTGCTTTTTGCATTTTTGAAAATCTACTTTAGTTTCAGAGATATTGATCGTTAAAGTTGAGAGAGGGCGTGGCCTCACAGCTAAATTGTCATAACTTCATGACCGATTAAGGAATCTTCACGAAACTTGCAGGAGGTCTTCGGAGACCATCCTAGACCATGTGTGTCAAATTTTGTGCAATTCGACCAAAAGGGTGCGCCATAAACGCCAGAAATGGGCGTGGCTTAACATAAAAAAGGCTGTAACTCCACACCTGTTTGTCCAATGATCGCGAAACTTGTCAGATATATCAAGGAGGATGTCCTAGTCAGAATCAGAAGCTTTGTCATCTGCGCAAGGCTTGAACCCCGCCCATCGCCGCTTGCGGCTATATTATGGTTTATTTTTTCTTTTCCTCTCTGCCTCATTGCAAATTCCCGTGAGTTGGTATACTGCAGAGACATGAGATTTGGCCCACTGACAGATATGGTTGGTTCCTAGATGCTCCAGAAATATTTTGTGAATCGGCCTGATGGGGGCGCTATAATTAGGGGTTCAAATTTCAAACTTTGAAAGGCCATAACTTCCATGCCGTTTGTCCGATTTTCAAAAAACTTTTTTCCACATGTTCAGGTGATCCTGCTCTTCAAAGTACCCCCCAGTTTCCTCATGGTCCGCCTGGAAAGTTTTTGAGATATTTGGAAAAGTTTGGAAAACACATTTTTTGCATCTCCTCCTAGACCGTTGGACCGATTTGTACCAACATCGCCAGGAAGCATCTTTGGAGCAAGCTCTACAATCGTGCTTTTTGGATTTTTGAAAATCTACTTTCGTTTCTGAGATATTGATCGTTAAAGTTGTGAGAGGGCGTGGCCTATCAGCTAAATTGTCATAACTTCATTACCGATGGAGGAATCTTCACAAAACTTGCAGGAGGTCTTCGGAGACCATCCTAGACCATGTGTGTCGAATTTTGTGCAATTCGACCAAAAGGGGGCGCCATAAACGCCAGAAATGGGCGTGGCTTAACATAAAAAAGGCTGTAACTCCACACCTGTTTGTCCAATGATCGCAAAACTTGTCAGATATATCAAGGAGGATGTCCTAGTCAGAATCAGAAGCTTTGTCATCTGCGCAAGGCTTGAACCCCGCCCATCGCCGCTTGCGGCTATATTTATTCTTGTTATTATTCTTGTTCATCTGCCCCAACGCAAATTCCCGTGAGTTGGTAAATGGTAGAGACCTGAAACCTCGCCCAATGACAGATATTGTTGGCTGGTAGGTGCGCAAAAAAGATTTTTCGAATCGGCCTGAAGGTGGCGCTATAATCGATGGTTTTACGTTAAAGGCCTTAACTTCCACGCCGTTGGTCCGATTTTCAAACTTTTTTTTCCAGATGTTCAGGTGGACCTGCTCTATAAGTTTGCCATAAGGACCCTCAATGTCCGCCTGGAAAGTTTTTGAGATATTTGGAAAAGTTTGGAAAACACATTTTCGAGAACTCCTCCTAGACCGTTGGACCGATTTGCATCAGCATCGCCAGGAAGCCTCTCTGGAGCAAGCTCTACAAACTGCCTTTTTGAAACCTTTGAAATCTCCTTTTCTTTCGGAGATATCAATCGTTAAAGTTGTGAGAGGGCATGGCCTCACAGCTAAATTGTCATAACTTCATGACCGATTAAGGAATCTTCACGAAACATGCAGGAGGTCTTCGGAGACCATCCTAGACCATGTGTGTCAAATTTTGTGCAATTCGACCAAAAGGGGGCGCCATAAACGCCAGAAATGGGCGTGGCTTAACATAAAAAAGGCTGTAACTCCACACCTGTTTGTCCAATGATCGCGAAACTTGTCAGATATATCAAGGAGGATGTCCTAGTCAGAATCAGAAGCTTTGTCATCAGCGCAAGGCTTGAACCCCGCCCATCGCCGCTTGCGGCTATATTTATTCTTGTTGTTCATCTGCCCCAACGCAAATTCCCGTGAGTTGGTAAATGGTAGAGACCTGAAACCTGGCCCAATGACAGATATTGTTGGCTGGTAGGTGCTCAAAAAAGATTTTTCGAATCGGCCTGAAGGTGGCGCTATAATCGATGGTTTTACGTTAAAGGCCTTAACTTCCACGCCGTTGGTCCGATTTTCAAACTTTTTTTTTCCAGATGTTCAGGTGGACCTGCTCTACAAATTTGCCATAAGGACCCTCAATGTCCGCCTAGAAAGTTTTTGAGATATTTGGAAAAGTTTGGAAAACACCTTTTTGACATCTCCTCCTAGACCGTTGGACCGATTTGCACCACCATCGCCAGGAAGCATCTATGGAGCAAGCTCTACAAACTGCCTTTTTGAAACCTTTGAAATCTCCTTTCGTTTCGGAGATATTAATCGTTAAAGTTGTGAGAGGGCGTGGCCTCACAGCTAAATTGTCATAACTTCATGACCGATTAAGGAATCTTCACGAAACTTGCAGGAGGTCTTCGGAGACCATCCTAGACCATGTGTGTCAAATTTTGTGCAATTCGACCAAAAGGGGGCGCCATAAAAGCCAGAAATGGGCGTGGCTTAACATAAAAAAGGCTGTAACTCCACACCTGTTTGTCCAATGATCGCGAAACTTGGCAGATATATCAAGGAGGATGTCCTAGTCAGAATCAGAAGCTTTGTCATCTGCGCAAGGCTTGAACCCCGCCCATCGCCGCTTGCGGCTATATTTATTGTGCTTGCAGATAGGCAAGCACAATCTTAGAATCTCTCATACTTCTTTATCTTTCTTTATTCTGTTTTCTTCTGGTCAAAAGTTTGGTTCGCCATTTCTCCTACAGTTTTCACACTACACAGACATGAGAGACATCAAAACGTGCGGCTCATTGAGGAATCGTGTGCATTTGGATTGCTAAGGGTTTCGTTGGCCGGTTTTCGCGATATTCGCGTTAACGTACGATTTTTTTTCCCATTCACTTGAATGGGGTTTCGAAATCGTTGGCATTAAATTAGCTCTAGCTCAGACACCGTATGAGCTGCTATTACCAAACTTTGTAGGTAGGTTTACAGAGTCACCTTTTACTCTGTGCGGGAAAATTTTAGTATTTGACCAGATGGTGGCGCTATAACAGCCGTCCTTACGTTTTGGTCCATAACTTTTGAACCGTAAGGGCTACATTCAAAATTCTTTTTTCCCTGGATTCCTTGGGTCATTCCGCATCTGCTGATATAGGCCCCGCCCATTTCCGTCTAACTAGATTTTCCGCCATTTTGAATTTTGTCGAAAAGCGTTTTTTCGCTATTTCTCCTTCAAATTTCGCCCGATCTTCACCAAACCACATCACAGAGCGTGTGTGGACTGTCCCGCACAAAACTTATTTTGCGTTTTTTTTTAATTCCGCACCGTTGCGATATAATCGACCTCCAAAGTTCTGTGGGTGGGGCCTATTTCACAAAGATCGTCCGATGCTAACCAAACTTGGTACAGGTGTGGATGGATGTACTCTGAGCCTATAGGACAACTATTGTGTCATTTCGCCTCTAGGGGGCGCTATAACAGCCATCCTTACGTGTTGGTCCATAACTTTTGAACCATAAGGGCTACATTCAAAATTCTTGTTTCCCTGGATTCCTTGGGTCATTCCGCATCTGCTGATATAGGCCCCGCCCATTTCCGTCTAACTAGATTTTCCGCCATTTTGAATTTTGTCGAAAAGCGTTTTTTCGCTATTTCTCCTTCAAATTTTGCCCGATCTTCACCAAACCACATCACAGAGCGTGTGTGGACTGTCCCGCACAAAACTTATTTTGCGTTTTTTTGAAATTCCGCACCGTTGCCATATAATCGACCTCCAAAGTTCTGTGGGTGGGGCCTATTTCACAAAGATCGTCCGATGCTAACCAAACTTGGTACAGGTGTGGACGGATGTACTCTAAGCCTATAGGACAAATATTGGACAAATATTGTGTCATTCCGCCTCTAGGGGGCGATATAGCAGCATTCAGTACCTGTACCTTCTAAATTGGTTTATTTTGAAGGGCGGCAGGAAGTGCTGATTCATTGGAATTATGGCCAGCCTTCCTTCTTGTATTGACACTTGACACTTCTGAGCTGATTTCACAAAAGAAAGTGTCATTTGGTCTGTAGGGGGCGGGGGTGGGTGGGGCCTACTTCACAAAAACCGCCATAACTCTGGACCACATTGTCAGATCCGAACCAAACTTGGTCCAGGTATGCACATATGTACTCTGAGCTGATAAAAATAAAATGGTGTCATTTTGCCTATAGGGGGCGCTATAGCAGCATTCAGTAGCTGTATCTCACAAACTGTAAGAGCGACTGTTCCCAAATTGGGTACATAGGTTCATAGAGTACTCTTCTAATCTGGCCTAAAAAATTATACCAATTGACCTCACGGTGGCGCTATAGCTGCCCTCTTTACGTTTTGGTTTGTAAGTTTGGAACCATAGCTTCTACGATCAAAATTCTTTCTGCCCTGGTTTCCTTGGCTCCTCCCGCTTGTACTCACAAAGGCCCGCCCATTTCCCGCCCACAACTACTTAGTACACCCTAGCAACGATCTACGAATGCCCTATACCGATGAGCCGAAAACACCATAGCATCCAGTTAATACACCCTTGCAACGGCCTAAACACGTCCTAGCTACACATTGCCGATTGGGGCTGTATTGATACTGGATGGGAGGCCGGGGTTTAAGGCAGGGGCGGTGCAAGGGGGGCGGAGCGTCACGGGGGAGCAAGCACAATCAAATTTGCTTCAGCAAATTTAGCCCGTTCTAGTTATTATTATTCCCGTTCTTGTTCATCTGCCCCAACGCAAATTCCCGTGAGTTGGTAAATGGTAGAGACCTCACATTTGGCCCAATGACAGATATTGTTGGCTGGTAGGTGCTCAAAAAAGATTTTTCGAATCGGCCTGAAGGTGGCGCTATAATCGATGGTTTTACGTTAAAGGCCTTAACTTCCACGCCGTTGGTCCGATTTTCAAACTTTTTTTTCCCAGATGTTCAGGTGGACCTGCTCTACAAATTTGCCATAAGGACCCTTAATGTCCGCCTGGAAAGTTTTTGAGATATTTGGAAAAGTTTGGAAAACACCTTTTTGACATCTCCTCCTAGACCGTTGGACCGATTTGCACCACCATCGCCAGGAAGCATCTATGGAGCAAGCTCTACAAACTGCCTTTTTGAAACCTTTGAAATTTCCTTTCGTTTCGGAGATATTAATCGTTAAAGTTGTGAGAGGGCGTGGCCTATCAGCTAAATTGTCATAACTTCATTACCGATGAAGGAATCTTCACGAAACTTGCAGGAGGTCTTCGGAGACCATCCTAGACCATGTGTGTCGAATTTTGTGCAATTCGACCAAAAGAGGGCGCCATAAACGCCATAAATGGGCGTGGCTTAACATAAAAAAGGCTGTAACTCCACACCTGTTTGTCCAATGATCGCCAAACTTGTTAGATATATCAAGGAGGATGTCCTAGTCAGAATCAGAAGCTTTGTCATCGACGCAAGGCTTGAACCCCGCCCATCGCCGCTTGCGGCTATATTTCTTCTTCTTGTTGTTCATCTGCCCCAATGCAAATTCCCGTGAGTTGGTAAATGGTAGAGACCTGACATTTGGCCCAATGACAGATATTGTTGGCTGGTAGGTGCTCAAAAAATATTTTTCGAATCGGCCTGAAGGTGGCGCTATAATCGACAGTTTTACGTTAAAGGCCATAACTTCCACGCCGTTGGTCCGATTTTCAAAAAAAAAATTGTGTTCAGGTGGACCTGCTCTACAAATTTGCCATAAGGACCCTCAATGTCCGCCTGGAAAGTTTTTGAGATATTTGGAAAAGTTTGGAAAACACATTTTTTGCATCTCCTCCTAGACCGTTGGACCGATTTCCACTAGAATCGACAGGAAGCATCTATGGAGCAAGCTCTACAACCCTGCTTTTTGGATTTTTGAAAATCTACTTTCGTTTCGGAGATATTGATCGTTAAAGTTGTGAGAGGGCGTGGCCTATCAGCTAAATTGTCATAACTTCATTACCGATGAAGGAATCTTCACGAAACTTGCAGGAGGTCTTCGGAGACCATCCTAGACCATGTGTGTCGAATTTTGTGCAATTCGACCAAAAGGGGGCGCCATAAACGCCAGAAATGGGCGTGGCTTAACATAAAAAAGGCTGTAACTCCACACCTGTTTGTCCAATGATCGCGAAACTTGTCAGATATATCAAGGAGGATGTCCTAGTCAGAATCAGAAGCTTTGTCATCTGCGCAAGGCTTGAACCCCGCCCATCGCCGCTTGCGGCTATATTTATTATTGTATTTTAATTTGTACTCGTTCCTTCCACTAATGTCTGTCTCTGTTATGTGTACTGTACTTGTATGTCTGTTCCTTTGCATTTAAAAATGGAAAAACTGAATAAAAACAAAGTATATATAAAAAAAAAAGCCTTGTTACCATGCTGCATATGGAGGAGACTTTCTGCATTGTGGGCATATTAAGGTGAGCTCTCATCAGACTTTATCCTTTGATGTTCTTAACGACCAGCTGCAGGTTGAGAGCTGCTGGCATACATCGGCAATGTTTGGTTGTTGAATGAATTTGTTCATCACACAGTAGCCTATAGGCTACACTAACCTATGAACATATTCCTTTAGGCTACTAGGAGGAGGAGCAGGGTGGAAATGCCTCCCCTCGCCTCATTTAAATCCGGGAGGGGTGGATGTCACCTGAAAGCACACCCCGGGGCAGAATTATGGCAGGGCTGCTTGGCTCTGTGTGAAAACAATTTCTGTGGCAAGGCTGCCGGTGTTGCGGGCCTTCTGAATGGCAATATTGCGCAATCTCTGTGTGAAAGTGGCTTTTGTCTCAAGACGTTACACGCTAATTTGCATATCAATATGTGCTAACTGCTGCTGTTGTTGACTCCCCCTGCTCAGTGTTGCTGTCATCAGTCTCAACCATTGATAGTATAATAGATAGTGAGGAGAACTTAAAGGGATACACCACTTTTTTGGAAGTTTAGCTCATTTGCCACATCCCCCCCACATAACCAAGATACACCATGCCTTACCGGCACTGTCCGCTCAGTTTACAGTGAGCTACAGTCGTGAAGTTAGTAATTATTAGGGCTGTGACGATTCACTTATCTCCCGATTCGAGACTATCACGATTCTTGGGTGCCGATTCGATTTATATTGCGATTCTTAAGTATTGCGATTCTACGATTATTGCGATTCGATATTACGATTTATTGCAATTTTTGTTTATTTTTTTCTTTTCTTTTTTCAGTTTGTTTGCTTTTTTACACTAGATTAGAACATGGGAAAAGTTGAATCATACACTACTTTACTTTTACTTTATTGATATTTAGCAGACGCCTTTATCCAAAGCGACATACAACCAGGATTACAACACAGTACAGCAAGAAAAATTACATAACAGTTTTTGCGAACAAATGTAAAAACAGCAATTTAAATTAAAATATATTTACAAACAAAAGAGCATAGGACAATAGAGGGTGGCCTGACTGCAAGCACCCAATTTTTTTTTTTTTTTTTTTTTTTTTTTTTTTTGCGATTATCGATTCTGGAATAAAAGATCGTTTCAAAAAATCGTGACATTAAAAATCGCGATATTTAGGTGAATCGATTTTTCCCCCCACCCCTAGTAATTATCGCCATAGAATGGAGGCTAATGGTACAGCTGTTAAAAATCTGCCAAAACACACATCTCACGGTGCCAAAATACATGTTGTGCTTCGGGTACTCACCACACGATGAAATATTAATCCAAAATGCACATAATTTCACATCTTTGCACATCTTTTTGGAAGGAAAAGTGGTCGGCGGCCATGTTTGGAAAGTAGTGCCGGCTACCTCTTTTCCTTCCAAAAATGAATTAATTCATTCAAATATATTGAATTGAATTGCGGATTTCAGATATATGAGGACTAGAGATGAAACGGGATGACAATTTAATATCACGATTATAGTGACCAAAATTATCACGGTGTATCCCTATCTACAATTGAAGTGAAACTTCCCTCCCACCCTTCTCCTTTTCCAGACTGGTGGACGTGGTTCTGAGGACCATCATGCGGGTCATGTGGTTCGCCGGAGGCTTCCATTGGATGACGGTGAAAGGTTGTAGGGCGCTCCCCGCAGAGGCGCCCATCCTTACCCTGGCACCCCACTCCTCGTACTTTGATGCCATCCCAGTCACCATGACAATGGCCTCTATTGTTATGAAGGCAGAGAGCAAGGATATACCTCTCTGGGGCAGTAAGTACCAAACACACGCATGCACACACAGAGATACGGCATATTGACACTATTGTTGCCCATATGACCGTGACCTGTATTGTGAGGGAGGGAACGTGCAAACTGATACCACAGTCTTGAAATCTCTGTGATCTGAGCCACAAAGGCCTTGGACAGGATCATGGAGCATCTCACAGGAAGCAGTTGTCCTCCAGAGATAGTGCCCCTGATGTGTTGATGCAAAGCATTGTTTTGATTTGCATGCCTAGGCTGTCAGTGAAACATCACACCCATGCTCTATATGACAGGGGTGTCCACACTTTTTGAATGGGGCCCAGAATAGATCATGTGAAAATACCTGGGGGCCAGCTGCTTCTCGCATCATATGGGTTATTAAAATAAATCATATACAATACAATTGTATTCGAAGGATTTTTTCCAGCGCCATTATATTAGCTTAAAGTCCCTGGAAACCAAAATCCACAAAAACGTTCTACCGGTATGTTATTTAGGGTCTCATGTTAGTAATTGTGTGCCTCCGAAATTATTATACATTACTTTCAACCCAAAGCCTTAAAATCGACACTTTTCTACAAGATTCTACAAGGTACTTCCTCATTGAAGAGAGCAGTGCGCGAGGTGCTAAAATGCAGGAGCTTATGACGTCATAAGCTCTATATAACCTTTGTACACGCGCGCAACCCGCCCTACTGTGTGTGTGAGTAACCTCGCGTCACCAGGCTGTGTCGAGTGCTATGCTGCTCTCCTTCTCTCTCTCACTAGTCCAGAGAGAGAGAGAGAGAGAGAGAGAGAGAGAGAGAGAGAGAGAGAGAGAGAGAGAGAGAGAGAGAGAGAGAGAGAACACAGCACAAGTGGGAGGGAGACAGACACTGAGCGAGCACTGTGGGGGCAAAGAACGGACAGAGATCTCTTCCTCTCAGCAACGCGCGAACACACACACACACTCTCTCTTTCTCTCTCTCTTTCCTCTCTCCTAGAGAGACAGAGAGAAATTTCCCTGCTGCAGACGGGACATGCCCACACAGTCCGCGGGAGAAAATACACTCTAAAAAATAATTGATTCTCATGAATTTTGCCACGACTGTCAAAGCTAAATTTATATACTTTGCGACGTTCATCATCGTTCAAATTTGGCTGGTGGCTTATTAACTCATTCACCGCCAATGACGTCTTTGACGTGTTATCAGAAATAGCCCTCCCCGCCAATGACGTGTTTGACGTGTTTTTGTTTTTATTACTGCAGCGCGTATTTCAAACACTTCCCCAGCCTCTGACATAGTATCAGGTCCCTAGCATCTAAGACAACACGTGAACAAACACATACCGCAGCTGTTGTTTTGAAATTGAGCAAGAGGAAAAGCAGAAAACGGATAAGGAGCTTGCCTTGTGCAGACAGGAGAAACGCCATTGAAACGCCCCTCGCACGCTGCAGGAGCTGGTCGCTTTCCTGTGTGCCAGCCGGAGAAAACGGGAGAAAGTTCCAGAGATGCGTTTGATCATCGGAGGAATGAGGAAATGATCGATCAGTTTGACGGGTAATCCAGAGGGCGGTGAGGAAGTGTTGAATAGCCGAGGGGAAAACGGGAACGATCAAACAGCAGGGAGTATAGGACAGGGAGGCAAGAAGACAAGCCAGAAGCGGCAGTCACAGCAGCCCGCTGTCCTTCTCAAGAGCTATTCAGTTGGTTCATGAAATCGCTGGGCTGCGTGCCCTCCAGTGTTGCTCCTGGCCAATCCCGGCGCCACAGGGCGTGGTTATTGCTTATCCTATGTGGGGTTAGAAATCACGCAACGAAGGGGGATCGTGTGTGTGTGTGTGTGTCTGTCTGTCTGTCGGTGTGTCTGTCTGTCTGTCTGTCTGTCTGTGTGTCTGTCTGCACACTCACTCACACTGCTGTATTGTTGAATGTAAAAAAAAAAGCACTTCATGTGTATATATATATATTTTTTTTTTCATTTGTGTCATAACGAATAGTATTTACATGTCTGATGTCAATACAGTTCAAAATAAAAGAATTGAGAGCGAGTTCTGCTTGAGAATGTGTATTTTACAGAAATTGCCTTTTCTCCTGTTTGTCATCTCAGAGAGACCTTTTGGGCTAAAACAGGGTGTATATAAATGGATATAAGTAGAGTACAGAACATGCTAAAAGCTCACTTTTTTTTCCTGGTGAACCCAGAGACATACATCTTCATTTTGAGGTATTGCAAATCACTCTGGTGCTAATAGATAATTTACTGTGGGTCTTGAAAGATGACCAACAATTATGAAAATCTTTGGCCTGTGCTAAATATTGGCAGTCCTAAACTGGCCATGAATGAGTTAACATAGGGTCCTGTGATGTGATGAACTCAAAATGCTAAATAATAATAAAATATTTCTGGTTTCCAGGGACTTTAAATCAATAGTTCAATAGGTTGTTTCACTTTATCCACCCGTTCACTGCCCGACAATCGCTGGTATGAATTAGGCCTGTCAAAGAATATTCTATATTCAAATATATATTCAAATATAACAATTTAAATAATAGTTGAATATGAAAATTAATATTCAAATTTATTGTTATTATTATCATTATCATTATTATTATTATTATTATTATTATATATTTTTTTACATAACGTGAAAAAATCACCAAGATGGCAACATCAAAACATACATTGTTTGCCTGGTTATTTAACACGTTCACTGCCGTTGACGAGTTAACTCGTCAAGCAGAAACCAACGGTTGACTGCCGTCGACGAGTTTTTTTTTTGACGGTGGGACGTGGATCAAACCCCCATACATCTCCTATAAAAATATGGGAGCCACCGAACATGTACAACCCATTCCACCGACCCACTAAGTGGCGACAGTGCTCTCCAGACTAGAGAAAGCCGAGCAAAAACAGCAGGAAAAAGCGTGAGGAAACCATTCTCATGAGAATGGTTTGGCGAAAACGCTTTCGCGCTGGGAGCTGGCGCACAACGGTGGGGGATTCCAAAAATAGACTCTGGGTGCAACACACTTTGAAACACGCAGCAGAAAGCCCAGAATCGCACGCAGCTTCATCCCAGCTCACAACCGAAACCCCAGAAACGAGCGAGCCCGATCCAGACTTGCCCGACGAGCGGCCGCCAGGCAGCACAGACAGGCAGCAGAGACTCGCCTGTGACACACGCTGCAGAGCCACCAGAGACACACCCACGGAGGGAGGAGTTTGCGGGGTGCTGTGGGGGTGCTGTTATATTGGAGGAAATTACTGTTCAGAACTATTGTTTAGATGTCTGATGTCTCACTGATGCCAAAAATAAATGGTTAAAGTGACTGTTCTGCCTGTTCTATCGAATTTCACAAAAATGCATTTATCTCAGCTTTCCTTCTCAGACGCTGAAACCATGCTGTATTCAGCTGCTAATGCCTACATAACAGAACATGCTAAAAATTAACTCTTTTAGACAGAGAAAGCACACATTCTATTAGTTCTTTTGATATATTTTGTGTTCACAAAGTCCTAGCAGAAAATAATCCTCGAATCCTCAAAAAAAAACTTGGCTTCTTCTGGCGTTTGTTCTCAGACCTTCAGCTCCGTTGAAGCGAGCCAGACCACTGTGTCATCGTCCAGGTCAATTAAGCCACGATCACCGTTTGGTGGCCGGTGTTTTGGTGTTGGGTCCCCACATTCACACTGGGCGCTGTCCGCGAGGCCCCACCTCAGCATGTCTGCCCCGAAACGCCCCACGCCTGTCCTCAGGCGGTTGAGAGTCGACCATTGGTTTCGGGGCAGGTGCTGGCCAGGAACGTCCGTGGCTACGTCCGTGGCTACCTACTGTATTGGATAAACTGTTGGCAGTGAATGTGTTAAAAACATTACAAAAGTGTAGGCTACTACTGTATTAGTACTGACTGAATAAATATGAAAAAAAAACAATGTTTATGATGGAAAAAAATATGCTCAAATAAATATACCAAGTAGTTCTCTAAGCTCTCTGGTTGTACTGTTTTGCCTTGCCACGCATGCCAAAAAATGAAGACAAAAAACCCAATTTGAATATATTCGAACAAATATGTTTTGTTAAGAGCGAATATTCGAATATGATTTTGGGGCAATTTTGACAGCCCTAGTTCAGACCTTATTGATTTTCGGGTTTGAGAAATTTGGAACCTGGTCCTTATGGAACCGGGTATCAAGCTCCATCCCTGCTTCTGGCTGGAACTGCCGTTTGTTTTAAGCAGCAGCAGTTCATGGTGACACCATGCCCTCTTTGAACTGTAACTACTCCTTCATACTTGAAGCTAGACACTCCATTTAAACTTTAATATACCCCGCTGGTCCCCCTAGCCGGATCGAAGCAGTAATCGCGTAAGTTAAATTTGGAAAATCCTGGAGCGAAAGGTCTGAAATTCAGCACAGGTTTTCTTTATGGTTTATTATGGTAATTCACGTTGCCAGAACTAGAAAAACATCATCCTGGCACCCAGAAAATCAAGTTCACCTCAATTTACTATTAAGCTCCCCCTGCACGACAATTGACTTTCATTATAACCGCCTTTTTGAGACCTCCAGGAAATTCTTACAAAATTAATGTATTTCATTTTTTTCAGCGGGCATCCTGGACCAAATACCTTGATATTTGACCTTAAAGGAACACTCCGCCCATTTTCAACCAGCTTTGTATCATTAGAACATCAGTAGTATATCAGAAAACTGTAAACGGTTTTGAAGTCTGTCATTTAATTTGACAGTTATTGAGTGTTAAAGTGTGGACCAGTGACATCACTGGTCCACACTAACTCAAATTAATAACTCATTAATTCAAATCAACTCTCAATAACTGTCAAACTAGATGAATGATGAATAGTTTGACAGTTATTGAGAGTTGATTTGAGTTAATGAGTTATTAATTTGAGTTAGTGTGGACCAGTGATGTCACTGGTCCACACTTTAACACTCAATAACTGTCAAATGAAATGACAGACTTCAAAACTGTTTACAGTTTTCTGATATACTACTGATGTTCTAATGATACAAAGCTGGTTGAAAATGGGCGGAGTGTTCCTTTAATATCTAACCTTGGGGTTGATTGAACATTTGGTGGAGTTACATTTTTTTTTCGACTCCCAGCTACTTTCCCCAAAAATAATTATTTTTCTGATCTTACACCTCTCAGCTCGAGTCAAGACATCAAATTTGTAGTTCTATTGTGTCCCCCCCCCCCTATTTTCTCAGTGTAGGCACAGCAACCACTTGCATGGAGATTTACATGAAATATACACTACAGTGATCGTCATGGAAACATGGTCACATGACCTTGAAACCCGGATTTTCCGGTGCAAACTACTGATTTGAAGCCTTTAGACCGAGATTGATGGAGGAATCAAGCTATTTCATGTTTTTTGTGAAAATTTGCTGGGAGTCCAAAATTGGCAGTTTTGTGTTTTTTATGGTCAAATTTACCTGTTTTGAAAGTTCATCGTATCTCAGCAACCGTTGGTCCTAGAGACTTGCGGCGGCCATGGCTGGAATCAGCGTCGAAAATTGAGTATAAGTATTGAGTATAGTCGTGCGTGGTGTGGCGATCAGGCCTTCCGTTTCCCGAAGACGATGCTTCAGATTGCTTGTGCTCTGCACCGCAGCACGGCCCGCCTGATGCCGGGGCAGACAGCCCTCTCGGGCGGGCTGTCAATCAGTGTAGGTCGGTGCGTCTACCTTCCTCATTGGCCCGCGGACGCAGGTCAGACCCGTGTGAGTGTTGACCCGGATGTCAAAACTCAACAGTTGCTGGGAGTTACATTTACTCCTCAAAGTAGCCTATAATTTCACAATAAAAGCCCCTGCAACACAACCGTTTTGAAAACGTTTGGTGACGGTTGGTTCTAACGGTTGTGTTTCAGCAAGTAAAACAACTTGGTTGGGAGTTTATTGTTATGGTTATGCTTATGGTTTGGATATATAAAAAAACTAAATGTGATCCCCCCTTTCCATAAATGCAAAGTTGATTTTTTTTAGCAAGAGAAATATTATTCAATGTAAAAATGGCAATTGTTTTTATTATTACTCATATTACTTTTTACCTATATTACCTTATTTTGTTCTAGAAATAAAACACACATACAAGTTCACTTTGGGAAACAGAAACAATTTATTTCAAAACATAAAAAAACTACTTCAGTTAAACCTACTTCAGCAACAAAATTAGGCTACCTAGGCTATACCACTGGTATGCCAGTGGTGTTAGTAGCCTATGTAGCTTAATTTTGCAAAGGACAACTCTGGTATTGCTGCACTGTGGGCATATGCAACAAAATTACAACAAAAACACAACAAAATTAGGCTACATAGGCTACACCACTGGCATACAGTCCTTGCAAAGGACAACTCTGGTATTGCTGCACTGTGGGCATATGCAACAAAATTAGCCTACAGCAAAAACAATAACAGCAGCAACAAAATTAGGCTACATAGGCTACACCACTGGTATGCCAGTGGTGTAGCCTATGTATCCTAATTTTGCAAAGGACAACTCTGGTATTGCTGCACTGTGGGCATATGCAACAAAAACACAACAAAATTAGGCTACATAGGCTACACCACTGGCATACAGTCCTTGCAAAGGACAACTCAGGTAATGCTGCACTGTGGGCATATGCTTGGCTTGCAGTTCGCGCAGGTGCAGGAACTGCGGCCTGTCTGGCACAGTTGACACTTCTTCCTCGACTTGGTGGGCTTGGTGGGAGGCTGGAGGGTTGGACCCGGGGTGGAGCCGATGCTGCTGCTGCTTCGCCTGCCTGCCGTGCAGCACACACTCTTGCCATTGTGACGAGGGCGGCGGCCCCTGCTCCTCTTGGGAGGCGCTTCCGGTAGGCCATGTAGGGGATGGTCAGCGCCTTGCCCAGCTCCTCAATAAAGAGCCGGCATCGGTACATAGCTCTTGAGTTCCAGGTTGGGTGAACCTCCTGCCAGAGGACCCAGGCATTGTACGCCGATGTGTCCAGGATGTGGTGGAAAACAGCCACTGGCCAGCGGTTGGTCTTCCGGCGGCAAGTGTTCCAAGTTCCAACACACTGGATATGAGAGAGAGAGAGACAGGGGAGCATCATTAGACCAAATCATATTATGACATCATTATTGACCAACATCAGAGGCACTGAATAATTTCCCTAAGAAGAAAACTGCTACACACCTTGTCGAGGTTATCAACCGCCCCTTTCGACTTGTTGTAGTCCATGATCATCATTGGCTTCTGCTTGTCCCCTGGGTGTATGGCTGCATTGCGGTGTTGGGTTGAAAGCAATACAACGTTTTTGCCTTTCCTCGGGAGGTAGCTGGCCAGGGTGCACCGTGCCTTGAAACCAAACAGTGTTGAATGTTTGGCCCGGCCCACGGTGGTGCGGAGGACAGGGGGTACCTCCGTCCGGGACTTCCTCATCGTCCCGACCAGGGTCATTTTTCTGGCAAGCAGCTGCTCTCCAAGCCCGTAGCTGCAAGGGTAAGTAATAATTTACAGCGTCAAAAATAAAATAAGATAGGCTAATAGCCTATAAAATTGTGTCAAAAATAACATGCAATAAAATAAATGCATACCTCGTAAATAAGTTATCTGTGGTTACAGTGCCCTGCAGCCCTTCCGTCAGCTGGAGCACCACCCTGGCTCCCTGATTTCTTTCTGCTTTCTCCCCGGTCTTCCCCGTGTAAATCTAGGTTCGGAATACAGTAGTGGAGTGTTAGGCTACAATCACATGCATAAAAAAATTATAATTTGCAACGTAATAATAATAATTATAATAATAATACAATTGTAGTAGTAGTATTATTATTATTACCATTATTATGATATAATTATAATGATTACAGAATAATTCTAATAATGATAAAATTATGATTATTATTATAAAACCATATCCTACCTCGACGTTCCAGGCATATGATGTCCGCACGTCTGCGCAGCACCAGACTTTTATCCCGTATCAGCACGGCTTGGAGGGGATATACTGCCTGAAAAGGCAGCGGCCGCGGAAAGGAATCATCATCTCGTCCACACACACGCTTCTCCCCGGGTTGAAGTTTAGAGCCAAGCGGCGGTGCCAGGCCTCCCAGAGCGCGCGGATGGGAGCCAAGCGGTCCAGCTCGCCCCCGCGGGAACGAGACCTATCCAGCCTGGTCAGCTTGTCATCGAACCTGAGGAAAATGGTAAATATGTCAATAAAAATAATATTCAATAATTCAGAAAAATATATAGACTATAAAATAAAAAATAAACTATTGAAAAAGAAAAGTGAAAAAACAAACCTTATTTGAGATGTCAATTGCTCGAACCTTCCTCGAGACATGGTGGGCCGGAAAATATTCCTTCCCGTCCCCTCGAACCACAGGCTCCGAGTACACTCATGTGCGGAGCGGTAGACCCCAGCTAGGAGTAGCAGGCCGATGAAGGCTTCAATCTCCGCCGCATCGACCCGCTTCCAGCTGGGGCCTACAGTACGCTCGGCCCGCACATTAGTATGCTGGACAATCCCCTGGACCATTTCAGCCGTCAGGAACAGCCGGAATGTTGCCTCTGGGTCGTCCGCCCTTGCGGCCGCATAGCGCGTGATGCCCCGGGTTGTTGCAGCGGGGTACATTAGGTCGGTGGTCCCGCTGCTGTCCCGGGACCAGGGCCCGGCCTGGGACATCCAGCACGGCGGTGTTGGCTCTTCGGCTCTCTCCGGCGGTTCTTCTTCCTCCATCTCCTCCGTCTCACCTCCATCCTGGGATTGCTCGCCTCGGCGAGGGGCCCATGTCGGGTCATCTTCTTCAGCCTCACTCACGGAGCTTGATGATCCAGAACGGGGGGGATCCCCTTCCCCATCACTCTCGTCCCCCGACTCCGAGACACCGGTGTCTTCCTCCGAGCTATACATGACTTCATCATCAGCTTCGCGGGGCAGCTGCACCATAGCTAAGGCTTGTTCGATGGTGAATTTGGCACGGCTTGCCATCTTGTCTGTCAGTGTCAGGGTGAAATGAATGGCACCCAGCCACGACATACATATATAGGCTATTTATCAGCACCTGTGTAAACAACATCAGAAACGGGCCCCAATCTGACGCAGATTTTATTGGTTATTGGGCCCTGACGACAGTGTCACCCTATCCTGGGCCCGTGTGACAGTGTCCACCCTATCATGAACGGCTTCAGCACTGCTAACTGTCCCATGTTGATTTTCAACATCAACATCGAAAACGGGCCACTGAGACGCCGTCTCTATGGGCCCTGACGACGGTGTCACCTATCACGAACGCCCCGACGCTGTTGCTGGGCCCTGACCACAGTGTCACCCTATCACAAACCGCTTCAGTCCTGGGAACTGTCCCATGTTATTTTCCCCAAAAACGACATCAAAAACGGGCCACCGCGAAGCCATTTCTAAGGGCAATGACGACAGTGCACCTATCACGAACAGCTCCGACGCTGTTGCTGGGCCCTGACCACAGTGTCAACCTATCAGGAACGGCTTCAGCACTGGGAACTTTCCCATGTTTTTATTCATGGAGGAGCTCATGTGTGGGTGTGTATTGGGATCAGAACTGGAGTTTAGGAGATAAGAATGAAAATGTGCAATTCTCAAAAGATGAAAGATGGAATAAAATAATTCCTCCGCGAAAAATGTGTCAAATCCAAGGCTATGATAATCCCACCAGTGAAGATCCAGGTGGCATTCATGGGAAGGAAAAAAAAATCATATTTTGTGTTTTCTACTATCAATTTGATTGTGCAGTAAGTACAGTAAACTGGCATTCGAGGGGTTAAAATTCAGAGTAAGCACTAAATGTTGATATGAGGTATGAGGGATGAACTTACCAATGGATAAGAATCAATAAAAAATAAAAAATAAAATTAATTAAGACTATCAAAAATAAGAACCGGTCCCTGTACAGGGACCAGTAGACAGTTAGGGGTAACAGTGTTAAAAAAATGCAAATTTGCAATTCTCAAAAGATGAAAGATGGAATAAAATAATTCCTCCGCGAAAAATGTGTCAAATCCAAGGCTATGATAATCCCACCGGTGTATGAATGAATGAATGAATGAAAGTTTTATTTACGTGTCAGGACAAATGACATGACCCATCCCACATGGGATTATCAGACACATCAACATACAGTTATTTCCATATCGATTACGGTGCATGAACAATACAAAACCGTACAAACACACACACAGCACACGCGGCATGAGCAGCAAAACACAGATTTAACTACAATGTGTAGTAAATAAAATATATGAATTATCTATCATATGTCATATTTTTCCTCCTATCCCACGCATGAGAGATATATTCGGAAAAAGCAAAGATGTTGTCAAAAAGGAATTCAAGTATGGCACCTTCTTCAAAATCTAACAAGTTTAACTCGGGGGAGTGAACTTTTTTAAATAGTATCTCTCGTAAGTCATGATACAAAGGGCAATACAAAATCAAATGAAATTCATTCTCCACTTCCATCAACTCACAATATTCACAAATCCTATCCCCCTCCGCCGTCCCTCTGTATCTGCCTGTTTCAATATGTAAAGGCAGGATACCACATCGTAACTGAGCACATAAGGACCTCTTACTTTTAGGTAAATTAAACATCACATATTTTTCACATTTAAATTCATTTTTAAATAAACAATAAGTTCTTAATTTTGGCTTCTGCCATATTTCTTCAGTCCAAGACTGTAACCAGTTAGCGCGGATCTGAGATTTAAACGACTCTACATTTATACACATTCTTTGAGAGTAATATTCTCCAAAACCACACTCCTGAAACAAGTCATACATACTGTATCTGAGACCCACTCTCCTTCAACAGACAAGTCCCAGAAGAAAATCTGACTAGCAACCCTATTGGATGGTAGGTCCAGCAATCTATTCCAGAGGTTCACCATGCTGACTTTCCATCTGACCACACAAGGGTCCCACCCCATTTCTCCACTAACTCCTGGAAGAGGAGCATATTTATGAAGACCCAAAAAAAAGCGAATTGCCCGGTTCTGGATACGCTCGCTTAACAAAAAACGTTTACCACCCCAAATACCAGAAACATAATCTAACACAGGGCATACACAGGAGTGATACAGTTTTGAATAAGTAAGGTAGCCCAAGTCCCTCAGAACTTTGGTCTTACCTATAACACCTCCTAGAGCCCTGCTTGCAGGGTCTGCCAACATAGAAACACCAGGCAAAAAAGACAAGTGGTCATCCAAAAATAAACCGAGGTACTTGTATTTGTCAGTGAATTCAAGCTGTGTGTCACCAATAGAAAACACAAACTGACTTCTTGCGACACCTGGCTTAGTGTGTAGATCCAGGTGGCATTCATGGGAAGGGAAAATAAATCACATTTTGTGTTTTCTACTATAAATTTGATTGTGCAGTAAGTACAGTAAACTGGCATTCGAGGGGTTAAAATTCTGAGTAAGCATGAAATGTTGATATGAGGTATGAGAGATGAAGTTACCAATGGATAAGAATCAATAAAAAATAAAAAATAAAATTAATTAAGACTATCAAAAATAAGAACTAATATCAAGGTCCCTGTACAGGGACCAGAGGACGGTTAAGGGTTAGCGGGTTAGCGGGGTACAAGGGTTAAACGAGTCACCACTTTTAGGACTCCATCACCTTAATTCAGCTTTAATGTATCTTTTGTACAGTTTGAGAAATCACAATTTAAGTTTTAGGCTTTTTTTTTATAATGGGACCCTATGGAGCCAGGCTTGAGTGTGTCTCACTCTAGATGTCAGAATTGTCCCCTCATACTAGGGGTGTCATGGTACACAAAAGTCACGGTTCGGTATGTACCTCGGTTTCGGGGTCACGGTTTGGTATGAATACGGTACAACGGAGAAAAAAAGCAACAAATCCCAAATTTGTTTTTTTTTCCCTTTGAATTTTCTGAATTCTGTGTTTTGCTTTTTACGCTCATTTTACCATCAGGAATAGTGTCTAATAAGTGGGAATGAATACATGTCCACCATTTAATAAAATCTAGGCAATCCACACAAAAAGGTTTTACTCTAGAGCAGCGATTTTCAAAGTGTGGGGTGCGCCTCTCAGATGTCTGTATCCCACGGGGCGCAGCGCACGCTGCGACCTGGCAGAAGGGAGTAGAATGGTCTTTTGGAATCTGTAATATTAAAGTGTGCCTTTATTACTTTCAAACTAGTAATAATGTTTTAATAACCACTACTGCCTGCCCTGATGTAAACCAAAGTGCCCTTCTGGGACATGTATTAAAAATGATTGATTGATTGATTGATTTTCCAGCTGTTTGACAGGGCATTTCCCCCCACTTTAAATCTTTATTGTACACAAGTTTGTAAACAGAGCGCATGTGGAATACTCCCACCCACCCCTCCCCCGCTGTCAGACAGCGGGGTGGGGTTCACTTTCCCAAGTACCGGTAAGTAGGCTAACGTTATTGGATGCGAGTTTTGTTTACCATAATGATTACATTCGGTCATCATAATGGATTATTGGAATATGACAAGCAGTCATCCCCTCTTCCTCACGCCGCATCTTGCTTGTCATCTCACGTGATGTAAGTTCCTTGTTTACAAGTTAACAGCTTTGTCAGTGTTATGTAACGTTTAGCCGCGACGCGCAACTATAAAGGACTAAAGGAAAGTCCTTCATAGTTGCACGTCGCGGCTACGTAACGTTACATTAGCAAGCTTACCTCATTGGCTTGATGTAGACAGAATTAGCAAAACAGCTTAGCGCCTGAGTCCTAATTAGGATACTGCTCTGCACTCGCTTTTTTGACGACGGTAAAGGGGGGGCAGCTGGACGCTTCAATGTTGTTGTGCTTTTGTGAAGTAGCATGGAAGCTACAGCTTAGCTTGTAAACACGCGACCCCCGGTAATGTTTCCTCTCCACAAAACGTTCCATTCAGTGAACGCGGATTTCTATGGCCCTTGTGTTGTTTTGGTGTGTCTTCTTCTGTGGCGTTTATGGTGTTCAAACAGCACTTAGGTGCTTTACCACCACCTTCTGGATTTGACGTATTCGTCGTGTCACGCACCGAACCGTGACGCCCATACCAGACAAATACACGTGCCGCGTAGAGCTGTCACTTTTTAATCGAAATTTGAATGTACCTTCCAATGTGGGGAAGGGGGGGGACGTTTGATATGTAATTGACCCATCCGAATTAAAAGAATAATAATAATATTGTTTTTTTTGCGGCGGGGAGATTTTTTTTAAATGTAATTCCTTGATGATCCAGCAGAGGATCATCCACTCTAACAGCCGCTCTAACAGCTTGACCTATCCTGACCACCTGACGTGTTGACACAAGTTATTGTTTGATGAGAGACACAAGACAAAATGGAGGCGGCCGATGCAGACAACAACAAAGCCAGGAGCGGACAATCACAACACTAGCCTCAACGCGTCTCATCAGTAATTCTTCCTTCTTCGTCTGGGAGGTCGGCTCAAATGGCTGCACGCATACACACCATTATAAAACGGGACCTTCTTCGGCTGTGTCATTTTGGGTTTCAACTGCTCCACAGTGCCAGATGTATCGGTTTGGTGCTCATTGGTTTGGTGGTGTATTGCAGTTTACAATTTTGAGCATCAGCTCTAGCATGTGAATAAGGGCTCACTATTGGAAACTACAGAATATTGTAATACCATGGCCCCAGATACTTTGATGATAACAACATTGTGTCGGAGGTAGGTACAGTTTTATTGTGTTACTTGAGTACAACAACAAATCTGCGGACACACCTGCTAGCGAGTCACCCCACTCACGTTACATAGGCTATCTCTTATGTAACGTGTAACGTAATCTTTATTGGCCCGTGGGGGGGGGGGGGATTAACCAATTAACTTTGGATATAATCTAACAAATTGCGGGTCAATTAAAGGTCAATTCAAACTTTATTTTTAGAAAAAGTTGACAGCTCTGGGAACCGCGACACCCCTACCTCATACCCTCCCCTACTAAATAGAATAAAATGTATCTTAATGTATTTTCTATTTTGGTTGCTCTTTCTTTTTCTCAATTCTACTCAAACACGAAAATATAGCATTACTCACCCCCCCCCCCCTTCTTTGTCCATTCCTGTCTCTACCCCGTCCTCGCTCCCTCCATCCCTCCCTCCCTCCAGCATTGATCAAGTACATACGGCCAGTGTTTGTATCACGGTCAGACCAGGACTCCAGGAAGAAGACTGTGGAGGAGATCAAACGCAGAGCCCACTCTGGAGGGGAATGGCCTCAGGTAAACACAATGTTATTTCAGTCACACAGTATGAACATTTTTCGAGACAAAAATTTAAATACATCTTGTTTTGGCCTCTTATTTATATACCGTAAATTCCGGACTATAAGACGCACCGGTCTATAAGCCGCGGGACCAAAATTGACTATTTTTTTCTTCTATAAGCCGCACCGGTCTATAAGCCGCGGGTGTTTTGATGTTTAATTACCATATGAAAGGGTTCGTGCACAGAGAGGAATGTCGGGAAAGAGATGGCTGTTTGGGGAAGCTCCCATTTATTAACATTTCAACAAAACAAAACAAAAGTCAGGTCACTAATCCCCAGACAAAATCACACAACAATAGGCTATATGTGCAGCAAACCTGTAACCAGAGAAGTCAAGTCACTAATCCTCGTCTTCCTCTTCTTCCTGCGTACTGAAACCACCAAAGTCCTCATCTTCAGTGTCGGAAACGAACAGGTTCAGGGTGGCTTCGTCAACCACTCTCCTCTCTCCTTCATTGTCACTCAAAACCAACGAACTCCTCTTCATCACTGTCGGCATCGAACAGCCTCTGAAGCCTCTGACGGCCCTCAGCGCCAGCTGTGGCGGCGTCATCCTCTTCATCCCGCAGCAGTCCAGCGTTTTGGAACCCGTTGGTGATTGTGGATGTTTTCACACTCCTATAATATTCCGTGATCTTCCTTTGTGTTTGTCCTCCTGCTGCACCGTCCAACGCCTCACCATTGACTCATCGATGCCCAGGTTACGCGCGGCTGCTCTGTTTCCCTCTTTTAATGCGAGATTGACTGCTTTCAACTTGAAAGCTGCGTCGTGTGAATTTCTGCGTACCTTCCCCATGGTAAGTGAGAGTGTTGCTTCTACTGCTCGTCTTGTTGTGAATATTCCTTGATCTTCCTTTGTGTGAATTCGCCGAAGTTTGTGATTTTCTCCTGGTAGTCGGGGGAGGGAGTTGATGGCCGAGTGGCCGTTTGCTTACCGTAATTACCATATTGTTGGGGATATTTTTACCAGATGAAGCGCTTGGTTGTAAGACAAGCTTCCCCAGGCTCTTTTACCAAGATCGTAAACCACTCAGACTCAAAGATAGACAGACTCGAGTTCTCAGTTTTTACTTGCTGAGGCAAGGAGACAGTGTCGAGCGGCACCTCTGCCCGTCTCCGAAACACTTCTGCTCTCCATGCTCCGTGCTCAGTCTTTTATTTACTATAACTCGTGGTTACACATGAAGCAATGGTCCTCCCAGTTCCTGTTTATCAGATAGTACACGTATGCATAATTTCAACACACATCAACAACGGTTGGACTGAACGCTGACTGCGCAAGCTGTTATTCTGCAACTTTAGATGAAGACTTCCTCATTTTAAAGCACAGCAAGCACACATGAGCATCCATTTTGCATAGGTCATCTTATTTTGCAAGACACACACATGACAGTTCCATTTCTGCACAAGCTGTAAAATATATAGGTCACAGTGCAGTAAACCGTTCAGTCAGCAGAGTGGCAGAAAACAGCCAACAGATAAAACATGATTAAGCAAATATGAAAAACACTTCTTCAAACCCTAACAATCCCTACTTTTTTTTCATTTTTACCTTATACATTTGTTTCTCTCATATTCAGATGCAGGTTAACTTGTTATTCACATTTTCTAACCTCATCGTCATTATAAAACATAAGTACTTGGCTTTACAGTTTGGTTTGATCGTTGGGACATGTGTAATCTTCTTGTACTGCTTCCACTTGCTGTAACATGACATATTGTACAAATGCATTTGACACCAGCTGGGCTGTCAACACTTTAACACCTGAAATGCAACAAGCCATAAATATGCATATCACGATAATTACACACAGGACGACGATTCCTCCTCTGATCAGCCTCTGGACCCAGCTGCCCGACCACAACCAGCTGAACCAATCATAGGTAGTACCAGCATGGTCTGCGGTCATGGCTTTCTGCAGAGCCAGCAGTCGGTCCATCGCAGCAGTCATATTCGGGGAATGTACTTCATCAGTAATGTATGTACAACAAGTTGTATTCAATAGCACACAGGTCCCTCCTGAAGCAGCTGTGAGCAAGTCTAAGGCCATTCGGTTTTGCATCACCATAGTGCGTAGTGCGTTTTCTTCTTCGTCCGGGCTCTCTTGTCTCTGTCCGGTAGTGGACTGTCACTTGTCAGTCTGATCGTTATCAGTACCACTGTGACTGTGAACAGTCCAATTGACACCTTCCCGACCATCTCTAAATGCTAGTGGCTTCAGTTGTTTTCTTCACCGAATTGAGACTAGCGTTTATAAGAAACGCCACCCTTTGTAGTCGGACTTCCTGCCACTAACCGTCGGCTGGAGGGAAAGGTATCACCTTTTTGCAATGTGTCTGATGAATCCAAGTGTCTCTTTCAGCGATCTTCAGGGCAGTCGGAGTGGTCAGCAGGACTTTGTAGGGGCCGATCCAACGTGGACTGAACCAGCTCTTTCGCTTGATCTCTTTGATGAGGACTTCGTCACCTGGGTCCACACGAGTGTCCTGTAGGGCAGAAGAAATCTCTGGCAATTTATTTGCACGAGCCACTGTCACTGTATATCTTTTCTGGGATCCCATGGTTTGGTATTATGACTTTGCATATAGCTTTTGCTACTGTGATGGCATCAGCATTCTTGGCTGGGATTATTTCAACCCATTTAGAGAAAGGACATGATCTACAAAATTGTTTTGAAAATTTTGTGTAGTTATATGTGTAGAAGTGTTGTCCTACTATCTCATTCCCCCTGTTGAGACATGGCCACGCCCATGGCTCAGGTATGAGGCTATTTTATAGAGACTTTTCTCGCCCATTGTGCAGCGAACACGTGAATAGTGGAGTGAGCATATTGACTGTCTGTCCATATTGTAATATCTCTCCCTTGGGCCTGTTTGCATGCTTCAGTAAGAGCTATTAGTGTGTGAGGGAGCCTTCCTGCTTTCACATCCTCTTTTTCTGAGCACAAACTGCCTGTACACAGAGGGGAAGTGCCATTGACACGGGATCAAGTCGCTTTGTTTGGTTCCGTGTTTTTGGGTAAGGACAGATGTCATAAATCCATTTTTGCAATCCACCATTTGTACAAACATTTTGTCATAATCAGGTAAAGCTAAGACGCACGAGCTCACTAGACAATGTTTTGTTGTTGAAAACGCCTCATTAGCTGCAAACGTCCACTCAATCTCTTTGTTCATGGTCTTGGAAAATTAGTATTATCATAATAATAATGTACTATTTTCTTCCATGCATTCGGTCTATGTGACGCCTATTATATCTATTTGTATAATCTATAGGCCATCAAATAACATTCCATATCTATACCTCTATCGAATCCACCATATCTATTTTATTGTCTCGCATTTTGGTCACAAAAGCTAATTTTACTTTGAAAATCAGTTCAGTTAAAAACGGAAACAGTTGCATTCTAATACTGGCTAACTTCACCCCGCAAACTAAAAAAAAAACATTTTAGCCTGCTGGACATCAATCAAAGCCAGGATCGGAATATGATTATTATCCAGCAACAATTTGAAACACATTGGGGACATATTTTACATCGGAAGACGTTAATCAGAGGAACCGCGTCAGAAACAGCACGATTTATTATCATTCAACCGAGCGCTCTCACTCTTTCCACCTCTTCTCCTCCGACTTGCATCCACTGTGAAGCCGTCTCCATTTCCGCATCGCACATTATCTCTTAACAAATCAACCGTTACTATTATTACCACCATATCACAGTGATGATGTTCAGACTCGTTTTCATGTATAGCGTGACGTATCTCATGCAATATTAATCCCGGCTTCACGGTCGTTTTACTGTAGGCTAAGTGTGAGCTGACTTCACAACAGCCTATTTACGCCCATGTCGCAGGACGGCCTAGCCGCAAATTTAGGGTGCAGGGCGTAGGCCAGACCGAGGGAAAAAATCCCACGTTTTGGCCAAGAAACATGTCATTCACGCAGTTTGATCATACATCGATTCCTCAGAATTTGCTTGCCAAAGGCTCTTATTTTAAAATAACATTACCTCAGTGATCCCGCGCATGCAGCCAAATATAATCAATAATATAATAGGCTATAATAGGCTACAGTAACAGCGAGCCTATTCATAATGCACAGTGAAATAGCCACACCATCGCTTAATACTCGAATCGTTCTCCAATAAATTGCATAATTTGGAGGTCACATTCCATGACCAAATTTACCATTTATAACAATATCTATTTACAATTCTCTGCTCTGTAGCCGCATCTCCGCCAGACAGGCGGCGCTTCCTCACAGACTTCTCCTGCTTGAACGCCAAAGCTCACTCACACAGCAAAAGTGCCAGCACATCACACCCGCGGCCATTTGGCTGCACCCGGACCCTTGGTTAGAAGCTGCGCGCATCAACTATGGTGTATTTTCTTCCACAAACAGTTTTTTCATAAGCGTCAAATTACTGTTGATGTTAATAAAACTCCCAATCTTTTAATAATAACTATTAATACAGGCATATAAAGTCACTATACTCGCCTATCTTGATTAAATCACTATATTCCTGCGTATCACAGTTTCACTGTAAAATAGGGCGTCCCCTCATACAATGAAACTCTGCTTCGCAGTATAATCCCACTCCCTTCACAAATGAAGGTGTGTGCCTAATAACACAATTTATTTCGCTCTCTGTTATATATATAAAATGTTCCTCTATAGGAGAGGATCATTTACATTCATTTTCCCCCCAAAAAAAAAAAAAAATAATCTTCTTTAGGACTTTTATTCCTCATTCACCCACTTTGTGTACTTCAATTCAAGTCCACTGGTGACATTCGTATCACTCGCACATACACACTCTTTCACTTCATTCACCACAAGTACTTTCACTTCTCTTATTTTAACCTCCTCTCCAGGGAGAACTATAGTTTCTTTCAAACCTCCTTCAGGCGGAGAAACCAAACCTCCTTATGGTGGAGAAACCAATTTCTTATCAAACCTCCTTATGGCGGAGAAACCAATTTCCTTACCGTGTATCTGAGGTCTGTGGTTAGATCTGGATTCCCGTCGATCGTTTTCCTGAAGAGAAGAAGGCTGGACAGGATACCGGCCTGGGCCCGAATTCACGCCCCAGGACTTTTCAGGGTCGGCTGTTGACCCCGGCTGTCGACAGACTTGCGGTGTGTCGTTCCCTCCCTCTCTCCTGGTCAACGATGTTGGGATCCGGCTCGAAGGACCAATAATGTTGGGGATATTTTTACCAGATGAAGCGCTTGGTTGTAAGACAAGCTTCCCCAGGCTCTTTTACCAAGATCGTAAACCACTCAGACTCAAAGATAGACAGACTCGAGTTCTCAGTTTTTACTTGCTGAGGCAAGGAGACAGTGTCGAGCGGCACCTCTGCCCGTCTCCGAAACACTTCTGCTCTCCATGCTCCGTGCTCAGTCTTTTATTTACTATAACTCGTGGTTACACATGAAGCAATGGTCCTCCCAGTTCCTGTTTATCAGATAGTACACGTATGCATAATTTCAACACACATCAACAACGGTTGGACTGAACGCTGACTGCGCAAGCTGTTATTCTGCAACTTTAGATGAAGACTTCCTCATTTTAAAGCACAGCAAGCACACATGAGCATCCATTTTGCATAGGTCATCTTATTTTGCAAGACACACACATGACAGTTCCATTTCTGCACAAGCTGTAAAATATATAGGTCACAGTGCAGTAAACCGTTCAGTCAGCAGAGTGGCAGAAAACAGCCAACAGATAAAACATGATTAAGCAAATATGAAAAACACTTCTTCAAACCCTAACACATATGTAAGTGGTCACGCACAGAGGGGATTGTCGGGAAAGAGATGGCTGTTTGAGGAAGCTCCCATTTACCGTATTACCGTAACATTTCAACAAAACAACATAACACAACACCACCGTTGTTTATTTTTACAGTGCACACAGTGTCCGCGGTGTGGTGAAAAGAGGGCAAGAGAGGAAATTAAAACAGAAGTGGATTTATAGTTAGAAAGAGTGCTAAAAAAGAGAGATTTTATTTGTATTTTTTTTTTTTTTTCTGAAAAAATCCATAGATAAGACGCACCGTTATATAAGCCGCAGGGGCCAAAAAACGGGAAAAAAGCCGCGGCTTATAGTCCGGAATTTACGGTATATATATTTATTTATATATATATATATATATATATATAAGCCAAAAATAGGATACTTTTGAAGCTGGTTCGTAACATTTTGGCGTCAAAATGTACTTTTCTTTTGACTGATTTTAAATCCACTATCCAAGAATATGAATCAAATGCACTTGATTGTTGAAGTACTCTCCCTCTGTACTTTCCCTTGAGTCTACCATGTATCATTATCAGTTACGTAGTCAGGGTATATATTCCAAGAAACAGGATTACTAATCTAGCCATATAATTTAAGCAAAATAATTACCAAATAACTTAAGTTTTCACCTAAATCAGGGGTGTCAAACTAATTTTAGTTTGCAGGCCACATGGGACTCAATTTGGTCTCAAGTGGGCCAGACAAAATAATGGTCCTGGAGGCAAATTTGTAGAGCATGTTCAGGTGAACATGTGGAAACAATTTGCTGGAAAATTGGAGAAATGGCGTGGGAGTTCCAAACGGGTGTGAAGTTACTGCCTTTTTTGTGTTTTTGCATCTGTGGCGCCCCCTTTTGGTCAAATTGCGTAATAGCATGTCAGAAATGCCATTCCAGATGAGGCTGAGAAGTTTGCAACCGATTATGCGAATGGACTTGATTTACCGCTATTACATGCTTACACCATAGACCCCACCCAATTTCACCAATGATGACAAAACAGATTTTGACTAGGACATCCTCCTTGATATATCTGCCAAGTTTCGCGATCATTGGACAAACAGGTGTGGAGTTACAGTCTTTTTTGTTAGGCAACGCCCATTTCTGGCGTTTATGGTGCCCCCTTTTGGTCGGATTGCACAAAATTTGACAGACATAGTCTGTGATGATCTCCGAACATCTCCAGCAAGTTTCGTGAAGATTTGTTAATCGGTCATGAAGTTATGACAATTTGGCTGAGAGGCCACGCCCTCTCACAACTTTAACGATTAATATCGCCGAAACGAAAGTAGATTTCAAAACGATTGTAGAGCTTGCTCCATAGATGCTTCCTGGCGATTCTGGTGGAAATCGGTCAAACGGTCTAGGAGGAGATGTTGGAAATGTGTTTTCCAAACTTTTCAAAATATCTCAAAAACTTTCCAGGCGGACCTTGAGGGTTCACCTGAACATGTGGAAAAAACGTTCTTGGAAATCAGACAAACGCCGTGGAAGTTATGGCCTTATACGTAAAACCTTTAATTATAGCGCCACCTTCAGGCCGATTGGGAAATATTTCTTGAGCAGAAACTAGCACCCAATATCTGTCATTGTGCCAAATTTCATGTCTCTATGATTTACCAACTCAAGGGAATTTGCGTTGAGAACAAGAATAATAATAAACGGCACAAAAACAATAGGGCTTCAGCCCCTTCGGGGCTTGAACCCCTAATAATAATAATCAATGGATAATAACCTATAAATAACAACACCTCCAATTGTTCCAATTTCTTTTAGTGTAAAGAATTAGGCCTACAGGTAAATTTTAAGAATACAGTTTCACATTATCTCAGCTACCATAGGCCTGTTGTGCTCGTTATTTGGATTAAATTTGGTTGGGTAAAATAAAATATTAATAATCCGAAAATTATTAATATTTCATAAAATTATTGAAATATCAAATATGTAATCCTTGATAAGGATTAACCTAGGGGCACCACCTGCTTGATTTTTGCAGGACCCAACCTTAATCACAGTTAGTCTCTCTGAAGTGTGTAGTTTCTCATCTTTAAGCCGAGGTTCACCACAATACCACAAAATCACTCTGAAACAGTTGAATTCTATTAAAAGTTGACACTATTTATTATATGTAAAATAATAGGGAAGTATTGGCAATGCAATCAACGAATTTCTTCTATAACTAAGTTACATTCCAAATCATTGACCTGTAGGTATGGAAGTGTGTGTGTGTGTGTGTGTGTGTGTGTGTGTGGGGACTCAGGTCAGGTCTTAGAGGGGGCAGACTGGTTGCATCACAACATGGCTGCCTCCACAAGACCCTGTGAGTGTGTGTGTGTGTGTGTGTGTGTGTGTGTGTGTGTGTGTGTGCACGTGAGCGTGCACGTGGATGAGAAAGTAGTGCAGGGGAAACAGACGCGACACCATTCACCACTACAGCTGTGCGCTGGCGTTTAACTAGTGACGAATTGTGCCGTTAGTCTTAACACATTGAGTGCCAAGGACGTCTGTGCACGTCCTAAAAAAAAGTAACGGGGAGTGCCAAGGACGTCTGTGGACGTCCTAAAATCATAATTCATATTATTCCATAATTCTGCTGTTTAAGGTCGTACCTAGCCAGTGAGCATGAATCCCTTCAAGGGATCACACGGCGCCACCTTAAACATCGTCACGGAAGCTGCGCCACCCACCTCAGATCCTTTACTTTGTGCATGAGACAGCAGGGAAAGACGTGATCAAAGAGGAAACCGATGCATGCTTCAGCCAGAGCCGTACAGATTGCTCTGTCTGCAGCGGAGAGTGGGCTCGGCTGCATCCGCGCTCACAACTGAGCTCTTATGCTTCTATCTATCTCCACACGATTTCCTGCCAGAAAGCCAGCATCCGAAGCCGAACGGCCAAGCCTTTTCGTTCAGTCGCGTTTGCCAGCGCGCATCATTTCCTTGATGCGCGCTGGGATCCGTCCGGGGCAAAAACGGAGTCGAGAAAACAAACTCTGTGCGTGTGGGAGGAGCCCGCAGCTCAGAGGTGGAGAGGGGGGGGGGGGGGGGGGGGGGGCACGCAGGCTGCACAGAAACCACACCACGCCACCACATCAGAAAACACCAGCCAGAGTCAGTGAATGTGCTCGAAATTAGAGTGCAAAAGGTATTCATAAAAGTGACTATATCTTGGAAAGTAAAAAAAAACGACAGAAAACCCTTGAAAGTGCACTTTTTTCAGAGGGTGTCATTTCATAATGGAACTGTCTAGAAACAAAATTTCTTCTTTGGAAGAAGCAGGAGTGTTCAATGTTTCATTAAAGTCCAGCCCCGTCAATATAGCCATAATAGAAAAAATTCTATAGCTGTTTTCAACTGAATGGAAGTGAATCTGGCACAGGCTGCAGACAATTTTACTGAAGCGCTGTGGCACTCAATGTGTTAATGCCTAGATCTGCTCACGCAGGATCGGAGGTGGTCTTAACTAGCATTCAGAGATTCACAGTTTCATGCACATTTATACAGTCACAAATAGTCACAGATTCATTTACAGTATCATATCAGTCAATCAGATATATCTATGGATATATATCATCTAACTCTAAACATTTCTAAGCCCGGACTTGAGTGATCAATTCAGTCTCTTACTTGGCGTGCTCAGTCCTGCACACGCGTGTGCAGCGGTTTGTTTTCGTCGGTCTCGCAAGATTCCTCCGGCACGGAGGGGGGGGGTTGCTCGTGCGTCCGCAGGCAGGAGGGCAGAAGTGGAGGAGTGAGCGCAGGCAGTCGAACTCAGCTGGCCACGCTGGGTTCTTTGGATCTGCTGTCGTCTCGGTGGGGAAAGGAGGGCCTCACAGCTCGCTTCTTCGGGTTGAAGGCACTCGCCTGGTCGCGGCGACGCGGATCGGGTTCAGGATATCAAAGCTAGTTTAGCTCTGATGCAGATATCGTCAGGCCTGGTTGCGGCCTGCAGTTCAGCTGCGATGAAAGGGGGGAGGGGTGGTTTGTCTCGAGTTAAACCACACGTCCTGTTGTAGCTTAGAACTTCTCAGAGGAGGACCTGTCTGCAGCTAGGCTGCGTAGGAACTGAAGATTTTGGGGCTTCAACCCTGTATATAATGTGAGGTGCAGGGTGTGTCTTTGTTGTGGTGAGACACACCGATTGGTTCACCTTATCTCGCTGCTGTGGGACAAAGGAGTCGGCTCGGTTCCCTGTGGTTTTTATCACGGGTGTGGTATTCAAATTGGCCAAATGGCCAGGTATGTGGGGGTTGTGTGCTCCCACTGTCTCCACATAGAACAGCTAGTATTCAAACAACATGTCTTTCATTCAATGTCAGTGTTCGTTCAACATGTCTTTCATTCAATATCAGTGTTCATTCAATATCAATGTTCCTTCAATATGTCTGGCCCAACATCCCCCCGATGGTTGAAAGGGTGTGTTCTGGCACAGTCTTTAAAGCATCTCCAGGGCCATGCGGCCTGCGGGTGGCGACCCATTGGTTGCCTAGTCCGTGAGGCTGAAAGGAGCAAGTTCGTTAGGTCCTACGCTATGTGGTCCTATCTGGGCTCAAGTCCGGGCAGATCACCTGTGTCCGGGCAGGACTTTTCTCAAGCTATTCTATCATTCTGTATCACACAAACAATACATTCAGATTGTCATCCTATACTATATCACACAAACAATATATTCCGATTGTCATACTAGTCTACATCACACGAAGCAATACATTCAGATTGTCATACTTCAAGTTTTCTAGGCAGGGCCTGGGCCCGGTTCTCTGTCTTGGTCATTTAGCTCTTCGTTTTTACACGATTTGCATAAGGGGAAGGGAGAGAAGGAGTGTGAGGTAGTGTAATGACCTGGTTACATGTTTGGTGAATGGGGGTCCAGTTGCCTTGGGGCTGAACTAGACTAGTTTGGTCCCTCGGGGGACCGTGTAGAACACCGTCTGATTCATAGGCTCAGTTTAGTGACTGTGTCATAGCGGTTGTGTGACAGTGTTTTAGCCTACATGTTCTGCGGTTCAATGATTGGTAGGTTGACAAGGAATCCTATTTCTAGATGCTGTGGATCTATGAAAATTGGGATTGCACTGCCAAGACTATATGCCAAGTGTACCTGAGAGGGCTAGGCCACGGTGGTCGTGGCGGATTTTAAGATTTGTTCAACCAGAGCTAGGGATACCAGGTAGGGGGGTATGTTACTACCACTCAGACTGGTGACTGAGGAGGATATCTCCCTGTAAGGTCTTGTGTCAAGTCTCTGGTCACGTGCACATAGGTCTTGTCCTCTCGTACTACGCTGGTTAGAGTCTGTAAGGCATGGAGGTTGAGTCTGAGTTACTGGCAGTAGGGCTGTATGTAGCCTAGGTTAGTGGTTAGTGCATACTGGCGGAGTGAGTGGACATGCACCTATCCTGGCTACCCTACTAAGTCTCGTTCACTACCTCTGTGGTGGGGCTTGCCCCCCCCCCCCTTTGGAGGTGTATACGAGCTGTTAACTGACACTCCCAGTGGCTGCCTCATCAGCGCTGGGTCAGGTGCATGCGTCGGGTTCTGCACCAGAGTGTTGGTTGAACGATTGTCCAACTTAAAGAAAGGAGTGCCGCGCATCGTCATGTTTTGTTCTCTGTCCCGGGGCAACGGCTGGGAGAATGCCTGCCTGCCAGGCAGTTTCTGTCCTGGGCTGATGGCCAGGCGTATGGGAACATTCGCGGTTCGAGCGGGAACTGACGTGCGGGTTTCGTTTGCGGAGAATGCGGGGAGCAGCCGCTCCTGTTTGCACAGGCGGCGGTACAGCTCGGGGCTAGCGGTGGAAACGTTGCGTGCCGGCAGCGATGTGCCAGCTTCCTTGATGACAGCGACTTGTCTGTCTGTGCTAGGCTGGCGGCCAGGTGACGCCCATGGCTTTGGTGTTTGAACCTGAGCCCAAATGCGATTGCTGGAGCAGTCGATGATTGGGACTAGCCGGTCCAGGAGATCCTGGCCAATGAGAAGCGGTTCGGTATCGAGAGGGCTGATGTGAATGGGGTGGCGTATAGTCATCCCCTGGAAGGTGATGTCCAGCAGAGCACGCTCAGCAATGGGGGTTTGGTCTTGTGTGTAGCTGGTGATGCTAACATCACAAGGCTCGATCCGAAGTGGCCTATTGGTGGCGTGCATGGCTATGCAGACCTTCTCGAAGGTGTTGGCACTCATCAAGCTGATGGAGGCTCCTGTGTCCACTAAGGCGAGGGTGCAAGTGCACCCCCCTACCACCACTGGGGTGTAGATATGATGGGCGTTGCCCTTGCGGACAAGGTTGCCCATGAAAGTTAGAATAGGACGGTTTGGTGAAGCCTGAGAAGGAGACTTAGGAAGGGATCTGGTTCTTCGGGGTCCCCTCCGCCTGTTGACAAAGCGAACTTTGGCAGGTGGCGGAGGTTCCCCCCCGAGTCATGCGACCGGGGTTTTGTCTGGCTCCGGCGGGGAGCCAGCTGGTTTGTCTTTATCAAAGAACAATTTTACCGTGTCAGCTAAAGCGTTCAGCAGTCGGGTCGACTGGTCTTCCGCGGTTGTTCGCCTGTCCCTACCGTCGGTGTCGCTCCCTGACTGGTTCTTATGCTGGTTGGGTTTGTGTGATTTCTTACCTGACTGGTCCTGGTTCTGCCAGGGGCGTCCCTGACTGGGGTAGTAAGAGTTCCCTGACTGGTTCTGTACCAGTCCTGGTTGTACCAGGACCGTCCTTGACTGGGGTGGTAGGAGTTCCCTGGCTGACTTCGTTCCCACTCCTGGTTCTGCCAGGGCCGTCCCTGGTTGGGTCTCCCCCCCTTTCCCTGCTTCCTACCCCTACCTCGATGGCTGGGCTGTCTGTCTTTTAAGTGTGAGGGTGCAGGGTGTCGAGGAGCGGTTGGCTTCCGGACCTGGGGCACCTCGTCGCCCTCTAGGGTGAGACGGTCAGGTACTGGCTTCTCTACGCTGTAAACTGCTCTACGCTGGGCTTCCTCTTCATCAGAGTAGTCTTCCACTGAGTAGGCTTGGGGGCTCTCTAGGTGTTTCCTGGTTGGCTTGGGTCGTGCTTCCCATGCCAACTGTGCGTACTGTCGCGTATAGCTCAGTGTGGACTGGAGGAGCCTACAATGAGTTTCTACACCGGAGCGTATGCTCTCGTGCAGGTTTGACATGTACGTGAGGAGGAAATCCCTATCTCCCTCCCCCCCCCCGATGGGGGGGCCTCTACCCTGGAAGTAGGCTGCTGACAAGCGCCTGAAGTACTCTCGGGGATCTTCGTCTACTTTCTGTTTGATGGCCTCGGCGGCCCTTCGCGCGATGATCGGGTCAGAGTATGGGCGGTACTCCTGTCGGAGGGCCCGGCAGACGAGTCGGTAGCTCTTTTGAGTCCGACTGGGAAGTACGTCTATGAAATCGCGGACGGTGCTCGTGGTGGTCTTCCAGACCAGCCAGAGTCTCTCACGCGTGGTAGGTCGCTCCAAGTTGGTGAGGTAGCGATTGACGTCTCGTAGGTACCGATCGATGTTGGCGGCACGGTGCGCCGGGTCAAAACGTTCTATGTCCCTGGCGAAGGACTCGATTCGCCGGTCACGGACATCTCTTTCCCGCGCGGTGAACGCTGGCTCGGAGTCGGACGACGATGAGTCGTTGTGGTCGTCCGCCCATAGGCCACGCCCCATGTGACCCGAGAAGAGGAGGGGCGTCTCTTGGTAGTAGCCTTCGCTCCTCTTACTCTCCTGGCCATGCCGACGTCGCTCCTCCCGTGGGTGGGAGTCGGCGTGGCGTTCATCGCCCCAGCGGTCGTCTGCCCGCCGCCCCGTGGGCGGGAGGCAGTCGTCCGGGCGGTCGGGGTGGCGTTCGTTGCCCCAGCGGTCGTCTGCCCGCCGCCCTGTGGGCGGGAGGCAGTCGTCCGGGCGGTCGGTGCGGCGTTCGTTGCCCCAGCGGTCGTCTGCCCTCCGCCCTGTGGGCGGGGGGCAGTCGTCCAGGCGTTCGTTGCCCCAGCGGTCGTCTGCCCGCCGCCCTGTGGGCGGGAGGCAGTCGTCCGGGCGGTCGGTGCGGCGTTCGTTGCCCCAGCGGTCGTCTGCCCTCCGCCCTGTGGGCGGGGGGCAGTCGTCCAGGCGTTCGTTGCCCCAGCGGTCGTCTGCCCGCCGCCCTGTGGGCGGGGGGCAGTCGTCCAGGCAGTCGGTGTGGCGTTCGTTGCCCCAGCGGTCGTCTGCCCGCCGCCCACAGGGCGGCGGGCAGTCGTCCGGGCATGGGTGCGGGGAATGGTCGCGCCTGTATCTATTCCCCCCCTCCTCTGGTGGGGGGGAGACGTCGGTCCTACTGTCCTCGAAGTGTGGTTGTCCCCAGGCTGCCTTTTTGTGGCCACTCTCACGGGTTAGCGACCCCCCTTGTTCATGCCTATGCGACGGCCTTACGAGCGTGGACTCGTATGGGGGGTGGGGTCCCCTGACCCCCCTGGGCTGGGACTCGGGCATGGCGGGCGTGTCTATGGTATATAGTGAGGGTTCGACCTCACCACCGGACCCGTTGCGCGATAGCGCTGGTGCAGCAGGCGTCTGGGCAACGTGGGATGAGGATACCTGTGGAGGCGGGCTTACCTGTGGCCCCTGGTTATGGACCTGTCGGTGAGGGAACGAACACGCAAGCTGGTTGGCTCCATACCTACCTGTTTTTCTTTTCTCCTCCTCTCTCTCTAGGTCCGCCTTTTGTTTTTCCAACTCCGTTGCTCGCTGGTCCAACTCAGCTGCTCGTTCCTGCAGCTGTGCGTTGGTTTTCCTGTTAACGGTTTCTCTGTGGAGAACAAGATAAAGCATATTGGGTCCCCTGGCCTCACTGGGCTGGGACCCGAGTACGACGGGCGTGTCGATGTCGTATGGCGAGGGTTCGGCTCCACTACCGAACCCGTTGCGCGGTGCAGCCGGCGTCTGGACGCCGTGCGATGAGGACGCTTGGGGAGGCAGACTTACCTGCCTCTCTTCTCCTGGGACCTGGTGGGGGGTGGACGAGAACGGAGGCTTGTCGGTTTCACGCTTACCGTCATTGCCTCCCTCTCCATCACCCTCTTCCTCAGAATCTGCTTGGGCTGCTCGCAGTTTCCTTTCCAAGTCCTGGTTTGTCCTCTCTTGGTCTTCGTTTGAGACCTCCAGGCACGCATTTTGCCTGTCCAACTCAGTTGCTCGCTTATGCAGCTGTGTGTTGGTTTTCCTGTGAAAGGTTTCTCTGTGGAGAACAAGATAAAGCATCTCTGACAGGGTGGTAGCGTCTACCTTACCTGTACTTTTCAAGGTCTCTGCTTTTCCTTTCAACAATTCCTCACATTGGTTTTCTGTGAGCGTCCGCAGGTATTCACTCTGTCCCGCGCTAGGGGGAACCGCTTTCATGAGCGCGTCATGTAACAGCTGGCCGGACGGGGCCGAGGGCTCTGCAGTAGCACTCGGGCTGTTGTGCTCTGACATCTTACCTGCTGGTCAGTGCACTTTTCTTTAAGCTTAGGTGGAGCTCGTACCTGTAGCTTGAATGTCAAATAACTTGTATTTGAGAGGCAAACGTAAATAGGCTCGTAGTCAAACTGTGTTTGCGAAAGTCCTATTGTTGAATTTTAAATATAAGCAGGTTTTAATTCAACTGTCGTTGCCTAATGTTAGGAGTTAGTAGCTATGCAAGCTTGAAATAAGGGGTTCTTAAATCAAAACGATTGAACTGTGTTAGATCGTCTGTGTCAGTTTGAATCTGTGTCAGTCTGAGCGGTGGTAGCTCTGTCTGGCTCCGCTAGTTCTGGCTGGAAGCTGTTTTGGGAGGTTACTAGCATTCAGCAGCTTGGCATGCGCTCAGTGGTTACACAATGCAATTTGGGAAATTCAGTGTTTCAGTCAAAATTGTGATATTTGTGGTAAACTCTGCCTGAAAGATGCCTCGGGCGGGGCTCCAAATGTTGTGCTCGTTATTTGGATTAAATTTGGTTGGGTAAAATAAAATATTAATAATCCGAAAATTATTAATATTTCATAAAATTATTGAAATATCAAATATGTAATCCTTGATAAGGATTAACCTAGGGGCACCACCTGCTTGATTTTTGCAGGACCCAACCTTAATCACAGTTAGTCTCTCTGAAGTGTGGAGTTTCTCATCTTTAAGCCGAGGTTCACCACAATACCACAAAATCACTCTGAAACAGTTGAATTCTATTAAAAGTTGACACTATTTGTTATATGTAAAATAATAGGGAAGTATTGGCAATACAATCAACGAATTTCTTCTATAACTAAGTTACATTCCAAATCATTGACCTGTAGGTATGGAAGTGTGTGTGTGTGTGTGTGTGTGTGTGTGTGTGTGTGTGTGTGTGTGTGGGGACTCAGGTCAGGTCTTAGAGGGGGCAGACTGGTTGCATCACAACATGGCTGCCTCCACAAGACCCTGTGAGTGTGTGTGTGTGTGTGTGTGTGTGTGTGTGTGTGTGTGTGCACGTGAGCGTGCACGTGGATGAGAAAGTAGTGCAGGGGAAACAGACGCGACACCATTCACCACTACAGCTGTGCGCTGGCGTTTAACTAGTGACGAATTGTGCCGTTAGTCTTAATGCCTAGATCTGCTCACGCAGGATCGGAGGTGGTCTTAACTAGCATTCAGAGATTCACAGTTTCATGCACATTTATACAGTCACAAATAGTCACAGATTCATTTACAGTATCATATCAGTCAATCAGGTATATCTATGGATATATATCATCTAACTCTAAACATTTCTAAGCCCGGACTTGAGTGATCAATTCAGTCTCTTACTTGGCGTGCTCAGTCCTGCACACGCGTGTGCAGCGGTTTGTTTTGGTCGGTCTCGCAAGATTCCTCCGGCACGGAGGGGGGGGTTGCTCGTGCGTCCGTAGGCAGGAGGGCAGAAGTGGAGGAGTGAGCGCAGGCAGTCGAACTCAGCTGGCCACGCTGGGTTCTTTGGATCTGCTGTCGTCTCGGTGGGGAAAGGAGGGCCTCACAGCTCGCTTCTTCGGGTTGAAGGCACTCGCCTGGTCGCGGCGACGCGGATCGGGTTCAGGATATCAAAGCTAGTTTAGCTCTGATGCAGATATCGTCAGGCCTGGTTGCGGCCTGCAGTTCAGCTGCGATGAAAGGGGGGAGGGGTGGTTTGTCTCGAGTTAAACCACACGTCCTGTTGTAGCTTAGAACTTCTCAGAGGAGGACCTGTCTGCAGCTAGGCTGCGTAGGAACTGAAGATTTTGGGGCTTCAACCCTGTATATAATGTGAGGTGCAGGGTGTGTCTTTGTTGTGGTGAGACACACCGATTGGTTCACCTTATCTCGCTGCTGTGGGACAAAGGAGTCGGCTCGGTTCCCTGTGGTTTTTATCACGGGTGTGGTATTCAAATTGGCCAAATGGCCAGGTATGTGGGGGTTGTGTGCTCCCACTGTCTCCACATAGAACAGCTAGTATTCAAACAACATGTCTTTCATTCAATGTCAGTGTTCGTTCAACATGTCTTTCATTCAATATCAGTGTTCATTCAATATCAATGTTCCTTCAATATGTCTGGCCCAACAGGCCTATCATATCAAATCTACTGTCTGTAACTCTGCATTACAATTGGGTGCAGCTGTGCAGTTCTTTTCTATATTCAAGGCACCATTCTACAGGCCTGGCGGGCCCGCCAGGCCAACAGCGCCCCCGCCAGGCCAGAAAGAAGTTTATTTTTTGTTTTCCTTTTTCTTTTTTCCCTGCTCTCCCCAAAATTTCAATAAACCTTTATGGCATATTATTACAATACAACAATACTAGTGTTGACAGTGGACAGTAATAGAAGATGCCAAATCATTCAAAACAATAAGCATTTTGCTTTTAGGAGCATTGTGCCAGCGTGCAGTGCTGTTCCAAAACGTGTCAACGTGTGTCGTTGCCCGGGAAACGCACATCCCATAATATAACTGTTCGCATCGCATCCGATAATAGTATGATACTTGGGATGCCATTGCCAACATAGATGCGAACAGGTTAGCTAAAAGTTTAGCGTCGCCAGCGAGGGCCCCCACCGCTGTAGTCGGGGTACGTTTCGAAATCCCTCCAGGCCTGAAAAAATGTCTAGGGGAAACACTGCAAGGGTAATGAAAATAGTTGCTTGAGTGCCCTGTTTGCTGTTTTTGAAAATAGTTTACCATTTAGTGATGCATATAGAAAACATATTGTAACTTGCTCCTGAAACCTGATACGATCAATCTTAGTTGTCAAAACCTGAGCTTGAAAAATTGGATTGAAGAACTTCACATGCAGTTTTCACACTTTGCAAAGTCATCCTGTGGGCCGGATTGGACCCTTTGGCGGGCCGGTTCTGCCCCCCGGATCATATGTTTGACCCCCCTGACCTAAATCCTCAGTTGGTACTGGCACAAGACATCCATAAAAACAACTGAACAAGGCACAAAATGACTTGTGTTACCCTACATAAAACATATAACCCTGCTTCCTGAAATAGCCACTGCTTAACATGTGTGATATGTGAACCATTTCCTCTTCCCTACAGATAATGATATTTCCAGAGGGAACGTGCACCAATAGATCCTGCCTAATCACATACAAGCCAGGTAGGGATACTTCTTCATCCTCTTTTCTTCTCACTCATCCTGCTCCTTCTCTTTTGTTTCTCCCTTTGAAGTCATGAACTGTTTACTCTATCTAGTCTGACTCACTGGAAGCAGACTGCGGTGATAATAAGCTCTGCCATTGGCTCTGACAATTTCATTCGGAGCGGTAGGGAAATCCCTTTCCACTCCCTGCGTGTCGCTCTCAAATGCTTCCGCCGCTGTGAAACAACAACAATACTAGCTAGCAAGCTAGCAACCTACACGCTGAAAAAAACAGGTTTTGATGAAGATTTGAAGTGAACTGTGCAATAAAGCAGGCCTGCTTGGTACTTTCGGTGGATGGTTGTAAAGATAACACAGCCTTTTTTATGCGGTAGTGAAGCGGTAGAATCACTGCCTACCAACACGAGGGTCGCAGGTCCGCGCCCCTGTGTTACCTCCGGCTTGGTCGGGCGTCCATACAGGCACGATTGGCTGTGTCTGCCGGTGGGAAGCCGGATTAGGGGTATGTGTCGTCGTCGATGCACTAGCGCCTCCTCTGGTCGGTCGGGGCGCCTGTTGGTGGGGGAAGGGAACTGGTGGGAATAGCGTGATCCTCCCACGTGCTACGTCCTGTCGGTGAAGTTCCCCGCTGTCAGGGGAAAAGAAGCGGCTGGCAACTGCGCATGTGTTGGAGGAAGCATGGTGCTAGTCTACAGCTCTCCCCAGATTGGCAGAGGGTGGAGCAGCGACCGGGGCAGCAGGGGGAAATTGGCCAAGTACAATTGGGGAGAAAATGGGGGGAGGGGGGGAGGGCGAAGAAAATTGCAGTTGGAAAACATGAGAAATTATAGCTGTTGCGCATCAACAGACAGATATGCTCACGTCATTTTTTGCAAGTCCAAGTAAAGTCTCAAGTCTTTGAGCTAGAGTCCAAGTCAAGTCTCAAGTCTTTTAGCTATATTCCAAGCCAAGTCTCAAGTCTTTGGTCACAAGTCCAAGTCAGGTCTCAAGTCTCTTATGGATGAGCGTTCTATCATCTGCTGCATGCCATCCAGTCTGCTTAGAACACTGCATAGCTAAAACTAAGGGATTCAAAGCATGTAGGCTACTGTATTATCCACATTCTATCTATTAGCATACATAATACATTATTATTAGTAGACCTTTCCTTAATGTTAATACACACAAAAATAAAGATTGTTCACAAGTCCCAAATCTCAAGTCCAAGTCAAGTCTCAAGTCTTTGAGGAAAAGTCTCAAGTCAGCGTGTGTGTCACTTAAGTGCGTCTCAAGTCCAAGTCTCCAGTCCAAGTCCCCATCTCTGGGCACTGATGATCTTGTCACAACACGACATGATGACACAATGCACAATTGCTCAAGTGTCATCACTGATGACATCACTTATGACATAAGTGTGTCTTTTCCCAGGATGACGAGGGCACTTCCCACCGTTCCCCAGGATGGCAAAGGCATCAATGCTCTTGGCTATACATGAGGGCAGAATTCAAAATATTGTCAAAAATTCAGTTTTTGAGATAAAATTCAGAGATTTTACACACTTCAACTACTGTGACAGCAAAACTTTGTAAAAAAACATTGTGACATTTCGAGCTTTATTTAGTGAGAATTTGCAGTAGCTGTTTACAGTAAAACATTTTGATGCACTCTGGTGTCAATTTTGGATCAATGTGTTGGACAGTCTTAACGATGCAGATGCTGAAGTTTGGTGTCGTTTGAAGGAAAAATGTGGGAGGAGTAGGGTTTAATTAGTTTGACAGTTTTTGCAGTTTTGCAGTCTTTGGACTTCATAATTGGCCATAGGTTGCAGTGTACAAAAGTTTCTCCTCCCTTGGGCCCACATTTCGGTGAAAGTTGCAAAGCCGTAGCACGTATGCCTGATTTTTTATGAGTTTTCAAAGTTTGAAAATTTAGACGGTCGCTGTAGCGCCACCATCAGGACTATTGGCGCCAAATTCGCATCAACGAAGTTTGGCATGTGACTGGACCTTTGTGCAAAGTTTGGTTTATTTTCATGCATGGGAAGTCCAACTTCCCAGGAGAAGAAGAATTATAGCTGCTGCGCGGCAATGGGTCGTGGCCGGGCACTGACAGAGATGCTCACGTCATTTTTTCCAAGTCAAGTTTCAAGTCTTTGCGCTAGAGTCCATGTCAAGTCTCAAGTCTTTTAGTTATGGTCCAAGTCAAGTCTCAAGGCTTTAGTCACAAGTCCAAGTCTCAAGTCTCTTATGGATGAGCGTTCTATAATCTGCTGCATGCAACCCAGTCTGCTTAGAACACTGCCGTTCATGACAGGGCTGGGGCAGAAGTAAGGCAGTAGGTTAACTCATTCATGGCCAAAGACGTCTTTAACGTCTTATCAGGAATGTGCCTCCCCGCCAAAGACGTGTTGGACGTGTTTTTGTTTTTATTAGTGCAGCGCATAGTTCAAAGACTTCCCCAGCCTGTGACATGGTATCAGGTCCCTGGCCTCAAAGACAAGCCGACAACACGTGAACAAACAACTACCGCAGCTGTTGTTTTGAAATCGAGCAGGAGGAAAAACAGAAAACGGAGAAACGCTTCCTTGTTGCAGAGAGGAGAAACGCCATTGAAACGCCCCTCGGCGCGCTGCACGAGCTGGCCTTACTGCAGGGCAGAGCGAACATGGATGAGTTGTTCGCGGTAGTCAAACCCGTGACCAACATGATCGATCCTGGTCCCGGACCCCATTCCTGTGTGCCAGCCCGAAAGAGACGAGACGGAGTCACACGCAGCGGGTCGGTCATGGAGGGGCGAAGCAGAAGGAGTCCAGGCAGTGAGAGGGAATGATAAATCCAACGGGAGAAAGTAATCCAGAGATGTGTTGATCAGTGGAGGAATGAGGAAATGATCGATCAGTTTGACGGGTAATCCAGAGGGTGGTGAGGACGTGTTGAATAGCCGAGGGGAAAACGGGAACGATCAAACAGCAGGGAGGATAGGACAGGGAGACATGGACGAGGACGGGTGGACCAGAACAAAACAAAATAAACACACGAACAGCTAACAATAACGAAAAGTAAGGACGCGGGCAGAAGCGGCAGTCACAGCAGCAGACGCCAGCAGTACTCAGACCCGGAAACAACGTAACGAAGATAAAAGGGGGATCGTGTGTGTGTCTGTCTGTCTGTCTGTCTGTCTGTCTGTCTGTCTGTCTGTGTGTCTGTCTGCACACTCACTCACACTGAGTAAACTGTATTGTTGAATGTAAAAAAAGCACTTCATGTATATATATATATATATATATATATATATTTTTTTTTTTTTTGTCATTTGTGTCATAACGAATAATATTTACATGTCTGATGTCAATACAGTTCAAAATAAAAGAATTGAGAGCGAGTTCTGCCTGAGATTGTGTCCTTTACAAAAATGGCCTTTTCATCTGTTTCTCTTATCAGAGATACCTTTTTGGTGAAAACAGGGTGTATATAAATGGCTATAAGTAGAGTACAGAACATGCTAAAAGCTCACCTTTTTTTTCCTGGTGAACCCAGAGACGTACATCTTCATTTTGAGGTATTGCAAATCACTTTGGTGCTAATAGATAATTTACTGTGGGTCTTGAAAGATGACCAACAATTATGAAAATCTTTGGCCTGAGCTAAAAAAAATAACGTGATATATCGCCATATCGATTTTTTGCAATTTTTGTTCAGTGACACAATGAGAATACTTTTAACTTCAGTGCGTTCAGTAACACACTCAACACTCAGTAGTTTTGACTCAATTTGTGCACTAAGTTATCAATATAAAGTGATATACATATTATTACACTACCTGGGTGGTACACAGCGAGTTGTATTTTCAGCTCTATTTTCCAATTTTCAGTAAATTATGTAGTGTAAATTTGCAATATATCGCAATATGCATTGTATCGCAATGTACCGTGATACAATCGTATCGTGACCCATGTATCGTGATACGTATTGTATCGTGAGGTCCTTGCCAATACCCAGCCCTAGCAATTACAATGCTCTTTTTTGCTATATGGGGGCAGAATTCAAAATACTGTCCAAAATTCAGTTTTTGAGATACAATTCTGAGATTTTGCACACTTCAACTACTGTGACAGCAAAATCTTGTCAATTGTTTTCATGAAGATTCAAGCTTTTGGGAGGAGTAGGGTTTAATTAGTTTTACAGTTTTTGCAGTTTTGCGGTCTTTGGACTTCATAGTTGGCCATAGGTTGCAGTGTACAAAGGTTTCTCCTCATTTGGGTGCACATTTAAGTGAAAGTGCAAAGCCGTAGCACGTATGCCTCATTTGTTATGAATTTTCTAAGTTTGAAACCTTAGACGGTCCCTGTATCGCCACCATCAGGACTATTGGCACCAGATTTGTGTCAACAAAGTTTGGCATGGGACTGGACCTTTGTGCAAAGTTTGGTTTATTTTCATGCATGGGAAGTCCAACTTCCCGGGAGAATAATAATAATAATAACTAGAATATGCTAAATTTCCTAACGGAAATTTAATTCTGCTTGCTCTCCTTGCCATGCCACGCCCCCTTGCAACGCCCCTGCAGCAATGTGTAGCTAGGACATCTGTAGAAGAGGGAGGAGCCAAGGAATCTAGGGGCGAAAGAATTGTGATTGTACAGTTCAAAAGTTATGCACCAAAATGTAAAGAGGGCTGTTATAGTGCCACCATCAGGTCAATAGGTGTCATTTTTTTAGATCACAGCAATGAGTAAAAGTGGGGCAAGCCAAAGAAACCTGGGAGAAAATAATTTTGATTATAGAAGCTAAGGTTCCAAAGTTAAGACCAAAACGTAAAGATGGCTGTTATAGGACCACCGTCAAGTCAATCGGACTTTATGAACCTATGGACCCAATTTGGGCACAGTCGCTCTTGTGGTTTTTGAGCTACAGTTACTTAATGTTGCGATAGCACCCCCTATGGGCGAAATTACACAATATTTTTCCTATCAGCTCAGAGTAGATCCATACAGTCCTGTACCAAGTTTGGTTAGGATCTGATGATGCGTTCTGGACTTATGGCGATTTTTGTGAAATAGGCCCCACCCACAGAAGCTTGGAAGTGGATTATATCGTAACGGTGCAGTCTTTTCAAAACCCGCGAAATCAGTGTTATGCAGGACAGTCCCCGATGTGTGCTATGGTTTGGTCAAGTTTGGACTAAATTTGAAGGAGGAATCGCAAAAAAAGGGTTTTGGACCAAATTCAAAATGGCCGAGAATCTAGTCGGACAGAAATGGGCCTGGCCTATATCAGTAGATGCGGAAGGACCCAAGGAATCCAGGGAATCCAGAATTTTGATTGTAGACCATACGGTTCAAACGTTATTTTCCAAAATATTTGCAACCTGGTAAAAGCATCCTTATCTTTTTGTCAATAATATGGACAATTATTTATTTAAAAATGATAAGAGAACAATCTCTCTCTGTCTCTCACCCTCTCTCCCTGATATACAGTAAAACATTTAAAACTATCAGTGGTATGTCAAAGTGGAAGATCATTGTAACATATTTTGTTGTCTTGTAGGGGCGTTCATTCCAGCTGTACCAGTGCAACCTGTGGTGATTCGCTACCCAAATAAAATGGTGAGAAACAGCTTGGTTAGTGTGCGTGGCAGTAATAATATTGTGTAATAATGTTGTGTCTGCATGTACGCACAATGATGCTGCACATTGTGAATTTACATGGTTTTGCCCCTCACACAAGCAGATTTGTTTAAAATCACAGGCATTTTTTTTGTGTTTAATGTTTAAAGCCCCCCTCCAGTGTGAGTCATGACCTGGTCTGTTGATTATACACACTAGCCGCTTTCACACCGGCCTTGAAAGCTGCAAAATGCATGGAAAATAGGATCCGTGCCTCCGATGTGAAAGTTGTGAATGCGCGTGGTGGGTAATTGTTGTACGCCTTTTGTCCCGCCAGCCGACCTAGTCTCAGCGCCGGGTTACCAGGCAACCCGCCTCCACTTGAAAGCGTAGGAGCAGCAACCCGGAACAGTGCGAATGCTCAGCTCATTCATAAAAAAAATTACAGGGGAAATCACCTCATGCAGCAAGAAAGACATCAGCGAAAGTAAAAAAAGTAGCCTATACAATCATGACTGCAGGGGCGCCACGAGGAATGCTCCATGCCTGTAAGTAGGTTAGGCTTTATGCTCAATTCGATGTTGACATTAGTAGGTAAAATTAACGGATATAATAATACGCTTCATAGGACTATAGCTGTCTGTGGCGGGTTGGTCTGAGGATATTCCCTCTGGGAAACCAGCTCCAGAACTGCAATCTGTCTAGCTAGCCACTTGTGCATTCCCTTACAAAAACTACTAACGTTATAGTAGTCATGTACATTTATAGCCTATACTATTCCCCCGACGAACGTTATGCAGACTGCAGCTGTTTGATATGCGGGCGTCGTCTTTCAGAACGGAGTACGGACGCTAATTAGGCTACTTCGGCCTCGCCCGTCCTTCAGCTCGCATCCGCGCTCGGCTGCTGTGCGGCCTTGCCCGCAACTCGGCTGCTGTGTGGCCAATGAGTCCAGCATCACTGATGTCAGTGATGCAGCTCGCCGCCTCGCTAGCCCGCTATGCGCGCTCCCTGCTCTTATGACATCACTGATGTCACAACTTTGCATCACTGATGACATCGCAAATACTCTTATGACATCGCTGATGATGTCACAATGCCTATGACATCATCAGTGATGTCACAATGCACAATTGCTGAGGTGACATCACTGATGACATCACTTTCTGGGACTTTATGACATCACTGATGACACCATCAGTGATGTCACAATGCCAGGACTTTATGACATCACTGATGACATCATCTATACTGTTCTCATTGTGTGGCAACACAAATCAACAGCAAGCCAAACTCCGTCCATGAAATGCACAAGAGCCAGGAATCATCTTAGTTGTGCCTTTTAATACGATGCTGTTACAGATGCATTCATGAATCAAGAGTGAAACTAGAAAAACACACAACAAACACACAATTACAAAATACGTAATTAAATAACAGTAGAGAGAGCTGGTGCTGTACAATGCTTACTGCTACATACTACATGTACATGGATTTTAAATAAAGAAAATTAATGATTGAATTTCTACTATAAATGTATCCTAAATTACAGGAGTCATGCGGCAGTGGAACAAGCTAGGGATGGGCAACAAATTTAGAATTTTCGAATAATCGTTTTTATTATCAAGATTGACCTTTTATTATTGAAATGTTTTTTTCTTTTATTTTTTACCCACGCCTGTCTCTTTAAGAATGACACCGTTTGTCCATGTGATGTTGCCGTAGGAGCTGCGCACCGCGCACTGGAACAGAACAGCTCTTGACACTAGCAGCACCAGTGAGCAGCACCCAGTCGCTCTAGAAATGCTAGAAATGTAGTAGAAATGGTCTTAACACGTTCACTGCCAATGACGTGTTAATACGTAAAAATTTTTTTTTTTTTTTTTTTGACCGAACGTGTACAACCCATTCCACCGACCCACTAAGTGGCGACAGTGCTCTCCCAGACTAGAAAAAGCAGAGCCAAAACTGCAGGGGAACGCGCGATGAAACCATTCTCATACTGTAGAATGGATTGGCGAAAACGCTTTCGCTTTCGCGCTGATTGCTGGCGGTGAGGGATTGCAAATTTGCATAATAGATTACGGGTGGAACACACTTTGAAACACGCAGCATAAATAAGACCAGAATCGCAAAAGCTTCATCAAAGCTCTCAACCGAAACTCCAAGAAACGAGCGAGCCCATCCAGACTTGCCCAGCGGCCGCCAGCAGACAGGCACAGCAGCAGCAGCAACAGAAACGAGCTTGTGACACGCCCGCTGCAGCCAAGAAGAACACACACGGAGGGAGGAGTTTGAAGGAGAGGGGTGTTTCCTGCTGTTATGGAGGAAATTACTGTTCAAAACTATTGTTTAGATGTCTGACGTCTTACTGATGCCAAAAATGAATGGTTAAAGTGACTGTTCTATCGAATTTCACAAAAAGCTATTTATCTCAGCTTAAATTTTCAGACGCTGAAACCATGCTGTATTCAAGTGCTAATGCCTACATAACTACTAACTCTACAAACTAACTCTTTTAGACAGAGAAAGCACACATTCTATTAGTTCTTTTTAGATATTTTGTGTTCACAAAATCTTAGCAGAAAAGAATCCTCAGGTCTTGAAAGATGAGCCAGAATCCTCAAAAAACCCCTCTGGCAGAAGCTACCTACAGTAAAAAAAAAAACAGCTGGCAGTGAATTATGAGTTAAACTGTCTATATTACAGCAACACTCAGCCACGAGGAAAAGGTTTCAAGGCTTGTTACTGCATGAAGAAAAGCTGATTTCTGTCTACTGTTCCATTGGCCATCTTGGCGCTATGCTAATGCTAACATTGCTAACGGCTAACATAGATCTGGTTGCCTAATGACAATAAGAGTGCCAAAGTCACCCCCTCTCCGGCGTCCATGGGATTTCATCCTCCATTAATTTTTCCATAGACCTTGCGTAAAATGCTTATAAAAAATGTTTTACTTGGTAAACCAAGCGATTCAAATATACTTAGAATCAGGGGGAAACCATGTAAAATTTGACTGGCAAAAAAAAAAAAAAAAAGATTGCAGAAAAGTGGACTGGCAGAGCGTATTTCGACTAGTGTTTTTGCTAGAAATGCCCATCCCTACAAGCTATTAGCTTTTGTTTCTTATCGATGTAAGTTCTTTGGCGCAAATGGTGACGTGCGATTATACAGCGCGCGCTCATGTGTGTTTGACATGGAACACCAAACGTTACACAGGTAGAAAAACTGACTGGAGGGGGCCTTTTAAGTAATTGGCATTCTACAATTTAACAATCTGGGAACCCAACGGTAAAAAATAATAATAATAATAATAATTCTCTAACCTCTGGGGGCAGGCTCTTTTGAATGCATGAATAAGCAGAACTCAAGGGGCTCCGGTCGGCAGCGGAAGAAAATCCCTTTCAAGATTCAATATTCAAGATAGCTTTATTGTCTGTCACACAGTGACAGAAATTCTCCTTTTGACAGGCTCCATAAAGTGCAGCTCAAGAATACATTTCCACATTAAAAACACATACATTAATACATACAATAAAAACAGACAGACAAAGCAGTGTTTATAAAAGTGTTATGGTTTAAGAAGCTAAAATGTTGTGGTTTAAAAAAAAAAAAAACAATGTGCCTGCATGTTCTGCCATTGGCTCTGACCGACCGGCTCTGACCATTTATGGATTTCCTTTCCGCTCCGTGCGTGTCGCTCTCAAATCCCTCCGTCGATATAACACAACAACACGCTAGACGCTGAAAATGATGAGTTTTACTACACATCGGTTGAGTCTCGGTCATGTCCATTTTGATTGGGTAAAGCGCAGCATGCGAGCCTGCCTCCTACGAGTTATTCGGCTTTTCACAGAGATTTTCGATGCAAGTCGAAGGTCTGTCTCGAGAGATTAACAATTGAATAATTGTGGCTTCTCTGACTTCTTGTTTTTCCCTTTGCTGTGTACAGGACTCAATCACATGGACATGGCAGGGGCCTGGAGCGTGAGTATACAATTTGTCATTTGCCACAAACGGATAGGCTGTGGTTCAATTTCCACTGACTGCTTAACTCATTCTCTGCCAGGGTCATTTCGGTCTGTGGGCTCCCAGTGCCAGGATTTTGAGCATATTTCCTGATCTTCCAGGACCCACAGAATATTCTATGCTAGGAATAAAATTACACAACATATCTCACAATAAAGCAGAGACTCTCTTCTTACCCCTTGTAAAAAACTGAAACTCTACCATGTTTCCTTGTTTAGTTACAAGCAGTGGAAGTTAGCTTGTTTTCACTAAAAATGCCCTCCTTGGAAGAGAAATAGGAGAAAAAGAGGTTTTTAGTGAAGGACACCGTTTCAAGCAGAACTCTCTTTTGAGCCTTTTATTTTTTGCCTCAGTGACACATCAGACATATACAGTATTTGTTTTCCCCAAAAAATAAATAAAAAATAAAAAATAAAAAAAAGTTTTTACTGTCTTTTACTTCCTGGAACTTATTTACCAGATAGTCCAAGACTGGACGGACCTTGAACAATCTGTCACCTGGGTTTGCTACAGTATTGTCAGTAAAATGGAAGAACCTCAGAATAAGTTGGAACCTATTTCGAGACATGGTCTTTCCAAAATAGGGGGAGCCACGTCCCTTTCCATGTGGGTGACCTGTAAATTATAGAATAGAAATACATAATTACCATAAAATACATATCATAAAAAATACATATATTACAATACATGTATTTACAATACAATAACATCTTTTTTTGTATGTGGTAAGTGTGATGAGAAACTTTTTGTCCTTACCCACAGGACTGGGACTAGGACTGGACTCCATCGACTCAGAGTCTGAAAACACAAAATATCAAAGTATGATAAATATGTGCACAAAATCAAATAAATAATTTACTTTTACAGTTGCCATGTGGATTTTTAGCTTAGCTTGATAAAAGCATAAACAAATGGAACCAAATGAACCCTTATATGTTCTCTCTCTCTCTCTCTCTCTCTCTCTCTCTCTCTCTCTCTCTCTCTCTCTCTCTCTCTCTCACACACACACACACACACAGAGGAATCACACAGGCAGCTGCAGGCAGCCAAATGGCCGCACATGATCGTCACTAACGTATCGATCACAATAAAACAGTACATACCTTCTGCACAACGTTGCACAACACAGAGCTAGTCGAGTCGCTAAGTTTACACAGACGGCTGTGTGTGATCATTTCATCTCAAACGCGATACAAAATGTAGGCTACTTCTTACCATCGTCATCGCTCTCTCGAAGTGGCACCCATTCCTCCTCCGATTCATCTGTGTCAGACGGATCAGAACGCTGTGAAGGGGAGCCTTCGTCGCCCTGGCGCTCCGTCGTGGAGCAACAACAAAAGAAACGCCCGCGTCTTCCTCGCCATCGTCGCCATCCGAGAACTCTGGGTCGGACTCTGTTTCGACCACAGGCTCCATCTGGACCCTGGGCAGGGTCAGCAGCCCCATGGTCTCTTCGATTGTCCGCTGGCGTGGACCGGGGTGCGTGGTGGAACTGGGCCCAGGCAGGGAATCAAAGTGTTGAGGACGCCCAACAGCGCTGCGGCTGCGGCCACGCCGGCCACCGCCTCTCTTTATCTGCTACTGCTAAATAGATTACTGCTAAATGGGTGACTATACTATAAATACTAAACGTGATTTAGCGGGTTCCTTTTATCAGTTTGACTTGAAACAATGTCACAGGCTGGGAAAGGGTCTGATCTAATGTAAACAACCAAAACATGAAAGTACGTCCGAGTACGTCCTTGGCACAGAACGCCATTGTTAAAAGTACGTCCGGGTACGTCCTTGGCAGAGAATGAGTTAAGATGGAAACACTTTTCCTCTATGTTCTGTCTTTCTCACAAAAAGACAAGCAGTCTTTCCCTAATTAAATTAAATTGGCATTTTGGAACGGTCTGAATCTTTCTTAGGTAATTTTACTTGTTCACGAAGGTGACCAAAATCACACACAGTTATAGGGCCTCCCAAGAAGGGTTTGTAGCCATTGTGCTATTGTGTAATTGGGTTTTAGTGCAACTGTCAGGCTAATGAATTGGTCACATTCTTAACATCTAACTCAAACTTATATTAATGGGAGACATGTTCTTATAAAGGGTAAGCTGTACTATGAAGTGAGAGTGCTCACCGTTGTGTTGGCAGTCCTCCAGCCAGCAATACAAATATTTCGTTTTATCAATAGGGCTTTTGGACTGATTGAGTTGCATTATCCACACGAGTGGAACTTTCTTTTTATGCCTCCGCCGGCAATAGCCAGGCCGGAGGCATTATGGATCCGGGTTGTCCGTCCGTTCGTCCGATAACTTCGTTAACACGATATCTGATATCTTTAATCAAATTTGCCTCAAACATCGACTTAGACACAAGGATGATCTGATTAGATTTTGAAGGTCAAAGGTCAAGGTCACTGTGACCTCTCAAACGCCATTTTCAAGCTTGTTAATACAATATCTCAGGAATGCCTTGACGCAATTTCATCAAATTTCCCTCAAACATCGCCTTGGACTCAAGCATGAACTGATTAGATTTTGGTGGTCACAGGTCAAGGTCACTCTGACCTCTCAAACGCCATTTTCAAGCTTGTTAAAGCGATATCTCAAGAACGGCTTCATGGAATTTCTTCCAATTTGGCTCAAATGTCGACTTGGGCGCAAGGATGAATGGATTACATTTTGGTGATCAAAGGTCAAGGTCACTGTTACCTCTTCAACGCCATTTTCAAGCTTGTTAACGCCATATCTCAGGAATGCATTGACGGAATTTCATCAAATTTGCCTCAAACATTAATTTGGCCTCAAGAATGAACTGATTACATTTTGGTGGTCAAAGTTCAAGGTCACTGTGACCTCACGAACGCCATTCCCAAGTTCGTTAACGCGATATCTCAAGAACGGCTTGATGGAATTTCTTCTGATTTGGCTCAAACATCAACTTGGACGCAAGGATGAACTGAATCCATTTTGGTCGTCAAAGGTCAAGGTCACTGTGACCTCTCGAATGACATTTTCAAGCTTGTTAACACGATATCTCAGGAATGTCTTGATGGAATTTCTTCGAATTTGCCTCAAACGTCACTTGGACTCAAGGATGAACTGATTTGATTTTGCTGGTCGAAGTTCAATGTTACTGTGACATCACGACCGCTCCTTTCATGCTCGTTAACGTGAGATCTCATGAACGCTTTGACAGAATTTAATCATATTTGCCTCAAACCTCCACTTGCACTCATGGATAAACTGGTTCGACTTTGATGGTTAAAGGTCAAAGTTCAAGGTCACTGTGACCTCACACACCCAATTTCCAAGCTCTGTTACGCAACATCTCAGGAGCGCCTTGACGGAATTTCTTCCAATTTGCCTCAAATGTCGATTTGGACTCAAGAATTAACTAATGGGGGAGGCATAACCCCATGGTGCCGTTGTTCTAGTTTGAAAACAAAGCTTGTCTTCTGAACCACACATCCAACATCCAACACACACGTCATGCGGCGCGCAGGCACTGTAGTACACGTGTGCGCACGCAGTGTTTGTTTTGCTCCCTTTTACCGTCTTCTACTCATGACATCTGCTCACCTACTTGAAGCTGAATACCCTTTTCTTCCTCCTTTTCTGCTCCTCACGGAGATTTATTTCTGTTTCACTTCCTGAAACCGCTGCGAACGGCTTGACTACAAGTACGGGTGCGACGAATGGACAAAATAGCGGCATGCAATTAACGGGATAAAAAAAATAACGCGTTATGGTCGGCCCTTAACTCATTGAGTGCCAAGGACGTCGATCGACGTCAAAGTAAATAGTGACGTAGAGTGCCAAAGACGTCGATCGACGTCAAATGCGTTTTTTGACGGTGGGACGTGGATCAAAGCCTCCTGCATCTCCTGTACAAATATTGTAGCTATTGAAGGTTTTTGACAAGTTGCTGCTGTATTAGTGAATCAGTTACATGTCACACTATATACAAGTATTGGCCTACTGTATTGGAAAACAACATTGTATACATCATATCATCACATTAGGGCATGCCGATTTTTGCCTGTCACACTGAAACTAAAATAAAATGAATCATGTGACTAGTTGATTTGCATTTCACTTCAGAGAAGACAGGACACTGATTTCAAGTCTGACATTTACCTAGATTTGCTAGAAAAATGAACAGCATTTCACCTCTTCTATAACTAGGGCGCTGCTTGATGATGTCACTGTTGACTGTACAGTACAGTACAGTATAAGGATTTTGATTGACCAGTGCTCAACGTTAACTTTTAAAAGTGGTTGCCGGAGTGGCAACCTGGCAGGAGCTTTTGGTTGCTCGAATAAAAATATGGTTGCCATTTTTAGTCGCCTTATATTTTGAGTAATTAAGATACTATGCAGTCATAAGCCGGCTTAATAATGACGATTTGACAGAAAAGTAAGTATAATAGTATATAGTATAGTAGGCCTATTCAGTGCGCGCACCGGGTGTAGTAGTAGTAATAATGATAATCATAATAATAATAATAATACATTTGTGTAATTTCGTTTTCTAAACAAATCTTAGTTATATATTAGTTAGTAACTAATTAGGGCTGTCAATCGATTAAAATATTTAATCGCGATTAATCGCATGATTGTCCATAGTTAATCGCGATTAATCGCAAATTAATCGCACAATTTTTTATCTGTTCTAAATCTACCTTAAGAGAAAGACGATGAAAAAAGAGAGAAGAAGTCATTGGGGAAACGGAAATCGCATCGATATGCATGAAGCATAACGTTAGCTGTGCCTGTGAACAGCAGTCAATCTGCTGCCACAATTGAGCCCCTCCGTCTCCGCTGCGATAGCCCCTCCATATGATTTAGTTGCCGACACCAGCGTCTTTCTGAAAAGTTACATTATTCTCAGCTGGGAGCCGGCGACACGATGTGAAAAAGCGGGGTGCAGCGCACTTTTCAGTGCAGAGCAAACGCACAGCAAACGCAGCAGAGCAACCAGAGACACTCCCACGGAGGAGGAGGAGGGGGGTGGGGCACGCAGGGCAGCATACCATTGACAGTAAACACAGACCCAGACAGCAGGAGGCTCGATGCACAGAGACAGGCAAACAAGCTAGAATATCTGATGCCAGCAGTAAATCAAGACCAGCAAGAAGGTGTAGGGTCTGCGCACGCAGGGGCCAGCGCTGCTGGTTGCAGCTAAAAAATATTATTTGGCCAAACAAAATTCCTTTGTTTTCACTGTTTTATTGAAAGAAATTATTTTTGAGGTGTCACATCAGAAAATATTAGCTTCAGAGTCAGTCATGTGCTTGAAATGCTTCATTTCACAAAAGGCTAATTAACTCAGCTTCTAAATTGAAACGTGTGTTTTTGCTCAAATCCACCTATCTTCTCCGGCTGATAACTAAAGAACGGAAAATGATATCAATAAACTTTTTTTTGCTGATGATAGAAGAGAGTCTCCTAATTTTTTGTGCGTGTTCGGTGTTTACATAGTAATATCACACAATATTCTGTGGGCCTCGAGAAATGACTGAAAACGCTCTGAAACTCTGGCACTGGGAGCGTCCGTTCTCCAAAAGTGGCTGGCACTCAATGAGTTAAAGGGGGACTAACCCCCCAGATATGTATCAGAACAGTGATTTGAAAAAACCAAGAAATGACATATACTCTTGTCTATACTAGACTCTTTGTTAAAGTCAAGATTTTTTTTCAGAAATCGACGCCATTACAGTTTGCCTACCGCCTCAAAAATAATTTATTTGAGAGGGGCAATATCTTTATAAATATCAACAACTAGCCAACGCTGTTGGTCTGTATGGAAACAGCGTTGCTTAAAATGGTTGAAAGTTATATCAATTTGGCCATTCAGTGGCAAAATAGAAATTTAATTATTTTTGTCCCATGTGTGTGTGCGTGGCTTGTCTAAACTTACGTTAAAAGAGCCTCGCTGCTCACAGCACACAGCACAGTGAGGACAAACGCCCCGCTCTCAGCTTATGTAATCACAAAGCGAGATTTCTCCATTTCTCCATTCCCTCGTCCAATTTGCCATAAATCGCGCCATCAAATCCATTTTTAATTTTCGTTTCTCCCTTTTCCATGATTCTTTGCAAAAGTTTTCCTCTCAGCTGCGTTCTCTCGGCTGCGTTCTCCCCCGCCTCCCTCCTGCCAGACCCGGGCTGGCAAAACAGCCTCCTGCATGCATGGGGCGCTCTGTAACCTCACGGAGCAACAAACAAACACACACAGAAATAGCTGGTGTGCGATTTTTCTGCTCAATACAGTCTGAGATTGGGTACAGGATTGAGGGAATCCCGCATCTGTTTGCGAAGGTGCGACTGGACAGGACGCTTTTCACAGACGGGCACAGTAGCTGAGTAGCCTGCTATAGTCGGAGCGAGGCGAGGGTCTCTCAGGGCACAGCTGCAGATCTCTCCTCCTCCTCCGCGCATTCAGTCTGTCCAAAATCAATACCGATATAATCTCAGTAGGAGGGATGCAGGGAAATATATGATAGTAGCCGATGTGTTTAGAGAAGCTTTGTCACGTTGTCACGTCGTAGTATAGCGTTATATTTTACATGTGCGCTAAACTGCCATGAGATTTGTTTGCGGAAATGTCAGACTGTGCTCTCTCTGCTCTCTCTGCTCTGGCCGAGAGAGCACAGAGAGCCCAGCTGCTGCTGCGCGCGCCCCCGGAGCTTGGGGCTCGTGCATGAGGATGATGAGGATACAGTCTCCCGCCTGACTGGGCTGGAGACAGTGCTTCCAACTCGGACTGATAATATAAACATCATCATTCGAGCTTATCCAGGTAAGATATTAATAAAGTAATGACACATTCAGCGGGAAACTAACTATAATTAAGACATGTGCCAACTTTGACAACGTTTGGTTCAGTATTTTAAGAGCAAACTTCAATAGGAATAGGCTTGGAGTTGTGAGGAGCCGAAAGGGTACAGGGGGGGTAGGGGAGTAACTATCTTGAAATCCCATAGTCTTTGGGGACAACCTGACGTCAGGTTGTACCAAATCTCCCATTCATTTGAGGAAAAAAAAAAAAAAGCAGTGTTCCACCCTTAGAGGGCGCTTATGCCAGGTATGCTGCTGAAAAATGATACAAATGGTAAAATGGCAACAGTTTGGTGTCAAATGTGGAAATTTTGACCAGAATTCTTCACACATCACCCCCAAAGTCATATATATTGGTTAAAAGCTGAAAAAAAGTGTTTTGGGGGTTAGTTACACTTTAACCTGTTAATCCCTAAGCCTATTTTTCAGCTCACCTGCCGAAAATGACATGCCCGAACTGAATGGAGTATATCTCCACAACTACAGGGTATTTTCTGAAAATTATTTTTTTCAAAAGCTAGCCAACACCTGTGAGATTGCTGTAGAAGTGTCAGAATCAATTACAAAAGTACTGTCTCAGAGTAAAATCAGTTGGAACATGGCAAAAAATTAAAAATTCAAGCTCCGCCTAAAAAAAACAACACTATTTTGGATGAAAAGCACCTGAAAATCATGGGTTGGTAGCCAAATTATTCTATGGAGCAGTAGACTAATATCTTATGAGTGCTTGTATCAAAGGAAATCCTTAGAAAGTGAACCAGAGCAATTTTACAGATGATTTACTACATGTAGGCCCAGGCGGACCTGATCTGGGCACATTTTGGGCATCATGGTGCCATTTGAGTTTTCTATGGTAGAAGACTGAAATACCTTTTTTTTCTCCTATTTACATATCACTATAGGTACTCAGTTAATATGCGTTATGGTTTGGATAACCCTCAAGCCTTATATCTGTATTTTTACTCTGTGAAATGCATCAAAAGGGCTTCTTCAATTTGCCTGCAAAGCCTGGGGCGATACGCAGAGGGATATCTCGGGACCCCATTGGCCTATTTAGATGATTGACACCTCTATGGAAGCGTCAGAGCCAATAGAATCGACGTGAACTGAAATAATTTACGTCAGGCAGTTTTTTCAGGAAATGCTGTCGACTGAACCCAAAGCTCGTCTATTCTGTGAAGATGACCACTCCATGTAAAATCCTCCATATGGCTTTGTAAACACGATGACTGTAAAAAAACAACGCTTTAAGATGATGAAGAGGCATTAGGAGTAGCAATTAGTAGCGTTTTTATGAAGTCAAACACAACTTTTGATTGGAAAACGGCAAAGGTAAGACATAACTTGTAGTTTTATCTGTAAAACGTTAAACACTTTTTTGCTGTTCTTTGACAGCCTACTGAGTGAGTTTTCATCTCTCAGAGACGAGCTATACCTCTTTGGAAAGAGGAGACTCCGAGCTTTCGAAAGCCGCCTCGTTTGGAGAGAAAATATTCACTCACAAAAACAAATCACCACATAAACGCAGGCATGCACTGTTTTCTTGTTTTTGCTACATGGTGATATTGTTGCTTGGGGTTGGAATTATTTTTCGTTTGAATACAAATGCTTGTCAGAGTTTTGTAGCCACGTTTCTTCCCGACATTTTGGTGTGCTGTACGTCTCCCTGCCTGCTTCCTAAGCTGCTATAGAGAGTCATTTGTGAGAGATGACAAGGGCTCAGCCCGCCGGCGGGCCCGCTAGGGGGGAAGAGGTGTTAATAACATAGCCTACTTGTGTTGTTAGCTTGCTAGCTGTCAGCTATCAAGCTACTACCGCACTGAACTAACGTTAGTTTCAGACTGCTTCCTTGTATATTGTGCGCTGGGATCAGCGCTCCCCAGCGCACTCCCAGCGTTTAACAGTCGAAAAAAGACGCTAGGTGGACACAGGCCCTAAGGTGGCTTTCACATATAAGCTGGTGGACTCGGTGCGATTCGGGGGGGTGAAGTTGCAATATTGTTTCCGATTTTCATTTGGTCTGGTCTGGTCTATTGGACAGAATAGAGAAGGGAAATCTCTCCTCTCTTCAGCAGGCTTCTTGCCTGGCTGAGGGCTGACTGAACAACACAAGTGAATCTGCAAAACACAAACCATGGAGCAACACCACCTGCGATATTGGGATTTCTGTTTTTACTTTGGTGTTACTATCAAATAAATATTTGACAAGAATGTGCCTAATATGAGCAGCAGATGAGGCAGAAAGCTGTTGAACATTTCATTCTGCAGATGAGACGAGTAGCCTACGTACCGAAGGATAGCCAAGCCAGCTGTTGAGTGTTGTTGTTATGACGACGTACGTTACGCGGCGCGCATGCACTGTAGTACACGTGTGCGCACGCAGTGTTTGTTTTGCTCCCTTTTACCATCTTCTACTCATGACATCTGCTCACCTACTTGAAGCTGAATACCCTTTTCTTCCTCCTTTTCTGCTCCTCACGGAGATTTATTTCTGTTTCACTTCCTGAAACCGCTGCGAATGGCTTGACTACAAGTACGGGTGCGACGAATGGACAAAATAGTGGCATGCAATTAACGGGATAAAAAAAAAATAACGCGTTATGGTCGGCCCTTACCTCATTGAGTGCCAAGGACGTCGATCGACGTCAAAGTAAATAGTGACGTAGAGTGCCAAAGACGTTGATCGACGTCAAATGCGTTTTCTGACGGTGGGACGTGGATCAAAGCCTCCTGCATCTCCTGTACAAATATTGTAGCTATTGAAGGTGTATAACCTATTTTACGGACTCATTAGGTGGCGACAGTGCTCTCCAGATTAGAGAAAGGTCCGGAAAACAGCAGGAAAAAGCCCCGTGATGAAAGAGAAACCGCTCATGCTGCAGCCAGAGCCATATACAGTAGATGGCTCTGGCTGGAGTTAACGTTGGCTGCGAACAGCAGTCAATCCGCGCCCACAACTGACCCTCTCTGTCTCTGCTGTATAGTTTCTGCACACGATTAGCCACCAGAAAAGCAGCACCCGACGCCGAAGGGCCAAACCATTCTCAGCAGTCCGGTTTGGCTTTTCCGTGTCACGCTGGGAGCCGGCGCACAAAAACGGAGCACTCCGAAAATAGACGCTGGGTGCGTGAGGCTGTGTGTTAGTGTGGGGAGGAGTTTGCAGCTGGGGGGGGGGCACGCAGGGCACCACACAACTACACCATGTCACTACATCAGAAAATATTAGCTTCAGACTCAGTGAATGTGCTTGAAATGCTTCATTTCACAAAAGGCGGAATAACTCAGCTTCTAATTTGAAACGCATGTTTTTGCTCAAAACAACCTATCTTCTCCGGCTCATAACTAAAGAACGGAAAATGGTATCAATAAACTTCTTTTTTGCTATTGTATTTCAAATATTTTTATTGATTTTTTTCAAACAGACAAGACAAAAACTCACAAAACGTAAACCCCCTCTTCCCACATGAGACAAAAACAAACAAAAAGACAAAAACAAAAACAAAAGCAACAACATATAACTTTTGACCACTACCTCACACAGTTCCATCACCACCTTATTATAGAAACTTAAAAAAATAAAAAAAAATAAACAGAATATCATTTTACTCTATTGTAGCTGTAGCATATTGAGATTCAAAATAATTTAAAAAAGGTTGCCAGACTTTAAAGAACTTTTGCACAGACCCTCGAATTGAATATTTCAACTTTTCAAGTTTTAGATGAGCCATCACTTCACCAACCCATTGTTTATGTGTAGGAGGTGTAACCGACTTCCAATTAAGCAGGATGAGGCGTCTAGCCAAGAGTGATGTAAAAGCCACCACATCCGACTGGGCCACAGAGAGCTTCAGAGCGCTCGGGCCCACTCCAAAGATAGCAATCATGGGGTCAGGTTGTATTACTTTGCCCTCACATACATAAGAAAGGGTTTTAAAAATGCTAGCCCAGAAGTTACTCAGGGTTGGGCATGTCCAAAACATATGGATAAGTGTAGCTGGGTCTCGTTTACACCGGGAGCAAGTTGGATCCAATTCTGGGTACATTCTGGAGAGTTTGTCCTTGGAGAGATGGAGTCTGTGCAAAACTTTAAACTGAAGCAAACCATGCCTGATACAGATAGATGTTGAATGTATTCTTTCAATTGAGTATTGCCAGACATGATCAGGAACCTCTTCCCCAAAGTCTCTTTCCCATGCCTCTTTCAAATGATCAAGAGAGGGTGAGGTCGCTGCTAGAAGAGTGTCATATATTCTAGAGATACATGCCCTTTCAGAAGGATCTAATTTTACACATTCCTCCAACCAGCTAGCCGGTGGTCGGGATGGGAAAGAAGTAACAATTTCCTTTACAAAATGACGTACTTGAAAGTACCTCAAATAGTGTGATTGTGGAATACCATACTCCTTTACCAAAGTATCAAAGCACATGAAAATATTATCTTTAAACAGGTCATTCACACATTTCAACCCCCGACTATACCACGATTGGAAGGCTGTATCTATGAGTGACGAAGCAAATAATGGGTTTGCCGTAATTGGCATCGAGGGTAAAGCCTGTTTAAATCCAAAATGATTTCTGAATTGGGTCCATATCTTCAGTGAGCCTTTTATAATGGCATTACCGTGTAATCCTGGTCGTTTCGCAGGGACTGGCGCACATACCAAAGCAGCTAAAGACACAGGGCTGCTGAAATATTGCTCCATGTGGGTCCACACTGGTCCCTCTCCCTCATGATACATATAGACCCAGTAAGCTATTTTATGAACATTGGCTGCCCAATAATAATAAATAAAATTTGGCAGTGCCAAGCCTCCAGCCCCTTTATAGCGTTGGAGAAAAGCTTTCTTTATCCTGGGATTGCTCTTATTCCAAATGAAAGTACTTATACATTTGTCCAACTCCTTAAAATAAGATTTGGAAATGAAAACCGGGATTGTTTGAAACAAAAACAGAAATCTTGGCAAAATTGTCATTTTAACAGAATTTATCCTCCCAGCCAGTGATATGGGGAGTGTAGACCATCGGTTAAGATCTAATTTGGCTCTCTCCAGTGCCGGCTTGAAATTCTGTTTAAATAAATCCCCATATTTGTGTGTGACTGAGACCCCTAGGTATGTAAAATTGTCTCGAGTCACTCTTAATGGAAAAGTTTCATACGAGCGTGATCGAGCCTTTTCATTAATTGGAAACAGCAAACTTTTGGTTAAATTGATCTTGTAGCCCGATATTTTACCAAATTCTGAAATCACATTTAATGCCACGGGAATCGAAGTATCAGGATCTGACAAGAACAAGATAAGGTCATCCGCGTAAAGCGAAACCTTGTGGATCTGCCCCCCTCTACCTATGCCAATCAGCTGTGTGGTGTTTCTAAGCATAATTGCCAGTGGTTCGAGGGCAATATCAAATAGGAGCGGAGAAAGCGGACAGCCCTGTCTCGTTCCCCGATGTAGTGGGAAAAATTGAGAGAGTAACCTGTTTGTACGCACAGCAGCTTTCGGTGAGGAGTACAGTGTCCTAATCCATGAACAAAAGGAGGTTCCGAATCCAAATTTCTCTAAAGTCGAAAATAAATAATCGTATTCTACACAATCAAATGCTTTGTGGGCATCTAAAGAAATCAATACCTCTGCTGATATTGGTGAGTGTGGAGAATACAATACATTGAACAGGCGTCTCAAGTTACCAGACATCTGTCTCCCTGCAATGAAGCCGGATTGGTCAGCATGTATAATCTTATGCATAACTGTGTCCAATCTAATGGCCAGTATCTTCGTTAAAATCTTATAGTCACTACATAATAGACTAACTGGTCTATAGGATTCACATTTCGATGGATTCTTATCTTTTTTAAGAAGTACCGATATCACAGCTTCAGTCATTGTAGGGGGCAGTGTTTCCTGTTCCAATGCTTCATTATATACCTCACATAAAAGTGTTGTCAGCTTTGTAGAGAATTTCTTAAAGAATTCAATAGGAAAGCCATCAGGCCCTGGTGATTTACCGCTTTTCATTTTTTTAATTGCCTGTTCTATCTCAGCTATTGATATAATCTTATCTAATTTGTCTTTATCTTCCGCACTAAGAGTGGGTGTCTCAATTTTATCCAGAAATTGATCTTTTTCAATGTTATGTCCCGAGTCAGACGAATAAAGAGTTGAGTAGAATTTCTGAAATTGATCATTGATTGCTCTTTGATCCATAGTTAACCCTCCCTCGGGAGTTTCAATTTCTGATATAAATCCAGCAGCTTCCGATTGTCTAAGTTGATGAGACAGTAGCTTACCAGCTCGTTCTCCATGTTCATAGTGTTTCTGACGGGATCTCAAGTGTAGTTCTTCAGCCCACTCTGTAGTTAATAAATCAAATTCAGTTTGTAAGGTGATTCTCTCCCTAAAAAGGTCAGCAGAGGGTGCTCTTGCAAGTTTTTTATCAAGCTCACTTATCAAATCAATTAACTTGTCGGTACGCTTTGTCCTCCTTTTGTTCATGCCAGCACTATATGATATCACCTGCCCTCTCAGATAAGCCTTCATAGCTTCCCATAAATTAGCCTTAGTTGTACTAGATGTCTGATTTGTTTCCAAAAAAAAGTCTATTTGGTTAGATATGAAAGAGACAAAGTCTTCATTATTTAGTAGCCGTGGGTTGAGTCTCCAAGAGCGATAGGCAGGTTCATTTTCTGGGAATTGTAATGACATTAACACTGGACTATGGTCTGATATGATGATATTCCCACACCCACTAGATGACAACAGAGGAAGCAGTTTTTTATCCAAAAGAAAAAAATCTATCCTTGAATAGGATTTATGAGGAGGTGAAAAAAACGTATATTGTCTATTTGTAGGGTTTTTAAACCTCCAAGGATCTATTATTCCATACATCTCCAGGAATGAATTAATACACTGTGATGATTTACTTAAGGTTCCCATCGTACCTCTGGAACGGTCAAGAGTAGGATTTAATACACAGTTAAAGTCCCCTCCAAGTAACAAATGGTGAGTATTTAAATCCGGTAATAGGGAAAAAAAATCTTTAAAAAATTGAGCATTGTCCCAGTTATGAGCGTACAGGTTCGCCAACACAACCGGTAAATTAAATAATTTTCCTTGTACCATAATGTATCTACCATTATTATCTGAAATAACTTTTGTGACAGAAAACTGAACCTCCCTGTGGATAAGTATTGCTGTCCCATGGCTCCTTGCATTAAAATTTGAATGAAATATCTGTGAGAACCCTCCTCTCTTAAGTTTAGCATGGTCTTTAACCAGCAGGTGTGTTTCCTGCAAGTATGCAATACTCGTTTTTAACTCCCTCAGATGTGAGAACACTTTATTTCGCTTCACTGGATGGTTAAGCCCTCGAGTGTTCCAGCAAGTAAATTTAGTCTGAAGCTGTTCCTTCCCACTATTACTAGGGAACATCCTGATACCAAAAAAATATATTTAAGTTTCTATGGAATTTGGATAGTTTGGAAGAGTATTGCTGATTTATGAAAACATCGAAGTAGTAGTCAAATACAAAAAAATAAAGACAAACAGGAACAGTGTCTAACACTAAGCCATAACATAACCCACCGATACATATAAACACAAACTTTAGTAGACACCGCCCTCTGCAGGCCTCTCCCCAAACGAGAGGCTGCCCCCTGACTCCCCACTGCGCAGTCACTCTACTGTGCTGCATAACACCTCACTAATGAGTCTGAGCCTCTTCTAGAACTGTAAAGTTGAAAAAAAAAAATAATAATAGCCTACTTCCTTCAAAAGGGAAAGAGTTCAAAGCACCTAACTTACTCTAATCGCTCGCTAGGCATACAGCTAAAGAGTATAGCTATAGTATACGACAAAAGATTAAAATAATAATAGCAACTCCGGGCCTATTATGGGCCTATTATGTTTTTTTTTTTTTTTTTTTTTTTTTTTTTTAATGCCAGGGGTTAATTAAATAATGTCGTTAATTAAATAATGTCGGTTAGACCGATTACAAGCTATGTACCGTATTGGGCCGTGTTTCTGGCATATTATAAACACACATTGGAAACTTCTTTTTTGCTGACGATACAATAGAGTCTCCTCGTTCTTTGTGCGTGTTCGGTGTTTACATATACTAATATCACACAATATTCTGTGGGCCTCGAGAAATCACTGAAAACGCTCTGAAACTCTGGCACTGGGAGCGTCCGTTCTCCAAAAGTGGCTGGCACTCAATGAGTTAATAGCATCGCGATTAACGCGTTAACGCTGACAGCCCTATAACTAATATTTGTGAACTCTCATTTTCATATATTTTTTAACAGTTATTGTTCATATTGTGCTTAATTTATTAATTAAAAGCGTTATTGATAATGAAGTAGCCTATGCCTCTCATTCATGTTCATTCAGGGATACTATGATGACAGTGGTTTGGGGCCCCCACTCTAATTTTGCATCGGGCCCCAAAAGGCCCAGAAGCGGCCTTGGCCCGCCCCTCTCTCTCTCTCCAACCCGATCTCACCCGAGTATGTATGACACGTGGGTGTTTTATCGTGGAATACATACGTGGAGTTTCCGCGTGCAGTTCCGACACACTTTGCCTCGTCCACTTACATTAGAAATCTAATATGCATACTTTGCAGTTAGGCGCGATGCACAACTATAAAGGGGCTCGCCTACCTCTGTAATCAGGAAATTCCGCACAGTCTGCGGTCTTACTTCTTCTTCCTACATTCACCAATCTCAAATGAAAGTACACACCTTTGAGCCACGGCCGTTGTCTCGGAGCGCGCTGTTTGTTCATTCTGAAATAGTACATAGTTTACGAGTAGGTCTGTTTCCCCTGACACGGTTCTCCTCTTTTTCTCAAATGCCATTGTTTTTTCGTGCAAGCGGTTCATCTCGTTATTTGTCAGTTGAAAATCATCTTTCTTGCTCGTTCATTTGTGATGTTGACACCACACCGGGTTAACGTTAGTTGGGGCTTTCACACAGCCAGACTGTTTGGCCATATCAAACGTGTGCTTGCAGCTGAGCCGGTGTGCGCGCAGCGTCTGACCTGAGTAAACACACCGCAAGTGTCTACTGGGTTCCTTCTGGTAATTAGCAACACCGTTCCGAGTGTAACAATGTGCAATGTAGCAATAAAATGTCAGCGTGTCACTCACAAGTATTACAAATTATGTATTTGGTGCATATTTTGCTGTTTGCTGCTTATTTTTTACATGTTAAACCGCGGTCGCCACTATGGCAACCAAAGGCCAAGAAATGGTTGCCATATTTTTTTTTTGTTTGCCCGGGCCAACCGGGCATCCGTTAATGTCGAGCTCTGTTGACTCAATCCCCCTCCCCCCCCCCCCATTTTCTCCCCAATTGTACTTGGCCAATTCCCCCCCCCCCCCCCCCCTGCTGCCTGCTGTCCTGGTTGCTGCTCCACCCTCTGCCGATCTGGGAAGAGACTTAGACTAGCACCATGCTTCCTCCGACACATGCGCAGTTGCCAGCCGCTTATTTTCACCTGACAGCGGGGAGCTTCACCGGCAGGACATAGCACGTGGGCGGATCACGCTATTCCCACCAGTTCTCTTCCGCCCCGAACAGGCACCCTGACCGACTAGAGGAGGCGCTAGTGCAATGACCAGGACACATACCCCTAATCCGGCTTCCCACCCGCAGACAGCCTGTATTGACTCCCGACCAAGCCGGAGGTAACACAGGGGGGCGCGACCCTCGTATTGGTAGGCAGGGAATCTACCGCTACACTACCCGGACGCCCAGGATTTTGAACATTTTGATAAATCAAAACAACCACAATCCAAGTCAGAAACACAACAGCATATACTGTGAGCCTGTTAGAATTCAAAATACTTAATACCAGCACTTAACTAGCCTGTAATTCACTGTACTGTAGTTACGTGGCTGGATTATTTCATTTCCTCCATTTGCTAGTTTGAGGTTTGAAAGTGAAAATGCAACAAAGAAGATGATGCTATTTGGCTATTGGGTGATAAGTGCCCGCTATTAACGTTCATGCATATTAATTAATCGTTTGTGCATATCAATTATGGCTCACTTGAATGGTTTCTTTTCCTCAGAGTCTACCTGTCTGTTGTGTATCATGAATGATGAAAAAGATGATAGTGTGAGATTGTCAACCTGGCTGTAAAATCGCCTTTTCCAGCGTTTAACATTACTGCGATCACTATTTGACAGACGACTTTTGTGCGATGTGCAAACAGGCGCTCACTGTTTGGCACATCGCCACCCCAAGTTATCGCCTGAATAATACGTCGGTTTTTCATGGAGTGGAGAATTGCTTTCTGAAATATCACCTATCTCTGATGTAGCCTGTCTCGCATACACACTGCGGTTCCTACAGCACACTGCAATGCCTACTCCCCCCCCCCCCCCCTCCACACACACTACACTAGAGATGTTCCTTGTGTGTTGAAGCCTCTTGCCTGAAAGGGTAGACTCCAGGTAATGCCCAGTGAATGCTTTTCACATAATAGTTGGTGGTGTTTTATTTTCCAGGTTTGAAATCTTGTGGCTGACGCTCTGCCAGCTGCACAATGAGTTTGAGATAGAGGTGAGTGTGGTTTTTACATTTTTCTTTCTTTCTTTCTTTATAGATAGATGGATAATTATTTGTCAATACTTTGTCCAACCCCTTATATATACTCTATATATCATTGTTCTACCAACCATAGGTGTGGTAACCTATTATGTAGTGACCTATTTCTTTTATGTTGGATGTGACTAGGTTGAGCGTGATAGCTCAGCAAGTGTGCTTATTACAAAGCCCAAGGCATTTTGGCTGTGATCATTTAGATCCCAGCTGTATCTTAGCATCCTAACCTGTTATCTCAGACCTGATCCCACAGTGACATAATCAGTCCAACCATCAACACCTCATGAAATACAAATGATACAGTGGTGGCTCATGCATGAGTGCATACTGATGTGGGTTTATAATAAAACAGAACCGTTAGAAGTCAAGGATGGACTGATTAGGGGACCCAAGCATGCCAAGACCTGGTGGTCAGGTCGCAGCGTGCGGCTGCACAGATCGACCATACTCTGACCCATGGCCGACAGGGGGCACGGGATGAGGCACGAAAGGTTAAACCCAATGTCTAACGGCTGTGTTACGGCTCCGTCCGGATCTGGTACCACTGCTGAAACAGACTCTTGCCGATGTTAATAGATGGGCAGTACGGAACACGTGTTCTATTTTTTTATATTTTATTTTCAATTTTTTTATAGAGCAATACACAACCAAGACAAAACAAAGGCACAGGCACAGGAAAAGAAAGAAAAAACATACAAACATCAACATTCAATATTACAACGTGGTGCTACCAGCGACGTAAGGCGCACATGTGCTTAAAAGAAATGTACATGGGATCCCGCGCGAGGGGTCCATGATAAACCAGCCAGGCGAGTCACCCATCACCCCTAACCTCATCGAGGTAGACTAGAAATGGGTCCCAGATCGTTAAAGATTTTCTAAGTGAGTTGGTTCTCAGGAACCTGAGCCTCTCCATCCGTATAACAGAGTTCATGTCCATCAACCACAATTGAAAAGGAGGTGAATCAAAATTAGTTTTTTGGCAACAATTGTCCCCAGTGTCAGAGACTGTTGCACAGCTGTAGGGAAGTTCAGAGAGGGGCTCGAGCGCAATGGCAAAGGGAGAGGTGGGCACGAAGGGGGTGGGGGGGACTGTGTATTGTTTTTTTGTTTAACTCAGCCAGGTCTGTCACGTTTTGTTCTTTTTCTCTTACATGTATAATGCTACCAGCCGCTCCACTTTGTTGTTATATATATCTGTGCTTGTTAGTAAAAATATATTTTCTGTTTATACATGCCTATGTCTCAGGGTAGGATACAGCTGGGGCGTAGGGATTAGAGCCTGACCGATACTGGATTTTTTAGGCCGATACCGATATTAGGGAGTAAAACAATTCCGATATCGATATATCGGCCGATATTCTAATATTAAATATACACATTATATTACAATGTTTTTGCAATTATCCCTCAAATATCAAACACTTGCCAAAGATATGACTTGACATGACTTGACATATGTAATGTGTAGGCAGGATATTTTACAACTTATCAATAAACTTTATTGTCCAAAATGACATCAATACAATGAAACAGTAAACTTAACTGGGGATTTAATAATGATAAATAACTAGAAATACAAAAACACAAATAGAACAAATATAAAATATAACTTGAATTAAGAAAAAATATCAAATATACACATGTTGTCTATGACTTAAAAAATACAAAATAAAAAAATATCGGCATATTGGCCAACATATCGGCCGATACCGATATATCGGTTATCGGCCAATATCGGCCGATAATATCGGTGGACCGATATATTGTTAGGTGATGTCATCATGACATCTCTGTCGGATCGTGGTCCAATGTGTCCAATGTGGGGTACTGTTAGATGATGTCATAATCCCCATGTCATCTTTGATGATGTCAACGCAGTGTGATGTCATATTCGGGACCTATAAAGGTTTGCTCTGCAGTTGCTCTGCAGTTGTTCATAGAGAGGAGCTTGTGAAGAACGAACATCCCCACAGTCAAAGCATTTCCCCGAGATATCCATATAAAAACGTTTGTTGCTTTAATAACAAAAATAAAACCTCTGTATGTGATGCTAACCCGTTAGCGATTGGTGGTGGTTGTGTACTAAGCCTCATCTTATACCCGGGACGGGAGTTAACGTTATAAAACACATTTCCTGGCAGTTGGACAACCTGGTAAGTTCTGAAAATATGTGTCTATTATTGTGTTATTCCAGCTATCGTTATCGGTTGTTAAGTTATAGTAAATGATGAAAAGCAGCCGACTAGCGCAAGCAGCTAACGCTAATGCTAGCCTGCATGTTAAAAACCATTGTGTACCGATAACGTAGCTGGAGTAACTAATAAAACACATATTTTCTGAACTTACTTCAGTCCCCAACCAACGTTACTTCCTCGTGCACCTTTCTCAAAACAATGTCCTTTTTATTGCGGTCCATCGATATGTCTGGTTGTGACCTATACTGGCACCTGCCGCCAGAGCGGCGATCTAACATGCAACGGCTTCACTAAAGGGGACCAGGCCTACACCCTTGGTCGAGATCCCTAGTATGTATATATATATATATATATATATATATATATATATATATATATATATATACACACACACACACACACACACACACACACACACACACACACACACACACACACGTGTATATGTGTTCTATATAAGCATTAAACAACAAAACATTACTTCCAAGGCCCGTGTTCAATGGGTTTTTCCTTGGCCCATGCTACACCTTTCCATTAAGTTTCATGAAAATCAGCCCAGTAGTTTTTATGTAATCCTGCTGTCAAACAGGTATTTGACAGATGCCTAACACTTGGTAAGAGTTTGGGTTAAGATGTGTGTTCCAGTCGGGATTCGAACTTGTCACCCTCAGATCCATAATCCCCCATATCATACTTAGGGACGTGTCATGTTCACATTTGTGACACATTTCTCAAATTAAGAGGCTCAAAAGTGTGTCCTAGAACTTCCGATGGGCAGCAGAGTCAATAGTAACTCTCAATTCACTTCATTTGCACCCAATTTTCTTATTTTTTCTCTCTTTTCTTCATTTTTCTCCTTCCCCCTTCTTCCCTCTTCTTACCCCCTCCATCCAGACTATTCTTCCCCAGCTTTAGTGGAGTGGTTAGAGCACTAGTCTTGTAAACCAGGGGTTATGAGTTCAACTCTCGCTCTGGCTTTTCTTTCTCTCCCACTCTGCTTTTGTTTCAAAGGAATGTTGTTCACCATTGATAGAATATATCAATGATAGAATATACTCTTTTTTTTTTTTACTATTCTTTTTAACACTATGCCCGTCCAGTAAAGCATTGGCTTGTGATGTGTGAGGTTTGGCTAAATGAGACTCTGCTTGTGTCCTCTCTCTGCAGTATCTTCCCATCTACACACCCTCAGAGGAGGAGAAGAAGAACCCTGCTCTGTTTGCCAACAACGTCAGACACCTCATGGCCAAGTAAGTCAACATGTGCTGTTCCTGTGCTGTCTGACCATTATATCTTTGCCAGTAATTGCTTATGAGTTGATACCGTCCCAGAGCCTTTGGTGTCAATTTTCCATCTCACTGATTTCTCAGTAGTGCTAGGTTGTCATATGAAATGAACACCGTGCTCTCAGCCCTGCTCTGGAAAAAAGGCCAATTGACACATTTACATTTCAGACATATTCTTAATCATAGTGACATGGAGTGAGTGAGATTTAGGGTGTATTCACTCCTATCTCGTTTGGAGCAGTTGTTCCGAAACAGAGAGCGTTTTCCCCCCTGTTGCGGTTCGTTTGGGGGAGTGTGAACATAGCAATCGCACTCGGATGCGGGACAAAACAAGCGGATCGAGATCGCCAAGAAAGGGTGGTCTCGGTCCGCTTTAAACAAACTCTGGTTCGGTTCGTTTGTGGGGAGAACGTGATCAGACCTCGATCCGACAAAAAGCAGGAAACTGCGCATTTTTGGATAAAACCGCTGCCGTAGTCAGCTGCGCTGTGCGTAATGGCCTGAAGAACGAACATTTCTATCGTTTAAAAACTTTGCATCATCACATAAGCAGTTTGAACTCGATCATCTTACCTCTGGTCTCCATTAAATAACAAGTTGTGGTAATCAGAGCTAGCCTTCTTTGTGATAAGATTGTCTGGTTCAATCAGACTGATTGCATGTCTTCCTTGAAATGTCCATAGGCTATTATTAAATAATTTATTAATGTTTTATTCCTGACAGGACAGGTGTTCATATGCGTAATCCTCTGAAGTCTCCGTGATAGTAATAGCAGAAGTTGCGAGGCTCTTTGATCTTCTACCTTCACATTCCCGATAGATAGCCTAAATGAATAAATAAATAACTTTCTCCCTCTCTCTCTCTCCCGATCCCTCCCTTTTTCTTTCTCTCTCTCTCCTCGCACGGCGCACGCCCGACGTAGACTACAATGTAGGTCTAACAAAATAGGTCTAACAAAACGCATTATTATAATCATATAACCTCTCTGGGAATTGTTTTTTCCATCCCGGGAGGCTATTAGCCTACCAGAGTGTCTCCTGGCCAATCCAGGAGGCTTGGCAATACTATTTGGACCGTTTGATTTGTGGCAAACGAACCAAGGCACAAATGCAACAATTGTATCAATTAAGCCCCCGAATCGGAACAAAGCAAATGACAACAGAGGTGTGAATACACCCTTAAATGTGATAATGTCACCAGCATTGCAAGAAGCCAAAATAGTGAGTGCAATAGACAAACTGTGTTTGGTGGTTGCCTATCACTGACTAATGTTAACCATTTGTGGGTGGTCTCTCTTGTATTTTGTAATTACTAGAAATATTGCACGCTTCGTGCCTATCTTCCAGCGGAGAGAAAAAACACACCTCTTCAGGCTACACCTGGACCCTTCTTGAACCAACTGCTCCTCTATATAAACACACACATACACACACACACACACACACATATATATATATATATATATATATATAATATATATAATAGTCGCTTTGGAATGGATAAAAGCGTCCACCTAAATGACATAATGTGTGTATTGTATGATTTCGTAGTTTTCCATAGAAGGTTTGAGTCAGTCCAAATATAATGTAATGTTTTATCACTATAGATGCTACATTGTCTCCCGCCAGTAGATGGCAACACCTGGATGTGGTATATGATCAAAAACCTGTTGGGCACCTGCCTTTGCAAATGACGATGAATGACAATTACAGATGTGTTTTGTATTTGCATCGTTTGCTAAAACATGTTTCATGCAAAGCTGTCATACATCTTGGTCCAAATCACCTGGCTCCTTGTTACTACCTCTATTCTCTTTGTAGTGTCTCTTATGCCCCATGCTTCATAGCTTTCGGCCTGGAACGGGCAACTTTGGCTCTGAGGACGGACAAAGTGTTGCACTCAGCAAGAAAGCAGCTGTAGCACCTATACCGTATAGCAGCTGCAACGTATAGGCTATACACTGCGCGCTTACGTGCCTGAAGCTCATCTCTATTGAGCTGCACAGACTCATGTCACCTTGTTGTCTCCTGTGCGCTGTGTGCAGAGCCCTGGGGGTGCCCATCACCGACTATTCATTTGAAGACTGCCAGCTGGCCATGGCAGAGGGCCAGCTCAGACTGCCAGTTGACACCTGTCTGCTGGAGTTCGCCAAGCTGGTCAGGAGACTGGGGTGAGTCTCCAGCAATCGAGCACCGCAGAGATGACGTATTTTTGTAGGCGGAAGGCGGAAGTCCCGGACTTCCTGGATCTTAAGGAGAAAAGTCAGTGGGGTTTTAGAATGGGGATTTCACTTAAATGCATAAAATAAGGTATGTGGTTCACAAAGGTTTATGGGAATGGTAATTTGGGTTCAGCAGGATAATAGTCACAAACGTGAATCACTTGTATGCCTTTTGAAGCGTTTTCTAAAAATAGTGTTTAAAAAAATTCATTTATGTTTCAAAAGTCATAAGACTTCCTCTCTTTCCTTGACTGCTTTCATCATATCGTGCGTTCCTTTATCGCAAAATAACTGGGATGTGGAGGCTAAATGACATCACATCCGTTTTGTTAGCGTTCCATTTGCAGAAAACTTGAGCTGGGAAGTTCACTGTTCATTGGTCAGATCCAGTCGCTAGCCATTGTTAGCAATAACAATTGACAACATGGCATTTCGCGGCATTTTGCGCATACAAACACACTGCAGCCTCATGTCCACGCAGCTAGAAGTTAGGCAGTGCTGTGTGTGTACAACTGATTTAATGAGACACAAACAAAACAGAAGTGCTAAACAATATTACTACGATTACTACTATTGTTGTTGCGTGGCGCAGCCATCTTGGATTTTTTTTGGTTGGGGCTGCTGAGGCTCCTACGAGTTTGGAATGGGAAATACCAGCTCTGATGACGTCACCGCCCAGCTCATGACCTTTGAAGTCGTAAGATTACGAGTTCCCAGTTATAAAGTTTGGAATGGGGCACGGTGGCTCAGTGGTAGAGCTGTCGCCTCGCAGTCAGAAGGTCCTGAGTTCGATTCTCGCCTGGGACACTGTGGGCGCTGTGGTTGTGTTCCCCCCCATATCTTCAGTGCCTACTGCCCAGGTGGGGTATCTCGTCGTAAGGGCCTTTCTGTCTGTGTGGAGTTTGCATGTTCTCCCCGTGCTCCCCCAGGGGGGTTCCTCCGTATATAACCCCCCCCCCATTAAAAACATGCAGAAGATCAGATCGTCATCGTCATCCGACCAGTGACGACAACATCCGAAGTCGGTCCCCGGGCGCTGTACGAGAAAAGCGACCACTGCTCCTGGCCTGCCCCCCGGAGGAAAGGACAAAGCCAGGATGGGTTAAATGCAGAGGACAAATTTCACCGGCCACCATCAGCATGTGTGTGTTGTGGCCCTCCGTGCATGTGTTGATTGTAATCGTGTGACAATAAAGACGGGCTTGTCCGTCTGAAATCGTGTTTAATCGTGTTTTTAAAGGAATGCACGATTACCCAGCACATCAACTTCCCCACCCATATAAAAGGTCACAGACTTGACCTAGTCTGTTCTGCCTTCCTACCCATATCCAACTTTCACCCTCTCCCGTTTCCACTCCGACCACCACTGTATCCTCTTCTCTGCCCCCGTGCCCTCACCCCACAAAACGCTCCATCTTCTTCCGTAATATCAAATCTGTCAACCCACTCACTCTCTCCCAATCTATATCCCCTGCCCTCCCCCCTGACTCCGCCCCCTCCTCTCCTGATGACTACGCCATCATGCTCAACTCCATTCTCTCCGACTCCCTTGACAAACTGGCCCCCCTGAAAACCACCACAGCCTCATTCACCACCTCCTCCCCCTGGTACACTCCTGAACTCCGCACTCTGAAACAGACCGGCCATCAACTGGAAAGACTTTACAAAAAAATCACCTCACCGTCCACGCTGAAGCCTTCAAACAACACATCTCCTCCTACCAAGCTGCCAAATCCGCCCACTTCTCCACCCTCATCAACAGCACCAACCGGAACCCCCGCACCCTCTTCTCTACTGTCTGAAGAGAAATTGAGAAACAAGCCGTTTCTGAGAGTTACTGAGAAATTACTCCAACCCCCGGACAATAACACACTTTACTTCCCTGACCTCTGCAACTCCTTTCTCCACTCTTTCAATAACTGTCGCCTCACAGCTAGAAGGTCCTGGGTTCGATTCCCACCTGGGACGCTGTGAGCACTGAAGGAGTGCATGCCTGTCTGCATGTCCTCGAGTGCCCACCGCCCGGGTGGGGTCGTCAAAAGGGCCTTTCTGTGTGGAGTTTTTTCTTCCTGTGCCGCCTGGGGGTTTCCTTCATATAGGCACCCCACACCAAAACATGCACTATCCTGGTCGCTGAAGTGGTGGTCTGGTCATTAGGGGCACCTGTTCGGAGGGAGAGGAACTCGTTGGAATAGCGTGATCCTCCCACGTGCTATGTCCTACCGGTGAAGCTTCCCTTGTCAGGTGAAAAGAAGCGGCTGGCTACTGCCCATGTCTCGGAGGAAGCCTGGAGCCAGTTTCGGCTCTCCCGGGATTGTCAGAGGGTGGAGCAGCAACCAGGATAAATACATTTAAATTAGCACTAATGGGGGGGGGAGAAACTGGAAAAAGAAAATCTGGGGAAGAAAAAAAAAAAGAAACAAGACCGAACTTCTTCTCATCGGCACCAAATCTACACTCAGCAAACCAAACCCATCTCACTCACCATTGACAACACAACCATCACCCCCTCCCCCCCGGCTCGCAACCTTGGCTTCATCCTGGACCCCACCCTCTCATTTGATCCCCATGTCAGCTCCATCATCAAGACCTCTTACTTCCATCTCCGCAACATTGCAAAAATAATTTTTATGTTGCCAGTAGGTGGCGCTATGCCGAATTGCACGAAAACAGGGCACTGCACTGCACAATAGGGCACACTCCCAAAGTTTGAAGTCGATCCGACCAACGTTCTCAATGGCATGCAGCAGATGATGCTCATCCATAAGCAGTGGTGGAAATGGCCAGGTTTTACTCTGGGAAGTGGTGTGGCCCTAGAGGGTATTATTTCTGAATGTGTGACTCATTATAGCCTACCATTAAAGCCACGTAAAAATCTCTTAGAAATCTCACTTAACTAAGATCACTGAGCTCTACTGATTATTTCCCCTTGATTTTATTCATGACAGACTTGATGACACATGAATATTAATGTTGCTTATTCAGCTTACAAATACATGTTCTCCTACTATTCTCTGCTCCTTTCATGCTGTCCTCTCTCCGCTGCATTCCAAGACATGTTTTAATTGGAACCTGAGGAGGGATGCTGCCCCCCCCTCATTTACTCACATCAATGTTTACTTTAAATCCTCCCCATTCTCACCAATCATCTAGAAGTGAAGTCAAATATACGCACTTTCTGGCAGATTAACGCTAAATAACTCCTAATGAACACTCACCAATAAAGTGTCCCTTGCCTCAGCAGCGATCATAAAGTCCTCTCATCCCGCCGATGTTTTAGTCCTTAACTCATTGAGTGCCAGCCACTTTTGGAGAACGGAAGCTCCCAGTGCCAGAGTTTCAGAGCGTTTTCAGTGTAAACACCGAACACGCACAAAGAACGAGGAGACTCTCTTCTATCATCTGCAAAAAAAAGTTTATTGATCCCATTTTCCGTTCTTTAGTTATGAGCCGGAGAAGATAGGCTGTTTTGAGCAAAAAGACAGGTTTCAAATTATAAGCTGAGATATTCAGACTTTTGTGAAATGCAGCATTTCAAGCACATTCACTGACGCTAGCTAATATTTTCTGATGTAGTGACGTGGTGTAGTTCTGTGGAGCCTGCGTGCCCCACCCCCCTCTCCCCGCCTCAGCTGCAAACTCCTCCCCACACGCACCCAGTCTATTTTCGGAGCCTCCGTTTTTGCGCCGGGCGGCTCCCGGGCGGCTCCCAGCGCGACAAGGAAATGCCAAACGGGACTGCAGGGATAGGTTTGGCCCTTCGGCGTCGGGTGCTGCCTTTCTGGCGGGTAATCGTGTGGAGAAACTATATGCAGACAGACAGACAGAGGCAGAGGAGCTCAGTTGTGTGCGCGGATTGACTGATGTTCGCAGCCCGACGTCAGCTGCAGACAGAGCAATCTATATGGCTCTGGCTGCAGCATGCATCGGCTTCTCTTTGATCACGGCTTTTTGCTGCAGTTTTCCGGACCTTTCTGTAAGGGACCGTTCGTTATTTAGGGAAGGGGCCACTGGAGGAAAATAGGGGAGGGTAATCTTGTTTTAAATTTAGTTTGAGGGAGGGTACACTCTCTTTAATTTGAGTCCAGGGGAGGGGTATACAATTTTGATTAGATAAAAATATATAAACTTTTTGTTTGTGTGTCTAATGTTTGCTTTTCGGACTTCAACAACTACTGAGTTGCTTCATTTACACCCCTCCTGTCCAAACTGTTTGGTATGTCCCGGTGCATTGTTTCTCTTTGGCGGTCTGATCTGTCGATCTTTGTGCTTGGCCTATCCAGACAGTAGGCGTGTACAGTATCTGGCGAATCAGTGGCGCTTTTGTGGTGATTCCACGGCTGCTGGGCTCTGTTTGCCTCGACGGAGGGCTGGGGTCTTGTACGCACCGCTGGGGTAACCTATATGTTCATACCAGCGAGGCTGCGACAGGCTGGTGTGCTGTTGCTGCTTTCTTTCGGGAGCGCGAGCCCCAGAGGTGTCTTTCGTAACGAGTGGCCGACTCATTGTGATACATTAGTTTGATTTGATTGTATAACTTACTGTGTAAGACCACCATCCTGCGGGAGCCCTTACACGGAATTATTGTTGCTGCGTGCTATCATGACGTGGTGATATGTAACAAGTGTCAACCAACCTGTGCTGTGATGCTATGAGCTGTTTTAATTAAAACATATATATATATTTTTGTCGATAATAAAGATTCCTATTTTAATATTAAGCTGCTTCTTGGTGTGTGTGCCTTAACGGCGTTGGAGCCTGTGGCTGTGGTCTCTAGGTGCCACAATATGGAAGTACATTTCCAGCACGAAAAGTCGAGCAAACAAACAGACATGGCATCACAAAATATATATATGTCGAGCAAACAGACATGGCATCACAAAATATATATGGGCTCTATGTTGCGCCAGAAAAGTCGTCTAGGAAGTCACAGTAGAACCGAGTTACGGCTCACTCATCTCCTAAATTACGTTAAGTCTACAAGGGATATTTATACCACCAGGATGACATATATGTTTCACATAGGGTTGTGTTTTGATTTCGAGATTTTATTTTGTCCAATATTGAAATGTTCTACAATTGCATGTTGTGTTAACATTATTTCTATCTACCTTTCTATCTATTTAGGCTAATTTGGATGCTATTTGTTATCGAAATGTAGCTCAATGGATGCTGGGAGATTTTACATGTGTGGCTTTGTGCCTGTCTGCTGAGGGAGTGAGAGAGAGAGGGGGGGGACAGAGAGTGGAGAGTCCGCCACAATAATAGAACCGGCTAACTTTTTTCCATCAGTCATTGACTGCTATTTAAACACAAATATTGATATACACAGACTGAAGATGGTTTCACAAGTGAAAATAGCATTATGTAGCGACCGGAGGAGGCGGTCGCTCTGATTGGTGACAGTTGTGCTCTAAGAAGCGCAAAGGATTATGGGAGTTCATGTTCTTGTGGGAAGCTTGTTACTGTACAGTTAAAAACATGGTTTAGTGATGTTGTGCTCATGTTTTGATTGCATTATGTGGTAATGGCAATGTTTGTGTGGCCAGGATGTTTAGTTTTACTATCAATGTAGCCACCACGACTGAGACTGTTAGTGTGTTCGATCACCTCTGGCCGGAGTTTCTGCATATGTTTGGTTAAAAGTAAGATATCGGTGTCAGTCTGTATTCTTCCACGCACAATATTGTTTGGGGAGGGTTAATCATATTTTTCAAATCAGTTGGGGAGGGTCAAGAAAAAATATGTTTTAATCGGGGAAGGGGCACAGCTTTCTATTTCAGAGCACACCAAATCCCTCCAGTGACCCCCCTTCTAAATAACGAACGGTCCCTAATCTGGAGAGCACTGTCGCCACCTAATGAGTCCGTAAAATAGGTTATACACCTTCAATAGCTCCCATATTTGTACAGGAGATGCCTGATGCTTTGATCCACGTCCCACCGTCAAAAAACGCAATTGACGAACATACTCGTCCTTGGCACTCTACGTTACTAAACGAAATGACGAACATACTCGTCCTTGGCACTCAATGAGTTAATTATAATTAATCCCAAAAGTCTGCCTTTTCCTTGAAAACGCCAAATAAAACTAGAGTAGCACGTGTGCCCCTGTTTACAAACACCTTGATATGTAAATTCCTCTCCCCCGTGTTTCACGCAAGTAGGGGAGACCTGTGTGTGTGTGTGTGTGTGTGTGTGTGTGTGTGTGTAGGCTTAAAAAGAAGCAGCATTAGTGCATTACTGAGTCTATGTTCTGGGCTTGTTGTATAGTGGAAGCTTCCTCTTTGCTTTGATAATGACCAGAACGGGTGGGTTGAACTGAACATTTCCTCAAACGTGCTGCAGCAATAGGAGATCAAACAGTGGACCGCATGTTCATCTTGAAACACATACAATCTAGCGAGGTTAAGCTAGTTCACTGCATAAGGCAGACACTTCCGTCTTAGAGTTTCAAAGTAAAGCGCCTAATGCATGAAACAGGAAATGAACATGAAATAATCCGGGCATGTCAAATAAAACATAAATGAAATTATCGTTACCAGATTTCTAAATACATTTGCTGTAAATATTGTAACTATCACATATTTTAGTTTTGATGAGAAACTACAACCTTTTAACTATTTATTGCTATTTACTATTTATTGTCTTATTTAATTACTCAATCAAAACAATTCACAACAGGGCTATATAGCCTATTTCTTCATTTAAGGAATAAATATTGAACAAGATGTTTAGATGGTAAATTAATTATTAACAGCTTAGTTGTATAAGAGAGGGAAAAAATCGGATCTGATTGATATCGGTATCGGCAGATACTCAAGGTTGTGGATCGGATATGGAAAAAGTGGTATCGTGCCATCCCTACTTGGTGTATTGCACAAACATATATGTGTATTTTTCCTTATTCTAAATGTCATCGTCTTGTTTCCTCATTAATATTTCAATTCAAATGCATGTCACTCTTGTGTTAACACATTCACTGCCGTCGACGAGATATCTCGTCAAAAAAAATCCAACGGTTGACTGCCGTCGACGAGGTATCTCGTCAAAAAAAAAAAAAAAAAATTTGACGGTGGGACGTGGATCAAACCCTTTTACATCTCCTATAAAAATATGGGAGCTATTGAATGTGTATAACCTATTTTACTGACCCACTAAGTGGCGACAGTGCTCTCCAGACTAGAGGAAGCCAAGCAAAAACAGCAGCGTGAGGAAGCCATTCTCATGAAAATGGATTGGCGAAAACGCTTTCGCTTTCGCGCTGGGAGCTGGCGGTGGGGGATTCCAAAAATAGATTCTGGGTGCAACACACTTTGAAACACCAGCAGAAAGCCCAGAATCGCACGCAGCTTCATTCCAGCTGAGCTCACAACTGAAAACCCAGAAACGAACGAGCCCCATCCAGACTCGCCCAAAGAGCGGCCGCCAGCAGCCAGGCAGCACAGACAGCAGAAACTCGCTTGTGACACACCCGCTGCAGAGCCACGGAGGGAGGAGGAGAACACCCACGGAGGGAGGAGTTTGAAGGAGAGGGGGGTGGGGGTGCTGTTATGGAGGAAATTACTGTTCAGAACTATTGTTTAGATGTCTGATGTCAATACTGATGCCAAAAATAAATGGTTAAAGTGACTGTTCTATCGAATTTCACAAAAAGGCATTTATCTCAACTTTACTTTTCAGACGCTGAAACCATGCTGTATTCAACTGCTAATGCCTACATAACTACTAACTCTACAAACTAACTCTTTTAGACAGAGAAAGCACACATTCTATTAGTTCTTTTGAGATATTTTGTGTTCACAAATTCCTATCAGAAAATAATCCTCGGCTCTTGAAAGATGAGCCAGAATCCTCAAAAAAAACCTTGGCAGAAGCTACCTACAGTAAAAAAAACTGTTGGCAGTGAATGTGTTAAATGAGCTGAATTAAAGTTCACTGTAAATGCACATTGACCCATTGGTGCACATTGGTGATTGTTTTATATCACCCTTGATCAATTCTCATTAATCTTTGATATATATTTTTTAAGATTTGTCTATAGGCTACATACGTGCACTGCCAAGAGTAGCGGCACCATTCTAAACCATAGACCAAACTATATTAAATACATAAACACACAGTGGCGTCTTTCATGCAGGCTAACAAGCGAAACTGCTGTCTGTCTGACCCACTGAGTCTGACCACAGACTAGAAAGAGATGCAGGATAGCTAAGTGAATGTGATTAGAAAGTGAAAGTTTGACACTAGGCCTATCAGACGCAGAGAGGGGTGTGTCATGCCTTCCCCTATCCTTCACCATCACGGGGGGGGGAGAAATATCGTGACCTGATCTATAAAATGAATGATGAGACTCAAAGACATTGAGACTGTGAGAATGAATGAATGCACCTGACACTGATTGAATCACATTGATGCTGGCACTGGACTGTGAATGAGCAAAGCAGAGAGCTAGCTACTGAGACCACAGAGAATGGTGGAATTGGTTTATTTAAAAGGAACCCAGGAAGACTAGCTGTCGTCTAGGCGGCAGCTAATGGGGATCCAAGACAAAATATACATTACATGACACGCAATAGTTAAAATACAAAAACACAGTAAAAGAAAAGACAAAAAAACAAACAAATCTAACCTAAGACAAATATTAGCTTGGTCAGCTAGCTATCTAGCTTGCCAATAAGACGGAAAATAACACTTGGTTATACGACAATCTGTACGTATAAAAAACAAATCATGAATGGAAAAGTGATGTGATACTTAAAGGACGGCTTTTCCGTGGGGAATATGAATATATATTAAATCTCACGCCCCTAAGGTTTTCAAATTTTTGAAATTGGTTGTTTACAGCCTGAGATATCAGCAGAAATCCACTCTGTGTGGGGGGTGCGGGTGCGGGGACTCGAAATCCTACATTTCCCACAATGCACTGGGCTCGCGTGGCCTTCGTTTCCATGCCCACCCCTCAGGCATTTGGCTGATATCAAACTCCAGTAGGTGGCGGTAATGCACATATATGTTTGCCAACCGCCATAAAACTCAAAGAAGAAGAAGGCTTCGACAATAAAACATAGAGAAGAAGAAAAAAATCGAAAATAAAATTGCCTCCAAATTGCACCAAATTTAAACTGAAGTATATATGTCGGGAGATGTCTTCATAAAAAACAATTCATGCATTTTAAGGCATTTTCGTAGGAGTTACGCGCATCTGATGTTGTAACTATTTTATGTAAAAATGTGTAAAAACGGGTACATTGCTCAACGTTGATTTCGTTACTTCAACGCACCTACTACTAGATGTAAAATTTGACGAGCTTTCCAATGCCGCCAGTCACGTGTCTGTCCGTGCTTCCGTTCCCGAGAAAATCGTCTCTTTGCAAGGAGCTATGGAAAGCTAACCTAGCTACAGCAGGCTAGGTGGTGGAAAAAGATGGCTGCCTTTTGGTTTTGTTCAAGACCTCTGAAGGGGCGTGGAGGACCTCTAGAGGCGGGACCATGGCTCACAACAATTGTAGTTCATAGGTCCTCGACTTCCGCAAGGCGGACTTGGGCCAGATGACGCGAAACGCGTCGGCTGGCCCAAAAAATGTGTGAGAGATGCTTGATATCTCAGGCAGTGAACCTCCAATTTCAAAAATTTCAACGGATTCGAAAACCTTAGGGGCGTGAGATTTAATATATATTCATATTCCCCACGGTAAAGCCGTCCTTTAAGTTATTATTGTGAGTGTAAATTAGCTCTAAGCATCATTTTAAAACAAGCTCTACCTTAGTTTAATGGAACAAATGTTGTGTGGTAGACAATTCCAAGTGGCTATGGACCTGTATATGACAGTTTTCTTCATGTAGTTGGTTTTAGGTCTAAGTAAAGTCATCTGACCACCACTCGCCCATCTGGTAGAGTGTGAGTGAATCTCTGAACTATAAATTAGGTTATTGACAAGAAATTTGGGAGTTTGATTTTGAACAACTCTGTGAAAAAATATGAGTAGGTTGGCATTTAGCCTTTTCTCAACACTAAGCCATGAATCAGGATTGGAGATGCTGTTGGCTGAAAAGCAGCTAGTTGTGTGTGTGAAGATTGAGAATACACATGCACTGGAGATTAATGCAACTGGTACCATTTAAGTGGTTTATGTACTATTCTGAATTACTAGTAGCTAGCTGCACGATGCTAGTTACTATCTACAAGCCACAGTGAACATTTCCATAGACTTGGACATTGATGGATTTTCCATGCCAAGCCATCACTGTGTGAGAATGGGAGTCACACATTTACTGAACTACAAAACCAGGAAGTCTTCCAAGTAGTCTAGGACCTGGGCACCTGGTTCAGAGATGTATGCACTTCATTTAGGAGACAATATCTCAACTGTTATAGGCTAATATGACCCCTGCGAACAACTTGGGATCTGTGACAAAATCTCTATCCGGAACAAAAAACCTGAAAATGGCCAAAATGGCAAGTTTGTTTTTTAAGCTGAATGGGATTGTTTTCCCTTTCAAAGATATCCTCATGATTTTCTACCAGTTTAATCTTCACATTAAAATAAATATTTTTTGTATTACACTTTTTCTTTAAAAAATAATAATATGCAATTTAGCCAATATATCATTAAATATGCATAAATTAGCATATAAACTGGTATAACAACAGATTGTTCAGAATGGCAACTTATTACAATACAACTAACAGCACACAGGAATTGCCATATATTTATTAACTTAAACTTTCTGGACTTAAAGCAAAGTTAGAACTTTTGTGTCATCTAGAGTTGAACTGACAATTAGGAATTTGAGCAATATAGTAGAGGACCTGGCTCAGATATGTATGCACTTCAGTTAGGATAGAATACCTCAACTGTTATAGACTAATGTGACCCCTGCAAACACATTGGCATGTGTGGAAAAATCTCTATACGGGTCGAAAAACCCCAAAATGGCCAAAATGCCCCTTTTGACACTACAGATGAATAGGATTTTTATTGTGCTTGCTGAAACCAAGGCACAACCTATAAAGTCTCCCATACTTATTATATATTATATATTCTGCCAAAAGTTTGGTGCATAATAACTCAAAAAAAAAAAATACACTTTATTTGTAACTTTTTCATTTATCAGGTGGGCAGAAGCTTTTGCTCATTTATCAGATATGACATCAGTATACAATTTTCTCGAGTCACAAATATCCACAGAAAAAGAATCCCAAAAATCAGCATAGACAGAACAAAACCAAAATCCACATGCCAAACGGATCACACAAAAACAAACACAAAAGATGCACCATAGCATATTCATTATAGGACAGTCAACAGGAATGAGTAGGAGTTCATAATTCTAGTTCCAGACCAGGTTCACATAGTTTATTAGGGGGTCCCAGGTTCCATTTGAATAATATCAGGCGTTTAGCTAATAGACAGGAAAAAGCAATGACCCTCTGCAAGTGAGCAGGGGGACCAGACCCAGCCAGGTCTGAGAACCCACCAAAAACAGCAACCAAGGGAGAAGGCAAAATATTACAGTCATAAGCTGTAGAAATGGCTTCAAAGAAGGATGACCAGAAAGGTGCAAGTTTCGGGCAAGAGCCACATCCCATTCCTCATAGCTGGACCTCCAGATCATTTCCCCATTGTTCTCGAATATGAGATATAGAGAGACTACAACTATCCATGATACGGGAATAAATCAATGATATTCTACCCTTATTTAGCATATTGACCCTTAATAGGGAATCCAAGCAGGAGAAGGGAGGAATAATTGGATAATTAGAACACTTTTTCTGAGTAAAATGCCTAATTTGTAAGTAGCGGAAAAAATGACTATTGGTCAGGCCAAATTTTTGGGATACTTGTTCAAAGCAAAAGTGTCATCAATATACAGGTCCTCGATACTATGAATGCCCTTGTCATACCAAATTATAACTCCCACATTTTTCACACCACATGAAATGGTAAAATGGCCTGCATTTATATAGCGCTTTTATCCAAAGCGCTTTACAGTCAGTAGGTACATTCACCCATTCACACACCGATGGCGGCAGGTTACCACGCAGGGTGCTGGCACACGAATGGGAGCAATTTGGGGTTCAGTGTCTTGCCCAAGGACACTTCAACATGCAGACTGGAGGAGCCGGGAATCGAACCACCGACCTCTTTTATCCAAAGCGATTAGTGAACGACCTGCTATACCTCCTGAGCTACAGCCGCCCCTAATAGACATAGACATGCCAGACCTCAAACCGTGCGGCTCATTGATGACGGGTGCTATATCCTGTGATTTCGTCAAGCGGTTTGGGCGCGATTCGCGATTTAAGCGCGAGTTGTTTCCCCATTCAGTTGAATGGGGTTTCAAAAAATCTTGCATCAAATTAGCTGTATCTCAGAAAGCCTAGGCCCTAGAGCTACCAAACTTGGTAGGGAGGTTCCCAGAGGGGCCTTTGACTATCCACGAAAAAATGACACCAATTGACCTGCTTAAGTCAAGTTTATTTGTATAGCCCTAATTCACAAGCATGTCTCAGAGGGCTTCACAGAAAATATGTCTAGCTAAATCTTGCTGACACAACAGTAGCAGTTACAGTAGTAATAATAACACAATGAACAATCATATGATAGAAATATAGAAAATATAGAAATATAGAATAGAATGGGTGCCATGCTTTAGGGTAGAATGGGTGCCATGCTTTAGAATAGGGGGTGAGGAGAGATCAGGAAAGGGAGGGGGTGGGGAGGGAGAGCAGGGGGATTGTGAGAGAGGAGCAGGAAAGTGAGGAGGTGGGGAGGGAATGGGAAATGTGGGGGAGGAGAGAGCAGGGAAGGGGAGGAGGTGGGGAAGGAGCAAGGGAAGGGGGAAAGAGGAGAGAGCAGGAGAAGGGAGGAGGGAGGGAGAGCGGGGGAATGTGGGCCAGGAGAGAGCAGGGAAAGGGAGGAGATGGGGAGGGAATGGGAAATGTGGGGGAGGAGAGAGCATCGAAGGAGCAGGGGAAGGGGGAAAGAGTAAGAGAATGGGTGCCATGCTTTAGAATAGTGGGGGAGGAGGTGGGGAGAGGGAGGAGGTGGGGAGGGAATGGGGAATGTGGGGGGGATATACTGAACAGATAGGATAAACTGTGGGGGAGGAGAGAACAGGGAAAGGAGGGGATGCCATGCTTTAGAGTAGAATGAGTGCCATGCTTTAGAGTGTGAGAGAGGAGAGTCCAACCCCAGTGCGCGCAAGGAAACCACCTGATGGTGGCGCTATAACAGCCCTCTTTACCTTTTGGTCCATAACTTTTGAACCGTAGGGTCTACAATCAAAATTCTGGGTTCCTTGGGTCCTTCCGCATCTACTGATATAGGCCATGGCCATTTCCGTCTGATGAGATTTTCCGCCATTTTGAATTGTTTCCAAAACCGTTTTTTTGCCATTCCTCCTTCAGATTTTGTCGAAACTTCACCAAACCAAAACACACATCATGTGTGGACTGTCCTGCACAAAACTGATTTCGCGGTTTTTGGAAGAAAAAATACACCGTTGCGATATAATCGACTTCCAAAGTTCTGTGGGTTTCACAAAAATCGTGCTAACCAAACTTGGTACAGGTGTGCAGGTATGGACTCTGAGCGCTACTGTATGTGCTAGATTGGAATTTTACGATTTATGCTTTCTGTGCACTCTGACATGATGATGATGTAAGTGGAGATTCTGGTTAAAATGCATCATCATCAGTGATCGGCTGATCACACTCAGAAAATCTGAATTTTTGGAATTGGAGAAAACCTTAACAGTACACACCTAGTTTCGGCTGATCCTTTCCCTCTTGTTTTTCAATGAGCACAGACACAGTATGCTTCTTACTTACTGTGTCAGGCAGACTGTGTGCTTTTAATATTTTTTTATAAACTACTTTGCTGGACATTTTGTTTAATCTTTGTAATCCCTTTCTCCTTGCTTTTAGATAGTCTGTGTTTACTGTATACCCACGGTCTCAACTACCACTAGGGCTGCACGATTATGGTCAAAATGATAATCACAATTATTTTGATCAAAAGTGAGTTCACGATTATTTAACACAACTACACTTTGACTTTGGGAACAATCATGCATTTATTGAAGTTAAAAAACTAACACTGGATTACTTTGAACTGTCACATTAAGAACCACGCCGGCTCGCTGTTCTCGACTCGAGCTGAAACTACAGCGTGTTTGGGCTTTGGAGGAGGGGCAGAGCGCACCACTGCAAGGGAAAGGAGGGGTGCGTTGGATTTACAACACAAGACAAAACGAAATGTTTTATATCTCGATTTTATCACGATTTTCAATTTTGTTTTCATGATTGTGGGAAGCCGAAATCTTGATCACAATGAATATCCGATTAATCATGCAGCCCTAGCTACCACTGTTTCACTATGCCTGAGTTATAAACTAACTCCAAGGATCATCCCCCTCCCCTCCCCACCACTCCAGGCTGAAACCCCGGAACACGGAGAAGCTTCTGCAGGAGTACGGGAACCGAGCCAGGAAGCTGGAGGGAGAGAAGCTGGACTTGGATGACTTCGCTCACTACCTGGATGTGGCCGTCTCAGACCTGCTGCGAGATATGTTCGCTCTCTTCGACGAGGCAAGGACCCAAGATATAACTCTCACAAATCATAAAAATAAAATTCAATAAGTTACACATACAGTATAATAGTCTATACATTGAGGTGCTTACCCACCAAATGTGAAAGGGATTCTAAATCTTATACAGTAGTGTCATCCACCTGAATGGGCCTCATTCACAAACAGTGTGGATGCACAAATATGTGCTCAAACCGTGCATACCAACGTTTTTCGGAGAAATCCGGGATTCATCAATATTTTCTTACCTGAATTTGTCCATAGTCTGTGAACAAATTTAGACCTGCCTCAGACCATGCATATGCACAAATGACGAAGGCCCGGCTGTCTTAGAAAATGTAAACACACCTTTTAACCCATTGATATCTAAGCGTGTGCTCTAGAACGGCCCTCTAAAAACGGAAATGTTAATGAACATTATGAATGAACATTCATAATGAATGACATTTTTTTCATAAACACCTGACTTCCGTGTTGCTGTCTCTCTCGTGTTGCACCCGTCAGAAGCTCCTCTTAAATGGTCGCCTTTTATCTCATTTTAAGCTACATTTCTTTGCTAAATTTCTTTTCTGGTCGTTTTACCGGTCTACTGTAGCATGGTGAAAGATTTTTAACGATCGGGTACTCGGATTTTAAGTTTTAGCAGTTTTAAAAGTCTTCGGGGTCTTGCTGCCTGTTGCACGTACTGCAGCTAGTAGGTGCTAAACGCCTTCACAAACAACATTAATCCAGGAGGACACCACGGCTAAGCTTGCTTACCGGAGACCGATCAACCACAACAGGCCCAGTCTTTGGGCTTGTGCCGGTAAGTTTCACCCCATAGAGGACCTCCTGTGTGTCTACTTTCCGCTGTGGCCTCCCGTTTGTGGAGGCCTCGCGGGTGAGTGTTGCCCTGTGTCGCTGCCCGCCTGCTCCACCACCATTGACAACAATATTTACCCCTGTCACATTGCCTGTTTACTGGCCACAGTTGTTTTTCTTTCACAGCAGCCACCACCGAACCTCCATAAATCATGCATCCACTAACCTCACCCTCCAGTGGTGACAGCTGCCTCCGCCTGACCCAGAAGATCGCCGTGCTCAAAGGGAGAATATCCACTCTGTACCAGCTCGGTGATGAAGAACGGATCATGGACTCCATTGTCAACGGGTGCTGTGCTGTCCCCTCTGCAGTCGCTGGAGTTGACTCTACTACTGACTCTGTGGTCGCCGTGGGACCCGCTATCGACACCCCGCCACCGGGGTCCTGGACTCAACTGTCCGTTCCCTGGATGTCCCTGCTGCCCAGGCTGTGAACTATTGGGGACTGCTAGGAGCCAAACCCAAGGCTCTGATTAGCTCTATGCCTGACCAGAGAGAGAATTGGACTCCTGCCTGCAGAGGTAGCCATGGGGGGAAGCTCCTGTCTCGTCCGAATCCACAACAGGTTTTCAGTTCTGGATGAGTTAGGCTTTCCCCCACTTTCCGGTTGCCCCTCCCCCCCTCCGGAGTCCAATGGCCCTGTCTCATCGTCTCCCCTTCCTTCCGCTGTGGAGTCTGCCACTCCTGTTGTTTGTTGTCCTCCCCGACGCCCCCCCTCCTCCTCCGTGCAGTTCACCCCTCACCCGGTATCCAGCTCCGCGGTTCTGTTGTCCGAACGCGCACCACTCGCCTCTGACCAGTCTCCGCTCTGCTCAGAAAACCTTCAATCGTCATCTCCCCATCTTCTTTTCCCTCCAACCTCAGTAATAGTTGGGGACTCCATCATTAGAAACCTCCGCTTCTTTAACACTGCTACTCACTGCTTCCCTGGTGCTACGGTCCCCATTATTCTTGGAAAGCTCCAGTGGCTGGTCCGCTCACTCCCCTCCTCCATTAAACGCATCATAGTCCATGTGGGGTCAAATGACACTGCTCGTCACAGCAGATTTGAATTGCCTTTTTAACTTCTTAAACCGCTGCGGCAAGTCCGTTTATATCTCCGGTCCCATCCCTACTATGGCCCGCGGAATAGAGCGTTTTACTAGGATCCTCAGCCTCCACACTTGGCTCAAATCCGCCTGTAGTGCTGTCAATATTGGTTTTATTGACAACTTCAACTTGTTTTGGGAGTGCCGCTCCTTTTTTAGGACCGATGCAGTCCACTCAAATGAGCTGGGTAGCAAAATGTTGGCTGCCAATTTACAGCACGCTGTGCATTCCGCTGCGTCCCCCCCACGTGAATGACTACTGACGTCACACACCCAAGAATCCCCGGAATCTCCCTCCTCACCACTGTTGTGGTGAAAAATGTTTGTACATGTACATTTCAAAAATTAAATGCATCAATCTGGTGCGCTTTGAGAGCAAAATGTAGAGGCTAGTAGATCGATAAAGAATTACACACCACATTGATATCCTCTTTACTGTGCTGTGCCTTTGCAGTGATGAAACAATAAATGTGCCTCTATATTTTGCATACAGGTCACTATGGTAGAATACTACTGGCACAATGGCCTATCTATACCTAAATCCCTTGCTATATAAGCACCAAAACAGGAGTTTGTCCGACAGCCAAAAAATGAAATAGGCCTAACCTTTTTTCCTCCTAATTTTGATTATTTATTATACATAATTTGTACAACAGTGATGTTCCCTTGGTTGTTTTATAGGCTACAGAATAAGCACCTAATTTGGATTATTAAATTAATGTGGCAAATGTATGTTTCCCCATATTTTGCATGATTGAGAAGAGAACAGAATATATGATAACGTTTCATTTGGACCAAAAAATAAATAGAATGTATCATTTTTTACCAGAGTGAAATGGTCTCTGATTCTAAATATAGCTGAATCGCTTGGTTTTACCAAGTAAAACAATTTTTTACAAGCATTTTACGAAATGTAGATGGGGAAAATGAATGGCGGATGGTGCATATGCCTGAAGAGGGAGTGACTTTGGCTCTCTATTTAGATCGCATCATTGCATGTTCACTCCATTCTTCTAAAAGAAAGAATGTTATTTCATATGTGGTGGAGGGCTGATCAGATCTTTACAGTGAGTGTGGTATGAAGGGCTGATCAGATCTTTACAGTGAGTGTGGTATGGCTGTTAAAATACTTTAAAATGCTCAGCGCAATGCATGGAGTAGTTGCATCGCTCGTGGGCCATGCAGTCGGACTTGCTGTGATGTGTAACGAACGGTGGCTGGCTGATAGTGGGTTTAAACCTGGTTAAACATGCAGCCCTGCTCCCCAGACTCCAAAGCTGTTTTGTCAAAGCAGTCTGACGACCGCTGCTGACACGCCGAGGTGTATGAAGCAGACCGACGATTCTCGCTGTGATGTGTGATTTCCTGGTTGCGGACTTTCTGAGTAGACGCAGCCGCCTCCCCCACATGCATCTCAACCAATGACGATGCATTTAATCGATCACGTGAAAACGACATACTCTGCCTCTGATTGGCCCTGATATCACTCAATCACTCTGCTGTCCTGTGGGTGTGTGCGTTTAGTGTGTGTGTGTGTGTGTGTGGGCGGGCCAATGTGGAGTTTTGCAAGGGGGGAAAAAATGTCAAATTCTGACGTGGCGCTCATTGGTGCATTGTGGCGGTGCGCCATAAATGTATTAATGAAAGGGAATTAATGGTAAATGGCCTGCATTTACAGTATATAGCGCTTTTATCCAAAGCGCTTTACAGTCAGGTACATTCACCCATTCACACACCGATGGCGGCAGGCTACCACGCAGGGTGCTGGCACACCAACGGGAGCAATTTGGGGTTCAGTGTCTTGCCCAAGGACACTTCGACATGCAGACTGGAGGAGCCGGGAATCGAACCACCGACCTCTTTTATCCAAAGTCATTAGTGGACGACCCGCTCTACCTCCTGAGCTACAGCCGCCCCATTAATGAATGAACTGTGGTATGTCTGTCCAAGATTTATCAGTGTCTCTATCTGCTCCCTCAGTTTCTGATCACTCCCTTATTAAGTTTACGGTTCTGATGCCCTTCACCCCTGGCAACCAATGTCCATCTCTTTAAGAGCCGCTGTATCAATACTGCAGCCAAAATGGCTCTTGTGTCCTCTCTACCAATCGCGATTAGCCCCCTTAATAACTATCTTGGCCCTCTTGATAGTTTTACTAACAATTTTAACAATGTTGTACATAATACAATAGACTCAATCGCTCCTTTAAAGTCCAGAAACCGCACGTCTCATAACATCACCCTATGGTTCAATGATGACACCAGGGCTCATAAGCGAATGTGCCGACATCTTGAACGCAAATGGCGCAACACTAAGCTCGAGATATTTCACATAGCATGGGATGATTCTCTGCGCAACTACAAACATGCTCTAAAGCTAGCGAAAAATACGTACTACTCTAAATTGATAGCTAACAATAAAAACAATCCCAGATTTCTATTTGACACCATCGCCAATCTCACTAAAACCGCTCCCGTCGCCCCTCCCTCAGTCCCGTCAACTTTCTTAACTTTTTAATAACAAAGTAGAGTCGATCAGAGAAGAGGTCAAGAGTATGGCCACACTTCTCTCCACGACGCCACCTCAATCTCCGTCTCACACGTCCCCCACTCCTCAAGCTAGCAGCAGCCTAATTCATTTTAATGTAATTACCCAGGATACCCTTGCAAAATTGGTTGCTAGCTCTAAGTCCACCACTTGTCTGTTAGACCCAATTCCCACCAACCTCTTTAAAGAGCTGCTTCCTATATTAAGTCATCCACTCTACTATAAGTGAGTCTCTCAACACAGGCACTGTTCCTTCAATCTTCAAGAGAGCCATAGTTAAACCACTACTCAAGAAACCAAACCTGGACCCTCATATCTTAGCTAACTACAGGCCAATCTCTAACCTCCCCTTCATATCCAAATTGCTCGAAAGAGTCGTCTCCAGTAAGCTCACAGCCCATCTCTCAAAAAACAATCTCTTTGACAGTTTTCAGTCTGGTTTCAGACCCCACCACTGTACAGAAACGGCACTGGTCAAAGTTATAAATGATCTATTAATAGCTATGGACTCAGATCGGACCTCTGTTTTGCTGCTCCTTGACCTGAGTGCCGCGTTCGACACGGTCGACCACGCCATCCTCCTCTCCCGCTTAGAAAACCTCGCCGGTATCAAGGGACTAGCTCTTCATACTTATCTGACAGATCACATCGTATAGTATTCAAGAACTCCATGTCTGATTATTCAAGTGTCAAATATGGTGTTCCACAAGGCTCAGTTCTTGGTCCCATTCTCTTCTGTGTATATATGTTCTCCCTAGGACACATCTTTAGAAAATTCTGCATAAACTCATTGTTATGCCGACGACACTCAAATCTACATCCCTATTACAGCCAACGACTCCTCCAACCTTCTCAATCTTACAACCTGTTTCAGTCAACCTGGATGTGCAGAAGCTTCTTACTCCTCAACTCCAACAAAACAGAGATGCTGCTAGTCGGCCCACCAGAACATAGACACCAGTTCAGTCATATAACCATAAACCTAGATGGCTATTTAATTTCACAAAAACCGACAGAAGTAGTAGGAGTAGTTCTTGACCCATCATTATCATTGGTTCAACACATCAAAACACTACCAAATCTGCTTTTTTCCATCTACGCAACTTAGCTAGGATCCACCCGATTTTATCATTGGCGGATGCTGAAACTAGAATTACTGTAATTCACTCTTCTCCGGTCTACCATTAACTCATTGAGTGCCAGCCACTTTTGGAGAATGGACGCTCCCAGTGCCAGAGTTTCAGAGCGTTTTCAGTGATTTCTCGAGGCCCACAGAACATTGTGTGATATTACTATTTATACCATGGTCTGGGTGAATACTCGATTCTGATTGGCTGCAAGGTGTCCATTAAAAAGTGATATTGTACAGTGATAATGGACACCTAGCTAAATGGTCTGTTCACCGTTCATATCAATGCGCCATAGTTTCATCAGTGTTATCAGGAGAGCAGTTTGAGCTCTATACCCCCGTTAAGGGTTAATATGACAATTTTGGAACTTGAGAAAAAAATTGAGTCGGTCAAAGTAAGTATTTAAATCACCCCTGTGTGCTCAGTTTATCAAAAATAACTCTTATTTACAATTTTGATTTTCGTTTCGGAGATTTTTTAACCTCGTGTCATCAGGCTCTTCTCGGCGAGAAAGAGGAGATTTCCCTCGCTCGTGCACGAGCGGGGGCGAGCCCGGCCTTTGACACAGAGAGAGAGAGAGAGAGAGAGAGAGAGAGAGAGAGAGAGAGAGAGAGAGAGAGAGAGAGAATTTTCGTTTCGGAGATTCCCTCTCCTGAGAGAAGCCGGCTCTGTTCTGGTCAGCTGACAGAAACCGGGCTCTCAGCTGTCAACTGTCAAACCTCCTGTTTACAACTTGCAGCAACCAGCAGCCAGGCGCTCTGGGAGAGCGCGCGCTGCCTCTTATCACTGATACAAATCAAGGGGTCCACCCGCTATGCACAAATCAAGTCAAAGAGGAAAAAGACGAGATCAACAAAAAGAAAACAACGCAATGGGCAGTTAACAGCAACACACTGAGAGACGTCCTTGAGAGAGAGAGAGAGAGCTGCATTTCACCACATACAGTACAGCACGCAGCGCGAGCCCCCGCTGCACTTTTCACTTCCTGAAACTCTTAAATGTTAATATACTTGGCCAATACGTATCTATCATACAAAATAAAGCAAGCAGCCAAACGGTAATGTCTTCATTTAATGTAGAACGCAAAACATCGTTAAACCTGCATTCCTGTAATAAAGTTAACGTTTGAGTCGGCTTTAAAACGGTGGTTGGTGGAGGTGGGAGGGACTATTTTATTTCGTGGAAGACTGATTTACAGACATTTAGCCATTTAGATTGCTTTATTTATTACACATGGAAATATAAATGACTGGTCTTATTGTTTTGTTGGCAAGTGACCATGGTATAAGCGGGTTAATGCCCTTCGAGGTGTCCATTATCACTTTTTAAGGGACTTCGCGGAGGCAACCGGTCCTTGGCTGCGCCTCGGACCGGTTCACGCCTCTGCGTCGTCCCTTAAAAAGTGATAATGGACACCTCGTCGGGCATTAACCCTTACGTAAACACCGAACACGGCCAAAGAACGATGAGACTCTCTTCTATCATCTGCAAAAAAAAGTTTATTGATACCATTTTCCGTTCTTTAGTTATGAGCCGGAGAAGATAGGTTGTTTTGAGCAAAAAGACACGTTTCAATTTAGAATCTGAGATATTCAGCCTTTTGTGAAAGGAAGCATTTCAAGCACATCATTGACTCTGAAGCTAATATTTTCTGATGTAATGACACCTCAAAAATAATTTCCTTCAATAAAAGAGTGAAAACAAAGGAATTTTGTTTGGCCAAATAATATTTTTTAGCTGCAACCAGCAGCGCTGGCCCCTGCGTGCGCAGACCCTACACCTTCTTGCTGGTCTTGATTTACTGCTGGTGGGCATCAGATAGCCTATTCTAGCTTGTTTGCCTGTCTCTGTGCATCAGCCTGCTGCCTGGGTCTGTGTTTACTGTCAATGGTTGTATGCTGTAGTGCCCTGCGTGCCCCACCCCCCTCCTCCTCCTCCTCCGTGGGAGTGTCTCTGGGGCTCTGCTGCGAGTGCGTTTGCTCTGCGTTTGCTCTACACTGAAAAGTGCGCTGCACCCCGCTTTTTCACAGCCTGTCGCCAGCTCCCAGCTGAGAATAATGTAACTTTTCAGAAAGACGCTGGTGTCGGCAACTAAATCATATGGAGGGGCTATCGCAGCGGACACGGAAGAGCTCAATTGTGGCAGCAGATGACTGCTGTTCACAGGCACAGCTAACGTTATGCTTCATGCATATCGATGCGATTTCCGTTTCCCCATTACTTCTTCTCTCTTTTTTCCTCGCCTTTCTCTAATCTGGAGAGCACTGTCGCCACCTAATGGGTCCCTAAAATAGCTTTTACACATTCAACAGCCACCATTCTTTCACAGGAGATGGATCTGGCTTTGATCCACGTCCCACCGTCAAAAAACGCAATTGACGAACATACTCGTCCTTGGCACTCTACGTTACTAAACCAATTGACGAACATACTCGTCCTTGGCACTCAATGAGTTAACTACAACCAACGGTCTTAAATTAGTTCAGAATGCAGCAGCTAGAGTCCTTACCAGAACAAGGAAATTTTACCACATTACCTCTACACTCATAGCCTTGCATTGGCTCCCGATACAGGCTATACCTGTTTTATCAGGTCAGCATGATAATCTGGGTCTGAAATTAAGTCATCATTGTTGTTTTCATCATCTAAAAATCTGGCCCGTCGCTTGCATTGTCAGCCATTTCTAGTTGTAGTTCAACTTTGAACCCTAACCCAAAAAGAAAAATATAATTATCCTACAAAACCCACAATGCATTTAGCCTTCCCGAAGTAAATTTCAGCGAATCACGATGCATTTAATCGGTCACATGTCTTGAAACCAGTCTGTGTTGTAGCCGTCATTAAAGGGAAAAGGACACACACACTGCTGCAGCTCTTAAAGGGGTATACACGCAAATGCTGCATCAGGTATCAATGGGTTAACTAAATGTATAGCATATTAAAACCGTGTTCATTAAAAAAGGCTTCAATAGACCACAACAATAGTGAAACAACAGAAGTTAAACATTTCAATGAAAGTTAAATGTTTCAAAAATAACATTTTCACTCAATTCACTGTGCTATGTCTATGAAGTAGACTATGGAAAATGTTGATCATGTTTAACATTAGAATGGCCAAAGCCCATCTGGCATTGTTATTTTAAATTTTTTGTTCCTACAAACCTGGAGGAAAATGCATTTTTTCCTTCCTCCATAACTTGGATAATACAGACACTCCACTATATTGTCGTGTTGGTTTGTGTGAATGCACGCCTCTCTCTCTTGCTCTCTGAAACGGCTTGCTTCAAGTAGGTCTGACTTTGAGCCTAATGAAAACATACTATAGTGAAACGAATTTCCCACAGATTACACCATGCTTTAATCATTGTGCCAAAACCAAGATGGCCAGTAAACTGGCCAGTTTTGTTTGTGTGTAGGGATGGCGATTTTTTTATTTTCTCTGACCAACAACCGATCATTAACCAGTAATCAATTAAATGTAGCATTACTATTTAGAATGCATTTGCCCGGTGGGAGAGAAGTTTGCACAACACTATTTCTGCCTCCCGACTTGTTACCCCGGTGGTGTGTTTCAGCTATCATCAGGCTGCCCAATGGACTCATCCCTGACCACAACCATATTCTTCTTCTTTTACCATGTAACACACTTTTTTCCCTCTCTCCTTTTTCCTACATTTTTGTACTGTTTAACTGATTGAACAGTATTAATGGGTAAAAATTATGAATGTCGTTAAACGGTTAACTGTTCACATCCCTATTTGTGTGACATGGAGATGTTAACGCACATCAAGGATGTACAGAAGGTGCACAGAGCTCCATGGTGCACAGGAGGTGAGGTGCACAGATCAATCTGTCCTGGGAAGAAAATGCAGTATCAGGTGGATTCACTTGGGAGAAGTAAAAAAATGTGGTTATTGCAGCTTGTTTTGTTTAACCATCGTCAGTCCAGAGGAAATACTTTGGAGAAGTAGCTTTTCTGGCTTCCACCTTGGACACAATTTCTTCAGTCATGACAACTGGTAACTTTATTTCTCAAAAGTGATCTGGCGACTTTTTCTGATCAAGCTTGATCAACCTGAATCCCAAAGCATTTGGCAATGAATTGGTATAAAAAACGGTATGGCTAATGGCTGTTTTCTCTAACGTTAATTACTTTTATAATGGAGACAGGTCTAAGGCTTCACACAGTGCACCCCTCCCGCCTGCCAGCGGGGAATGTAGCGTTTGTTTTTGCTACTGACAGACCAGTGTCAAACATCCATCACTTCACACAGTACCATTTCCCTGTTCTGCCTTCAAATTAAAAGCGTAAAACGAAGCTAATGAAATATTACAACATATTCAACCAACAAATGGGTTCTAAAGTACTGACCGCTAATCATTTAAAGCACGGTTAAAAACAAACTTCACTTACCACTTAAAGGTGAACGTAGTGCCTGCCATACTGGTATCCTCCTAGCTATGTTTAATCTCCTAATAGTTTCCTAGTTAGGCAGCAACCTACCACTGGTGTCCAGATTCCAGTCAGGTAGGATGCTTCCAACTATCGATCAAAAGTGACTTTCCTGACACCGTACAAACAACTGACCACACTAAAATGAAGTAATGGTTGACATTATTGACTATTCTAAAATAAAAATGAAAAGAAAGATAGATAGATGTTTGTTATTTTAGCGAATGTTGATTCACTTTTTCCTCTAGTGAGAGGTTTTAGGGGGCGCCATTAATGAATGTTTGGGGGGCTAGTTTTGTTCTTCGTCAATTAGGAGCATTGCAAGGTGTTATGGCCCATTTTGGGATATCCTAACCCACCCAAGGTACCATTGTATGCTTCCTAGAAATTTTGCCAAAAATAGGTACCTAGAAAGGTTGCAAATTCAGTGACCTTATGTATCAAACTGGTTTCATACAGCCTAAAACGTACCTACCTAGAAGTGTCAGATCCTTGCGTTTCAGACACAGATACTGAGGCTGTAATATGTAAGAACAGTTTTATTGCTACAACCTGTATTCGACGCAGGGACCGCCCTCAGCTACTTGAGCTACAAAAATGAAAAGAGATACACTTGCTCACACACCCTCTCCTCTCTTCTCTCATAAAAACGCGCACTGTTTTCCCTCCTCTCTCCAGCATGAAGATAACTCCATGGATATCAGAGAATATGTGATCGCCTTATCTGTTGTATGCAGACCCGCCAAAACTCTGGAAACCATGAAATTGGCCTTCAAGGTATGTTCTGTTTTGCCGCGGCTGCTTAAGATCACATGACATTTGCTGTGTTAAAATGTCACACAGGCCTGGATTGCATTTTGCCCTGCCCAGTATTCAAATTGTACTGTGTGAAGGTCGATAAACTCCTCTTGTAACATTAGTGTTAATAACGTTTGTGTGTGCCTTTTTGTCATGGAAAGTGTACCCCCCTTGTCTGTGCACAAATGTCAAAAATAAACAAATACAAGCTAACTTATCATTATACAGGAATAGATGAGCAGTTATCAGACAACCAGTCTGTTGCATGAAAACCTAATACCTCCTGTTTGAGTGATTAACATGTTTTCGCTTGAATTGATTTACATAATGCTTTGAGTTGAGCAAGTTTTGTGACCTTAGGGCCCACGAAACTCACTCAATAATGATCATATTACAATAGAGTTATTATAGTTACCCAAATGCAAAATCATAGAGATAACATCTGCATGTCTTCACCCACATCCAGATGTTTGAGGCAGAGGAGGACGGTGCCATCACAGAGATGGAGCTGGCAGTCATTCTGAAGACGGCTTTAGGAGTGACTGGCCTCAGCGTGTCGCGTCTGTTCTCTGCCATCGACCTGGAAGACACGGGGAAGATCACGTTTGGTAAGAAAGCTCCACACAAAACTGTCAATCTTTGACCCAAATGCTGTCAGTTAATTTAAGCATTACTCTGAACTTCACATGGCCATCAATGCAGGGGGCACAAGGAAGAATACGTTTCACGAGATGTCATGTAGCGAATCAGGGTCTAATTTCTAAAACAGGGCGTAGGATCCATTTTAGATTTAGAATGCATATTTTACATTCTAAATCTAAAATAATTTTTCCAAATAATAAAAACACAATTTTACCTGCTTAAACGTACATTCAGCAATGTTTTGTGTTAAAATAAGTGTTAAATGGCTCTATATTCTGACAGCAATCACTGAAATAGAGTGTTTAGTCAGTGACTTGGAACTCCCAACCCCCCACTGTCCTCTAACTCTCTCCTGTAGTCCTGCATGCAGGGTGGATGTATCTCCACAACTGTAATTGTAACACAACACTAGAGACTCACGGATGGGGGCGTTGGATTTGGGTGAAAAAATACATAATATACCGTAAATTCCGGACTATAAGCCGCGGCTTTTTTCCCGTTTTTTGGCCCCTGCGGCTTATATAACGGTGCGGCTTATCTATGGATTTTTTCAGAAAAAAAAAATACAAATAAAATCTCTCTTTTTTAGCACTCTTTCTAACTATAAATCCACTTCTGTTTTAATTTCCTCTCTTGCCCTCTTTTCACCACACCGCGGACACTGTGTGCACTGTAAAAATAAACAACGGTGGTGTTGTGTTATGTTGTTTTGTTGAAATGTTACGGTAATACGGTAAATGGGAGCTTCCTCAAACAGCCATCTCTTTCCCGACAATCCCCTCTGTGCGTGACCACTTACATATGGTAATTACGGTAAGCAAACGGCCACTCGGCCAACAACTCCCTCCCCCGACTACCAGGAGAAAATCACAAACTTCGGCGAATTCACACAAAGGAAGATCAAGGAATATTCACAACAAGACGAGCAGTAGAAGCAACACTCTCACTTACCATGGGGAAGGTACGCAGAAATTCACACGACGCAGCTTTCAAGTTGAAAGCAGTCAATCTCGCATTAAAAGAGGGAAACAGAGCAGCCGCGCGTAACCTGGGCATCGATGAGTCAATGGTGAGGCGTTGGACGGTGCAGCAGGAGGAACTGTCTCAGTGCAAGAAGACCAAAAAGTCCTTCAGAGGTCATAAAAGCAGATGGCCCGAACTTGAAGATTCCCTTGAAGATTGGGTGTTGACCCAGAGAGCAGACGGCCGAGGCGTTTCCACGGTGCAGATCCGACTGAAGGCCAAAACAGTCGCCACCGAAATGAAAATTGAACATTTCATAGGTGGCCCATCTTGGTGCTTCCGATTCATGAGACGAAAGGGACTGTCCGTCCGGGCGAGAACTACTGAACAACTCCCTCCCGACTACCAGGAGAAAATCACAAACTTCGGCGAATTCACACAAAGGAAGATCACGGAATATTATAGGAGTGTGAAAACATCCACAATCACCAACGGGTTCCAAAACGCTGGACTGCTGCGGGATGAAGAGGATGACGCCGCCACAGCTGGCGCTGAGGGCCGTCAGAGGCTTCAGAGGCTGTTCGATGCCGACAGTGACGAAGAGGAGTTCGTTGGTTTTGAGTGACAATGAAGGAGAGAGGAGAGTGGTTGACGAAGCCACCCTGAACCTGTTCGTTTCCGACACTGAAGATGAGGACTTTGGTGGTTTCAGTACGCAGGAAGAAGAGGAAGACGAGGATTAGTGACTTGACTTCTCTGGTTACAGCCGTTTGCTGCACATATAGCCTATTGTTGTGTGATTTTGTCTGGGGATTAGTGACCTGACTTTTGTTTTGTTTTGTTGAAATGTTAATAAATGGGAGCTTCCCCAAACAGCCATCTCTTTCCCGACATTCCTCTCTGTGCACGAACCCTTTCATATGGTAATTAAACATCAAAACACCCGCGGCTTATAGACCGGTGCGGCTTATATAAGAAAAAAATAGTCAATTTTGGTCCCGCGGCTTATATACCGGTGCGCCTTATAGTCCGGAATTTACGGTAGTTCTTTATAGGCATCGTGATCTGACCTTCCGTTTCCCAGAAAATGTCAACTTTTCTCAAATTGGATAGAAATTGCCGCCGACCTCAAACTATCCAATCAGAGAAAAGTTTACATTTTTACTCCTTAAACCCCGTAGTTATACTATAACTACACTCCTTAAACCCCGTAGTTATACTATAACTACACCCCATAAACCCTGTAGTTATACTATAACTACACTCCTTAAACCCCGTAGTTATACTATAACCACACTCCTTGTACCCCGTAGTTATACTATAACTACACTCCTTAAACCCCGTAGTTATACTATAACTACACTCCTTAAACCCCGTAGTTATACTATAACTACACTCCTTGTACCCCGTAGTTATCAGTTATCGTAGTATCAGTGTACATGCACGCTCTATTTTGACAAACAGCCCTCTCATTTGGCACTATTTCCTCCCAACCGTAGTAGGGCATTCACGACTAGTGAATTTTGCTAGTCGACTAGTCGCCCCTAATGGTAGTCGACTAGTCGACTAGTCGGAGTTCCCCCGCCCCCGCAAATAACAATGCTCAACTCACGTCAAAAGGTCTCAAATACAACCAGGCAGCAGGGCTATTGAGATGCAGGCCTACAGTAACAATGGTGTAGGTGGGACCAACCTGGAGGTATGTGAAAAGCAGAGCCCTCGATTGGCTCTGAGAGGTTGTTTACAAATTAACCGCGATCTGATTGGACTAAACCCAGCACGGCGAGCACGCTTGTCTGAACTGAGATGCTGACTGCAACGCAACTCCAAATAGTTTAAATTCTGTTTAGTTAACATGGCATAAGAAAGAAAATAGATAGAAAATGATTGTTAAAACAAATCATTCTATGTTCAACAACAACCAAAGTTATGTCCACCTTCGGTCATTAAAAAGCCATCTCAAAAGCTCTGAATAGCGCATCATACGCTATGCACTAAAATAACGTTATGCCCAAATAGAGATCAACTTCAGATATCATTTGTGAAACTACTATAGTATAGTAATCTCGCCAATAAACATGAATGTCCACACAATTGCATAACGTTTACGAATGGTTTATTTTAAATAAACACTTCACAAAAACATTTTTGCGGAGGAATGAGCTGCCCATGATGACGATTATTGAGACATAACCAGTGCGTGAAACATACTGTAGAACTTGTGTAACTGTAACATCGCCATTCTCTATTATAATGGGTTTACACTTGGAAAATAAATAGTGGCTACTGGCTATAGTAAGACAAAATATAAACGCAAATTCAAAACTTACTCACCATAACGAAAAGTGCATGCTGGTAATTCCAGTATACTCCATAAAGTAAAGTGCAAATTCCAGTATTATACTCCATAAAGTAAAGTGCAAATTCCAGTATTATACTCCATAAAGTAAAGTGCAAACTGCAAAGTCAAATAGTATAGCTAGCCACTCACTACGTCACCAGGCAAATATCCAACGTTTTAGGCTATCTCCTCCGGCTCGCTCTCGCTGTCGCAAAAGTCATCCTCGTTTACAATCCTCGCTCTGCACTTCTGGTTAGCGTTCAGAAAAACAAGGGAATCAACATGAGCTGGGTGTAAGCTTGCTCTCTGCCGAGTGATCGTGTTCCCAGCCAGGGAAAACACTCTCTCGCTCGGGGTGCTGGTGGCTGGGATAGCCAGGTAGCATTTAGCCAGCTTGGCCAGACGGGGAAGCTGCTTCTCCTTGCGGGCCCACCACTCCAGAGGGTTGCAGGTCGTGGGGATGCGGGTCATCTGGAGATATTGCTGTACCTCCTCTGGGCAGGTGCTGGCACTCGCTACTTTTTTACTGGTATAGTGAGGCCCAAACAGTTCCTCATAATCAGCCTCGAGTCGTGTTTTCTTCTTCTCTGGCTCTCGCTCGTCTGTGTTGTTGTTTTTGTCCACCTCCTCCTCGTCGCTCTCTGTGTCTGTGGAGACGTCACCCTGTGCAGCTGCAACTTAAATCAGAAAGATACCGTTTCAGTTCAAGGTTTTAGTGAATGAAAGCCCCCACCATTCACTGAATCAATGAAATTACACCCCACCCCCACCACACATATTTACCTGGCTCGTCTGCATCTGCATCTCGCAGTAGCCTGATCAGGTGGCTTTTGACCTCCAATCTGGTAGTCTCCGCGAGGAATTGGAGGTCTTTAAACCTGGGGTCGAGCATGCAGGCCATGATAGGAACCGACCCTGCCAAGTCGTCTTTCTCCTCCAGCTTGAACCTGGTCTTCAGCTGTTGTCGGACAGCAATCTTGAAGTTGCGAGCTGCTGGTATATCAGACTCTTCGCTCAGCACACCATCTACCAGGTTGATGATAACAGGGTAAATGAATGAAAGCCCGACGTGAAATTCCCCGCACATAATTGTAGTTGCCTTTGCCAGTGGTCTGAGTACAGGGAGCAGCTGCTGGATCAGCTCCCATTTTGAGGCTCTCATTGCCAGGGCTTTTCTGGTGGCGGATTTGGTAACGCTATCGTCTTCGAGTACGGCTTGTACAGGGATACGCAGCTGGTGAAGTCGCTCCAGCATGGTAAACGTTGAATTCCAACGTGTGGAACAGTCGTTCTGGAGCCTCAACTCTGGCTTTTTTTTGCCGTCAGCAGTGGGCTGCAGCTGGGTTTGACGCTTCTTCAGTGCAGACGTTGCCACTGTTGACTTGCGGAAATGAGCCACCACTCGCCTCGCCGCTTCAATGGCCTTTGTCACTTCTGGTAAATCCAGCCCTGCCTTGATCGCCAACTGCAACGTATGTCCAGTGCAGCCAAGGTCGTGCATGAAATCTTCACACAAAGACATTGCCAGATTAATGCTGCTTGCATTGTCATGTACAACGCAGAAGACCTGCAGGCTCCACTCTCCAATTATATCAGTCAGCCTCTGGGCGATATTGACAGAGGTGTGCCTCTCTGGCATCAAGGTGGTGCGGAGGACTTTTGCTTTTATCTCCCATGTGTCGGTGAGATAATGCGCTGTCACGGTGATGTATGCATCCATCGTGGGTGAAGTCCAAAGGTCTGTGGTGAGTGAAACATCCTGGTCTTTGATCTCGTCTTGTATTTGTGCTCGGAGTGTATCGTACTGGCGAGCGATGCTGTTCCACAGTGTGGTGTGTGAAGGGATAACGTAGCCAGGTTCAAAAAAATGTACGATATCCTTAAAGCCGGCTCCAGACACTGCAGCAAGCGGTCGGCAATCCTTCACAATGAAGTTGGCTAAGAGCTCTGTTATTTTCCTTCTCTTCTGGGTGTTGATCGGGCGTCTGGAGAATTCTCCGATTGTGGTTTGTGTAGTGGTTTCACTCAGCTTGCGTTTGTCGCCAACACTGTTGCTGGTGCTTGCGGGACCACTAGCCGTAGCCTGCACCGGGTGTAGCTTTAGATGGTTGTGCATCGCGGTTGTACTGTTGTTGTACTTAAGAGTAACCTTGCATATTTTGCAGGTGACCGTTTTGTCTGTTCTGCTAAAGTATTTCCACACTGTACTAGTCTGTCGCCCATCAGAACGTCCAGGTTGTCCATCAGAAGAACGTCCAGGTGTTGCTTGTTGTGAATCCGCCATGTTGCTTGTGTTTCATGTTTCCGCTCTTCTTCTGCTCAGTGCTCTCCTATTTCTGCTGCTTTGGCAGTCAACACTCCCACGGCGCCCCCCAGTGGCATGTCTGCTGTATTGCTTGATTAACTTGCACTGAGAAACGGGTCTGCTGTATTGCTTGATTAACTTGCACTGAGAAACGGGGGAAACCCCAAAATGCCGACTAGTCGACTACTATGCACAGTGTCGACTAGTGGTTTTACTAGTCGACTAGTCGACTAGTCTGTGAATGCCCTAAGTTGTACGGTTAAGAGGGAATAGTGCAGAAAGAGAGGGCTGTTTGACGGTAAAGTAAAGTGCTGTGGAGGCTGTTGCTTCAGAGTGCTGGGTCTCGATAGACGGTGCGCTCAGCGTCCAGAACACTGTACCTATTTCAGTTAGTGTATCGAACTAGCTGATAGGACCCCACTTCAAACAAACCAAACTATCCCTTTAAGGCTCTCCATGTGGATGTGGGCATACTTAAAGTGTAACTAACCCCCAAAACACCTTTTTTCAGCTTTTAACCAATATATATGACTTTGGGGGTGGTGTGTGAAGAATTCTGGTCAAAACTTCCACATTTGAGACCAAACTGTTGCCATTCTACCAGTTGTATCATTTTTCAGCAGCATAACTGGCATAAGTGCCCTCTATGGGTGGAACACTGCTTTTTTTTTTTGCCCTCAAATGATGGGAGATTTGGTACAACCTGAAGTCACGTTGTCCCCAAAGACTATGGGATTTCAAGATAGTTACTCCCCTACTCCCCCTGTACCCTTTCCCAGATCCTCACAACTCAAGCCTATTAGTCCATGGGCCAGACCAGATATCGGTATCACTCAAGGTGGCAAAATATAGTCACATTTTTTGAAAAGGTACATGTCCATAGATGATATTTTGGTATGATAACCTTTGCTAAGTGGTAGCTTTGTCACAGTTATCAGCACATGAAGTTAACCACCCCCTACAATAAATTGGTATCTTAGACGCTGGTGCATATCCTACTTTAGGCTCATTTTCAGGACCTTTACTCATGTTTTATGAAGGCATGTTTGGTCTAATTTTAAAGGGTAGACTCATAGGTTCATTTAAGCACAGTTGTGAGTTTGTCTAATAAACATAGAGGTCACATGGGCTCTTCAAAGTGTCAACAACATTCGTTTAACCACCATTTCCGCCTAAACTATAGTCTTTATTTGAGCATTATGACATGTAGGAACATCACTGACACAAATAACAAAACCTGAAATACTCACAGGACTGTAACAATTGAGGAAATGTATAATCTTCCCATATTATCCCACCATGAAGGCTGATTGTGGGCCTTAAAGTAGAATATGAACCCGGGCCAGAATTTTCACTAATTGGTACCATCCAAGTTGACAAATTCTAGTTTTGTATTTTGAAAAGGTCTGTACCTTTAGATGATATTTCAACTTGATAAATCTACTCAAGTGGTATATTAGTCACGTTAACCCTCAATGACACCAAACGTTGATCCAAAGAAAGAGACAATCGTGTCCCTTTATTTGAACAGAACATGTGATAGAAAAAAATCAAGAATTCTAACTTATCATTTATTTAACCAATGATCTTTATCATCACCACTATCACAAATATAATATTAAACAGTATTCATATTCTGTTTTATTCATCATCATCATTATCATCATAGTCATCCAGGGTCACGGCCTCCTCATGGGAAGACTTTAGCTCTTCAACATTACAATATTTTTTGTTGAGACAATAGCATGTCTCTCCACAGGTTGCAAATAGCTGCTTGTCCTGAAGCTTTGCCCAGTTCTGTGGTAGCTTTCACTGGTCCACGATGAATGTTATCAAGGCAGTTTTGCTGTCAGGCTGAAACCCTTGGTTCGATTGTCCTTGTTTATGGTCTCCTCAATTGTCTGGTCTACCATAATCTTTCCAATATGGAATAATTTGTCTGCAGGACGTATGCACCGTCATCCAGTGTATGTGATGCCAACAATCTTTGCTACCTGCTGCTCTGCACCAAATGTCCTCGAGTGGCCACCGCCCGGGTGGGGTCGTCAAAAGGGCCTTTCTGTGTGGAGTTTGCATGTTCTCCCCGTGCCCCCTGGGGGTTTCCTTCATATAGGAACCCCTCACCAAAACATGCAATATCCTGGTCACTGAAGTGGTGCCTCCTCTGGTCGTTCAGGGCGCCTGTTCGGAGGGAGGGGAACTCATTGGAATAGCGTGATCATCCCACGTGCTATGTCCTACCGGTGAAGCTTCCCCTGTCAGGTGAAAAGAAGTGACTGGCTACACTGCCCATGTCTCGGAGGAAGCATGGAGCCAGTTTCAGCTCTCCTCAGATCGGCAGAGGGTGGAGCAGCAACCAGGATAAATAAATTAAAAATTAGCACTAATGGAGGATAAAAAAATTGGGAAAAAAGTAAGATTTTTTTTTACTGTTTAATATTATATTTGTGATAGTGGTGTTCTGTTCAAATAAAGTGACAAGATTGTCTCTTTCTTTGGATCAATGTTTGGTGTCAATGAGGGTTAACTGTGACTAATATACCACTTGGGAAGGTTTATCAAGTTGAAATATCATCTAAAGGTACAGACCTTTTCAAAATACAAAACTAGAATTTGTCAACTTGGATGGTACCAATTAGTGAAAATTCTGGCCCGGGCCCATCAAAATCCCACAATCAGCCTTCATAGTGGGATAATATGGGAAGATTATACATTTCCTCAATTGTTACAGTCCTGTGAGTATTTCAGGTTTTGTTATTTGTGTCAGTGATGTTCCTACATGTCATAATGCTCAAATAAAGACTATAGTTTAGGCGGAAATGGTGGTTAAACGAATGTTGTTGACACTTTGAAGAGCCCATGTGACCTCTATGTTTATTAGACAAACTCACAACTGTGCTTAAATGAACCTATGAGTCTACCCTTTAAAATTAGACCAAACATGCCTTCATAAAACATGAGTAAAGGTCCTGAAAATGAGCCTAAAGTAGGATATGCACCAGCGCCTAGATACCAATTTATTGTAGGGGGTGGTTAACTTCATGTGCTGATAACTGTGACAAAGCTACCACTTAGCAAAGGTTATCATACCAAAATATCATCTATGGACATGTACCTTTTCAAAAAATGTGACTAGATTTTGCCACCTTGAGTGATACCAATGAGTGAAATTTGGGGCTTTGGCCCATGGACTATATTGGAGGCAGGGAGGGGTTATTGTGTGGTTGCAGCTGCAGCTCCGAGGCTCCCCAGCCACACAGTCACACACAGGCTAACCTGACGTTAGTCTGCCAGGACTCATGTCATGACATGTAGCTATCTGCTCAGTCAGCGACAGACAGCGTGCTGTCAGTATGTAAAAAACAACGAAACAAGCCGCGTGTCCGTCGGTGTACAGCGCAGACAGCTCCTGAACAGAGAGAGAGAGAGAGAGAAACAAGCCGTGTCTGCGTCCGTGTAGGCTACAGCAGCGGACAGAGAGAGAGAGAGAGGCTGCAGGAGCACGCGCAGCAGCTGAGGAACAGAGAGAGGGGGAGAGATATAGGGAGCTCTGCAGCTCTGCCCTGCGCTGCGCCCTGAGAGGAAAAATCAGAGGTGCAGTAACTTTGAACAAGAATCACGAAAAGCCAAACGAAAATTAAAAACGGATTTCATGGCGCGGTATATGGCAAGTTGGACGAGGGAATGACGTGGAGAAATCTCGCATTGTGATTACATGAGCGTGAGAGCGGGGCGTTGGTCCCGACTATTGTGCTGTGCTGCTGTGCTGTCTCTTTTAACACTTTGAGTGCCACGGCCCTTGGGCAAAAGGTTGCTTGCTGTGCCACATAGGCCGCAATGCATTTTAAAACAGTCATATAATTTCTTTAATAATTACTATGTAAACACTGAACACGCACAAATAACGATGAGACTCTCTTCTATCACCTGCAAAAAAAAGTGTATTGATCCCATTTTCCGTTCTTTAGTTATGAGCCGGAGAAGATAGCTTGATTGAAGCAAAAACACCCCTTTTTTTCTACGAGCTGAGATAATGAGCCTTTTGTGAAATTAAACATTTCAAGCACATCACTGACTCTGAAGCTAATTTTCTGATGTCTGGGTCTGTCTGGGTGAAGTGTATGCTGCTCTGCGTGCTCCCCCCCCCCCCCCTCCCCCCCTCAACTGCACACGCCTCCTGGGTGTGTCTTATGTGTCTGTTGGCTCTCAGTCTCTGCTGAGTTTGCTGCGCACACACAGTGAATGGTGCGCGACATCCAGCCTTTTGGTTCCGTGTGTGTTTGTCACGGGCTCGCATGCTTCCAGTTCGGAATAATAAGGCTGATTATGCGAATGTGCTGTTGCAGCGTACACGGAGGTGCTCAGTTGTGACAGCGGATGCTGCTGCTCTGGGCACAGCTGGCGTTGTGCTCGTTGTGCTTCATGCACGTCGATGCATACGGACGGATGCGATGCGATTTCCTCCTTTTCCCCAGTGACTATTTCTGTGTGTTTGGCTCCTTTTTCTCTGATCAGGAGAGTGCTGTCGCCACCTAATGGGTTTGTAAAATAGGTTATCGACCTCCAATAGCTACAATATTGTTAGAGGCGACGTAAGAAGCTTAGATCGACACCCCCCCGTCAAAAAAACAATTTGGACTTACTGACGCCATTTGGCGTCGCTGGCACTCTACGGTAAATTTCTAATGACGCCATATGGCGTCGCTGGCACTCAATGTGTTAACGTAAGTTTAGACAAGCCACACACACATACATAGGAGAAAAATTATTCAATTTCTAGTTTGCCACTGAATGGCCATATTTATATAACTTTCAACCATTTTGAGCAACGCTGTTTCCATACAGGCCACCAGCATTGGCTAGTTGTTGATATTTATAAAGATATTGCAGCTCTCATATAAATTATTTTCGAGGCGGTGGGCAAACTGTAATGGCGTCGATTTACGGAAAAAAATCCTGAGCTGAGCACAGCCAAAGAGTATAGTATAGACAAGAGGATACGTCACTTCTTGGTTTTTCCCATATGTTTTTTCAAATCACCGTTTTGTTACATATCTGGGGGGTTAGTCCCCCTTTAAAAAATATAAATAAACAATAACAGCCGCCCTCTGAGCAGATTCTGCCTCTCCAGCACAACTTCCGCAGCTCCGTTGTGATGCGTAACGTGTCAGGAGCATAACGGAGCGCTTTGGCAGAGGAGGAAATGCGGGATCTCTGAGGAAAACACAGAGAGAGGTAAACACTGCGCATGTGCTTATATTACCAGATTATTAACACTTTGAGTGCCACGGCCCTTGGGCAAAAGGTGCTGTACTGTGCCACATAGGCCGCAATGCATTTTAAAACAGTCATATAATTTCTTTAATAATTACTATGTAAACACTGAACACGCACAAATAACGATGAGACTCTCTTCTATCACCTGCAAAAAAAAGTTTATTGATCCCATTTTCCGTTCTTTAGTTATGAGCCGGAGAAGATAGCTTGATTTGACCAAAAACAGCCCTTTTTTTCTACGAGCTGAGATAATGACCCTTTTGTGAAAGGAAGCATTTCAAGCACATCATTGACTCATTGCTAATATTTTCTGATGTAATGCTGCAGCTGCCTGGGTCTGTTGTATGCTGTAGTGTCCTGCGTGCCCCACCTCCCCCCCTCCTCCTCCCCCCCCCCCGTTGTGGGAGGAGTATCTCTCTGCTCTGCTCGGCTCTGCTGTGAGTGCGTTTGCTCTGCGTGTGCTCAGCAGTGAAAAGTCCGCTAGATCCAGCTTTTTTACACCCGCGTGTATGTCACCATGCTTCCAGTTGAGAACTCCACGGCTGATCATGCGAATGGGCTGTTGCAGCGGACACGAGGTGCTCAATTGTGACAGCAGATTGGCTGCTGCAGGGGCACAGCTACGTTATGCTTCAATGAAGCAGCTGCATACGGACGGATGCGATGCGATTTCCTTTTCCCCAACGACTTCTTCCGTGTGTTCTATGGTTTTACTCCACTTTCTCTCATCTGGAGTGCGCTGTCGCCACCTAAGGGTTCTGTAAAATAGGTTAGACACATTCAATAGCTCTCATATTGTAAGAGGCGATGTAAGAGGCATAGATCGACACCCCCCCCCCCCCCCGTCAAAAAAACAATTTCGAGTTATTGACGCCATTTGGCGTCGCTGGCAGCCTACGGTAAATTTCTAATGACGCCATATGGCGTCGCTGGCACTCAATGTGTTAATGGTACAAAGTGGGTTGATTACCAGTAAAGCCATCCTTTAACACATTGAGTGCCAGCGACGCCATATGGCGTCATTAGAAATTTACCGTTGGCTGCCAGCGACGCCAAATGGCGTCAATAACTCGAAATTGTTTTTTTGACGGGGGGGTGTCGATCTATGCCTCTTACATCGCCTCTTACAATATGAGAGATATTGAATGTGTCTAACCTATTTTACAGAACCCTTAGGTGGCGACAGCGCACTCCAGATGAGAGAAAGTGGAGTTAAACACACAGAAGAAGTCGTTGGGGAAAAGGAAATCGCATCGCATCCGTCCGTATGCAGCTGCTTCATTGAAGCATAACGTTAGCTGTGCCCCTGCAGCAGCCAATCTGCTGTCACAATTGAGCACCTCCGTGTCCGCTGCAACAGCCCATTCGCATGATCAGCCGTGGAGTTGTTATTATTCTCAACTGGAACGCGGCTGTAAAAAAGCTGGATGTAGCGGACTTTTCAGTGCTGAGCACACGCAGAGCAAACGCACTCACAGCAGAGCCGAGCAGAGCAGAGAGACACTCCTCCCACAACGGGGGAGGGGAGGAGGAGGGGGGGAGGTGGAGCACGCAGGACACTACAGCATACAACAGACCCAGGCACTGCAGCAGGCTCGATGCACAGAGAGCAAACAAGCTAGAATAGGCTATCTGATGCCCACCAGCAGTAAATCAAGACCAGCATGAAGGTGTAGGGTCTGCGCACGCAGGGGCCAGCGCTGCTGGTTGCAGCTAAAAAATAGTATTTGGCCAAACAAAATTCCTTTGTTTTCACTCTTTTATTGAAGGAAATTATTTTTGAGGTGTCATTACATCAGAAAATATTAGCAATGAGTCAATGATGTGCTTGAAATGCTTCCGTTCACAAAAGGCTGAATATCTCAGGTTATAGAAAAAAAGTGGCTGTTTTTGGTCAAATCAAGCTATCTTCTCCGGCTCATAACTAAAGAACGGAAAATGGGATCAATAAACTTTTTTTGCAGGTGATAGAAGAGAGTCTCATCGTTATTTGTGCGTGTTCAGTGTTTACATAGTAATTATTAAAGAAATTATATGACTGTTTTAAAATGCATTGCGGCCTATGTGGCACAGTACAGCACCTTTTGCCCAAGGGCCGTGGCACTCAAAGTGTTAACAAACCAAAACAAAGAAAAACAAAAAACATACAAAACAAGGCTAGGTGGAAACCTAGCATAGGGCCAGCGCGGAAAAGCATTGTCAAACCTGTTGGCTGTAGCAGGCAGCGGCATTGTTAATACCAGCAGTGGAAATGGGCCATATGGTGGGTATTGTCTACCTTCTTTTTTCTTACACACCCCTATGTAATAGCTGGTATCTATGGTGGGTATTGTCTACCTTCTTTTTTTCTGGTCCCGCCCAATGTGTTGTGAGTCCTGTGTCTTCTGGTCATCATTCTGCCTTCTCTTCTGAGTTCTTCATCACTGATGATAAACCAGGCCACTTCATTCCAATGTGTCTTCAGGCGTTATTATGTAAGCCTCTGTCTAACCTTGACTCTGTCTCTGGCACCTCTCGTGGCCTTTCCGCAGACAAGTTCAGGTGCTTTGTGGAGCAGCACCCGGAGTTTGCCGAGGAGTACCTGTACACGGAGAACACAGGCCTCCACAGCAGCCCTGCCCCCAACCACGCCCACCAGACTAACCCCGGCCCCCTCTCCTCCTCCACTGCCGCCCACAGCACTGCCAACGGCATCTGCCCCAAAGACTGCATCTGCCCTGACTTCAACCCCAAAGACCGCGACGGCATCACACACGGACTCCTCAAGAAACACAACTGAAAGGGTTCATAGCAACGGAGCGGGGTCAAAAAGCAACATCTCTCCTGGTGAGAGAGTGTAGGGAATATGTGAAGGTTAGTGGGTGTGTCTGAGTGAGCAGAACTACAAAAATGAAGTTTACCTTACCAATTTTTTATAGTATCATGTCCAAAACATTTTAGGAGGTTATTTTCAGCCTGGTAATTTTGTAGTATTTGTTTTAAATTATTGTCTTTCTTTCTTTTTTTCTTTCTTTCTTTCTTTCTTTCTTTCTTTCTTTCTTTCTTTCTTTCTTTCTTTCTTTCTTTCTTTCTTTCTTTCTGTTATTATTTGTTCTTAGAACGTTAAAATGCCAAACAATGGCCATTTCAGATACAATGCTTGAATACTTGAAGGGCAAGCACTTATTCAGATTCCTTGGGCGGGCAGTGAATGTGGTGGTATTGTTATGATGATGATGATTATTATGATAATTATTATTATTATCATTATTATAATTTTCTCCAACATGGTACGGACTATGCAGGTTTTCAAAAAGGAAGCAAAAAAGAAAAAGAAACCAGCCCTAATCTGTAAAGTGATCTTGTTTCTAGTGATATCAGTGTTTTCATCTTCTACTTTTTATTTGTAACGGTTGTCTCTATCTTTTTTAAATGGTAGCTGCCTTTTTAATGGAAAATGTACGTAAAATGCATGGGCTCAACTCATACATGACTTTGAGCAGTATTGAGCACGTGTGGAGAGGGCCAGGGAGCACCAGTGACAATTGTTTGACTGGTTGGGAGTCAAACTGGAGGTGTACTCAGGTCTGTGGAAGGAGGTGGTTCTAATGGATATGAGCCGGTTATATATACAATATATTTGATTTAGCTCAGGGTTCAGTAACAAAAATATAACTTGTATGATGTCGTCGTTTTTGACACTCACTGGGTAATATGCATGTCGTCTTTTTTCACATGACATCAGCGCTCCTTAAGAACCTGCTCAGTCATTCCTCTCACACACCAAACTTGAATTACTTTTTTTCCCCATTTCTAGTGAGGAACCGCAAAGCCGTTTCTCTGTTTCTCATGCCGAAAAATCACAGGAACCTGGACCAAAAACGATTGTGTGCATCGCCCGGTTACGCATGGCACTGCCCTTTTTTCAATCCAGATGGTATAATGGCTCTAAGGAGAAAGCCCATGGTTTTATATCAGAGTGTGTAATCATCAAGCACATTCAGTTTGAGGCTCAGCTCGACCTTTTTTCCTTTCTGCCTTACAGTACATCATGACATTGTGGGGGAAAAAAATTAGACCATCATTATCCATGGAAATTCCTAGTATTCTGGTTTGTTTTTCTTTTGATCTTTGCCAATAAGGGCAAGGATGAGCAAATCTTGAAGGATGCAATAATCGGCATAACCGAGAAAGCATTCGCCCCTTTGTCACCTGTAGGTTTTGTCCTCCATGCTCAAGTTTCCGATGTGGCAAATGTTTTGAGAAACACGTTAGTGTAGGTTCTGGGCGATATGGTTGAAATCAATATCACGATAATCACAATGTTTTTTCTGTATCGATATGACGGTGGCTCACATATGCAAAATCTCATAAAACTGATAGTTCCGATTCTTCATTATGATTGGCTGAGCCGTGCTTCGAAGCCATTGTAAAATATAAACACACACCTGTGACCACATCACAGTATCACTGCGCCATGTTAACTAGCTACGTTAGCTAACCCCGCTGCCTGCTGACTGTAACAGTGTTCGTCAGCCTCAAAACGCCACTGAGTGACCAAAACATTAGTTTGTTAACCATTTCGAGTCGCGCTCTTCCTATGGGGGGCATCAGCTTTAAAATCCTTTATCTGGTTGTTGATATATCAGCAATAACGCGGCTATCCTTGCACCTAAGCTATGGAGGGAATACTGTTTCCCAACTAACTTGCTCTGTTACTCGGGCGTATCTCCTTGGTCTATAGCACAGATGATGTGCGACTATACAGCAGGCGCTCATAGGACATTGAACTGACTGGAGGGGGCTTGCTTAGCGGAAGAACGGTTATTAGTTATCAATATTGCATTTTATTTGTTGCTCAAACCTTACCAGGTAGGCTATATGTAGTAGCCGTTTTATAAAAGCAAATAAGCCCGTGAGGCAGTGATTTACAGTGATTTTACAATGGCTAAGAGGTGTTTAAAGGATGGCTTTCCCGTGGGGAATATGAATATATATTAAATCTCACGCCCCTAAGGTTGTCGAATCCGTTGAAATTTTTGAAATTGCTTCTTCACAGCCAAAGATATCAACAGAAATCCACTCTGTGTGTGGGGGGGGGGGGGGCGGGGACTCGAAATCCTACATTTCCCACAATGCACTGGGCTCGCGTGGCCTTCGTTTCCATGCCCACCCCTCAGGCATTTGGCTGATATCAAACTCCAGTAGGTGGCGGTAATGCACATATATGTTTGCCAACCGCCATAAAACTCAAAGAAGAAGAAGAAGAAGAAGGCTTCGACAATAATACATTATGAGAAGAAGAAAAAATCGAAAATAAAATTGCCTCCAAATTGCACCAAATTTAAACCGAAGTATATATGTCGGGAGATGTCTTCATAAAAAAAAATCGTGCATTTTAAGGCATTTTCGTAGGAGTTACGCGCATCTGATGTTGTAACTATTTTATGTAAAAATGTGTAAAAACGGGTACATTGCTCAGCGTTGATTTCGTTACTTCAACGCACCTACTACTAGATATAAAATTTGACGAGCTTTCCAATGCCGCCAGTTCCGTGTCTGTTAGTGCTTCCGTTCCCGAGATATGGTCTCTTTGCAAGGAGCTATGGAAAGCTAACCTAGCTACAGCAGGCTAGGTGGTGGAAAAAGATGGCTGCCTTTTGTTTTTGTTCAAGACCTCTGAAGGGGCGTGGAGGACATCTAGAGGCGGGACCATGGCAGCACAGGCCCACAAGTAGTGTAGTTCATAGATGCTCGACTTCCACAAGGCTGGACTTGTCGCTCTGACGCGTTTTGCATCAGAGCGACATGGAAATAATGTGAGAGATGCTTGATATCTCTGGCTGTAAACAACCAATTTCAAAAATTTCAACGGATTCGAAAACCTTAGGGGCGTGAGATTTAATATATATTCATATTCCCCACGGAAAAGCCGTCCTTTAAGAACACCCCTTAGCTGTTGTAAAATCTCTGTAAACCACTGCTCCTTGGGTCTTATTGCTTAATTAAATCCAGTTGAACTGAATGGTCAAGTTCTAGGTGTGATGTAAAAAAAAAAATACAAATACTCAAATATTATTTCTTAAAAAAAAATCAACGACTGTTCATATTTTATTTTATTTTTTATTAGGAATAACCCCTTGAAATGAACCATCTCGTTTTCAAGGGGGTCCCTATACAAGAATGCAATACAATAAACATGATTAGACAAGACAGTTAACAAAACAATAGACCAAGTGTGACAAAACAATAACAATAAATATATCCATAAATAAATAGGTATCAGGTAATAAGATATGAAAAATTAGAGATCATACTCAAGGCAGAGTATTAAGATGGATCTATATATATTGCTAATGATATATTATATAATACAGATATAGTACAATAGATCTATGCATTAGGTGTCATAACATTCATGATAGTGATAGTGACAATCATAGTATTAAATTAATTAATTAAGTGATGGCATATAATTATAATATATATAAACATATATATACATATACATAAATAAAAATGTACATATATATATATACATACATACGCATTTTTGAACATGTGGAAAGATGATATGAAACGAATATTTGCAGGTAAATTATTCCAATCAGAAGGAGCTTTAAACATAAAGGCTTTCTTAGCTATCGACTTAGAAACTGCAGCAACAGACAAAAAGAGCTGTGTGGAGTGTCTCAATTGATAGTTATATGAAAAAGGGGCAAGAAACTGTTTTAGATAGTATGGATAATTAAAATGTATACATTTAAAAAATAACCTGTAGCCAATGGTGCAGTCTTCTCATCATAGGAGAAGGAAAGTTAAGAGTTTCATACATTGTACAGTGATGAGTTGTGAAAGGACAGCCAAGAACAAATCTGCATATTCTATTATAGATTACAGTAAGGCAAAAAAGATTTGTTTTGGATGCAGCCTGATATACAGCAGCATAATCCAATATTGGTAAAATAAGTTGTAAAGCAAGTTTCTTTCTAACAGAGAGAAAATGGAGAACAGAAGTGGACCAAGAGTTTAGCCTTGAGGCACGCCATGTTGTTGTACTAACATATCAGATGTGTTACCTTGTATGACAACACATTGTTTCCTGTTATGCAGATATGCATTGAACCAGAGTAGAGCATTGCGAGACAGACCAACAGAAGAAAGTTTATCTAAAAGAAGGTAGTGGTCAACAAGATCAAATGCCTTGGTCAGATCAATAAAAATCGCACCTGTTAACCTATTATTGTTAGATGCAGAGAAAATGTCATTCGTGAGTTTTAAAAGTGCAGTGGTAGTGGAATGGTTTGATCGAAAGCCAGATTGGAAAGGTGACAAAATATTGTGCTTATCGAGATAGCGTGACAATTGATCATTAATTAATTTTTCAAATACTTTTGCAATAGAACAGATGATTGAAATTGGTCTATAATTATTTGGATCTAGTGCATCACCCGCTTTGTGGAGCAAATACAGCAACAAACTTATTTTTAATGGTTAATGTGATTACGTCCACAGGATGTAATCACATTCCAGTCTGCAGGAATGGCACGCGTCATCTACTCATAGAAGTTAGGTGGGTCTTCTATGGTAGTGATGTCAAAGTCGACGATGAAGACCATGTCTGACCTGGTGAAGTTCAGGTACACGGGCAGAGTCACCATGCGAAAACAAAACAAGGGCAACTTTGGCCCAGGACCATTGTGCGTCATGTAGCAACCCGGGCGACCTCATGCAACTCAAGCCCATTCAAGGAAACTACATCTTTCCACAGCCTAAGTTTAACAGGTTTAAAGATGCTTTCGATATCTTCAATCTCTGGCAGATGTTCAGCTGTGTCACACTGGAACAGAACCATCGCCAAGGCAACGACGGAACATACGCAGAACTTGTCAACAGAATCCGTTTCAGAGAATAACATGAGGACCTTATTAATGAAGACTTGGCCCTCTTACAGTCAAGACAGAGTCAAAATACCTGATGAGGATGAAACCACCAAAATATTTGGCATGACATCATCACTGATATCCATTCCTGACTGAGTGAATGAATGAATGACTCACCTCAAAAAGCTTTCTCTTGCTGCGCACGTGGTAGAGTATTTTGAGTAAAATGTGCTTATCAATTTAGACAGCAAAATTGTGTCATGTCAGTCACGATATCCAAGATCACCATATCACGATATGATTCCTCTGAAAGACGATAACCGATAATATTAAACTATCGCCCAGGCCTACTTTAGTGTAATTTTATCATAGATAACATAACAATGCTCATTTCAATCATTTGCCAACACCGGAAGAAATATTTGTTTTCGTATTTCTCTCTCTGGCGGGCAGACAAAGTAACCCCCTGCAAATCTAAAATGAGGAATGGAAGGTTATTCTGGTTATTCTCAAAATGCAGGATAACTTAATTTTAAAGGGAAATTAAGCTTGGTATACATTAGAACAGATGTTTTCAAAGTGGGAGGCGGGCCTCCCCAGGGGTGCTCCAACAGTTTCAGGGGAGGCTCAGTGAATGGAAGTGATTTTTTATTTTTTAGGGTTACTTTTTTCTTTTTCTTTTCTTTTTTACACTAGTTATCACATATAATAGTCTAAATTGTGTGATTTGGTTAAAGAGATGTAGGCATCCAAGAATTTAGTGAAACTAAGCAAGTAAACTAAGGGGAGGCACCTTTTTCCCAGCTTTTATCTGAGGGGAGACCCCTGAAAACCCCTGGATTAGAATATATGGAGTCCATTTGAGCTAATTGTACTTAACTTGGCATCTGTGCATTCATGTTTTTTTACAGTTGACTCTTTGAATGTCTAATCAGGATTCACAACAAACACACTTCAGATTTTTGTGTGCCGAAGGTTTGTAACGTCAGTGAGCAATGGTTGGATTCACCACCACAGGTGCATGTGTGGCTTTTCAGTGAAGCAATATTTGACATCTCTTTAGCCTTCTTCAGATTTATCTTTTTGAAGAGTTCCCATACTGTATGTATTTTGAATATTCCAAATGCGGGGCATTGTGTGAATTTTTGATATACATATATGAATGCGTTTGTTTTATTTTCACTGCCATGACAAAAGATCTGTGATCTTCTCTCCTCTGCAGATTGTATGGATGGTAAAAAAAAAATATATATATATATATACACTTCTCCCCCCCTTTGTATAATACTGCAATTGTTTTTGTGCTACAGTATATTCCTGAAACAGTGTAAACCTTTACTGTTGTTATATTGTTATTACTATTATTATTGCTGAGTTGACTGCTTAGATAACAAAATGCAGATTTCATATGGAAACCGATAGCCTTGAATCTATAATTTTTATGATTAAAAAGAGAATGTATAGACAATCTTGTCACAATCAGAAGCTACTCAAAAAGCGCTGGTCTACAGTAGACTTTGAAATCATTGTTTTTAATTAATGTGCATGTTGTGAAGCAACCTCTGACCTTTGCTTATGTGTGAAGCGTGCAGGTTGAACGAGTGTGTTGACATGTCGGGCTCCGATGTGATGTTTACCACCACATATGACGGGCCTCAACCACACACACTCCAGACTGCACGCGTATACAAACATTTGTTACATTGAATCACAACGCTTATTTGCCCCCTTCCCCGGCGATTTTGTCACATAAATTGTATGTATTTGTGCTTGCACTTTAGATTTTCTTTACTCTTTTTCTTTTCTTGAAATATGACAATGCTGTAACGCATGTTAAGTTGGTAGGTTATAGTGCCGTCGCTCAATTTTGCTAATACAAAGTTTTTACATAATGTTACAGTAATGGGAGCACATAAGAAATTAGGGATCACAAATCCCCCCATTAAGAGTTTCTTAGACATCGGCCCCTATCTTCCCACTGGCCTTGGGCGCTAAACTGGCGTCAAACGCAAAAAAACACGCTTTGCGCCTGCCTCGGGAAGATGGCATCATGTTTTTAGGCCCCGAAATACGCTTTACGCCGAAGAGGCATGGCGCAGTGCCAGAATAGGCCAGAATGGGCGTTTCGGCCTTAAATACTGGCCTAACGCTATCTTTCCCCCTGGTGTTAATTTTGTGTTTAGCGCTTTTCAAAACCAGGCCTTATTCAGTGCGCCGGGGATATTACTCTGCGTAATTGCGCGCAGCTCTCCTCTGCCATCTCACTCTCTCTCGCGCGTCAGACAGGCACAATGACAGATGAAGACAAAAGTTGTTATACCGTAGTTTTGAGCCCCTGTCATTCAGAGGCTGTTGCATCATCCTACCTGTGCAGTGGGGGAGAAGAAAAGGTAGCGGGAGAAAACGATATCATTCTGCCCAAACTTTCACCAATCTAATCTCATCATGACATCCAGGGATAGGCTATGTTTTTTAGCCGATGCGTTTAGAACATTCTTTTCAGTTTGATCTTGCTATAGTGTAGCGTATTTACATGCTTGCTGTATTTGAACTGCAGTGAGATTGGTTTGAGAAGCATAATATGGAATAATATATATGGAGACAGACGGGGATGAAAGAGGGAGGGGGGAAGCTCAGAGCGCTTTGGTCGGGCTTTTCTGACCGGATTGGATCGCTCCGTGGAATGGAACATGAAAGGGACATTGTGATTTGTTTACTGCACTTCTCCAATGAGCACGATATGAATAATTATACGCTTAAAAGGCGTGGATATATTGCTGAAGGCCGCGTGTAGCGACGACACGAAAATAGGCAGTGCGCCGGTCCACGCCCACTAATATAGGCTGCGCCTGACGCTAAGCGCTAATTCAAGGCCAGTGGGACGATAGAGCCCACCGTCTTCTGCTTTGTCTCAGGATTGTAGCTCGGGTATGGCTTTGTAAACCTAGGGGGGTTCAGAACAGATGTTACTGCACGTGTGCGAGGGCCACCATACTGTCCGTTGTAAACGTCTGTGGTGTTTTAAAGGAATGTCCAGGACAAGTTCAATATTTATGTGGCACTCAAGCCTGTATTTCTGCTAATGCAAATTCTGAGTATTGGTTTTTGCTTTGCTTTTATTTAGGGATGCACGATATCAGATTTTTTACCGATATCCGATATGCCAATTAGGGCTGGGTTCAAAAAATCGATTCTCCGATTTTTAATCGATTTTCATTTTAATCCTCGATTATCGATTCATATGTCCAGAGATCGATTATTATTTTTATTAAAATTTTTTTTTTTTTTTTTTTTTTTTTTTTTTTTTTTTTTTTTTTATAAACAGGCTAAAATATTATGCTGTGTGTGGTAGTTGAAACATAGTTTCAAGTTGACGTTTAATTATGTTTGTAGTTGAAACAAAAACATAAATACTGTAGGCTACATGAATGGAAATGTTTGATCATTATTAATATCTACTTTTAGAAATTATATAGGCTGAAATCAAATCACTGTGCATAATTGTGAAAGTGTCTTTATTGACAGATGAAAAGGCTGTTATTTACCCTTTGTCACCACCTGGTGAGTAAATATATGTGTAACTAAAACCATTAAAATTGACAACAGGTCTGCAACTTTTTTCCCCCATGTATCTACTTGGCTGGTTGGAAACCCCTGTGTTACATAACTGGACAGTTATGTAATTCAGGGTACAGCTCAAAAACCACGTTTTGGTATCACTAACCAAATCAATATTGAAAATCGATCGAATCGGAATCGAATCGAATCGAATCGAATCGAAATTAATCGATTCGCAACCTTGTGAATCGGAATCGAATCGATTCTTGAAATTTGAACCAATACCCAGCTCTAATGCCAATGTTTCCCAACTCTTTTGGACGATTGCAAATTCCGATGTGTATGATTCTTTTTCCCGCATAGAGAACATCAAGTCTCAACTGTAGTGGAATTAATACATTATTATACCTACTCTTATCGTTATGGCCCACTGGCAGATGCAGACATAAATACAATGCTTTTGAAAATGTATGCATTCACTGGGCAAAATAAGAAAACTTCTTCAACTTATGTTAAGTTATGTAAAACATGCCATATATTTTTTTTTGTTTATGTAATATTTCCTTTCAAACAAAACTGTAAGATTCATTCCTACTTAAACAGGCTTGGATGATGCTCTCCCTAGGTTAGGGTTAGCTTCATTTTATCGGCCTGTCATATCTGCACAAACGTTTGTTTCGGGCCAATGCCGATATTTCATTTTAAAGCCTTTCTCCACCGATACCGATGATCATCGTGCATCCCTACTTTTATTTTCCTTTTCACTGTTGCTGTACGACTGTGAATTACAAACGGTAAGATTCCATTTGAAAGACCTGATCTGGAATTGAATGTTGAGCCACAGAACAACACATTTTTTGTTTTGATTCATGTGATTGAAGCCTCTTTTTTTCCATGCTCACAATAATAGCTTTATGGACACACTGACAACTAAACACACACTTTAACTCTACGTTACTGTAAATTTGTAAATGATTTATTATGTTGTTTAGAGCAAAATTCTCTTTGGAGGGCTTATTTTAATTATTTCTTTCAGCAAAGTCTGGCCTTTTTTCTTTTATTTTTTTACATACTCATACCTTCAGAACAATTCCGGGTTGGGGCTCTACAGAAAGTGTTTTCCTCGTTTTATTTCAAATACCTCACACAAAAGAGAATCATTCATTTTTCTAATTGCTATCAATTTAAAAAGTAACAACTTGTAAGAGCTAATCTATTTATTCTACTGCTGCCTGCTTCCAGCAATGTGTCCAGCAGCGAGCCTAAGACGAAAGCCTCCTCCACTCTGGACACTCAGTGGATGTGGAGAGTCTTTCTGATGGCAGTGGATGTGGACCAAGTCGCTTAACTCACCCTTTTCTCTGTACTTTTTTCTTTTTTCTATACTCCTCTCCCTGAGGTTTGATTTTATTCAACGTATTTTGATGATGAAGAGTCATTACTGCAAGCTAGTTTGAAATTGTCTGTTTGGGACTGCTATGATATTACTTGTTAATGTGACTCTTGAATTGGATTAAAAAAGAAAACCTAATGCACTGTCATGCATGCGTTGTGTGTGTGCATGATATAGAGGGAAAATGTTGTCTAGTCTTTATTAATCAGGTCCTTGAAATGGTTCAAAGTGTGTGAATTTGAGGGGGGGGGGGGGACAAGGCCTTGAAGGTTTTTCAAAATAGACAGACACATGGGTCATTGAAAGTGCTTGAATTGATATGGTTGTGCAATACAAATTGAAGTTCTTTGGATATTATTTTGTTATTTAATGTTGGTAAGTAGGTGTAACACAGCACACTAGAGAAGTGTCCACACATTCAAGCCTCGCTGTCTTTTGAATTGTGAGTTTCTGTAAAGATGCTAGTTCTCATTATAAAAGAAATTGTGTTGCAACTAATTCATTTTGATCTGCGACTCAAACTATGCTGTGTTGGGTCCTTGAATTCAAGATTCAAGATTGTTATTGTCACTCCATAGTACAAGTACGCACGTGTGAAATTCTTATGCTGTAGGCTCCGTTACAGACAAGGTGTAGTAGGTAAATAGGTGGAAAATCACAGCAAACACAATTACAACACTATACAGTATATACTGTGTATATATATATATGTGTGTGTGTGTGTATATATATATATACATACAGCAATATAGTTAAAACACGATTTCAGACGGCAGCCCGTCTTTATTGTCACACGAACACACTACAACACATGCATGCGGCCACTACACACACTCATGCTGACGGTGGCCGGTGAAATATGTCCTCTGCATTTGACCCATCCAGGCTTGTCCTTTCCTCCAGGGGGCAGGCCAGGAGCAGTGGTTGCTTTTTCTTTCCAGCGCCCGGCGACCATCATTGGACCAACTTCGGATGTTGTCGTCACTGGTCGGATGACGATCTTCTGCATGTTTTTAGTGGGGGGTTATGTACGGAGGAACCCCCTGGGGGGTACGGGGAGAACATGCAAACTCCACACAGAAAGGCCCTTTCGACGAGATAGCCCACCTGGGCAGTAGGCACTGAAGATATGGGGGGGTCACAACTCCAGCGCCCACAGCGTCCCAGGCGAGGATCGAACTCAGGACCTTCTAGCTGTGAGGCGACAGCGCTACCACCGTACCCCGTTCATATTCAGTTAAGCACAATTACACTATCAAATGAGTTTGTAACAGTGTCGTTAATATTTTTCTTAGCCTCAACTTACTACAGTGGTACAATTTGAGCTTTTCATTAAGATGTCATTAATTATGTAATTACACTGTCTTGGTTCACGTCAAATTGTCATAACAAAGACATTGACAGGGTTATGTTGTCTTGGTTAATGTCAAGCTGTCATAACGAACACATATCTAACAATGTCTCTAACAATGACATGATTTATCGAATGACATGCACTATTAATGATAACAGTCATAAAGCTTTCTTAATGTTCATGACAGGTGTCATGTCAAGGTTATGACAGCGTCATGTCAGTCTTATGCACCGCAGCACACTCCTTCAAAGAAATTGTTATATCAAAACATTTCTACCAGAGTAAGGAGAATCTGCCCTCACCTACTAGCAGCTTAACTAGCTAATTGGATAAAGGTCCCCCTCTTGAGGTGGACACTGAACTTGCAGCCTGTAGTCAAACAACGTATTCTTGCATTTTCATCCATCAGGTTTATAATCCTTTTCCGAATATAAATTGTGTGATTTCTACAAACAAACGGAAACGAATTATTGATCTGGGATCAATTCCGGCTCACAAGGCCTTTTGAGCAGACATTGATTGCTTTTAAATTAAACGTCTCTGATCTATGATGTAGCTCTTAATAGGCAAGTTGTTTCTACCAATATCACAGCTCATTTTCAGCAGGCCTGTCTCTGCACTCATCGATTACACGTCGGTACCTATAGATGTTCTGTCTCTCATCATCTGGAAGTCATTGGGTGGCATTGGACTGAATTATGGAAAAATTTCCACTGGCAGAATGGTATTCTGTTGTTTCACAATGTATCGATCTCCATTCTTTATCTTCAGTATTTGCACATTGAAATACACCTTTTCCTCATATTTGAGGACAATATAGGATACTGCTAAATTGGAGTGTTTTTATATCAAGAACCTCTTAATGTATTTTCCTCAGGGATCCCCACTGCGATGCTCAGCTGGTGAAATGGTATCGTATCTGTGTTTGGGGCCATGCAACGTTCTGTAATTGTCTGGAATCAGTGGAACTCAGCAGACCAATAATTTGTTCTCATTCCTCTTTTGTACAGTGGTGGAAGAAGTACTCAGATATTTTAAGTAAAGGTAGTATATAAAAATAGCCCTCCTTCCATCATGGCCACGCAATCTTCCCTCATTACTTAATTGCAGTGTTGGGCAAGTTACTTTCCAAATGTAATATACTACATATTACTAGTTACTTTCATTTGAAAGTAATAAGTTACTTTACAATATTACTGTCTGTGTAGAGTAACTTGTTACTTATAACACTACTTTTGCATTACTTTCACTGTAATAACAGCAGTAGCAGAATGACATCGCCACCCTGGAACCATCCCGAAAAATTATTTCAACCATCTTGAAGTCAGTGTAAACAAAAAATTGTAAATCCTGTTATCCTTGTTATCCTTTTACTTTGTTATTGTCATCTATAGTGGTTATTTGCCTAAAAACAAACAATTTGATTAGGAAATGATGTAAATATGTGCTTTGAAAATGTAACTCAATTTGTAACTTGAGTTACTTGACAAAGTAACTGGTATAATATTACTGAAATCCTATAAGTAATAAGTTATATTACTGAGTTACTGCTAAAAGTAATATATATCATGTAATATGTTACTTTTGTAATGAGTTACCCCCAACACTGCTTAATTGGCACATTCAGTCCTCAGTTCTCCACCATGATAGCTGATGTGTGGTGTGCGTTCTGGCGCAAATTGGCTGCTGTGCATCACTCAGGTGGGTGCTACACATCAGGGGTGGATGAGTTGAGTCTCACTCCCCATATGTGAAGCGCTTTAAGTACTGTATTTAGAAAAGCGCTATATAAATGCAATCCATTATTATTGTTAAATGCACTTCCCACCTCCGCTTGCGTGTGATTTGTGTGTGTGTTTTGGGGGGGGGGGGCTGGGTCGTCCCCAGCATTCAGAGGAAGCAAGGGGAAGGAAAACTGTAGATTGACATTTCTTAACACAACTGGTGGACATTTTTGTACCATCATCGCATCGGGAGGACGCTTTATCTCTAAGGATGAACCATCTTCACATCTGGAGGACGCTTTATCTCTAAAGATGAACCATCTTCACATCTGGAGGATGTTTTATCTGTAAAGATGAACATCTGGACGACGCTTTATCTGTAAAAATGAACCATCTTCACATCTGGAGGATGTTTTATCTGTAAAGATGAACATCTGGAGGACGCTTTATCTGTAAAAATGAACCATCCTTACATCTGGAGGACGCTTTATCTGTAAAGATGAACATCTGGAGGACGCTTTATCTGTAAAGATGAACCATCATCACATCTGGAGGACGCTTGATCTCTAAAGATGAACCATCATCTCCATTGGGACAGAACACATCTGGAGGACGCTTTATCTGTAAAGATGAACCATCATCTTAACACATCTGGAGGACGCTTTAATTGTAAAGATGAACCATCATCTCCATTGGGACAGAACACATCTGGAGGACGCTTTATCTGTAAAGATGAACCATCATCTTAACACATCTGGAGGACGCTTTAATTGTAAAGATGAACCATCATCTCCATTGGGACAGAACACATTCGCAATACAACCTTTGCCATCCTCCTCTAACTCATCCATTCCCTGCCCCTCCACCTCCCTGGGTCTCAGCTGTTGCATTTATGAAAACAAGGCACTTCATTATGTCTGAACGCAATCGTAACAAAACTCATCCATCCAACCCGGCTTAGATTGACCCAACGGTTTCGAGCAGGGGCCCATGAGGTCTGATGGATGATTGCACTTTAAAGGTGTTGTTGAATGTGGTGGTGGTGGTGGTGGTGGGGGGAGGGGGGGTGAAGGGCTGATTGATCATTATGATTGGCGTGCGAACAGCGAGCTGTCATTCCGGACACGTGGGTCATAAATCTCTCCGTGGGGACTGGGCTGATTGGGTTATTTGGTGGCCCGGTCCTGTCGCTGTGGTTGAGTTTGAAATGGGAGAGGCCTGCGCGTCAGGATTGATTCTGGTTAGGCCTGTTGGACATTACAGGTAATGAGATTTCTGTCCAAATGGCAGGTAGGCGGGTGTTGTGTGTGTGTGTGTGTGTGTGTGTGTGATTATTTTATTTAGCCTATCTGTACTGTACAGTATGTGTATACTGTACAGTATGTATGTGCTGTGCATCTGTGGTTGTTTGATATCTACTAACAGTGTGTGTGCTGTGTATAGAGGTTGTTTGATATCTACTAACAGTGTGTGTGCTGTGTATAGAGGTTGTTTGATATCTACTAACAGTGTGTATGCTGTGTATAGAGTTTGTTTGATATCTACTATACAGTGTGTACGCTGTGTATAGAGGTTGTTTGATATCTACTAACAGTGTGTATGCTGTGTATAGAGGTTGTGTGATATCTACTAACAGTGTGTATGCTGTGTATAGAGGTTGTTTGATATCTACTATACAGTGTGTATGCTGTGTATAGAGGTTGTTTGATATCTACTAACAGTGTGTATGCTGTGTATAGAGGTATGTGTATACAGTACAGTATGTATGTGCTGTGTATCTGTGGTTGTTTGATATCTACTAACAGTGTGTGTGCTGTGTATAGAGGTTGTTTGATATCTACTAACAGTGTGTGTGCTGTGTATAGAGGTTGTTTGATATCTACTATACAGTGTGTATGCTGTGTATAGAGGTTGTTTGATATCTACTAACAGTGTGTGTGCTGTGTATAGAGGTTGTTTGATATCTACTAACAGTGTGTATGCTGTGTATAGAGGTTGTTTGATATCTACTATACAGTGTGTATGCTGTGTATAGAGGTTGTTTGATATCTACTAACAGTGTGTATGCTGTGTATAGAGGTTGTGTGATATCTACTAACAGTGTGTATGCTGTGTATAGAGGTTGTTTGATATCTATTATACAGTGGGTGTGCTGTGTATAGAGGTTGTTTGATATCTACTAACAGTGGGTGTGCTGTGTATAGAGGTTGTTTGATATCTACTAACAGTGTGTATGCTGTGTATAGAGGTTGTTTGATATCTATTATACAGTGTGTGTGCTGTGTATATCATCATATATCAATTATATACTAGAACTCTCGCGCGCTGCGTGGCCTCGCCCGCAGCTCGGCTGCTACGTGGCCTCGCCTGCCCTATTAGCATGTGCAGCGCACTCGGTGCCTATGACATCATCAGTGATGTCATAAGACGATTTTGGTCACTGATGACATCACTGATAATGTCATAGACATTGTGACATCATCAACAGACAAACAGAGCCCACTTGTTCCTATATATATGTTAGGGGTGGGGGGGGGGATCGATTCTTAGATGCATCGAGATGCGGAAGTGGACAATTATGAATCGATTCACAAATGTCAATAATCGATTTTTGTTTACGTTAGTTAAAACGTGATGTTGACGGAGGGAAAAGGCGGAACTAAACTGTGAGCGCGAGGCAGCGCCCGGACAGTTTATGTCGTGGCGCACCAGCTGAAAGAAAAACAAACGTGTGTGTGAAGATGGCAGACACACAGGCTGCAGTTGCTCCCAACCAGCCAACAATTTAGCAAGCCATGCTATTAAAGCATCCACCCAACTCGGAAAGGGCGAAACGAATCACAAAATCCATCGCAAATTGTATTGCCATGATGGATATGAAGCTTAGCGAAAATTCTTTAAGAGAGACCTGTAGTGTCATTCATTCACTCTCTTTTCATTCATTCACTCTCCTAGGAGAAACACTCTAGTTGTCATACCCACTTCTTAATCACTCCGCTTTTCCTGCTTCTAGGAGAAACCCTTTAGTTGTCACGGGCACTCATTCATCCCTTCTGTCGTCATTCACTTCTTTCCCGGTTAGGAGAAAACCTAATTGTCACACCCACTCATTCATAAAACTCAGTCATCAATCACCCCTTTCCCACTTCTACCTAGCGTCACTGTTTGTGGGCGGTAATGCTTAGATTAAGCCAATCGGAGTAAGACACATCTTCCCATTCAGCCTATCATTGTCTACCTGTCGTCTATAGCTAAAAGCCCCCTGTTTCTCTCTGTGTGGTCTGCGTCCCTCCTCCACCCCATTCTCCTCCAGTCCTCAGAGGTCTTCAGATTCAGAAGCCTTCTCCAGCAAGACCAAGACTACCTTCACCACCACCAGGTCTAGACTCCACGGGGGGGATATTCAACCCTACTCCTGGCTGCATCCATCTACCCCTGCTGATCATGACGTCATAATCAAGCTGACGTCATGATGGAGTCTAATCGCCAAAATATATCTATCGTATGTGCCTACAGGCTCATGTATCTAATCATCTAATAAATCATTGTCATTCTAGAAATGTGTCTCTGGTTGAAATATGTCCATACTCAGTCATTGAGAACCAGGGATTACGCGCTTTGGAGCAGAGGTACAACGTCCCATCTCACCGGTTTTTTACCAACACAGTGATCCCCAGACTACAATGAGACCAAAGCCGAAGTTAGGGACTCACTGAAGAAAGCGGGTAGGATAGCTCTAACTTGTGATGTGTGGATCAGATAATCCATTGTTACTGCGCACATCATCACTGAACACTTGACAGTGGCAGCTAGCGTCTCATGGACTCCAAAAAAGTGATGAGTGACTGGTGCAAATGTGGCGGAGCTGATACAACATGTAGAAGAAGTGATTCAGAATATGCTGAAGTGGAGTTAATTTACTATAGGATGCTGCTACAGACACAACTGGCACACTTGTTTCTTTTCCTGTTGGTTCTTTGCAATGTAACCTTCCAGTTGACACATCTCTTCTATTTGCTTTGTTAATAAAAGATAATGGAAGTAAATTCATCTGTTTATTTTAATTATGGATCATTACAATGCAATTTAAATTCACTTTATTTTAAAAGTAGTAACATAGTGAGAAAAAGAAAGCATGTATTGAAAAAAAAAAGAAAAATCAAGATGCATCTATACTGTAATCGATGCATCTCGATGCATCGATAATCGTTTTATAATCAAATCGTAGCCCTCTCAATCGAAATCGAATCGCGAGGTGCCTAGAGATTCCCACCCCTAATATATATATATATATATATATATATATATATATATATATATATATATATATATATATATATATAATCAGGAATCTTGTCAAATCAAAGTGTAAACACAGTACAGTGGTGTGGCCATTTAGCTTTATGACATAACACCCCCTCCCACCAACCACATCCCCCTAGCCACTCCCCTTACCCACCCCTCGAATCCTGACTCTCTACCACCTTCCTATGAATAGCTATAGCCCCTTTTGCCTCACCCCCTTCCTTGCCCCCTCTCCCCCCCACAACCACCACTGCCCATATCCCCCTACCCACCCCTCGAGTCCCTACTCTCTAGTCTACATTATAGCTATGCCCCCTAGTCCAAACTCCCTAAACAGCCATGAGTAGTGACTGACTGACTGTCCTGACATTGCTGTCCTCTGACCACGATAGGGCCTGCTGGCCCTGCGCCGTGGGAGAAACATGGAAAATCTGCAAGGCAAAGGTGGGGGTGAGAGAGGAGGAGGATGGGGAAGAGAGGGGGATGCACAGACAGAGGGGCTGGGGGTGGATGGTGTGATTGTGTTTCATATTTCAAGAGTGGTCCCTCAGACAGATCTCCATAGCAGACACGCAGGGTTCACTCTGCTGTCTGTCTCAGAGGATTTCTCTACAACTCACAGATTATCAGGCCTCTCATTCTCTCTCTCTCTCTACATAACTGTCTCTTTCTCTTTTTTGATTCAACCTGGGTCCGAGCTTCAACTCAGCACTCTACACCAGTATGGTCACTATCATTTTGTGGCGCCTGCATGAAGAGCATCATCACAACTGGAATTAAATTGTCCCTGTTGTTGAGGGCTGGAAGAGCTTTCCCCTGTCATTTTACTAAGGTGAGAATCTTTAAATGTTTACATGTTTCTTATTTTCTAATGTATTATGTTATATTAGATATGTGAGATGTACATTTTTGCTTTTCTTTAAATCAAATTGTTAATAGGAAGGCATTTGGCTGTGACTCTTTGCATGTTATGGTGATAGGCTATACAAAATTGTTGTTGTTTGGCAACATATTTAGTATTTCAGTGGTTTATTTGTTAAAAATTTGTTTCCCAAATATTGCGGTCAGAGTTCAGATTTGTGTTATGCTAAAAACATGTTTCCATGATCTTTGTGAGAGAAGATGGAAATTCAGTTAAAAAAAAAATCTGAATTTGTCTGAAAGCTCTATGGAATAACATTCTCTTTTTATATAATTTGGACAATAGAAATGAATGAAACTGATTATAGATCAATTCATTTTGACATTGTTAAAAAAAAAATCAAAAAAATTCCTAAGCTAATTTTCAAGAAAAGTTCTAAACTCAAATTGGGTGAACATTGATACAATAAAGGCTGGAGAGAAGCTGTGGCAAATCTGGGAGCAAAATGGCGATCAACAAGTGTGAAATGAGACGCTGTGATGGCCTTGCTGAACCCCCCCCCCCCCCCCCCCCCTTCTGTTACATTCATCCCCACCCCATCCCTCTCTCTCCCTTCAGCTCTCCACTATCTTCCCTCTCTCTCCCTTCAGCTCTCCACTATCTTCCCTCTCTCTCCCTTCAGCTCTCCACTCTCTTCCCCCTCTCTCTCCCTTCAGCTCTCCACTCTCTTCCCCCTCTCTCTCCCTTCAGCTCTCTCTTCCCCCTCTATCTCCCTTCAGCTCTCCACTCTCTTCCCTCTCTCTCCCTTCAGCTCTCTCTTCCCCCTCTCTCTCCCTTCAGCTCTCCACTATCTTCCCCCTCTCTCTCCCTTCAGCTCTCCACTATCTTCCCCCTCTCTCGCTTCAGCTCTCCACTCTCTTCACCCTCTCTAAACGGTAAAACTGTAAATTAATGTGTATATATTTTCATATCAACAGGGCTTAAAATTCACTTTGCAAACTGGGGGGATTCCCCCCTTATGTTCTTCAGATAGGGGGATTTATAGATTTTGGGGGGGATCTATAGACTTTAGGGGGGATTTTTTCAGCCAATACTATAACCAACAAATATCTGCTTCTCATGTCCAATAAGCCATAACTTTACATTTTTCTATTTAAAAAAGGAAGTTCTTAACCTGTAGTTTATGCACACCTGAGTCTAAATTACTATGGTTCATTGTGTTTTATCTGCAGACTAGGAGCCATAGGGCCCTATCTTCGTACAGGCGAAGACACAGGCTATCGTACAGGCGATATCCCCTATTAGCGCTTGCGCACCTGTTTGCGAGTGCCTTAATGCAGGGAATCCAGGTGTTATGCCGAGTTTTGCACCCCCGCCAGACAGCAGCAAAACGCATCCCCACCATTACTGTTTAAAAATGATATAATTGTTTGGGTAGACATGACCTCCCTGTTTTTAAGTTACTGTAAAACAGCCCCAACATATGGTGGCGATGCATGGTGGTGCGGGGAAGCATAACTCGTCACAACAACGGGCGCAAACGCAGATTAGAGGCATGCCAAATCATTTATGCACGGTGCAAACGGGATTTGGGCGGTGTTAACCACCATCATTATTCACAGGTGTGGCCTGGCAATGCCTGGGCGTTAGATCAATCAAACCAGATTCCCGTCTTGCTGTCCATGTAATACAGTTTGCGTGAGGCATGCAAATTACCGCTTTTGGGAAGATGGGGCCCATAGGATTTTGGTTCTATCAAAGCCTTTATTTATTTTTTGTATTGAGCGATATATGAAGTGCTTTGAATGCGCGGATATTTAGTCACAACAAGCAGTTTTCTGCTTGCTACACCGCTGCCTGGGGTAACGTTCCTGCAAGCTAACAGTCCGCCCTCTAATTAGTCCGACCAGTCCTACGTATTCAGCAAACGTTCGTTCTGCTCCGTCGGCTTAACATTACAGAATTAAAAAGTCTCGACCCAGCCAACCTCTCAAACTACCGCCACCACCCCATCTCAAACTCCCTGTTTTTAAGTTACTGTAAAACAGCCCCAACATATGGTGGCGATGCATGGTGGTGCGGGGAAGCATAACTCGTCACAACAACGGGCGCAAACGCAGATTAGAGGCATGCCAAATCATTTATGCACGGTGCAAACGGGATTTGGGCGGTGTTAACCACCATCATTATTCACAGGTGTGGCCTGGCAATGCCTGGGCGTTAGATCAATCAAACCAGATTCCCGTCTTGCTGTCCATGTAATACAGTTTGCGTGAGGCATGCAAATTACCGCTTTTGGGAAGATGGGGCCCATAGGATTTTGGTTCTATCAAAGCCTTTATTTATTTTTTGTATTGAGCGATATATGAAGTGCTTTGAATGCGCGGATATTTAGTCACAACAAGCAGTTTTCTGCTTGCTACACCGCTGCCTGGGGTAACGTTCCTGCAAGCTAACAGTCCGCCCTCTAATTAGTCCGACCAGTCGTACGTATTCAGCAAACGTTCGTTCTGCTCCGTCGGCTTAACATTACAGAATTAAAAAGTCTCGACCCAGCCAACCTCTCCAACTACCGCCACCACCCCATCTCAAACTCCCTGTTTTTAAGTTACTGTAAAACAGCCCCAACATATGGTGGCGATGCATGGTGGTGCGGGGAAGCATAACTCGTCACAACAACGGGCGCAAACGCAGATTAGAGGCATGCCAAATCATTTATGCACGGTGCAAACGGGATTTGGGCGGTGTTAACCACCATCATTATTCACAGGTGTGGCCTGGCAATGCCTGGGCGTTAGATCAATCAAACCAGATTCCCGTCTTGCTGTCCATGTAATACAGTTTGCGTGAGGCATGCAAATTACCGCTTTTGGGAAGATGGGGCCCATAGGATTTTGGTTCTATCAAAGCCTTTATTTATTTTTTGTATTGAGCGATATATGAAGTGCTTTGAATGCGCGGATATTTAGTCACAACAAGCAGTTTTCTGCTTGCTACACCGCTGCCTGGGGTAACGTTCCTGCAAGCTAACAGTCCGCCCTCTAATTAGTCCGACCAGTCGTACGTATTCAGCAAACGTTCGTTCTGCTCCGTCGGCTTAACATTACAGAATTAAAAAGTCTCGACCCAGCCAACCTCTCCAACTACCGCCACCACCCCATCTCAAACTTACCATTCCTTTCCAAAGCCCTTGAATGCATCGTTGCCGCCAGTGGTGTGCACAGACATTTTGGGGGGCAGGCGCTCAAGTGAAAAAAGGGCACCCCTCTCATAATTATCGATAAAAAATAAAGTGACATACAGTCAGGGCCGGATTAATACAGTGTGGTGCCCCTGGGTGACCACACTTGAAGTGCCCGCCTCCTTCCAATTTACATGTAAAAAATAAATAAAAAATTACTATGGCAATAAAGACCACAGATTTTCATGAATGTATTGCTAAAGTACAGGCTCAACACACATGTAAGACACAAAGAATCATTTTATACAGTGAGGTCAAGTTTCGAAAAATGGTTTCACTACAATGAAATGGTTACTATAATGGGGACTAACATCATCACACATGAATACAATTGGGCTCATTGAATCCACAAGAGTCTCAGTTTTCCAGTCATACCCAAATTATGTAATTCCAAGACTTTATGGACCAGTTTCTAGAACTATTCAAATAGAAGGTGAAAATAACACATTATACTGTAGGCTACTGCATGCAAAAGAAAAAGTCATGGGTACCCATAGAACCATTCTCATTCAGACATCTTGAGGTAAGAGATCAAGGGGCCCCTTTGAAAATGACCATGCCAGTTTTTCCCTCGCCAAAATTTAGCCAAATTTTTTAGCGTTGTTTATCCCCCTTCCCGACAAGGTAGCATGACATGGTTGGTACCAATGGATGCATTAGGCATTCTAGTTTCAGAGGATATCTCCTTAAAGATTAGTCCGCTACAGCCTCTGAAACACAGTCCCCTAATGTCTTGCAAAAGTGTCACTTATCATTCAAAGGGAAACGGGTAGGTGCTTGGTCACCACCTGGGGTCTATCTGTGCACGTCCCTTCACTCCCACCTCCAGTACAACAACCTGTACGAACCTCTCCAGTCTGGCTTCCGCCCACTTCACAGCACATAAACTGCCCTGATCAAAGTCATCAACGATCTCCTCACCTCCGCAGACTCAGGTGCCATCAACATCCTGTTACTACACGGGCAGTCTTTGACATGCAGTGTCACTCCATCATCCTCCAAAAGCTCCGCCAACTGGGTGTTGAGGGCACCGCACTGGACTGGCTCACCTCCTACCTCACAGACAGACAACATTTTCATCTCTCTCCTGCCACACCTCCACCACTCTGTTACGCAGGAGGTCCCCCAAGGCTCAGTCCTCAGCCCCCTGCTCTTCATCTTCATCTGCTTCATGGTCACATCATCCGCAAATTCAACCTGGACTTTCATTGCTACGCCGATGACACAGAGATCTACATCAGCTCTAAATCCACACAGAACCCACCACTCACCCACATAGAAACCAGCATATACTGTATGCAATAAAAACCTGGATGACTCAACTTCCTCCAACTCAACAGAAATAAAATGGAACTCCTCATCTGAACCAAATCAGCACTCAGCAAAACCGGACCCATCTCAATCAACATTGATAACATAACCATCACCCCCTCCCTCCTGGCTCGCAAACCTCGGTTTCACCCCTGACCCCACCCTCTCATCCGGTGCCCATGTCAGCGCCGTTGTCAAGACCTTGTTTTTCCATCTCCATAACAAGACACTGCCTCTCTCCCCCTGCTGCTGAATCCCTCATCCACGCCTTCATCTCCTCCCACGTAAATTACTGCAACTCCCTCTTCACCGGCATCAGCTCTCGCTCCCTCCATACACTCCAGATGTGTTACGAGGGTAACCGTGTGTTACGCCCCTTAAATGAGCGTCTAGGGTGAGAAGGTGTAACATAAAATAAGTACAAGAAAAACCGGAGTGAAATTGAACAAAAAGCATGATTTATTTTAACAAAGGATGGTTTAAACAATAATAATAATAATAATAATAATACCGTAATAATAATAATAATGAAAATAGTTAGGCTACATCTAACAAAATGCCAAGAAGCATAGGCTAAAGCAAGGCCAGTGAGAGTAACTTCAGAGACAACATTAACATACAAAAGATAGGTACAAAGCCTGCAAAGGGCTAACAGCTAACTGACAGTAGCTGCTGCTCCAGCGCATACACCACAGAGTAAGTGCTGGCTGTTGATTGGCCAAAAGGCCATCTAAAAAACGAGGCTGTCACAAAAAGAGCTAACCAAACAAGCTAAAACAGTCAGCTAAATGTAGCTTAACAAAGGAGAAAAGGCCAGCACTCCAGAATGTCCTTTATGCGTTTAATAGGTCTTGTACAGCACAGCCACAACGTAAGCGTTTCAGGCGGAAATGGCGTATAAATACAAACAATAACTGGAACTACATTCAATAATTCAGTTCCCAGCTGACTCAGCACAATGCTGATGAAGGCTACCCGCTGATAGTTACTATGTTGTGGCTGTGCTGTACAAGACCTATTAATGTAAACGCATAAAGGACATTCTGGAGTGCTGGCCTTTTCTCCTTTGTTAAGTTTCTGCCTTGGCCCTGCACCTTGAGTTAACTTTATTTTGGAGTGTGCTCGCTACTGCTGTTTTTTTAAAGGAGAACTGACCTCCAAAACACTTTTTTTCAGCTTTTAACCAATATATATGACTTTGGGGGTGGTGTGTGAAGAATTCTGGTCAAAATTTCCACATTTGACACCAAACTGTTGCCATTTTACCATTTGTATCATTTTTCAGCAGCATACCTAGCATAAGCGCCCTCTAAGGGTGGAACACTGCTTTTTTTTTGCCCTCAAATGAATGGGATATTTGACACGTCATGACGTCACGATGAACCAAAGACTATGGGATTTCAAGATAGTTACTCCCCTACTCCCCCTGTACCCTTTCGGCTCCTCACAACTCCAAGCCTATTCCCATGATGTCACTTGACCTGTTAATTTATTACAATCGCCTGTTATTTTCCTACCAACTCATATGTAACACAATACTATCAATAAACGCCACTATAATCATAAAAGGAAGGACATCAAGTAAATCATTCCCAACCTTTTTCATACTAAGGGGCCCTATGATGAGATTTGGTCTCATGTAAATCTTATTTTTTATTTTTTATAGCCTAGATATGATTTTGTCCAGAATTCCATATAATTAGGTTGAGAGACAACGAATGCTGGAATCCTCTCAAGGACGACTGGTGGTCTTCTGTGCCCCTTTTCGCTGCTCACAGAGCTGCTGCACTGCCGCTCTGCCCGGAGGGAGGGAGGGGTTATTGTGTGTTTGCAGCAATCAGCTCCGAGAGCCCAGCACCAAAGTGAGAGCCTCACTTTCATCCTTCCGCAAACAAATCTCATCGCAGTTTAGAGCACATGTAAAATATAACGCTATACTACGACGTGACAACGTGACAAAGCTGGTCTAAACACATCGGCTACTATAATATCGTCACTGTGTACAAGCAACGCCAACTTTTCAGGAAATGAAGTCAGCAGAGCAGAGCGACTGGCGACTGGGGACTGGGGACACACACACTCTCTCTGTCTGTGTGTGTGTGCTCCTCCTCCACGTTGACTCGCTGTGTGTGTGTTTTGCTGCGCGGAATGGGTTTGATCAGGCAAGTAGCTCCTGTGCTCTTAAAATACTGAACACCACGTTGTCATATTTGACATATTTCTTCATTGTAGACAGTTTATCGCTGAATGTGTCATTACATTATTAATATCTTACCTGAATAAGCTCAAATGCTGTTACAGGATTATCACACCGAGTCTGGAGCACTTTCTGCCGGCCAGGCAGCAGCTCGTAGGCACCCTGCCTTTTAGAGCACGAGCACGAGCTGCTGTGCTCCAGGCAGCGGGGACGCGCGGGCGGAGCTCTTCACATGGAGGTCTGACACTGCCCTGCGCTGCAGTAACTTTTAACAAGAATCACGAAAAGCCCATAAACGAAAATTTAAAACAGATTTCATGGCGCGGTTTATCGAAAGTTGGGCGAGGGAATGACGTGGAGAAATCTTGCATTGTGATTACATAAGCTGAGAGCGGGGCGTTTGTCCGTGCTGTGTGCTGCGGTAACGAGCCTCGCGTCGCGTCACTAGTCTCTTTTAACGTAAGTTTAGACAAGCCACCTACACACATATGGGAGAAAAATAATTAAATTTCTAGTTCGCCACTGAATGGCCAAATTGATATAACTTTCAACCATTTTCAGCAACGCTGTTTCCATACAGGCCACCAGCGTTGGCTAGTTGTTGATATTTATAAAGATATTGCAGCTCTCAAATAAATTATTTTCGAGGCGGTGGGCAAACTGTAATGGCGTCGATTTCCGAAAAAAAATCTTGACTTGAACACAGCCAAAGAGTTTAGTATAGACAAGAGTATATGTAATTTCTTGTTTTTTTCCATAGGTATTTTCAAATCACTGTTCTGATACATATCTAGGGGGTAAGTCCTCCTTTAACGTAGCTACATGTAGCAAAAAAGCTAATAGACAGGAGCTAATGCAAAAGCTTATGTAAGAAAGAAGGTCTCAAACACAAGCAGAGTTTGGAGGAGGGAGCAAGGAGGATGGAGGGCCGGTGTCTGCACGCAAAGCGCTCCGCTATCACCGACCCCAGTGCCATCTTAGAACAATGGAGTTTAAGTAGAGCTTGCACTGGGGGGTACGGTGGTACAGTGGCAAGCGCTGTCGCCTCACAGCTCGAAGGTCCTGGGTTCGATTCCCACCTGGGACACTGTGAATGCTGAAGGAATGCGTGCCTGTCCGCATGTCCTCGAGTGCCCACCGCCCAGGTGGGGTCGTCAAAAGGGCCTTTCTGTGTGGAGTTTGCATGTTCTCCCCGTGCCTCCCAGGGATTTCCTTCATATAGGAACCCCTTCACCAAAACATGCAATATCCTGGTTGCTGATGTGGTGCCTCCTCTGGTCGTGAAGGGCGCCTGTTCGGAGGGAGGGGAACTCGTTGGAATAGCGTGATCCTCCCACGTGCTATGTCCTACCGGTGAAGCTTCCCCTGTCAGGTGAAAATAAGCGGCTGGCTAACTGCCCATGTCTTGGAGGAAGCATGGAGCCAGTTTTCGGCTCTCCCCAGATCAGCAGAGGGTGGAGCAGCAACCAGGATAAATATAAATTAGCACTAATGGGGGATAACGGCAACTCAGCCAATTGGTGTTGATTGTTAACCAGTTCCAGGTGAGGGTTCCTCACCTCAATCATTGCAGCAGAGGGGTGTGTCTGGGCCAGAGAGAAATAGAGAGAAATAACCACACACACCAAACCAAGGCCAGGCTTTGACAGAGGCTGTAACAAGATGGTTCAAAACTCAACCACCCGTCTGCTCACAAAAAAAACCCGGGCTCATCTTCCAGGACTCTTTTGCTCCATCTGCAACCCCTTCCACAGCCACACACACACACACACACACACACACACACACACACACACACACACACACACACACACACACACACACACACACACACACCACACCCCACTGCTGTGTCTCTCCCTGCAGCTGTGCACCCCTCCATGCTGAGAGGAAGACTCCCTGTGGACCTGATGTCTTCGGTTGTGGCACCCGAAAAATCCACCTCCAACACCATGGGTCCCAAAGAGGTCTGTCTCACACTGCAAGGGACGAAAAGGGGATGGGCGGGGCGGGGAGAGAAAGGAAATTTGGTAATACAACAGCAGCTGTGATTTTTCTTTGTTGAGGGAAGTCTTTCTAATTTATATTTTTTTAATTCTTTGTCAATTTACTCTAATAATAATTGATTGAATTTGTAGATATACTCAAAGCGCTTCACATATCAGGGGAGGGGGGAACTCAACAAATGATCCACGACTGATCTGGGTGATGCATGTCAGCCAGTTTGTGCCAGAACGCTCACCACACATCAGCTATCACGGTGGAGAGTTGAGGACTGAATGTGCGAAGTAACGAGGGATGATTAGGTGGCCATGATTGAAGGAAGGCCTGTGTGGGAATTTAGCCAAGATACTGGGGTTACAGCCCGCAGGGCACCAGGGTTACACCTAGCCTGGGTAAACTCAGCCTCCACGTGACCTGCTCTCAGACCTGCTCTCAGTCACTGTAGTGACTGTAGTGACTGAGAGCAGGTCACGTGGAGGCTGGGTTTACCCAGGCTAGGTTACACCCCCCAGGGCACCGGGGATATGGCCCCCAGGGCACAAGGGTTACACCCCACAGGGCACCGGGGTTTACCCCGCCCAAGGCACCATGGTCAAACCCCCCAGGGCACCGGGGTTACACCCCCAAGGCAGCAGGGTCAAACCCCCCAGGGTCACACCCCAGAGGGCACCGGGGGTTACACCCCCAAGGGCACTGGGGTTACACCCCTACTCTTGCAATAAGTGCCGATGGAATCTTTGACCACTGAGTCTTTTTTTAAATATAAATCTTGGTGGTGGGACTCGATAATTTTTTTCATCTAATTAATTAGAGGCTTTGTAATTAATTAATTGAAATTAATCGCATTTTAATTGCATATCAATATTTGACATCTTCTACCAGTGAAAGTGGTCTACAGTCCAGCGTTTTCATGTGAGACATGAGGAGTGATGACTGACAGCTAGTTTGAGTGACAAGTGATGACTGACGAGTGAGGAGTGATGACTGATGAGTGAGGAGTGATGACTGACAAGTGAGGACTGATGACTGATGAGTGACGCGGTATTGTGCGATGACTGACGTATGAGGAGTGAAACAGTAATGCAGGAAGAATGACAGCGTTTTCGTGTGAGGACTGAAGGTGTTTCAGAGCACACTCGACATGGTTTAAAAACACGATTTCAGACGGACAAGCCCGTCTTTATTGTCACACGATTACACATCAACACATGCACGGACGGCCACAACACACACATGCTGACGGTGGCCGGTGAAATTTGTCCTCTGCATTTAACCCATCCTGGCTTGTCCTTTCCTCTGGGGGGCAGGCCAGGAGCAGTGGTCGCTTTTCTCGTACAGCGCCCGGGGACCAACTTCGAATGTTGTCGTCACTGGTCGGATGACGATGACGATCTGATCTTCTGCATGTTTTTAATGGAGGGGGGTTATATACGGAGGAACCCCCCTGGGGGAGCACGGGGAGAACATGCAAACTCCACACAGACAGAAAGGCCCTTACGACGAGATACCCCACCTGGGCAGTAGGGACTGAAGATATGGGGGGAACACAACCACAGCGCTCACAGTGTCCCAGGCGAGAATCGAACTCAGGACCTTCTGACTGCGAGGCGACAGCTCTACCACTGAGCCACCGTGCCCCAACTAGGGGCTAGTTTACTAGGAGACATGACAACTGACAATGCTTAGACTGAGGAATGATAGCTAAACCTCTGAATGACGAGGATGCCCAATGGTTGCCGTACATGTGGGGCTTTGTTGTCTGACGTCACTCAATGCATGTTGTACATCGGTATGATCGGTATGTCTGGAATTTGTCCACTGAGAAATGTTCCGTGGTGTCTGGACTGCAAAAATAAAGTCTGATTAAAATCAGTTTTTTAACGTTTTAACATAAAAACAAAAACGTTCTGTAATTAATTAATCTAAATTACCTTGTTAAAGTCCCAGCCCTACTAAATCTGTTTATTCGCATTTTCAGTTGAAACATAATGTAAAAATCACATATTGGATAATTTCACACCAGAGAGTGAATTTAACGTCTCATCCAAAAACCGGTGCTCACTCACAGGACAGAGTACTTGTCTCAGGCATTGGGGATGGGGATATTATTCATGAGACCAGAGGGGCAAAACCTCTAAAGGCACTGACAGGGTTCTGCGCAGCCTCGACTTGGAGCCTTGACGCCGGCTAGCGGCGACAGCGAGACTGTGCATACTCGAACGTAACTCGACGCGTTGGCTGCGGTACACGTCCAAAACACTAGGTGGCTTGTGGTACACTTATGTGCGTTACATATGACGTTATTGTGTCGTTTACCAAGAACTTGCAATCATGTCGGTGGTTGTGCGTACTCGAACGTAACTCGACGCGTTGGCTGCGGTACACGTCCAAAACACTAGGTGGCTTGTGGTACACTTATGTGCGTTACATATGACGTTATTGTGTCGTTTACCAAGAACTTGCAATCATGTCGGTGGGGGGACATTTGATTGTCCCTCCATTTCAAAACTCATTCCGGTGAGCGCCGCAGAGTCACATTTGTCACAGCTGCACGCCCCCCTCCGCCGAGCTGCGCCGATAGGACGGCCAGCTCCTCCAACACCACTTCCAGTTACTTCCCATCCAAGGAGTAACCACAGTCAGAGCTGATTACTGTATGCTTCCCCAGGAAAGCCAGTAATGTGACGCAGGAGCCACTGGTACAAACTGTAATATACCGAGGCAATTGAATGCAATTTAATGTTGTTGCCCGTCCCCAGCCTTTTTTTTTATCTAACTCTTTTATCTAACTGTGGTACCTTACATCACAGTGTCTGTGTTTTATTGTAGCCTATGTAAAGCACTTGGTAATAAACATTCTTTTTAGAAAGGTGCTGGTGCTGTACAAATAGTTATTATTAAAGGATTTCTATCTAATGTGTTATTTAATCCCATTGCGTTTGCCCAATCAGGTGGAGCTAATCCTGGTGAAAGAGCAGAATGGGGTCCAGTTCACCAGCACCACCCTCGTGGCCGCGCCCAGCCGGGGCGAGGAGAGGGAGACCTGGGGCAAGAAGATCGACTTCCTCTTGTCTGTCATCGGCTTCGCCGTCGACCTGGCCAACGTGTGGAGGTTCCCCTACCTATGCTACAAGAACGGAGGAGGTGAGACGGTGACAGAGACAGACAGACAGAGCGAGAGACAGAGAGAGAGCGGCAGACTTGGATGATGACATAATCCGTTTGACCATCTTGGAGAAGGTGGAATGAGGATTGTGTGTGTGTGTGTGTGTGTGTGTGTGTGTGTGTGTGTGTGTGTGCGCGCGTGCGTGTGTGTGTGCGCGCGTGTGTACGTGTGCCCGTGCGTGTGTCTGTGTGTGTGCATGTGGGTGTGTGCGTGTGTTCGTGCGTCTGCGTGTGTGTGTGTGTGTGTGTTTTCCACCCCCTGGTGTATACATGGTGGTTGCTGTTTGAGGTTTGGAGCCTCTTTATAGAGATCAAAATAGGGTGACCAGATCCCAGCAAACCAAATGTGGGACAAAGAGTACGTTTGTGTGGGACAATGTGGGACACGCTACCGATGATTTGAGGCAGTCTAAAATTTAGATATACTGTATTTTCTAACTTACAAAAAATATACATTTCTATTCACCCCTCACTATGCTTTGCCCTCTGGTTGATTCACACAATCTGCAAATAAAAACATAAATTATCTGACTAAAATGTGTAGGCTACAATAAAACAGACCAGACAGGTTGCTGACATGGGATTCAAGTCATGGCTTCATGTACAGATTAAACACATGGCAGGTGTGTGCCTTCCACACATGAAAACATTAAAGTTAGTCAGACTTTTCTAGTAGAACAATATACTACTGAACCATATAGGTATTGAAGTAGAACCATAGTAGGCTAGCTCCATCTGAACAAAACATTAACTAACATCACAATAAGAGCACAGATTAGAATGGAATTTATAATTGCCCGTTGCAAATAGCCTGTAGCAGCTGTTGAGAAAGATTTGAGGCTGTCTTCAATTGTGCCAGTTATACAACACTTGAGAGCTTTGTGCAAAGATGCACTGTTGTATTAATATGGGTAGTCGCTATTATCATTAGTATGGTAAGTATTTGGCCATTGGTATTGTTATTATTGCTACTAGTTAGCCTACTGGGAATACACATCTCTCAGGCTGCACTATGTGAAGTTAACCGTGCGCTGCACATCTCTCGAGCCACAGTGTGTGCTGCAGACAAGAGCAGCGGTGTGCACGCTCTCTCTCCCCTGCTCTCCCTCTGTCTCTCGGTCTATCTCTCTCCCCCGCTCTCCCTCTATTTCTCTCTCTGCCTTGGTCTGATCGCGCTCCCTCTCTCTCTCTCTCTCTCTCTCTCTCTCGCCCAAAATGCGGGGCATCTTCTCAATTTGCGGGACGCGTGAAAAATCATGAAAATGCTGTGCAGTCCCGCACAAAGCGGGACATCTGGTCACCCTAAAAATAGGGGAAAAACCACCACAGCTGCTGCTGAATAGATTATCTCTGACAATCACTGCCACTAATTATGGCTGTTTAACATAGAGCTCTCATTATGTTTAAGAGTGCTAATGATAGCCATAGCCCAGGCTGACACCCTCTGGGGGTAAAAACAAAAATTCCTTTCACTTTAGTCTTTATTGAGTTTCACTTTATAAACAGATATAACAAACAGATGGGCATGTAGACAAACAAAAGAAATTACACAAATAAAAGAGGGAACAAAGTTTTTGTTTGGGAGTTACATTCCTAGCGGTCTGTCCTTTCCATTAAAGGGGGATATCATTGAGGGGGGATTATGGCTCGGTAACACAGCGTTAGTCAATTTTGGTGGGGATGACACACTTTTGCAATAACCCCCACAGCCACAGCCCTGCCCAAGATAGCTCATCTGAAGATGTGTCAGTGTGGCTGTTTCCCATAGAGCCCTGATTCAAGTCAAAACAAGTTTATTTGTATAGCCCTAATTCACAAGCATGTCCCAGAGGGTTTCTCAGAAAATATGTCTAGCTAATTCTAGCTGACACAACAGTAGCAAATTACAGTAGTAATGATAACACATTGAACAATTGATAAAGAAATATCGAAAATATAGAAATATAGGAGAGAGCGGAGGAGAGAGCAGGAGAAGGGAGGGAGAGCAGGGGGAATGTGAGAGAGGAGAGAGCACGAAAGTGATGAGGTGGGGAGGGAATGGGAAATGCTGGGGAGTATAGGAGGTGGGGAAGGAGCAGGGGAAGGGGGAAAGAGGAGAGAGCAGGAGAGGGGAGGGGGAGGGAGAGTGGGGGATGTGGGGGAGGAGAGAGCAGGGAGAGGGAGGAGGTGGGGAGGGAATGGGAAATGTGGGGGAGGAGAGAACAGAAGGAGAGGTGGGGAAGGAGCAGGGGAAGGGGGAAAGAAAGAGAATGGGTGCCATGCTTTAAAATAGGATGGATGCCATGTTTTAGAATAGTGGGGGGGGGGGGGGGGGGTTCGGGAAGGGGAGGAGGTGGGGAGGGATTGTATTTGTGCTACAAAGTGGAAGCCCAGAGAATAAGACATTACAGTAGTCGAGTCTAGATGAAACAAAGGCGTGTATTAAGGTTTCAGCATCCGTTGCATTTAGCAAGGGACAGATCTTTGAGATATTGCGAAGATGAAAGAAAACTATTTTAGTGATTTCCTTAATGTGAGCATCGAATGAAAGAGTAGAATTAAAGGTAACACCTAGGTTTTTCACCTTTGAGTTTGGAGTAATTACGCAGTTCTCAATATTCAGACTAAGATCATTGAGAAGCGGAAGTTGGGCTAGTAATTCAGTTTTGTTGGCGTTTAGTCGCAAGAAATTTTTAGACATCCAATCTGATCATGTTTGAGAGGTAATGATGACACCTGACCGCCGGTTGGATTTTCGTCTCAGTGGGCTGCCCACATCGAGCATGACACTTTCACTATTTGCATTTGGTGTCAAAACAACTGAGCAGGATGTAGCATGTGGGGTGAGGCGCAAACTGATTTCTATAGGGTAATATCATAGACTGTATAAATATGGATTTAACTATCCCATTGAATTTCTTCTCCCTGGCTGAGTTCAAGTCATAGACTAGGTGGGTGTCGCCATCTTGGTTTCATTGGGAAGGTGGGGGTTGAGAGGGTGGATCTAAGGGGGTGTGTGGGATGAGCGCCGATTAGCATACCCTATGAGGGTGATCTTACGTGCTGACAAACACGCCCACCTTAGCTCGCAGTGGAAGCTCGTCAAGCTAGCTGAAGCTAGGTCAGACTGCTAGCAAGCTATAGCTAACAGGCTACGGGCTACACCCAGGCCATCCACCTCTGTTCTCGTTGCTCCGGTCGCGAGCGTGAGGCAGTGAAGAGTCGTCATCCCACATTCACGTTACGTTGAGGTAGGCTAACATAACACAAAACTACAATAAAAGTTTAAACAAAGATTTATCTGTTATTGACATCATTGCTATTATAACGTACTAAGTATATAGTGGGAAATTGCAGAAATATGGCCAGATATTAGCTACTGTGAAACAACATTAACGTTGACCACAGCAGTGTGGATCTTGGGTGAGTGTGGCCATTCAGTGTGGCACTGTGGCGTGCTGCAAGGTCTTGGGGATCAGCTTCAGGTGGACTGGTCTTCGGTCTCCCCTCATTTTCCGACATCCAACAGCTGCACCAGATGTCATCATCGACGTCATCATCATCATCGAAGTCTTTATCCACATTATTGATGATTATTTATAAAAAATCTCATTGTGTGAATATTTTGTGAAAGCACCAATAGTCAGAGAAGGAAACCTCTTTTTAATTTTATTTTGGTTGGTGTTTTAATAAAAGTACTTGTGATATCTCCAGTGATGGGCAAGCTACTTGGAAAATGTAGTAAGCTAAGCTATCAGTTATTCTCGATTAAATATAGCTAAACTACATTGAAGCTATCCCCAGAGAAATGTAGCAAGCTAAGCTACGAGCAACATGGCAAAAGCAGCTTGATACATCAAAGCTACTTTTTTTCTCACATTGAATCAACTTAATGTCAAAGAACAACTTTCCACCAAACAAATAGGCACTTGTTGTCCGTCATAATGGAACTGGAAGTGCTTTATTGGCTACACAGGCACACTTGACATGCAATGTCTCCTCCTGTTTAATCCAAACCGCAGCAGAAATCTCCACTGCGTGCTTTGCTCATGGATTTTCTCTGGCGAGTAGCTTGTAGCTTTTGCGGGAAGCTACAAGCTACTTGGGTCTATAAATAGCTTAGCTACTGAAAAAGCTACTTGGTTCAAAAGTAGTGAAGCTACCACCAAGCTACTGAGAAATGTAGTTAAGCTATGTAGCTTCGCTACTTGTAGCAAGCTACTGCCCAACACTGGATATCTCACATGTGGCTTTGATTTCCCATTAAAAATGTAGCCCAATTTGTAGAAAATGCAGATGTGAACAGGTCTAGGTAGGCTAATGACAACTAGGGAATATTACCCAAGGAAATACCACGGTTTAATGCCAACAGATAAACCATACAGATTTTTTTGTAATTGTAAACACAAATAAGGGAGCAGAGCCATGGTTTTCAAGTATAACACAACTTTTATTCAAAGACAGTCTGGACAGGATTGAAAAATGCTAGTTCAATTGCATTCACCTCAGACAAGACGGGACACTATACGTTCAAGTCTGAAATTTACCTAGATTAGCTAGAAAAATTGACATTTCAGCTTGTAACCTGATGTCACTATTACTGGACAGTACAGTAGTAAGGATTTTGAAAGTTTTGATGAATCAATCCAAGTCAGAAACACAACATCATATCCTGTGAGCCTTTAAGAATTCAAAAACCTTACTTCCAACAATTAACTAGCCAGTAACTACTGCACAGTAACGTGTACAAAAATTGAATGCAACAGTCTTGTTCTGGAGGGAACCCCTCAGCTGAATTCACGTTGGAATATGATATCAAGCCTTGATACATTTTATTTTACTCCTACAGCAGTGTGGATCGTAACGTCTAGCTACAGCTGGGTTACATCTGGAATATGATATCAAGCCGTTAATGTCAGGTCTCAATCAGTCAGTTTCTGGAGTGCAAAAACTTTAACGTTAATCGCAGAATGTCTGTTATAGTAATACTACAATAAAATAAATAATACTACGCTCACTAGGTTATGACATCCACGTTAACGTTATAGCCCCCAAACATCTAGCTAGCTAAATAGGTTACATCTGTAACCACGCTGAAATGTGAGTGCATTAACGTTAATATTTCTATTAGGTCAAACACACCTTAACGTTATGAGTGTGGCCGTTTTTGATTAACATTAAGTCCATGATCAAGTCTAGCATTTCGGTATATTCCTACCTCTTAACATCTAGCTAGGTTGCATCTGGAATATGATATCAAGTCGTTGTCAGGTCTCAGTCGCATTCACGTTAACGTAATATCCCCCTTTATACCATGGTTTGGGTGAATACTCTTTTGTGATTGGCCGGCAGGTGTGTGTTAAAATTGTTCACCGCACACGTAGTCCGGCTCAGGTTTTATCACATGTAAATTAATCGGCTACCCAACCTGCACAGCTGTTTAATCAAACAGCACAGCTATTCAACCCGCTACTTCAGGCTGACAGAGAAAATCTTGATATTGATTTGAGGACAATAACACGGTGGGATAGCTTGTCTTGTTAACATAGACAATATAGAGCTGGGTCACTTAGAGCTGGGCCATGCCTCACTCATATCTGCAGGTGCCTTCCTGGTGCCATACCTGTTCTTCATGGTGATAGCAGGCATGCCTCTCTTCTACATGGAGCTGGCCCTGGGACAGTACAACAGAGAGGGCGCTGCCGGGGTCTGGAAGATCTGCCCCATCTTCAAAGGTAGGACCACACCATTTATTACACATAATGGGAGAAAATACAAAAAGTTGTGTTTTTTAAGCATGTCAAACAGTCTGTGGTGGAGAACATCTAGCTGCCACTCCCCTACTGCTTTGCTACTCTGTGGTTATGAAATCCTTTAAGCGAATGGTGTTGGTCCACCTGAAGGATGCCACCTGCTGGACCCCCTGCAGTTTGCCTCCTGGGCAAACAGGTCGGTGGATGATGCAGTCAACATGGGACTGCATCACAAACTGCAACATCTCGACTCCCTGGGGACATACGCCAGGATCCTGTATGTGGACTTCAGTTCGGCGTTTAGAAATCCTATCCTTCATCCACTTCCTCTCAGCGCGTCTGCATGCGCATCTGAGAGCGCCCGTAGAATCATTTAGGGTGTCGGGAGGGTTTTCCTGTGTTTAGACCTGAGAGGTGCAACAGTGTCTAAAATATCGGTACATGTCGTACTAAACATAGAGAGGAACTCATTGACATTTGAAATACAGTTTGCTTCCAGAGCACAGATTGAAGAGCAAGCAAAAGCATGAGAGAACTGAACAGCAGTATCAGGAGTGATCGTGCGCGAGCGGGGCCCGGATACATGAGAAAAAATAGCAGAGCAGGGAGTTGTAGTAGTAAACACAATAGGTGAATGATCAGAGATACCAGCAGCACATACATCAGTTATATTAACGGATAGTCCAAATGACAGCACGAGATCAAGAGTGTGTCCTTTCTCGTGCGTCGGGGCCGTAACAGATTGGGAGAAGTTAAACGAGGTTTAGGAAGTCCCGAGACAGGGGATGCGATTGGCAGCAGATGTGGAGATTAAAGTTGCCGCAGATTAGCATATGATCGTTTCGCACCATTAATCCAGAGAGAAAGTCTGTAAAGTCATTAATGAAATCCTTGTTGTATTTGGGCGGGCGATATATGACGGCGCAAAATGCAACAGACGACCGAGTCAGTTCAAAGGACTGCAGTTCAAAGCTAGCATAGTTAGCTACTGGCTGGGACAGACGGCAATGGAAGGTAGATTTGAACACCGAAGCTAGCCCTCCACCTCTGCCGAGGGGAGCTGAAAAAAGTACAGTCAGGAGGAAGGAGTTCGGAGAACGGAAAAAACTCACCAGCCTTATAGCCAAGTCTCAGTTATGAACATAAAGTCGTTCAGGAGAAAAGTTTTGTTGGCTAGCGACCTAGCATTTAGCAGAGCCAAGTGGAGGTTTAGCTCTGCGCTGGCCGAGCGCGAAGCGCATCTCAGCGGCCAAAGAACATCAAGATCCACACTGCCACTGAGTCTGCGGGCCCGCAGTCTGCAGCACTGGCGCGGGGGATCCGACACCAGCCCCGGGGGAACGGGCCGGCCAGGGAACACAGTTGGATTAGGGCACGGTGACGCGTCAAGTACGGGCGGGCCAGGTGTTGTCATCGGGCCGGGCGAGGAGGCAGCAGCGGGCGGGGCAGGCCACGGGCCAAGCGGCGCTGACAGCCTGGCATCAGAAGGAGCCGGTCCCGTTTGCAGCAGCAGGGGCTCAGGGACAACGGAGCGGATCCAGCGGCCTCTGAGGAACAGTGAACGTCGGACTGCGGGGAAGTAGCGTCCATCATAGAGGAGACAGTCATTGACCACGGATGAGGAAGCCAGCAGGTAAGCCTTGGTTTTTACGAGTACACCGCCTCGCTTTCCCCGTCTGCTGTAGCGCTTTTTCCGCGGGAAGGCGCAGGGAAGGCGGCGTAGGTGGGCGGGAATATCCAATAGAACAGGGGGGAGACTCGTCGCTTGCTCACCCAAACAATGTTTAGACAACGACAGCGTCTCGCCAAACGCTCTTAGGTTTAGAAGAGCTTGGCGATCATAAACCAATAGAGTAGAGATGTCCCAGCAGCAGACACATAGAAACAGGGCAACAGCGAAAAATAAACAGCAGACGAGGCGGACGGCTAGCCAACACAGCCATCTCTTGCACAGACTGCAACGGACCATCAGAACTGCAGAAAAAAATCATTGGCCCTCCATCCAGGACTTGTACTCCTCCAGAGTCAAAAAATGGGCAGGAAAGATCATCACAGACCCATCCTAGAGATGACTGGTTCTTTCCCCCCCCATTTTTTTTTCTTTTTTGGGGGTCATTTTTGCCTTTATTGGATAGGACAGTAGGCAGACAGGAAATGTGGGGAGAGAGAGAGGGGATGACATGCGGCAAAGGACCACAGGTCCAATTCAAACCCGGGTGCTACAGAGCACTGTACACAAAAACTACCAGACATAAGAACAGTTTCTTCCCACAGGCCATCACTCTGATGAACACTTAAACCAGTCAATTGGTCACTTCACTTGAACACTTCGCTGTACACTTGAATCACTTCACTTCGCTGTTGCACCTACCTCATGCACACGATCCCCCCAACACACACGCACGCACGCACGCACGCGCGTGCATGCACGCACACACACACACACACACAATATATTAGGGCTGTCAGCATTAACGCGTTAATCACGATACGATTAAGGGCCGACCATAACGCGATTTTTTAATCACGTTAATCGCATGCCGCTATTTTGTCCCTTCGACGCACCCGTACAGTTTGTAGTCAAGCCAGTTGCAGCGGTTTCCTGTCTCCTGCTGTTGCAGGCAAAGGAAAAGAAAAGAAAAGACAGACAGCAACATGCTTCTAAATGGCTCGTTTTAAAACTCCCAAATGGCACAGTGGACAAGTCAACAGTTTGCACCTTGTGTAAAACGGAATTAAAATGTCACCGAAGAACATCGAGTTTGAGCTATCACCTAAAAGCTAAGCATACCGGAGCAGCTAGCGTCGCCGTAGCCTCAACGCGAGTCTCGGATGCGCAGGTCCTCTAGCCACTGGGAGGTCGGCTCCAATGGCTTCACGCAATATACACGTTATCAATCACAATAAAACTGTACCTACCTCACTCACAATGTTGTTATCCAATGCTACGGCGCCTACTGTACTCCAAAATCTTCCGTAGTTTCCAATACCGAGTCATTATTCACATGGAAGTGCCAAAGTTTTTAGCTCAGACACAGCCTTCTTCGGCTGTGTCATTTTGGGTTTCAACTGCTCCATAGCGCCGCCGCCGGAAGTATCGGTTCTGGAGCGTGTACTGCACTGTTTACAATTGTGCATTTATTTTCTGTTCAAGATATATGTTGTCCTCCTGTCTACATTGCACTTCTATTGAATTGAAAGTAAATCTAAAATTCAAGATCACAAAGTACATTTATTTGCATTAATTTGATTCCCAATCATGACACACTGGGAAGAATGATTAATATGAAATTAAAAATGCTTTGAAATGCAAAATAATGGCATTTTAAACATGCAATACAAAGATGCGATTAATCGCGATTAACTATAGTTAATCACAAGATTAATCGCAATTAAGACAATTAATCATTTGACAGCCCTAATGTATGTATGTATGTATGTATGTATGTATATATATATATATATATATATATATATATATATATATATATATGTGATTGATTGTCTTAGGTTTTAGGGGCTCTATGTGTCTGTGTGTGTGTGTCTGTGTGTGTGTGTGTGTGTGTGCGTGTGTGTGTGTGTGTGTCAAAAAGAAAGAAGGTCCGCACACTGAGCTCCCGTTTACCTTTTAATTAGCCATCCAACAACAGTGATGTTTCGAGCTGACGCTCTTCCTCAGACAAGTGTGTGTGTGTCCTGCCTGTGTACATGTGCTGTCTGTCAGCTACCCACTGAGGTTGGCGGTCTAATCACACGTTTCTCTCTCTGTCTCCCAGCGGATAACAGTAATTAACACACACACACACACACACGGCCCATGAGAGTAATTACTCTGATCAACATGACTGTTTCCTCTCAGGATCAATGCTTTTGAAGCAAGGGACTCCAGGATGGGGGGGGGGGGGGGGTTGGCAGGAGGACCTTCCTCCTGAAGCCCAGGAAGTTGTTCTGGTTTGGGGCTTTGGGTTAAGGGGCAAAGGCAATGGGATTGTATCGAACAGACCTGCATGAAATAAGGTCTGTGGTTAACAAAGGTTTATGAAACAGCAAAGTTTGTGTTCAGCAAGATCATCTTCACAAATGAGGACCACTTTTATGACTTTTGAAGCATTTTCTGAAAATCGCTTAATAAAGCACATTTATGCTTCAAAAGTGGTCCTCGTGTGTGAGGATTATCTTGCTGAACACAGACTTCTGTGTTTTATCAACTTTTGTTAACTACAGACCTTATTTCACGCATTTAACCGCAATCCCCATACTAAAATCCCATTGCCTTTTATAGACGGGTTTCTGTGCAACGTCATCTCATAAATGCGCGCGCATCACCGGGGTAGAAAGCCGCTCCACACCTTAGACTGTATGCTCCACACACTCGTTTGAGTTGACTGTCGCCTCGCCTGGAAAGCAGACGAGAGCAGCCGAGCGCAGTCAGGTGAGGCGTCAACAAGTCAAGCACCCCCGCAGCACACTCACTGCTGCTTTTCTTCTTCTACAATTTTGTTTAACAGCAGTTTGTAAACAAATTAAAACATGCATTAGCTCACTGCTCAAATGACCCACTAATGTTTGTATACAAGAAACCTGTCTATACGTACAAACCAAAGTGCTACTTCCGGACTCATTCCTGTGGTACTCTATTGACGACCTGCATCCCTCTAACAGGCGTGGGCTTCACGGTGATCCTCATCTCCCTTTATGTTGGTTTCTACTACAACGTCATCATCTCCTGGGCGCTGTTCTATCTCTTCTCCTCGTTCACCAGCGAGCTGCCGTGGGTCCACTGCAACAACACCTGGAACAGCCCCAACTGCTCCGACGCTGCTCAGGAGTACTTTGAGTAAGTTGGCCTGCACATCAGTTGGATAAAACTAACACTGTATTGGCGTTGTCTTGGAATAATGGATTTGTGTTGCCCTTACTGACAGCACATTGCCAATTGTGTTTTAGGATCCTGAGATCAAACTACACTATTGCAATGAAATGCCTTAATTATAACTAGCCAGAAATAGACAAATGTTCATGGGGAAATCAACAGCTTTTTATTTACTTATACAATAAAGAAACCTGGGGTTTCCCAGTTATGCACAAAGACAATGGGCCATGCATACCCATAGTTAATCCAATCCAGGTTTTTTTTTAACGCCCTTTTCAAAACAGTTTTCCAAGGATGGGTTCCAGATGGTTCTCTGTAACAAACCATCTGGCAGAATGAGGTTACATGAGGCCAGGACATGACAAAATGTATTTTGCATGATACCGAAAATATTCAGAACTTCTTTAAAGGATAGTTTTTTAATGCATTGCTTACCATCAACAAATTCTATTAAAATAATAACAAAATCAACAATGTGTTTCCTCGGTTCCTCCTCTGAAATGTCAGGCTGTTATACCAAATCAAATTAGAATGGGAACAAATGTGACAGCTCCTGGCGTTTCGACCCACAAGTAGGCCGAAGTCATTTTTCTTTTCTTTTTACAGATTCTGAAACTGCAGACTGTAAGCTTTCAAATGATGTGTCACACATTGTAATCTGAAAAAATAGATATCTGAAAAATAAGATATGCTTATTTGAATGTTCACACTCTGAAAAGCAAGAATCTGATAAATCAGCCCTCAAAGTTTTTCACACCTAGCCAGCCAGGTAAGGGGGAAGTGGACAATAGCTCCTTATTTACATTAACCACTCCCAAACCATTCCAGCTGTCAGTCTCTGTCAGATGGGTTGTGTGCACTACACAACCCAGTGACAAAAAAAAACAAAAAAACAAAACACTTCTCTTAAGTTAGGGGTTCTCAAAGTGGGGGTCCAGGGACCCCCCTGGGGTCCTTAAGGGTATTCCAGGGGTCCCCAGCAAAAATGTTGGTTATATTTTCATATACTTCCATCCATAAGTAACGGAACGATAGATAGTCATGGGTTTCATGCATTTCTGTAATAAAACAACTAAAATATCTTATGAAATGGGGGTCTATGGTCTAATCTTTGTCAGTTTAGGGGTCCTTGATTTGAGTTGTAGGTAAGCAGATTCCAGGCACACTGGGTTAAATGGATGCAATACTTTACTGCCATTGTAAAAACATCAGTAACAGCCATGTTCTCATGTCCTCCTGACTACTGTGTGCGTGCAGCGCATCCCCAGATGATCTCAAAAACACCGCAACGGGCATAGCGTTACATGTAGCGTATCGGTTTCATAATTCTGTCCATTTTCTGACGTGTGGCGACAGCATAACGGCTAGCTAGATCAAGCTAGCTATCAAAGAGTATTGAAGGCAAGAGTCGACAACTGTATGCTTTAATTTAGACAATAGCGCTACCACCATTTTGGCACGAAAACGTCTCCTTGGCCAACGAGAGCAAAAAAGACAGGCCAAAATGGCTTCTCTGTGCGCTTACAACGGATTAACTGTCACTTCTTATTTTAAGTAATTTGCTAACGTTAGCCAGAGCCATCCACAAACTGTTGTTTGGCGATAAACACACAACACAGGCAGACAGACAGACGGATGGACAGACGCACGCACGCACGCACGCACGCACTCACACACATGTTGTTAGATATGAAACTCACCCCAACACAAATATCATCTCACGGGAAACACTACAGTTGTCGGGTGGCAATGAGGCATAACGTCGGTCTTGTGAATTCTGTGCGTACTCCATGTTGTGTCAGTTAAAGTGGCCCGGGAGTACACGCAGGGGGAAATTTGGGCATTACCACACAATGGGGAGTTGTGAAAACTAACCACACAGGTGTACTGTCTGAGCGTAGCCTTAAGTGAATCGCATTCACATTCAACAAACTATCACGACATGCAGTCTGAAACCAAGTTGCTAAAAATACATAATGGGCGATAACTGCCTAACGTTCACGGCATATAATCGTTTGCGCATAACGTTAGTAATTAATTAAACAACCCTACAACTCACGCCCAGATGCATCGATTTCCTCGAGTCTCAAGCACTACAAAGAAAACAGGTTTTCTTTGAACATAGGTTTGCTATTGTTCAGTCCTAAAATGCATCAAACCTACTAGAATTATACAGAGTACAGGAAGCTAGACGTTTTTACCTTCAAAATAAAATAAATGTTGTATTACTTAGTAACAAAAAATCAGAACAGTTGACTCACTACGGGTTAAAAATTTACTGATTTGTTATTCGTCACCCATTCAATTACTGCTGTCAATTATTTGTTTAAAATTTCACTGATCTCTCCTACTGTGGGCGCATGTACATAAATTGTTGTATCATCCGAATACAGGGACATGTTTGCTTTTTTCCGTACCCAGGGAAAGTCATTTGTAAAAATGGTGAAGAGTAAAGGACCTAATGAACTTCCTTGTGGAATTCCAGCTTCAACCAGTCTAACCTCTGAGGAGTTGCCGTTAAAAAATACTCTTTGGGTTCTATTAAGTAGATAACTCTCCAACCATGCTATCGCTGTTGGGGTGAAACCATAACACCTGAGTTTATTAATTAATAGTTTGTGATCGATAACATCAAAGGCTGCGCTATAGTCAAGTAATACTGCTCCCACCATATTTTTCCTGTCGATCTCTCTTAACCAATGATCTGTCATTTGTGTAAGTGCCGTGGCTGTTGAGTGGCCTCCCGTGTAAGCATGTTGGAATTCACTTATTAGATTGTTCTCTGAAAAATAACCATGTATTTGGTTGAATACAATTTTTTCAAGAATTTTGTTCAGAACTGGTGACAAGCTTATTGGTCTGCTGTTAGAGCCAGTGAAGGCATTCTTGGCATTCTTTTGAAGTGGTATCACTCTAGCTTCTTTCCAAATTAGCGGGCAGTTATTACCTTCAAAGCTCAAGTTGAAAATGTGACATATTGGAGCAGCAATTTGAGGAGTGATGACTGACAGCTAGTCTGCAGGAGGAATGACAACGTTTTTGTGTGAGATGTGAGGAGCGATGACTGATGATTGACGAGTGAATTGACGAGTGAGGACTGAGGAATGAGGACTGATGATTGACGAGTGATGCCATATTGTGCGATGACTGACGCGTGACGAGTGAAACAGTAATGCAGGAAGAATGACAGCATTTTCATGTGAGGACTGAAGGTGTTTCAGAGCACACTCAATATAGTTTACTAGGAGACATGACAACTGACAACGCTTAGAGTGAGGAACGATAGCCTATACTCTGATGGAGGAGGATGCCCTAAAATGGTTGCCGTACAGGTGTTTGCAGTCAACTACTTGAAATTAATATGTGGCAGTCAAAATCTATTTGTGGTGCTCAAAATCTATTGTGCTGTACCTCCACAAATAGATAACTGTATAGGAAACACTGAATGCTATAGTAGGATATGACAACACATTCTCCAACAACATATCACAATATGCTGAATGACACCTACAGTAGATTCAACTTTACCCAAGCTGCAGTCAGGTGATGTCTCGATCTGTTCTCACACTACTGTCGAACTGAGAACAATGTTGCTGCTGCCGCCGGCTGCTGCTGAGGTGACCGGTATGGTGTTATTGTTGCAGTCATGTTTCTCTGTATCAGTCCTAGTTTTCTTAGAGAAAAATCGGTCGAGAGTTTGGTTGACCCTATTAGCCATGTTAAATATCTCTGTCTCGTCTGTCTCGGTATGTTTCCTTTGTTGACACACTGTCGCTGACGTCTGACGCAAGCACGTAGTAGCACGTAGTACCACGACCAGCGCGCATCACGTGAGCTGAGTTGAGAGGTCAAGTACAGATTTATTTTCTTCAGAATCGAATGAATCAAGAAATTGCATTGAATAATGTCGAATACAACGACATATAGATATCTACAACACATGATATATAATATATTCGATTAGATTTGGTTTAAATCGTTTATGTTTATGTAAAAAAAAAAAAAAAAAAGATCTGGCCACTAGGGGTTGCACGTGCAGCCAGTGCACCAACGTATAATTGCCCATGCCACTGATTATGTTGCAGAGGCCGAGAGACAATTGTCTAATGATGCTTTTTATAAGTTATTATCTAACAACCCGAGTGAACAGTTTACCACTGACAGAGATAGAATATTGAGCAGAGCCTTAGAGATGAAATGGATTACGAAGGCACAACATGATTTCTTAAAAGTTGAATATCCTGTCACCCCTACTTTTTATTTACTCCCTAAAATACATAAGAGACTTGTTAACCCTCCTGGACAACCTATTGTTGCAGGAAATAACTCTTTATCAGAACCATTGAGTAAATTTGTCGACCACTTTATTAAAGATATTGTAAAAACTTTATCATCTTATGTAAAGGACACAATTACTGTCAGAAGTGAAAATACCCAAGGGTTTGTTTTTGGCAACTTTTGATGTAGAAAGTCTCTACACCAACATTCCGCAAAGAGGCGGTTTGGAGGCCATGCAAAAACAAATTGATTTAAATAAAGAAGAATTACCTGTGGAATTTTTAATGCTTCTTACTGAATTTATTTTGAGTTCAAATTATTTCATGTTTAATAAGAATTACTATTTACAGACCCAAGGGACGAGCGGTGTCACCTTTTGCTCCTAATTATGCAAATTTGTTTATGGGCCTGTCGGAGAAAAAGTATATATTTAATAATAATCCCTTTTTGAAGAACATTTTATTCTATAAGAGATTTATTGATGATATGGTTCTGTGTTTTACCTCTACTGAAGAAGAACTTCATGGCTTTTGTGATTATATTAATCATACTTACGCTACATTGAAATTTACGATGGCATATAGTCAAGAAAAAATTCACTTCTTGGACTTACTGATATCTGTCAATGAGTGTTGAGCACTTGACACTTCTATATTCCGAAAAGACACTGACAGATATGTTGACATGTTATCCTGCATCAAAGCTACCATCCTAAGGAAATTATTTTTGTTGTTGCTTTGTTATGCTTAAACGCAGCTGTAACAAAGACAGTGATTTTGATGTCAAAGCTAGAAATGAAGGAAAGATTTGTCCAAAGGGGTTACAAGGACCATATTATGGATACTGCCATTGAAAGGGCCAGCACCCTTAAAAGGGAGCAATTATTTGTCTCGCCTCACAGACCTAAAGACAACAGAGTTTATTTTGTGTCAGAATATAATACACTTTCTGGTCAAAATTAAGAATATTATAAAAAAAAACATTGGGGTCTACTAAAATGTGACCCTTCTTTACAGCAGAGTTCTGACTCTATGTCAATGTTTTGTTACATAAGAGGTAAGAATATAAGCAACTCCATTGTGACATCATGTATAGAGAACCCATGACAAATAATTGGCTCTCTAAAGAGGTATACCTATCGGTGTGGGAGATGTATTCATTGCTCTAACACTTATGACATCAAAGAGTTTTGCCACCCTCATACAGGTAAAAAGTATAAAATCACTGAGTTTATTAATTGTATGTCCACTCATGTTGTATGCTTAAGTGTCCTTGTGGCTCTATATGTGGGGCAAACTAAACTAAACGTAATTTAAAATTGAGAATAGCTGAACATAAAGCTGCTATAAGAAACGAAAATATGGACCATGCTATCATGAGGCACTACAAAGAAAAGAACCATGGTTCTGCTGCCTCCCTTAGATTCATAGGCATTGAGAGAGTCACCCCTCATCCAAGGGGTGGCAACATGATAAATCAGCTGTTAAAAAGAGAAGCATATTAGCAACACGTTCTCACTCCGACCACGTAGCATATTGACGCTTTGTCCCGTCCCTTATGCGCCACTTGTTACTAACATGGTACCCTTGAGCGACCCATGAAACGACTTGGGCTTTCCGACTAAACTCAATGCAAACCCATAGAAGTCAACTTTGACGCTTATGGCAACTGCTCCCCCATCAGCCTAACTGCTCGCCCATTAGTCAACTGCTCACCATTAGCGTCTGGGGGGAGGTTAGGTTTAGGCGTGGGAGGTGGGAGAGGTTAGGTTTAGGGTCTGGGGGAGGTTAGGTTTAGGCATGGGGTGGGAGAGGTTAGGGTTAGGGTTAGGGTCTGGGAGAGGTTAGGTTTAGGCATGGGGTGGGAGAGGTTAGGTTTAGGGTTAGGGTCTGGGAGAGGTTAGCTCCTCCAGACCCTAATGGGCGAGCAGTTGACTAATGGTGGATCAGTTAGGCTAATAGGGGAGCAGTTGCCATAAGCGTCAAAGATGACTTCCATGGGTTTGCATTGAGTTTAGTCGGAAAGCCCAAGTCGTTTCATGTGTCGCTCAAGGGTACCATGTTAGTAACAAGCGACGCACAAGGGACAGGACAAAGCGCCAATATGCGACGCGCTCAGAGTGAGAACGGGTTGATATTAGATACATACTCTTAACTCCTTAGAGCCACATGGGTTGAATGAGGCATTGGACTCTAGCCCCTTTTTGTAACTTGTTTTACTGTTTAACCCAGTGATACTCAACTTGCGGCCCGGGGGCCAGATGCGGCCCGTGACAGGGTGCAGAGTGCCCCCCTGACCATTTTCTAATAATTTCACATTAGTTTTCATTGTGAATTAGAATCTAATTCGCGATAAAAACTAACGTAAAATAAAGTTTGACTGAGCTCCAGCTAAATTGTCAAATACCGCCGTCTGCTCGCTACCCAGGCACTTACAGTATGTAGCCTATGTACTTAACCTAACTAACTAGCCGGTGTGCACAACATTGTCAGACTAAACTTCGGCTGACACCCCAAAAACCTACAATCCGCTACAGAAAAATGTACATTGTTTGTTTATTAACTGGCCCCTGGCCTCCTAGCATTTCATGAAAGTGGCCCCTGGGCAAAGCAAGTTGAGTATCCCTGGTTTAACCCTTGTTTCTCTGTGTCTACAGGTGACCTCGTATGTAGGCTGTTGAGCCACTGAACCCTCCCTGGCACAGCCCCCTTTTCCTTCCCCTCCCTTGTTGAGACAGGACAAATATGATTGTTCCACTTTGTAATGTTTGTGTGCCACATATGTGTAATTCTACAAGCCATTTAATATGTATTTTGTTAGTGTATATATAATGTATTTCCCCCCCCTTTTTTTACATTTTCTATATTGAATGATATGTTTTGTATGTGGCTGACTCCATTTTGTATCCTTGTGAGTATCTCATTGGGTAATTGACTCCTGCCTATCAGCCAATCAGCAATTGATGACTTAAATGCAGACCTGATGGCAGTCTCATACCCATAGCGAACCTGATGAAGCACAATGTGAAACGCGTTGGATCGCCTTGTTTCTTGTTTTTAATGTAACTAAATAAAGTGTCTATATCTTTCCTATCCTGGTGTGCCCTAGAGAACTACTTCTTTTTATTCTTATTCATATATATATATATATATATATATATATATATATATATATATATAGATAGATAGATATAGATATATACTGTATATATAAAGATGATGGATAATGTTTGATTGGTGTGACATGGGCTCTTCTTCCTGTCACCACAGACGTGGGGTTCTCCACATCCAGGACAGTGGAGGTATTGATGACCTGGGCCGACCACGCTGGCAGCTCACCTCCTGTCTGGCTGTGGTGATTGTCCTGCTCTACTTCAGCCTCTGGAAGGGAGTGAAGACCTCTGGAAAGGTGGGAAATGACACAGTAGCCACATTCAATTAATATGCTCTTAATAATAAGACTGTACAGTCTGTCCTCCTCACAAGGAAAATGGCAACATTGGTCGATTTTCAAGGTGGTTAAAACAGCTGATGTTTACGAATGCGACCTCTTGCGGTTGCGGTTGCATATAAGACACACCGTTTCGCTCATTATTTCGCTCATATTGTTTGGGAAATCATTGGAAATAGACTTATTCTGTCGTTTGGGTATGAGGACGTGTTGGTTAAGTACAGAGTCAATTCTGATTATAAGCTAGAAGGCGAAGAAGCACTCAGTGAACCGAAATGTTCAATGTTTGCCTATTCACCTTGTGTAGAAGAGACAGTCTGGCTTGAGAGACTAACAGGAAGTGTAAACACAATCTGAAGTTCCGATTGTGTTTACACTTTGATGTGAGTCAAACTAGGTTTGACCAGGTGAGTCAGACTAGTTTGAGAGGTAAAACAGCCGGCGTTTTGAACAGGAAGTCGTGACACAATGGGTCAAGTGGACGGGGCTACTACATAAGGTAAATAGCTGTATGTGTATGTTTGTGCTTGTGTGTGCATGCGCTTGGCGCCCCCTTCAGGTTGTGTGGATCACAGCCACCATGCCCTATGTGGTCCTGACTGTGCTGCTGCTCCGAGGGGTCACTCTGCCCGGAGCCATCGACGGCATTAAAGCCTACCTCTCTGTCGACTTCCTAAGACTCTGTGACGCCAAGGTGAGTGCCGGGGGGGAGGGTTGATACAGGTGTGTGTGTGTGTGTGTGTGTCTGTGTCCATGTGTGTGTGTGTGTGTTGAAGCAATACCTTGACATTCAAATTTTAGAGAATTTGGAAATTTAGAAAATATTAGTCATCACAAACCCCTAGTTGCATTACATTAAGGGTATCAATCCAAAATATATCTCTCTTTGTGGTGGCAAAATGCTATGTATTTACACTTGAACTAACCACAACCAATATGGTAGCCTTGCTAATCTTCATTCAAACCAGTGGAGACTGTCTGCCTCATATGAAAGGGGTTTAGCTTGCCACAAGCACAAACTGACGTGTTATTTTTCCAGTTAATCGTAGACTATTGTATATACAGTAGGAAAGTACACTGATGTTTCCCCATAATTCCCCACAAAGTGCTTGCTGAAGAAAAACATGTATCTCTCAGGCAAATCCTAGACATAACAATGAGGAAAGGAGACTAGAAGAGAGGAGAGGAGAACAGAGCAATTACTGTAAATGTAACTCATAGTAATATTTTTTTCTTATCCATCACATATCCTGACAATAGGGGAGAGTGGGGTGAGTTGTGCCAGTGGGGAAGTTGTGCCACCCCTTGTATCTAGAAAACTATAGAAGAAATTGGTCATCTGACCACACATTTTTGAAGAGGCATCCATTTTACTCACTCTGCAAAGAAGGGAGGCAGATGGCACAAGAGCTAAGCACATTTAAGTTCAAAAAACTGTTTTTTGCCTCTCAAAGTAAATTTTTTATGATCAAGGTTTATTGATTGTTGTGTCTGAACAATTATAGACAATCTTGAAAACATTTCACACATGTGTTAGTGTTTTAGTAAGCTACAATATGAGGCTATACTGTTAGCATGATGTTAGCTCCAAACCAGCTATATGATACAAGTTTGTTAAAATGGTGGGGATGGGGTGATTTGTGCCAAAAGGCCTGGGTTAAGTTGTGCCAGTGCAGTTGCAGTTGATTTAGTGAAATTTTATTTAATTTTGTTCTTAAATGTTTAAATAGACCTTGTTGAAGAATATTGCAGTATTGGCAAGTGTAGCCTGGCTCTGTGATAGTTGATTTTGTTCATTTTGAACATAATTTTTATTTCTGAAAATGTTAAATATGTAGGTCAACTGCTGCTACCGTTTAGCCTTGTTTAACCCTGTTATAGTACACTGGACTTTAGTGTTATCTTTATTTTGTCTTGCTTTGATATAGCATTACAGTATATGAGATGAAAATGTTCTGTTTTACTTCAGTAATCAATGGCACAATTTACCCCAACGTATTCTCTCCAAAGGCACAACTTACCCCGCACCGGGGGCAAGTTGTGCCAAGAGACCACTTTTTTAAGAATAGCCATATTTTTTTAACAGTTTATTTAAGATCCAAAGGGAGTGTTCCCAGTGGTGCACAACATCCTGAAATATATTTACATATTGTAGTTGGAGGCATTACTGTCATGCCCTCACTTTAAAGACACCTCAAGTAAAAAGTGGCACAACTCACCCCACTCTCCCCTATCCATTTGACCCTAATAGACAGTAAGGAGCTCAGTAAGTAAGCTCGCACGACTAAAGAAAAAAGAAAATAGCAAGAAAGTTGCGATACATCCAAATGTATCGCAACTTTTAATCGAACTTTCAGAAAGTCGGCAAAATAAAATGCGAAATAATGCACGTTTCCATCCACTGCTATTTTGCGAATTATAGAGCTGTCAATCACCTCATGTTTGAGGCTGTCTGAGCTGCTGATCAGCTGAGAGACCCGATATACAGCTCTATTAAACACATCTAACGTTATTCATTTAAAGTTTCTTGATGATCTAGCCTACAATTAGACAAAGGTACCATAACGCCATTTCTGGATTACCAGGTGCGACTCGGCAAGCATAACGTTATAATCCACGGAGCAGATAGTAAGCAAATACAATTTCATTCAATTCTAGAAGTGAGTTGCCTTAAAGTTAATATCCCAGTCTTCTTCTGTTTACCTGCATATTTACCATTATTTACCGTGTGTAGCCCTACTGTGTGTGCAGGCTACACGGCATGGCATGCAGTGATCAAGGCAAACTGTGTCGTTTTTGAATGGAGAGACAACGGAATATCGCTTAATCTGTTTCCACCGCACGTTTCACATTTTCCTTTTATCGATACACCCGACTTTTCCGCCTCCCTCAAGTGTGAAAACCTTTTTGCGATATTTGAAGGTTTTTGCAAATTAGGCAGCGTTTTTTTATGCGCAAATTGAAATTTCACATAAAAACAGGTGGATGGAAACCTGACTAGTATGGAAGAGGGAGCTACACGGCAACAATTTGGAAATTAGATTAGACACATGCATGGAGCAGTAATTTGCAAAATTACCCCCCTTATTCACAAGCATCTTTCATCTCCTGCCGTTGAATGAGTTTCCTGCAATTATCCCTAATAACGGCTTCTTTTCTCTACCGTGCCTTTTGTCTGCCGCTTGTTCTGTGGCTCCGCAGGTCTGGATCGACGCAGCCACACAGATCTGCTTCTCGCTGGGAGTGGGCTTTGGTGTGCTGATCGCATTTTCCAGCTACAACAAATTCAGCAACAACTGCTACAGGTAAAGAGATGGAGCGGGATGTTGGTCGTGAAGTGCAAAACACAACAACAAATTACAATTCAAATTAACAAAAGAGAAAACACGACAACAAATCGCAATTCACAATGGCAAAACAGAAACCACAAAACACAACATTACCTTCTACCAGTAAAGGCACCCAACTCATCTTTTGAAAGTGTTTTATTTGTCCTTGATTTGTTGTTGTCTTTTCCTATTTGCCATCCCCCCTCCCACGCTGCCCCCCATGTTTTCCTGTGATTTGCACTTCACGGCTACTGTAGAGGCAGAGGAAGACTGACAGACAGAGAGAGGAGGCTAATGTAGAGGCAGAGAAAGACTGACAGAGACAGAGAGAGGAGGCTAATGTAGAGGCAGAGGAAGACTGACAGAGACAGAGAGAGGAGGCTAATGTAGAGGCAGAGGAAGACTGATAGAGACAGAGAGAGGAGGCTAATGTAGAGGCAGAGGAAGACTGCCAGAGACAGAGAGAGGAGGCTAATGTAGAGGCAGAGGAAGACTGACAGAGACAGAGCGAGGAGGCTAATGTAGAGGCAGAGGAAGACTGACAGAGACAGAGAGAGGAGGCTAATGTAGAGGCAGAGGAAGACTGACAGAGACAGAGAGAGGAGGATAATGTAGAGGCAGAGGAAGACTGACAGAGACAGAGAGAGGAGGCTAATGTAGAGGCAGAGGAAGACTGACAGAGACAGAGAGAGGAGGCTAATGTAGAGGCAGAGGAAGACTGACAGAGACAGAGAGAGGAGGCTAATGTAGAGCCAGAGGAAGACAAGCAGGTGACAATAACAACAATAACCTTCTGTTAAACATGTCCAGCACACTACAGCAGTAAAAACAATAGTAGGTACATTATGGAAACTATTCCTATTCGTATAAAGTGAGTGACATAAGATATATATATATATATATATATATATATATATATATATATATATATATATATATATATATATATATACATATATATACTAAAATATAAATACTATAACTATTTGGTAATTCCATCAACTCTCAGAACAGTTTCCTGGCTTTGATATACTGACACTGACTAACTGAAATAGTTATATAAATCACCAACAGCTCAATCTAAACAGTTTCTTCGCTTCAATAGACTTACTGACCAGCTCACTGATTTATGGACTGTAGACTGGTCCTAACTGTTTGATAATGGACTGTCTTTGATTAATGCAGAGATGCCATCATCACCAGCTCCATCAACTCTCTGACCAGTTTCTTCTCTGGCTTTGTGGTCTTCTCCTTCCTCGGGTACCTTTCCCACAAACACAACGTGCCTCTGGACAAGGTCGCCACAGATGGTATGGCATTATGTGTGTGTGTATTTACCAGAGATGATTAAAGTCATGTTTTTCTTCTTCTTGTTCCTTCAGTTGGATGTTTGAGCTTCACTGTGCAGATTGATGTCTGTACAGAGTTTGACACTAGAAGGCTGTTTTCACAATCGTCTGCTGAAAGTGGAAAGTTTCTCTGAGCTCGCTGAAAAGGCGATTTTCAACTAGCATGATTCGTGACATCACAAATACTGGAGCCAATCCCTGTCCAGTATTCAGCAGTTAAGCCCTTGTTTGTATGCTGTGATTGGCTTGTTATGTTCAGATAATAAGCCTCATTGGTTGCTTTGGAATTTTTAATGAGGCAGAAGGAGGGGAAGTTAATATAATAATATAAATTAACTCATTCCTCGTCATTGGCATCTATAGACGTCAACCTGTCTTTTCACCGCCATGCGATAGATGGCGCTCTTGGCCACCTTATGAAGTGGTACCATACTCGTATATTCCTCTGCTAGCCCCACAAAACCAGTGAGCATTTTCAGCATCGATCTCCCTTCATGGAGGGACCACATAAAACACGTCCAGCCTGGAGCCTCAAAGTGGTGCATGGACATGTTTACCACGGGCTCTGCACATTTTGACATGGTTCATGACAGTCACTCAACGCTGGAGGATTTCTTTCACTAGAAGCGTGGTAAACACACATAATCATTTAGATTAGTAATCCACTTTGTGAAGGCTCACATCGATCTCTCTCTCTCTCTCTCTCTCTCTCTCTCTCTCTCTCTCTATATATATATATATATATATATATATACTCTCTCCCTATATATATATATATATATGTGTGTATATATATATATACAGTGTGTATATATATTAGGGCTGTCAAACGATTCATTTTCTTAATCGCGATAATCGTGCGATTAACTATAGTTAATCGCGATTAATCGCATCTTTGTATCGCATGTTTAACTCATTGAGTGCCAATGACGACTTTAGTCGTCAATTGCTTTAGTAACGTTGAGTGCCAAAGACGACTAAAGTCGTCAATTGCGTTTTTTGACGGTGGGACGTGTATCAAAGCCAGATCCATCTCCTGTGAAAGTATGGTGGCTGTTGAATGTGTAAAAGCTATTTTAGGGACCCATTAGGTGGCGACAGTGCTCTCCAGATTAGAGAAAGGCCAGGAGAAAAGAGAGAAGAAGTCATGAGGAAACGGAAATCGCATCGATATGCATGAAGCATAACGTTAGCTGTGCCTGTGAACAGCAGTCAATCTGCTGTCACCACAATTGAGCTCCTCCGTCTCCGCTGCAATAGCCCCTCCATATGATTTAGTTGCCGACACCAGCCTCTTTCTGAAAAGTTACATTATTCTCAGCTGGGAGCCGGGACAGGCTGTGAAAAAGCGGGGGGATGCAGCGCACTTTTCAGTGCAGACGGAGCAAAAGCAGAGCGAGAGCAAAAGCAGAGCGAGAGCAAACGCAGCGACACTCAGAGTCGCGCAGAGACACTCCCACGAAGGAGGAGGAGGAGGGGGGTGGGGCACGCAGGGCAGCGTACAACACACAACACCCACACAGCAGGCTCGATTGACAGAGACAGGCAAACAAGCTATCTGATGCCCACCAGCAGTAAATCAAGACCAGCAAGAAGGTGTAGGATCTGCGCACGCAGGGGCCAGCGCTGCTGGTTGCAGCTAAAAAATAATATTTTGCCAAACAAAATTCCTTTGTTTTCACTGTTTTATTGAAGTAAATTATTTTTGAGGTGTCACATCAGAAAATATTACCTTCAGAGTCAGTCGTGTGCTTGAAATGCTATATTTCACAAAAGGCTCAATATCTCAGCTTCTAGATGGAAACGCCAATTTTTTCTGTTTTTGACCTATCTTCTCCGGCTGATAACTAAAGAACGGAAAATGATATCAATAAACTTTTTTTTGCTGCTGATACAATAGAGTCTCATCGTTCTTTGTGCGTGTTCGGTGTTTACATAGTAATATCACACAATATTCTGTGGGCCTCGAGAAATCACTGAAAACGCTCTGAAACTCTGGCACTGGGAGCGTCCGTTCCAAAAGTGGCTGGCACTCAATGAGTTAAATTGCCATTATTTTGCATTGCAAAGCATTTTTAATTAGATATTAATAATTCTTACCAGTGTGTCGTGATTGGGAATCAAATGAATAATAGTGGAAAAAGGAGCTTACTGGTTACTTTTTAGAGAGCAATTTAATCCAGAAGTGTTAGTACACAGGTAACCTCACAGGTTTACATACAATGTACAACTTCAAACAAATATGACACGGGCAAGAAAAACGCAACGCGTTTCAACCTCACTGGGTCTTCGTCAGGCTGTAGCAGCTGGGCGTTGGCTACCGCTCCTATAATAAAGGGGCATACGTGGCAACAGGTGAGGTGACGTGGCATACGGAAGGTGAGTCTGACGCAGCAGTGACGCAAAAATGTAGAAAACAAAGCATAGACTACCAGGTCATAGAAATATAGGGGAAAACCAAGGCAAATGGAAATGCATATGTAGTACATGTCTAAACACTAATCAATATTAACACGCTGGGAACAAAGAAGAATGGAAGAATAAGTAGGCCTAGAAATAAGTATAGGGGAGAAACATAATAAAAATAGCCTATGAGAATGCCTGGATATACACAGAGCCTATGAGGATATATACACAAGATAGGCATAAATGGCTATAGAGTACAATAACAATATCAATATAACAATATACAGGAGAGACATGGCAATTTAAATGAAGCACGTCAGGTCGCATTCCTCATTGAGTCCGTGAGGAGCGACAGTATACAGTCAATAGGCCTACACCTATCCAAATAACGCATGGGGAGAATTACAGTATGCCTCACGCAAACTGTATTACAGGGACTGCAAGACGGGAATCTGGTTTGATTGATGTAACGCCCAGGCATTGCCAGGCCACACCTGTGAATAATTCTGGTGCTTAACACCCCCCAAATCCCGCTTGCGCCATGCATAAATTGTTGGCACGCCTCTAATCTGCACTTGCGCCCGTTGTTGTGATGAGTTATGCTCCCCCGTGAGTAATTGCATCCCCACCATATTTTGGGGATGTTTTAACTTAAAAACAGCGAGGTCATGTCTACCCAAACAATTATATCATTTTTAAACAATTATATTTCTGTATAAATCATTACAATATGCTCCCGTGAGGTGGGGATGCGTTTAGCTGCTGCTGGGCAGGGGTGCAAAACTCGGCATAACACCTGGACAGTAGCACAAGGCGGACTGCAATCTTCCCTGCCTTAAGGCACGTGCAAACAGGTGCGCAAGCGCAAATAGGGGATCTCGCCTGTACCAAAATAGGGCCCCAACTTTCTTGGGATTTCCTGCCCTGTCCTGTTCTCCTCACAGCTCAATAATGTGGTGTGTGTAATGAGAGAAGCTATGGCTCATATTAGGATGCCGCATGTTCGATAATCCATAGTCAGTGTTAAGAAGGTTCCGTTCAAATATACAGTGATCTTCCTACAGATCTTCCCAACAGATGACAGACAGTGATGTCATCACAAGATGTCAGATCGGCTGCCTTACAACTAGCTGGATCTCCACAACACGCTTGGCATTATTCCATGATGAGTACTATTAAAATCAAATTATACTGGAAACAACCCAGTGGAATACTAAAATGATAAAATTATACTGGAAACAACCCAGTGGAATAGTAAAACGATAAAATTATACTGGAAACAACCCAGTGGAATTGTGCAATGATAAAATTATACTGGAAACAACCCAGTGGAATAGTAAAATGATAAAATTATACTGGAAACAACCCAGTGGAATTGTACAATGATAAAATTATACTGGAAACAACCCAGTGGAATAGTAAAATGATAAAATTATACTGGAAACAACCCAGTGGAATAGTAAAATGATAAAATTATACTGGAAACGACCCAGTGGAATAGTAAAATGATAAAATTATACTGGAAACGACCCAGTGGAATAGTAAAATGATAAGATTATACTGGAAACGACCCAGTGGAATAGTAAAATGATAAGATTATACTGGAAACAACCCAGTGGAATAGTAAAATGATAAAATTATACTGGAAACAACCCAGTGGAATAGTAAAATGATAAAATTATACTGGAAAAAACCCAGTGGAATAGTAAAATGATAAAATTATACTGGAAACGACCCAGTGGAATAGTAAAATGATAAGATTATATTGGAAACGACCCAGTGGAATAGTAAAATGATATGGGAAACAACCCAGTGGAATAGCCAAATGATAAAATTATACTGGAAACAACACAGAGGAAGAGTAAAATGACACTGGAAACAGCCCACTGGAATACTAAATGCCAGAGGAGTAGTCAGTCACAGTCACGATATTTAAGATGAGCTATCTTGGTTGCCTGGGCTGTAATTGATGGAGGGAACCCACAGTGAACCTGTCTACTGGCTTCAAATGCCACCAGTCCGGGCTGTTAGTGGATGCACAGGGCTGCTTGGTTTATGATTTGCTTAATGAGATATAATATCGGCATACGATGGCAGAAGAGAGCAGATGATGTGACGAAAGTTTTGAATCAGGTTTGAACTCTCAATGTCTGCATTGGATTGTTTTTTATGCAAAAACTATTGTTGCAGTGCATAGAATAGAGAAGTGTTTCCCAAAGTTATTTTTTCTGGGGACCCACTTTTTAAAAATGACTAACCATCACGACCCAATTCAGTCACAATAGGCCTTATCTATAAATCGTGAGAAGAGCGAGTTTGTGAATAAATGAATGTTCCTGACCATTTTTACTGCTAGTTCCACATCACCTTATATTATCTTGAATAGGTAAACCAGCGATTTCAAAGAGACTAGAAACAGAGCACACTGCTGCTTTCTAGCGTGCCTCCTACCATGCGTCGCCCTTTCTCCTTCCCCTCTCATTGCTCATTTCTACCGCATCTCGTTGGTTTGCCCTCGAGGGGGCTCACAGATGCAGCCTAGCGCAGCCTAGCCTGCTCAAATGGCAGTTGAGCAATTGTGGCCGCCCGCTCTCCAATTATAGTGTGGTGAGATATACGTTTGGTAAATCATAACTTTGTTTTATGCACATGCATATCATTGAAAAAATATACATGTCAAATACTTTATAAATGAGATCAGTGGAAGAAATTTGGTGACCCAAATAAAAGCTCCTGCGCCTGGGTCCCACTCCCGACCCAGTCTTTAGGAAACACTGGAATAAAGCAATGAAGCAATAACTCACGCCAAGCCATGGTATATGGTAATTATATCACTAAGGGGCGTCCTGACGCGTTGCTTTTATAAAACGGTTACCAAGTATAGCAGCAGCTAGCTAGCAACATATCTCCAGTTTAGCTAATTTGGTAGTTGTAAAACACAATTACCTCAACAACCGATCAATGGATTTCAAAACAGATCTTACCATTGAAAAAAACTGACTTACATACTAACAAGCTATTGTTTCAGTCATTCAGTAGCATTTTGAGAGTCTTTGTGTGGTGTGCTCACTGGCCTGCAAAAGCCCTTCACATGATGAAAAATTGACATTTCCCTTTCTTGATATTTCCATGAATTAGAAACTCTCTATATAAACCCTATATAACTTTTTGAATGACTGAGATAGCTTTCTTAGATCACAAAAATGTTTTTTTTAATCTGTGTCTAAAAGTAAAATGTGAGAAAAATTGCTTCACACATTCCACAACAACATTCTATTTTCTACAGTGGCATTACACCAAAACCATAGAAATGCTAAACACTTTCCCTTTTGTTTCATGAAAATAATTATTCACCATGATGTAGAGATGGAAGTAACCAAATCACTCAAAATCTCAAAATACCTGCAAAACTTGTTTTACTTTGGCTCATTGCCAACAATGTGTAGCAGTGACATATGAAGGGTTCTCCCAGACCACCACCACACATTTGCTAACTACTACCAGAGCCACAGAAACCCAACCCAATCAGAGGCAGAGTATGGCGGAACATGCCTTCACCATCCTGGGGGAAATAATTCTGCGAACTGGTCTGCAGCGCTGCTGAACGCCCTTCTCAGAGTGATGTGATGTGGAGTGATACTGAATTGTGCAAAGCAATGACATCATAGCTATGAACAAATCAGATCGCTTGATTTGAGGTATCCATTTTATAATAATTGGTAGCCCCTCCTACAGTATTAGGAAAAGTAACTAACTATTTGGTATTTACTATAAATACATGGTAAGGAAGGACAGTAAAATACCAAGCCTACATTACGTGAGTTTAAAGTTCAACATCTACATTATAATGGTAACATTAGGGATGGTAACTATTTTTCCACAACAGTAACAACCTGAGTTTGGCCATTATTAACATTATGTATTGTTTTGTTCATGTTTTCTTTACATTGCTTTGAGTTATTTGGTCATTAGGTGCTGGGCTGGTATTTGTCATTTACCCAGAAGCCATTGCAACATTACCCGGGTCGTCAGTGTGGGCGGTCATCTTTTTCATCATGCTACTGACGCTGGGCATTGACAGTGCTGTGAGTAAACACACAGACACAGACACAGACACAGACACACACACACACACACACACACACACACACACAAACAAACAAAGACACACATATACACAGGAGATGGAATATCTCAATTCTCAAGTGTGGCTTTATCTGAGTTTTGCGCATGAAGTTTGCAACATTCAACTTTACAACACAAACATTCTAAATGGACCCTTATTTATTTCCTGTTTCAATCTTTGCTAATACAGTAGCTAAAGCTAGGTTTCAAACGGTAACCTAGCAACAGAATTCCAGTGAAACCACCTATAATAAACCACTGAATTAGTTTCAGTTTTTTTTTTTATGAAAACTACTTTCTATGCGACTCACGACAAGTCACTCACCTCAGCAAACTTTGAGTAAATATGTGCAGGTCTAAATATGGAACATTCCCATTTCTCTTATCTGATATCTCCTTGCTCCTCTATCCTTGCATGAACCGGAAGTTGTTCTTGGTAGAACAAAGCTCTTATCCTGCTCAGAGGAGCGAGGAGGGAGGAGAGATCTCTGAGGGAGCAGCTTTCCAAAATGTGGCAGGGGAAATTCTGAAATGCACTCAATCATCAAGACTACAGCTACTGTACAGCATCACGTTATACTCCACCCGTAGCGCATGTGAAGAAGTTCATATTAACGAGGTGGCAGAGAAACAACACAAGTGTGAAGTGGCCATCATACATGTATGGTATAACATTAATATAAAAACATGGGGAACCTACTGTAAATTACATTTAGTTCATCCAACCCGTTTTAGCTGTGAGGGAAGGAACAAAGTTTTAGCTGTGATCTGCTGCCACCGTCATCAGCATGATGTTTACCCTCTCCTTGCATGGTTTCCTTGGTGGGAGGGACTAAGACGCAAAGAAAAGATGCAAGTGAGGGAAACGTGCACGCAATTAAGAGAAATTGGATGGATGGGTATCTTTTTTTCAATATTTTATTCTAGATTTTTTTTTAACAATACATAAAAAGGACAGAACAGACTCAGACACCGCAAAAGACAAGAAAAGATGGATACAAACAATGGATACATACTGTATATTCAACATTCAAGATTACAACGTGGTGCTACTAGCCACATAAGGTGTTTATGTTCTTGCAAGGGATATTATGCATGGGATCCCGCACGCCTCATTGAGGTAGGCCAGAAACGGATCCCAGACAGCCGAAAACCTCTTAAGTGAGTTGGTCCTCAGGAACCTAAGTCTCTCCATCCGCATAAGAGAAGAAGGTGAAGAGGGGGACTTCCATTCCTTCAGAATTAGTTTTTTTGGCAACAGTTGCCCCCTGTGTTAGAAACTGTTGCACAGCTGTAGGGAAGTTCAGAGAGGACTCCAAGCAGCCAAAGATGACAAGTTCTGCCTCCTGATTTATCTGACATTATGGGAAAGGAGTCTGTCTGTGGTACAACTCTGCTCAGTTAATAGCAAACACCAGCTGATCCAATTTAAAATGGCTCGCCGTCTTCACTATTCCAAGCATAAGTTGCACAAGTTCTTCCCTTCTGTCGCACCACTGTGTGACAGGTGTCAAGTGTCAGAGGGAACACTATCTCATGCCGTCTGGTTCTGCCCTTCATTAATGGGATTCTGGGACAAAATATTTTATTGGTACTCTAAGGCCTACAAAATAACCCTACAGCCGGAGGCAGAACTTGACATCTTCGGCTGCTCAGAGTCCTCTCTGAACTTCCCTACAGCTGTCCCTACAACAATCTCTGACACTGGGGACAACTGTCGCCAAAAGATGCATTCTGAAGGAATGGAAGTCCTCCTCTTCACCTTCTTTTCAGTTGTGGCTGATGGACATGATATCTGTTATACAGATGGAGAGACTCCGGTCCCTGAGAACCAACTTGCTTAAAAGGTTTTCGGCTATGGGACGCGTTTTTGGCCTACTTCGACGAGGATAAGAATTACTACAGACTGAGGTTAGGGGTGACGGACGGCTCGTGGGTATCTAATGGATCCCTTGCATGGGATCCCATGCATACTATCTCTTACAAACACATAAGCACCTTACGCGGCTGGTAGCACCATGTTGTAAAGTTGGATATCGATGATGTCTTTTGTTCCCTTTCTTTTCCTGTGTCTGAGCTTGTTTGTCTTGTTCGTTTGTTCTATAAAAACTGAAAATAAAATATTGGAGAAAAAAAGTTAAGGTTCAACAAAGCAGAAAGACAATTCCAGAGCAGCTTCCTAAGACAGACAAGCAAATATGTGAGCAACAGGACAGTATGACAAACACAAGCACTGCAGACAATATCCCTGTCCTTGTCCATAATATTCCCTATATTCTTTAGTGTGCTGATTTAGCCTGGTGTGTTTCATTGTGGTGTGTTTCTGAACCTTTTTTTTAAACCCCCGTGTAAAGCATCTTTGAGTACCTTGAAAAGCGCTCTATAAATAAAATGTATTATTATTATTATTATTGTGTCTTCTGCCGTAGATGGGTGGGATGGAGTCGGTGATCACAGGCCTCATTGACGAGTTCAAATTCCTCCACAAGCATAGAGAGCTCTTCACCCTCTTCATCGTCGTTGCCACCTTCCTCATATCCCTCTTCTGCGTTACTAATGCAAGTATCATTTACATGTCCCGTGGCGTGTGTGTGCATGCGTGCGTGGGTTTGGTCTTTGTCTGTTGGTCCACTAAGATTTCAACCAATAAAATAGTCAACATTCATAACATTCATAGAACCATAAGTAAACTAGGTGGTCTTGACATAAATGCACAGGCTCTTGTGCCTTCTTTATACTGTTCCATGATGGCACTTCTGTAGCATATAACGTTGTTCTGCTCTCTCCCTCTCTCTCTCTCTCTCTCTGTCGCTCTCTCTAGGGCGGGATGTATGTGTTTACTCTGCTGGACCACTTTGCGGCAGGAACATCGATTCTCTTTGGAGTGCTAATTGAGACCATCGGCATCGCCTGGTTCTACGGTGAGAAAGAGGGGAAGAAGGCACGATTCCTCTTTTCATGACCAGCAAAGCTGATGCCACATTAGGGCGTTTGATTACAGATGTCTGTTGACGTGGGTCTGCTGTCCCTCAATAAGGATGCTGAGGCTCATTTTCCCTTCCCCCCCCCCCCCCCCCCCCCCCATTTATGGATGTTGGCTCTGGGCCCATATTGTTAAGCTAGAGCTCATTGATGTTGAATACCACTAGTTCTGACTGCTCCAATGTTGGCCCTGTGTTCACTCACCAAATGGTGGGCTACCACAAAAATAAAATTGCAGATGGGAACAGAACACACATTTGGGTTACAGCTTTCATATTACAAAATTGTTCCATGACCAGGAACACTTGCCTATCTACAAACTCCCATAGGTGGCAATCCACCAATACGCCTATTTCACATGCAGCCAAAGCAGCCATTTTGTGTGCCTGCTTTGGCTGCATGTAAAATACTCGTATAAACAAAACAAAGAAGAGTAGGCTAACGTTCATTAAGGCCAAGTTTAGACGACACGCTCTATGCATAAAACAGCAAACTGTCGTTGCGTTCTGGCCTTTGATTCTGCGTTTATACACTACGTTTTGTGATAACGACATGCAGACTGGAGCCGCAAATGTCAGCACCAACTCTGGGCAGCGTCAAGCGAGCCAGAATAAAACGGAAACTTCCAGTTAGAACCTTCACAATAATGGCAATTGAATAAAGTAATAGCTTTATTGATGCACATTGCCGAAATACACATAACACATAGAACACAGACAAACAAAGTCAATTTGAACCCGTAGTGTTGACTGTTTTTTTTTATTTACCCAGTCATAATGTATTTCTTTTATTTTTATTTTTATATTATTCTGTCTATTTACAGCGACATTGATTTAGCTTTAAAGGACTAAACTAATACATGATAGAGTGACACAGAAGTCACTAATGGTGATGAACTGCTGCAGATTGGTTGCATTACAGAATAAAAACCCAGTAGCCAAAGTCCTATGAAAAAGACCTGTTTTCTTTGCAGTACCTGGCACTTGAGGAAATCGATACATCTGGGCGTGAGTTGAGGGTCGTTCAATTATTTAATGCGTAAGCGATTAATAAATTAGCCTAACATGTGCAAGCGGGCACTTATCGCAGATTATGTCTTTTTTATCAGACTCTGATGTCATGATAGTTTGTTGAGTGCTATAGGCTAGTTTTCACAAGAATTGCGTTTGCCAATTCACATGGCGACATGAGTAAGGGCGGCGTTATCAGAGATCTAGAATTTGCATTTGCAAATGAGCTAGCTGGCTGGCATCAGGTTCCCAGGCTGACAAAAGTCCAAACCATAGGATAACTGGTCATCACACAGTAAAGAAATAGCAGTCCACTTCAGTGTTTGGGTATACGCTTGTGTTCACACTCATGTGTTCTGTCCCCGGGCGCTCTCCAGTCCACTGTTCCGTGCTGGGGCATGGAATGAAACGTCCGCACTGATCAAACAAACCGGACCTGGGGTCGGTTTGGGGACAAGTGTGCTCAGAAACGGGCCTGGCTCCCCAGTGTGAAACCACCCTTAGTCATGCAGTAGCCAGTGTGAAACCACCCTTAGTCATGCAGTAGCCAGTGTGAAATCACCCTTAGTCATGCAGTAGTAGCCAGTGTGAAACCACCCTTAGTCATGCAGTAGCCAGTGTGAAACCACCCTTAGTCATGCAGTAGCCAGTGTGAAACCACCCTTAGTCATGCAGTAGCCAGTGTGAAACCACCCTTAGTCACGCAGTAGCCAGTGTGAAACCACCCTTAGTCATGCAGTAGCCAGTGTGAAACCACCCTTAGTCATGCAGTAGCCAGTGTGAAACCACCCTTAGTCATGCAGTAGTAGCCAGTGTGAAACCACCCTTAGTCATGCAGTAGTAGCCAGTGTGAAACCACCCTTAGTCATGCAGTAGTAGCAAGTGTGAAACCACCCTTAGTCATGCAGTAGCCAGTGTGAAACCACCCTTAGTCATGCAGTAGCCAGTGTAAAACCACCCTTAGTCATGCAGTAGTAGCAAGTGTGAAACCACCCTTAGTCATGCAGTAGCCAGTGTGAAACCACCCTTAGTCATGCAGTAGCCAGTGTGAAACCACCCTTAGTCATGCAGTAGTAGCCAGTGTGAAACCACCCTTAGTCACGCAGTAGCCAGTGTGAAACCACCCTTAGTCATGCAGTAGCCAGTGTGAAACCACCCTTAGTCATGCAGTAGTAGCCAGTGTGAAACCACCCTTAGTCACGCAGTAGTAGCCAGTGTGAAACCACCCTTAGTCATGCAGTAGCCAGTGTGAAACCCCCCTTAGTCATGCAGTAGTAGCCAGTGTGAAACCACCCTTAGTCATGCAGTAGCCAGTGTGAAACCACCCTTAGGTCGTTTTCACACATATTTGGGTCGAGCCAGGTGCTGCCGCAGCAGTGAAAAGTATACAATGTTTCAATTTTCAACTAGAGCGGCTTCGTTTCACATGTGCTTTTTATCACCGCGCCCAGGCCGTCGTTCTACAGAGTGGAGCGTCATGTATCCATGCCAACCAGACGGAAGTAGACGCGTATAGCGTATCCGCCCGGAAAAGAAGCCGGATGTAAACAAAACTGAACGATGGCGAATGAACAGCAACGCCGTTTGCTCCTGGTACTGCTATTTGCATTTTACATCGTTTGTCTCTTTCAATGTCGGGAAACTATTGAATTTGAAAACGAGGCACGGCTGCGTATGGAAAACAATGTTTTCTGGTACTGGAGACGGCGGATGCGAATCTCCAGACAAAGCAGGACAAGGCGCAGATTCCTTCTGTTGAACCGTGAAGCCCTCACCATACGCAGATATTATCGGCGAACACCCAGGTAAGTTGTAAACATTAACGTTTGTAACGCTAGGCTTGCTATGCCCTTGGTGGTAATTTGTCCAATAACTGTTTATTCAATGTTTGTGAACGCCCCATTGATGTTAACATTAGAAATACAGCATTAGTAGCTAGCAAACACATGATGATACTAAACGTTACATATAGTTATGCCGTGTAACCCTATTATTTGTAATATAACACTGTCAATAAATCAAACTTTGTCATATAAGGTGCCACCAGTTGGAACATTAATTTGTAAACGTGATGTTATTGAAAGTGGCCTATTGAATGCTGTAATAACCTCCCACTGCTGCAGTCTTCTACACAGTATATTACCAATCATAAATGAATAGCTTACCAATTCTACCTTTCTGTTACACAGAAGCATATGGACCTTCCCACGCACTCATGATTGGTGGCAGCACATCAGCACTAATTGGGACGACCGAGAATGGCGGAGACACTTCAGAATGAGAAAAGACACCTTCGATCTGCTGTGTGATACTCTCCGGCCCTGGCTCTCACGGCAGAACACTCCATTCCGAGCGGCAGTGCCCGCAGAGGCTCGTGTGGCTATTTGCCTTTGGAGGCTAGTCACAAACCTCGAGTATAGATCTATTGCACAGCTGTTTGGTGTAGGGTTATCAACATGCTGCCTGATCACCCAGGAGGTTGTGACTGCCATCAATGTTCTCATGAGGCCCCAGTACATCAAGCATCCCTCTACAGCAGAGTTCAGGGAGATCATGCAAGGTTTTCGAGACAGGTGGAGGTTCCCCCAGGTGGGGGGGTGTATTGATGGGACTCACATCAAGATCAGGGCTCCCAGTGAGAACTCGGCTGATTATTTTAATCGAAAGGGAGACCATTCTATTATTTTACAGGGTGTGGTGGACCATAGGCTGAGGTTTTGGGACATTGTTGTAGGCCGACCGGGAAAGGTGCACGATGCCCGTGTTTATGCCCTCTCCTCACTGTATGAACGTGGACGTGCAGGCACCCTTTTCCCCAACTTGACTGAAAGATTTGAGGGGGTCGATGTACCTGTTTTCCTCCTGGGTGATTCGGCCTACCCTCTGTCAACCTGGCTCATGAAACCATACCAAGAGGGACCAGGAGTGACACCCCACCAGCTGGACTTTAACCACAAATTGTCATCATGTCGCATGGCAGTGGAACGAGCATATGGCCGACTCAAAGGCAGATTTCGTTGTTTGCTTAAATTAAACGAGACCCACATCACCTTTATTAGCCAGATAGTGTCTGCTTGCTGTTAGGATGACGTCATCATTCCTACTTTGACGTCGTCATTCCGACTATGATGTCATCGATCACTGATGATGTCATGGTTCATAAGTGTCTTTCATGCCTTTCGCTAGTGATGTCATAGCACAGGTGATGTCATGTCTCTGATGATGTCACAAACGGTATGATGTCATAGCACAGGTGGTGTCATGCTCGGATCTATAAAGGCCTGTTCCGGCAGGCTCTGGCCAGTGATTCATAATCTAAACTAGGATCATACCACCTGCAACCGTTCCCAAAACCTCGAACAGTGCAGCCCCAGCTTTCAAGCTACCAAGTTCCACAACACCCCAGCTTCTCCAGACCTACCAAGTTTCCCGTGGTCATCAACTACCCGCGATTAGATCCACACTTCTCACCCCGATCCTGACAGTATGAATCACTCAGAAATGGATCTAGCGGGCAAATTTCTCACCCCAATCAAGGAGGAGGCCCCCAATCACTCTAAAGCGGATCCAGCGGACACACTTCCGCCAGTCAAGGAGGAGGCCCCCGAGACCCCAGTTTCCCCGCCGGCCACGTCAGGTGGTCCACCAGGCGACACCCCCCTGACAGCGCTGATTTCTGCTGTTTCTGAAATGCAACGGGGGCAGGCGCTCCTCGATGACATCCTTCGGGACGTAGCTTTCAAGGCTTCCCAAGCCGATGATCGGCACGCCCTCCTGGTTGGCCGGCTGGATCGTCTCAACGGGCTAGGCCCCCAGGGCGTCATTCCGCAGTCTCCTGCCCCCCCTGCCCCTCCTGCCCCAGCTTCTGGGCGATCAGTCGCCCCAACGCCAGTTACCCGGCCGGTCGCTTCAGCTGACCCACCAGGCGGTCAGCTGGATATCTCCACTCATCCTGATACCTTCACTCATCCTGATGTCTCCACTCGTCCTATCACGTTCGGAGACTTCCATATCATACTTAAGCACCTAGATCGAAGGCTAGATCGTCTCGATAGAAGGCTAGATCGTCTCGAAGGGCTAGGCCCCCTGGGTGTCACCCCGCAGCCTCCGCAAGACCTCGCACTCGAGTCAAGACGCCTGATTGCCCACCAGGAAAAAGCAATCCAGGCTCTAGCTTTCGAAGCCACTGATCGGCACGCCCAGCAGGAAAAAGCAATCCAGGCTCTGGCTTCCGCAGCCGCTGATCGGCACGCCCTCTTGATTGGCCGCGTAGATCGTCTCGAAGCCCCAGCTTCCGAGCGCACCGCCGTTCCGGAGGTTTCCAGACCTGCTACTCCCCCGTCTACAGCGGCCGTTGCTTTTAGCTCTGCCTCTCGGCCGCCTCCAGCTGCTAAGGGCATATTCTGGGGGGGAGTTCGCGTCATCCCAGAGCAGGGGCAGCCACATTCGAGTCCCGGCAGCCATCTGTACCGTGATCTGACCGGCAGGGTTCGCATCACACCAGAGGAGAGGCAGCGCCGTTTGGACACCCGGAGCTGCCTGTACTGTGGCCGAGCCGGGCATTACCTCCCCTCCTGCTCCCGGCGTCCAGTAAGTGGTCCCACCGCTCGCCGGCCCGTGGTACTCTCAGTGGATCAAGACTCTACGTGTCCAGCCAAGAAATCTGTACGGTTGGGTAGCGCTCCCTGCAGGACCCAGGAGTGGCAGTGTGTCTCCAAGAGGGTTAGGGAGTTGGAGAGGACTGTCGATCATCTCATGGGGAAGTTCAATCGCTGCCTGCAGATCGGCTCCGTCCCCCCGCAGGGGGCCTCCGAGTCTGCTGGCCCTGAGGCACAACCTATGGACCTGCCCCTCGCCGAGTCTGAACCCGTACCTGAGGCACAACCTGTGGACCTTCCTCTCGCCGAGTCTGAACCCATACCCCAGCAGCAGCCAATTCCTGTCCCTGACCAACACGTAGGTTCCAGCCTCATGCTGGGAGGCTCCCGTAGTGTCGTCAGCCCTCGGTCAAGAGCAAGAAGAAATAAGAGGCGTTTAAAGGAGGAGACGGTGGGTGACCTCCCCAAACTACAGGTCGGGAGGGCAGGCCTCGCTGTGTCAGATCCCCCTGCGGCTCTGCCTTCGGTGACGGCGGCATTTGACCCTTTTGATGGTCTCCAGCCTCCCGTGTTTGGATCGTGCCCCGGGGGATGGCCGGCCCCAGAGGATCCACCGGACCCGGAGGAAGTTCTATCTACGTATCGGTCCATCTATGGCTTCGATATCCTGTATTAGGGAGGAGCACCTCCACTGCCCTGCACCCCCTTTGGGGTCTGACCACCTGCATCTAACCACCTGCTGAAGAGCACCTCACTCTCTTACACCCCCTTTGGGGCCTAACCACCTGCGTCTAACCACCTGCGGAAGAGCACCTCCACCAGAACCTACGGATTTTTTGTCTCCCAGATGCCATCCTTGATGGCCTCATTGGACGCCAGGTGACGTCCGTTGAGGGGAGGGTACTGTTAGGATGACGTCATCATTCCTACTTTGACGTCGTCATTCCGACTATGATGTCATCGATCACTGATGATGTCATGGTTCATAAGTGTCTTTCATGCCTTTCGCTAGTGATGTCATAGCACAGGTGATGTCATGTCTCTGATGATGTCACAAACGGTATGATGTCATAGCACAGGTGGTGTCATGCTCGGATCTATAAAGGCCTGTTCCGGCAGGCTCTGGCCAGTGATTCATAATCTAAACTAGGATCATACCACCTGCAACCGTTCCCAAAACCTCGAACAGTGCAGCCCCAGCTTTCAAGCTACCAAGTTCCACAACACCCCAGCTTCTCCAGACCTACCAAGTTTCCCGTGGTCATCAACAACCCGCGATTAGATCCACACTTCTCACCCCGATCCTGACACTTGCTGTGTTCTACATAACTTATGTGAAGTCCACAACGAGGAATATCTGGGGAGAGATGTGGAGGAAGCTGAGGAGGGAGATGCAGAGGAACAGCAGCAGGGACAGCAGGGGCCACAGCAGCAGCACATCATCAGAGATGCACTGTGTAGATATTTTTCTAGACTGTGAAGTAGGCTGACAAGCAACACAGGCTAGGAAAGAGAAGGTCCCGAGCACACTGATCTACTAGAACGTTTTGGTCCCAATCGACCTTTGTCAGGTATATTATCACACAAGACAATGGCACAGGTATATAATATAAAAGCTATAGGAAATAGCCACACCCTAGCTCTGGTGAACCATTAGCAGCTGCAGTGGATGATGACAGCTACTGCAGCTGCTAATGGTTCACCTGAGCTAGGGTGTAGCTACTTCCTATATATTTTATATTCCTGTGCCATTGTCTTGTGTGATTATATACCTGAAACATATAACTGAATAAAGACTTTACTAGTAGATCAGTGTGCTTGGGACCTTCTCTTTGCTACTTCAGTCCATGGACATTTTCTGATGCACTTGATTAGTGTTTAGAGGGAGTGCAGTATCTTCTCACACTTTAAGCAACACCAGTGACATCAAAAAAAATACTCTAAGCAACACAGGCTACACAGCATGCAAATTTGGGTTGTCAATACTATAAGATCTTTCCTTGAATTTTTTTTCTACCTCTATTTTTTATGTGCTCATTAATGAGCAAACTTCATAAGATTTGTATAAAAATTGATGCATAATATGTTTGTTACTGTAAATGCTGTTTATTTTTTTAACAGGCTGAACATTTGTTAATAAAAGAACATTTCTCAACATTTTGGGACATCTTATTATAAATGTGCAATAACAAGGGCCTTAAGAGGTAGTGCAATCAGGACAAGAGTTAGTGCAATCAAGTCATTTTCTATAAAAAATAATCTTTCTCCAGAATGAGGTAGCCTATTTGTAAACACCAACGTCTGCATAGGATATTACAAACGAAAAGGCTACATTGAATGTAAACATCTTTCTCTTATCAGTAGTATAACAATTTTAACAATATGTTTTAAAGTGATACAAGGCTTTTCAACAATTTTTGGTAGAATGTGCAATAGACCTATTTCACGGCAGCCATCTTGATGTGTCATCGATGGGTAAAGACAGGTGTAATTAATGACAGTAATTAAGGCCCCATTCAAGTGGCTGGGGCCTTAATTACACCTGTGTTTACCCTGCGATGACATGTCAAAATGGCTGCCGTGAAAGCGGTCTATTATAAAGTCCTAGAGGCAGTGCAATAAAAAGTATAATTGAACATGCAATACAATACTTATTCAAAATTAGGTAGTCAATACAAACTGTGCATAGGATATTCTCGTCACATTGAAGGACTAAAGGCAATGCAATAAAAGGTCTAAAATTGAACATGAAAAACAATACTTTTTCAAAATGAGGTTGTCTATTTCAAAACACAAACTGCATAGGATATTCTCTACATTAACTGTAAACATATTGGTCTTTAGAATTGTACCTTAGCAAATTTACCGTGCTATTGAAGGCCTACAGGCCTCCAAGAAAAAAAAGCACACAAAAAACAAATCTACTATAGGTTGTAGTAGTGCAGTGGAATCGTGGTAGCACTGTCACCTTCTGGGGCTTGCTGGTGTGGAGGGAGCCCTAGCAGCTGGACAGGACGTGGTGGTGAAGAACGCGCATGACGCTGGACGGTAGGATGTGGTGTAGGACACATTTGCAGCTGGGCAGAAGGAGGTGGCGGAGAATGCAGTGGACGCTGGATGGTAGGATCTGGTGGAGGATTCACTGGCAGCTGGATGGTAGGAGGTTGTGGGTAAAACTGACGTGACATGGACCAGCCGCTGGGGGTTGATGCTGCTGGGGGTGTTGTGGTCCAGGGTGGTACAGTGGAGGGACGAGGTGGAGCAGGATTCCACGCACCTGCAATAGTGCTCATTAGTTGCATGAACATCTGGTTGGTGGACTGATGCTGTTCCTGCATAGCCTGGTATCTTCTCTGCTCGCCCTCCTTTTGAGCCTGTAGATAAAATAAGACATTATTGGGGGGAATTGGTTTTGCCACAGCAGCAGAGGGATACTGAAAATACACAAGATTCCATAGCAGCTTGTGGAGTTGGTTGCGTTATGTTTTGTCGCCCTTTAGGGGTTACAATCAGCCACAATCAAACAACACATACCTGAACCATCTCTTTCAAAGTAGCAGCTTCCTCAGCCAACTGCCTCTGTTCCATTTCACGCATGTCTTGGATCATCTTTTTACTTTCTGTCATGTATTCACGGAATTCAACATCAGCTCGGTTTGTCTGATTATTTTTTCTCTTCCGAGCCTGGGCTCCAGGAATGGGAAGTCTTCCCCCTCTGGTGGACCATCCACTGTTCCTGCTTGTGTTGCTTGCGCTTGGTCCTGGAGGATCACAGTCATCTGCCTCAGCACAGGTGTTTGTGGCACCAGTATTACTGGACATGTTGGCTGACTCTGCCCCTGTTGATTGAAGTAAACAATAGTCAGCTGTGTCATGTTTATGGTTGAATGGCTACAGACCCATGTTCAATACAGCCTAGATCCTGACTCCTTACAGCAGAATAGTATAGAGGGGAAGAGGAAGCAGAGGTGAGAGGGAAGAGGAGAGGTGGAGAAAAGGGGAGAGAAGACATGAAGGATGGGAGAGAGGGAGGAGGGGGAGAGGAAGGGGGGGGGGGGTGACAAGTCAAATAGACCCACATAGAAAGGGAATGGATGAGACCCAGTGATAAATGGGGCCTACAGATATTATTAATTTGATGTCACAACCATTTCATTCCATTGTTTATCCCCTGATGACAAATAAAATTGGCCATTCATTCATTCATTCACATCAACACCCTCAACATTAAAAAGTAGCCTATTATTGCCTAACGTTACAAATATTTTCTGGCCTAAAAGAACTGGCTAATCAGCCCTCTCCATCTGTCATGAACACACTGGCTGAACAGACTCACGCCAGAATAGCCAGCGCCCCCTGCTCCTCCCCACCCTCAACACCTCCTCCTCCTCGCCCCCCCCCCATCCCAAAGACCCCCTCGCTTAAATGAGCTGGCTAATCAGCCCTCTCCATCCATGAACACACTGGCTAAACAGACTCATGCCAGCATAGCCAGCACCCCCTGCTCCTCCCCACCCCAAAGACCCCCTCGCTCCTCCCCACCCCCAAGACCTCCTTGTTCCGACCCCCCACCCTCAAAACCACCTCCCCCTCCCACCCGCTCACCTTTCCCTCAATCTCCCTGCCCGCCCCAAAGGGGAAAACTGAAAAAATAATTTCCTGCCCCAAAAACAAGGTCACACAGCATCATGAAACGATCAAATGTCTAGCTATCCCCACCCTGATTAGCTACAGAACAAACAAAGATTATCTCTCAGCACGTCCTGTTCCAGGATCAAGCCTAGTATCTGTTCTCCAGTCTGAAAAGCATTTACAAAATCAACCCAGCAATGCAACTATCAAGGCTGCACTGCTAAATATTAGGTCACTTGTAAGCAAGTCGCTTCTAATAAACAATCTGATTACGAGTCATAAACTGGACCTCATGTTCCTCACAGAGACCTGGCTTGATCTAAACAACAGGGAATATGTTCTTAATGAGTCAGCCCCACCTAACTTTAACTACATTGACGCCCCCAGAGTCGGTAAGAAGGGGGGAGGAGTAGCTATTATTTTCTCTGATGTTTTTCAATGCAAGCAGGTATCGTTTGGCGACTTTTCATCGTTTGAATATCTGGCCGCTGTTCTGAAGTGCTCTCCCTCTATTTTACTACTGATTATATACAGACCACCTAAGTACTCTAGTACCGGTAGTTTTTTTGATGAATTTTCAGAACTCCTTTCTATAATCTCCATAGAACATGACTGTTTAACTATTGCAGGAGATTTTAATATTCATATTGACAACCCCAATGATAATAATGCCAAATAATTGAATAACCTCCTTGACACTTTTGACCTGTTACAACATGTCTCTGGGCCCACTCACAATCGAGGCCATACCCTAGATTTATTTATCACCAAGGGCTTTGAGTCATCGTTTCTTTCAGCTAGTGATGTTGCTCTGTCCGACCATCTCTGTATCTTTCTTGAACTCAAGATCACCCCTATCGCTCTTACTCGGTCAAAAACCATCAAAAAGCGTCACATCAACGAGAGCACTAGCACACGGTTCATGGAGGCTTTCTCGCTGGCCCCTTCCCTCTCCTCAGCCTCTGTCAATGATCTCCTAGATAACTTCAATTCTAAAACCCTAAAGGCTATTGATGCTGTAGCTCCCATTAGATCTAAACTAATCTCCGGTAAGAAAAAAGCACCATGGAGAAACGCTCCCTCTGTAAATAACAAAAAAAGAGATTGTAGGAAAGCCGAGCGCAAATGGCGGAAAACTAAACTTCACATCGATTATGACATCTATAAAAATAGTCTTCACTCCTACAACCAGGAACTAAAAAATTCCAGAAAATTCTTCTTCTCCGACATTATCAGCAAAAACACCAATGACGCTCGCACTCTTTTTGCCACTGTTGACAGGCTGACAAACCCCCCCCCACAAATTGCCCCTGATCTTCTATCCAATGTCAAATGCAATGAATTTGCGACCTTCTTTAGGGATAAAATTATAAATATCAGACTAACTATTTCCACATCAAGAACAAATGTGGCTCCGCCGCACCCACAGAATAGGTGCTTAATTAACATGACTCAGTTCAATGTCATTGACCACAAGAAACTAGAAGAAACGATACGAGGCCTTAAATCCTCATCGTGTTGCCTAGACACCCTGCCAACAAGCTTTCTAAAAAATGTCTACAGTTGCCTGGCGACCGACATACTGAAGATAATTAACTCATTGAGTGCCATGGACGAACATGTTCGTCATTTCAAATAGTAACGTAGAGTGCCAAGGACGAACATGTTCGTCAATTGCGTTTTTTGACGGTGGGGCGTCGATCAAAGCCTTCTGCCTCTCCTGTACAAATATTATAGCTATTGGAGGTCTATAACCTATTTTACAGAACCCTTAGGTGGCGACAGTGCTCTCCCGATGAGAGAAAGTGAAGTAAAACACACAGAAGAAGTCGTTGGGGAAACGGAAACGCGGTGGTCCTTTGTAGTGAGCGGCGATCCTTTGATGAGGCAGACATGGCGAAGCGTAAGAGGAAACCCGAGTAGTACAAGCAGCTTACTCCGCAAGAGAGCTTGTATTCTGTGCCTAAACGTGTGGCGATCGCTGGAGAAAGCACTAGTGGTGGTACCGGTGCCACCACTTCTGGTGGCGACCAGGAAAAAACTTTTCCCACTGCAGAAACCACGGTGCAGCTTGGTGGAGCTAACGGTAGCCCGGCGCGCTTTGATGAAGACTATGGTACTACACAGATGGGACCGGCGGCCTCTGTTACTGCCACAGCACCCACCACCAGAGCTAACGTTAGATCGGGGGGCTCTTCCTCTCAGCATAGAGTGGTCGATACTAAACAGATGGGACCGGCGGCCTCTGTTACCACGGCACCCACCACCAGAGGTAACGTTAGACCTGGACGCTTTTCCTCTCAGCATATAGTGATTGATGAAGACTATGGTACTACACAGATGGGACCGGCGGCCTCTGTTACTGCCACAGCACCCACCACCAAAGCTAACGTTAGATCGGGGGGCTCTTCCTCTCAGCATAGAGTGGTCGATACTACACAGATGGGACCGGCGGCCTCTGTTACCACGGCACCCACCACCAGAGGTAACGTTAGACCTGGACGCTTTTCCTCTCAGCATATAGTGATTGATGAAGACTATGGTACTACACAGATGGGACCGGCGGCCTCTGTTACTGCCACAGCACCCACCACCAGAGCTAACCTTAGATCGGGGGGCTCTTCCTCTCAGCATAGAGTGATCGATACTACACAGATGGGACCGGCGGCCTCTGTTACCACGGCACCCACCACCAGAGCTAACGTTAGATCTGGGCGCTCTACCTCTCAGCGTAGAGTGATCGATACTACACAGATGGGACCGGCGGCCTCTGTTACCACCACCACCACAGAGCGTGGGAGAGCTAGGAGTAGGCGGGTGCGTTTTCCCTCTCAGCGTGCAGAAGAACAAGTGATCGATGTAGACACCAGAGCCGTTAGACCGGGGTGCTCTTCCTCTCAGCGTGGAGTGATCGTTAGCTCTGCACCCACCACAGTGAAGCATGGTGGAGTGCGCGCTTCCTCTCAGCGTGCAGAAGAAAGAGATGAAGAAGACGATGGTACTGGTCAAGAATCGGACATAGTTTCATCATCTCAGCTCACAACTGAAACTTCAGATACGTCGGATGAATTCAGTGAGCCTGATCCAGATTCATCCGACGAGTGGTTGCCTGATTATGGATCTGCAGGTAGCAGAGATTCGTCGCCTGACGGAGGTAGCAGAGATTCGTCGCCTGACACACGCAGCAGAGCAGGTAAAACTTTTTTTCTAAATAGCCATAACATTGCAATAACACAATGTATATTTATGGTAGATATATTTCCACAGATCATGGATTGAGCAGGTTCAGGCATTATAGTCAGTAAAACTGCAGCAATAAAACTGGTCAATTGTGGTTGATAATTGTAGCCTATATATTTCTACAGACTGTGGATCGAGCAGAGACACTCCCACGGCTTCCACGGGCAGTGCAAGGAAGACAGGTAATATATATATATATATATATATATATATCCTACACATCATAAAACCAAGCAATAATGAAATGTATTTATGATAATTTATATTTCAATAATTTACAGCTCCTACATCGAGGAGAAAACCCACTCCCACTCCCACATGCAGTACAAGGAAGAAAGGTAAAAAAATATATATATATATATATATATATATATATATATATATATATATATATATATACACACATAACCAAGCAATAAAAAATGTATTTGATAATTATATATATTTCAATCATTTACAGTTGCATCGAGCAGAGGTGGGGAAGATGCAGGCTGGCAGCAGGCAGACTGGGAACCAAACCAGATCCCCTTCACTGCAACCCGTGGACCCCAGAATGCTGCTGCGGAGCTGGATTCCGGCCTGCCAGCTGACTTCCTGGAGCTGTTCCTGACAGATGAGCTACTCCAGCACATTGTGGACCAGACAAACAATTTTGCCACTCAGTATTTCCAAGCACACCCGGACAATCTGCCACATAGCAGGGGTAATGCTTGGAAACCAGTGTCAGTCCCAGAACTGAATTTTTTTTTTGGACTTTCGTTCATCACTGGTTACATAAAGAAACCAAGCATTGCATTGTATTGGAGTACAGACGAAATAGATGCAACTCCCTATTTCAACAAGACAATGGCAAGGAACCGGTTCCAACTGATCTGGCGCTTCCTTCACTACAGTGACAATGCAGCACAGGATGCGACGGACAAAATGACTAAAGTCCGTCCTGTGTTGAACTATTAGTCAACAAGTTCAAGGAGCTGTACCAACCAGGTCAAAACATTTGTATTGATGAGGGTATGATGCTGTGGAGGGGCCGTCTGTCTTTCAAGGTGTACAACCCACAGAAGCCGGTAAAGTATGGCATCAAATCGTACATACTGTGTGACTCTGCCACAGGGTACTGTTTCAATATGCAGCCATATGTTGGGGTACCTAGCACTCTGCCAGACACTGTGTTCTCGCTCCTCGATCGCCTTCCAGGTCATGGTTACACGCTCTACATGGACAACTTTTACAACTCTGTTGCACTGTGTGAGCGTTTACTGAGAGCACAAACCAATGTGTGTGGAACGCTGAGGAAAAACAGGGGGGAACCTCCGATCATCAGGGAGGTGACAAAGGCTGACCTGGGGGTGGGGGGAAAAGTTGTGCGTCACAATGAGAGGGTGATGGTTTTAGCTTGGCAGGACAAACGGCTCGTGAAGATGGTGACAACGTGCCACAAAGACACCATGCAGAGCGTGGACGTGTGGCAGAAGGGACAGACAAACAAAGTGGCTCAGCTCAAGCCAGAGTGTGTTGTAGCATACAACTCATCTATGAATGGGGTGGATAGGTTGGACCAAAACATAGCCTACTACCCCTTCATCCGGAAGACACTGAACTGGCCCAAGAAGTTTGTAGCCTATCTGTTCCAAGTGTGCATGTTCAACGCCTACATCCTCTACAAAGCCAGGAACCCAGGGGAGTGTAAAACCCTCTTGGAGTTCATGCGGAGGGTGGTGAAGTCATGGACCTCAAAGCGACCTGTGCCGGAGGAGGAGGAGGAGGAGGAGGAGGAGGAAGTTGCAGTTGAGGGGGGTGGGGCACCCAGGGCACCATACAACAAGGACCCAGACTGCAGGCTCACTATCCCGATTGGCAAACACGTGATGGCAAACCTGAAGCCCACCAGCAAAGCAAGACCAACAAAAAGGTGTAGGGTCTGCACACGCAGGGGCCAGCGCAAAGAGACCAGAATGTGGTGCAAGACCTGTCGTGTCCCCTTGCACACAGGAGTGTGTTTCGTAATTTACCACACTCAGCCCGACTACTCACATGCATAACTGTACATCATAACAATAACTTTGAACTGGACTTGCATCGTTGCAGCATCCCATACATACATAACTGTACAAATTTATTTTCTTTTTTTCTCAAAATAACTGAACTGTACTTTGAACATTTGAACTGTGGGACCGGCGGCCTCTGTTAGCACGGCACGCTTTTCCTCTCAGCGTAGAGTAATCGATGACGACGATGCTACTACTGGTATACAGATGGGACCGGCGGCCTCTGTTACCATTTGAACTGTTCTTTGAATACATACATAACTGTACAAATTTATTTTCTTTTTTTCTCAAAATAACTGAACTGTACTTTGAACATTTGAACTGTGGGACCGGCGGCCTCTGTTAGCACGGCACGCTTTTCCTCTCAGCGTAGAGTAATCGATGACGACGATGCTACTACTGGTATACAGATGGGACCGGCGGCCTCTGTTACCATTTGAACTGTTCTTTGAACATTTTTGGTCAAGGGGATTTGAATTTGAATTATTCATGAAAGTTGTGCATTTTGAAATGCTTACACATGTTGTACACACGTGTATAGCGCCACCTATGGATGAATCCTGGCCATTCTTTCTGGCATAGTCACTCATGGTCTCTACTTGCCGTATGTAAATTTATACATTTTTTGGTGAAGGGGTTTTTGAATTATTCAATAAAAACTTTGGAAACAGCCAAAGTGACGATCCCACAGAGCTGCTGGTTGCAGCTAAAAAACAATATTTTGCTATCAAAATTCCTTTGTTTTTGCTGTTTTATTGAAGGAAATGACTGTTCAAATGTTTTAGGTGTCACTAAATGAGAAAATATTAGCTTCAGAGTCAGTGATGTGCTTGAAATGTTTCCTTTCACAAAAGTGTGATTATCTCAGCTTCTAAGTTGAAACAGCTGTTTTTGGTCAAATCAACCCATCTTCTCCGGCTGATAACTAAAGAACGGAAAATGATATCAATAAACTTTTTTTTTGCTGATGATAGAAGAGAGTCTCATCGTTCTTTTGGCGTGTTCGGTGTTTACATAGTAATATCACACAATATTCTGTGGGCCTCGAGAAATCACTGAAAACGCTCTGAAACTCTGGCACTGGGAGCGTCCGTTCTCCAAAAGTGGCTGGCACTCAATGAGTTAATACCTCTCTTCTTACAGGCATTTTTCCAAAATCTCTAAAAACTGCAGTTGTTAAGCCCTTGCTAAAGAAGCGTAGCCTCGACCCCTCTATAATCAGCAATTACAGACCAATATCAAATCTTCCCTTTATTAGCAAAATACTCGAAAAAACTGTCTACCAACAACTCAATACCTTTCTATCCTCCAATGACCTCCTAGATCCTTTCCAATCAGGCTTCCGACCCCATCATAGCACCGAAACTGCGCTTATCAGAGTTATAAATGACATCCGAATGAACACTGATTCAGGTAAAATCTCAATCTTAGTGTTACTAGACCTCAGCGCTGCCTTTGATACGGTTGACCACGAAATTCTATTAGACAGACTGGAAAACTGGGTCGGGCTTTCCGGCACGGTCCTAGAGTGGTTCAGATCTTATCTGCAAGACAGGAACTACTTTGTCTCCATTGGCAACTACACATCTGACCAAACCAAAATGACATGTGGGGTGCCCCAAGGATCAATTTTAGGTCCTGTCCTGTTTAACCTTTATATGCTCTCTCTGGGCCTAATTATGCAAAAAAACAAAATAGCTTATCATAGCTATGCAGATGACACCCAACTCTACATAGCCCTCTCATCGGATGACTATGCCCCCATAGAGACACTGTGTCAGTGCCTTGCGCAAATTAATGATTGGATGTGCCAGAATTTTCTCCAACTTAATAAAGACAAAACAGAGATAATTGTCTTCGGCAAAAAAGAAGATAGGCTCAAAGTTACTGCTCACCTCGAATCCCTATCTTTGAAGCCAAAGGACCAGGTAAAAAATCTTGGCATTATTATTGACTCTGATCTAAATTTCAACTCCCACATCAAGCTTATAAGAAAATCTGCCTTCTATCATCTAAAAAATATAGCAAGGATTAGAGGCTATGGCCCCTATCGTTGCATCGGCGCAGTTTCTAGGCCGAGCGGCAGGCGCAGATCAAAGCAGTGGGCGTGGAAAGGCGCACTTGATATCGTCGTGCTGGCGCTAGATGCAGCCCAAAGCATTACAACCACGCCTTTTAGGCGTAAAATTATGCACCGTCATGCTCATTGGATAAGTGCAATAAACGAATCGCACGCTTGCCTTTTTAGCTCCAATTCCAGTGATCCCGCAAAACCAGACGAAAGCCAAACGCTCTGCCCCCCCCCCCCCTCCCTTCATCCAGCCTGTCTGTCTGCATTATAGGCTATTATTCCATATTATTATGCTTCTCAAACCAATCTAACTGCAGTTTCAATACTGCAAGCATGTAAATACGCTACACTATAGCAAGATCAAAGTGAAAATAATGTACTAAACGCATCAGCTAGAAAAATATAGCCTATTAGATTGGTGAAAGTTTGTCCAGAAAGATATCGTTTTCTCTCCCCTGCTGCAGGTAGAATGATGCACATAAAGATACCCTACATTATGTAAAGTCATTGCATAAATGTGTTTTTATTGTAAAACTAAATGTGGAGTAGGGCGAAGTTATTGGAGCCCACATCACAGTATAGCAGATGACAGTAGAAGCTTCCGAAGCGCGTTCCGCTGTCACTTACCTAAATCACGTTAAATCCACACAGGGTATATATAGGCTCAAGAGGACATATATGTTTCACATAGGGTGGTGTTTCATTTCATGTTTTATTTGGTCCAATATTGAAATGTTCGACAATTGCAGGTTGTCTTACCATTACACATTATTTTAGATCTACCTTTTATATCTATTTCGGCTCATTTAGTTGCTATTTAGTAGCGAAATGGAGGACCCAATTGCATGCTGGGAGTGGACATTCACAGGCAGTAAACTTACAACTGCTATTTCCTATGGGAAGCTGGGTGCTGCTATGTGTTGTGTCTGTTTGAGCGAGGGAGTCAGAGAGAGAGAGAGAAGGGTGACTCAGAGGCAGAAGAGCACTGGCGCACTGAATAGGCCTGGTTTCAGAGAGAGACAGAGAAGGGTGACAGGGGAGAGGCACAAGTGCACTGGCGCAGTGAATAGGCCTGGTTTTCAAAGGCGCAAAGCGCTAAATTTAAGGCAGGTGCCAAGATATCAGTACGCCGAGATTTAAGGCCGACACGCCCACTTTGGCCCATTCTGGGACTGCGCCACGCCCATTCGGCCTAAAGCGCATTTGGCAGCGTAAAGCCATATTGATATCGTCCCAAAACAGGCGCAAGGCACGTTTTTTTGCGGTTAAGGCCCGTTTTAGTGCCGAAGGCCTGTGGGAGAATAGGGCCCATAATGTCCAAACAAGATCTTGAAAAACTAATTCATGCTTTCATTTCTAGCAGGCTAGACTACTGCAACAGTCTTTTCAATGGTCTTCCCAAAAAAGCTATTAAACAACTACAGCTCATTCAGAATGCGGCTGCTAGAGTTCTAACAAGAACCAAGAAAGCTGAACACATTACACCAGTTCTCAAATCCCTGCATTGGCTGCCAGTAAATCTTAGAATAGACTTTAAAATTCTGCTAATAGTTTACAAATCTCTCAACGGGTCAGGCCCACACTACATCTCTGAAATGCTTCTACACTATGAACCATCCAGATCCCTGAGATCTTCAGGCACTGGTCTACTAATTGTCCCAAGGACCAAATCAAAACATGGTGAAGCCGCGTTCTCCCACTATGCCTCTCATAACTGGAACAAACTCCCTGAACACATTAGATCTGCCCTTACTCTGCCTATTTTTAAATCCAAGCTAAAGACCTTTATGTTTACTCTTGCTTTTAACTGCTACTAAACTACTGCCTCTCTCGGCCTGTAATTTTTAATTTTTTTTCCCTGTACATTTCCAACAAATGGACTGTACATGTAATAATAATACTGAAGAATGCCTTGTAACTTATTTAAAACAGAAATAATGTTTCATGTTTGTTAATTAATTTGAGTATATATTTTAACTAAAACTGTCGGCTGTGTTTTTTATGTGTTTTTTATATGTGCATTGCTTTGCTGCTTGTTTTTTCGATTATTTTTTTGTAAAGCACCTTGAATTGCCTTTGTGTATGAAAGGTGCTATATAAATAAAATTTGACTTGACTTGACTTGACTTGGTAGTAACAAAGGCAAAACATAAAAACTCACCTTCTATAATGTTGTATGTGAACACGGCAAGTGGGTCATCATCTGTGATGTCTGCATCAACATCCATTGGAGAGGGAGTCACAGGAGATGGGGTAGGAACAGGAGATGGGCTGGAGCTGGACTCTACCAGATCAACGGGATCTACCACTGGTTTACCCCCGAGTATATCGTGAAGCTGGTCATACCAGGGGAATTGATCCTTTTCTGTCCCATCGCTTCCAGTTTTCTGGAGTTCATCGCGGATACGTATGTAATCTCCTCTCAACTTCTTCACCTTTGTGCGGCACTGTTCAAGCGACCGGTTGAACCCCTTTTCCTTCAAGCGTTTGCTAAAAACATCGTACACTGTACTGTTCTTGTGGGTAGTCGACAGTTGCGCGTTTATAAACTCTTCTTTCCATATATTAATGAGGGAATGTGTCTCTTCAGCGCTCCAGGTTTCTCCACGGTTGCTCTTCTTTTTCTCTGCCATGTTTGTTGTGAAAATAGCGGGAGGGCTGCTGGTTACGGGTGCCTGTCTAGCTCAAAAAAGGCGGAGTATCTGGAATTTAGGACGAGCTGAAGTCGGCGCGCGTTCACACATGACTCGCGCCGCATTAGGGCAAGGGTTAGGGCGACGCAAGCCGCTCCGAAACCACCCTCTCCAGCCGGACTGAGAGCGAGTGAGTTACGTCGACTACGAGTTCGAGTGGCATGTTCACACTGACCCAGTCGCGCCGTGTTTGGCCCCAAAACTCAGTTAAGTCGACCTAAACGTTCCAGTGTGAAAACGACCTTAGTCATGCAGTAGTAGCCAGTGTGAAACCACCCTTAGTCACGCAGTAGCCAGTGTGAAACCACCCTTAGTCATGCAGTAGCAAGTGTGAAACCACCCTTAGGTCGTTTTCACACATATTTGGGTCGAGCCAGGCGCTGCCGCAGCAGTGAAAGGTATACAATGTTTCAATTTTCAACTAGAGCGGCTTCGTTTCACATGTGCTTTTTATCACCGCGCCCAGGCCGTCGTTCTACAGAGTGGAGCGTCATGTATCCATGCCAACCAGACGGAAGTAGACGCGTATAGCGTAATTCCACCCGGAAAGGAAGCCCGGGATGTGAACTGAACGATTGATTGAAAAGTTTATTTCTATAGGGACAGATACATAAACATAGAGCATTCACAGTCTTTGTTATATATCCTGACATTTATAGCCTAAGCTAGTTTGCAATATTTGTCCCTAGATGGAGAATGGAGAATGAACAACGCCGTTTGCTCTTGGTACTGCTTTTTGCATTTTACATCGTTTGTCTCTTTCAATATCGGGAAAGTGTTGAATTTGAAAACGAGGCACGGCTGCATCTGGAAAACAATGTTTTCATGTATTGGAGGCGGCGGATGCGAAGCTCCAGACAAAGCAGGACAAGGCGCAGATTGATTCTGTTGAACCGTGAAGCCCTCACCATACGCAGATATTATCGGCGAACAGCCAGGTAAGTTGTAAACATTAACGTTTGTAACGCTAGGCTTGCTATGCCCTTGGTGGTAATTTGGCCAATAACTGTTTATGCAATGTTTGTGAACGCCGAATTGACGTTAACATTAGAAATACAGCATTAGAACGAGCTGAAGTCGGCGCGCGTTCACACATCACTCGCGCCGTATTTAGGGTAGGGTCAGGGCGACGCAAGCCGCTCCGAAACCACCCTCTCCAGCTGCACCGAGAGCGAGTGAGTTACGTCGACTACGAGTTCGAGTGGCATGTTCACACTGACCCAGTCGCGCCGTGTTTGGCCCCAAAACTCAGTTAAGTCGACCTAAACGTTCCAGTGTGAAAACGACCTTAGTCATGCAGTAGCCAGTGTGAAATCACCCTTAGTCACGCAGTAGCCAGTGTGAAACCACCCTTAGTCATGCAGTAGTAGCCAGTGTGAAACCACCCTTAGTCATGCAGTAGTAGCCAGTGTGAAACCACCCTTAGTCACGCAGTAGCCAGTGTGAAACCACCCGGAGTCATGCAGTAGCAAGTGTGAAACCACCCTTAGTCATGCAGTAGCAAGTGTGAAACCACCCTTAGTCATGCAGTAGCCAGTGTGAAACCACCCTTAGTCATGCAGTAGCAAGTGTGAAACCACCCTTAGTCATGCAGTAGCCAGTGTGAAATCACCCTTAGTCACGCAGTAGCCAGTGTGAAACCACCCTTAGTCATGCAGTAGCCAGTGTGAAACCACCCTTAGTCATGCAGTAGCCAGTGTGAAACCACCCTTAGTCATGCAGTAGCCAGTGTGAAACCACCCTTAGTCATGCAGTAGTAGCCAGTGTGAAACCACCCTTAGTCATGCAGTAGCCAGTGTGAAATCACCCTTAGTCATGCAGTAGCCAGTGTGAAATCACCCTTAGGTCGTTTTCACACATATTTGGGTCGAGCCAGGCGCTGCCGCAGCAGTGAAAAGTATACAATGTTTCAATTTTCAACTAGAGCGGCTTCGTTTCACATGTGTTTTTTATCACCGCGCCCAGGCCGTCGTTCTACAGAGTGGAGCGTCATGTATCCATGCCAACCAGACGGAAGTAGACGCGTATAGCGTAATTCCACCCGGAAAGGAAGCCCGGGATGTAAACAGAACTGAACGATTGATTGAAAAGTTTATTTCTATAGGGACAGATACATAAACATAGAGCATTCACAGTCTTTGTTATATATCCTGACATTTATCCTAAGCTAGTTTGCAATATTTGTCTCTAGATGGAGAATGGAGAATGAACAACGCCGTTTGCTCTTGGTACTGCTTTTTGCATATCGTTTGTCTCTTTCAATATCGGGAAAGTGTTGAATTTGAAAACGAGGCACGGCTGCATCTGGAAAACAATGTTTTCATGTAATGGAGGCGGCGGATGCGAATCTCCAGACAAAGCAGGACACGGCGCAGATTGTTCTGTTGAACCGTGAAGCCCTCACCATACGCAGATATTATCGGCGAACAGCCAGGTAAGTTGTAAACATTAACGTTTGTAACGCTAGGCTTGCTATGCCCTTGGTGGTAATTTGGCCAATAACTGTTTATGCAATGTTTGTGAACGCCGAATTGACGTTAACATTAGAAATACAGCATTAGAACGAGCTGAAGTCGGCGCGCGTTCACACATCACTCGCGCCGTATTTAGGGTAGGATTAGGGCGACGCAAGCCGCTCCGAAACCACCCTCTCCAGCTGAACCGAGAGCGAGTGAATTACGTCGACTACGAGTTCGAGTGGCATGTTCACACTGACCCAGTCGCGCCGTGTTTGGCCCTAAAACTCAGTTAAGTCGACCTAAACGTTGCGGTGTGAAAACGACCTGAGTCACGCAGTAGCTAGTGTGAAACCACCCTTAGTCATGCAGTAGTAGCCAGTGTGAAACCACCCTTAGTCACGCAGTAGCCAGTGTGAAACCACCCTTAGTCATGCAGTAGCCAGTGTGAAATCACCCTTAGTCACGCAGTAGCCAGTGTGAAACCACCCTTAGTCATGCAGTAGCCAGTGTGAAACCACCCTTAGTCATGCAGTAGCCAGTGTGAAACCACCCTTAGTCATGCAGTAGCCAGTGTGAAACCACCCTTAGTCATGCAGTAGTAGCCAGTGTGAAACCACCCTTAGTCATGCAGTAGCCAGTGTGAAATCACCCTTAGTCATGCAGTAGCCAGTGTGAAATCACCCTTAGTCACGCAGTAGCTAGTGTGAAACCACCCTTAGTCATGCAGTAGTAGCAAGTGTGAAACCACCCTTAGTCATGCAGTAGCCAGTGTGAAACCACCCTTAGTCATGCAGTAGCCAGTGTGAAATCACCCTTAGTCACGCAGTAGCCAGTGTGAAACCACCCTTAGTCATGCAGTAGCCAGTGTGAAACCACCCTTAGTCATGCAGTAGCCAGTGTGAAACCACCCTTAGTCATGCAGTAGCCAGTGTGAAACCACCCTTAGTCATGCAGTAGTAGCCAGTGTGAAACCACCCTTAGTCATGCAGTAGCCAGTGTGAAATCACCCTTAGTCATGCAGTAGCCAGTGTGAAATCACCCTTAGTCACGCAGTAGCTAGTGTGAAACCACCCTTAGTCATGCAGTAGTAGCAAGTGTGAAACCACCCTTAGTCACGCAGTAGCCAACCCTATATCTATGTCTGGTGCACAAGTCTTGAAAACCACTTTTCAAGACCAAAAGACCAAAACAAAATGCGTGACAGCCATTTAAATGCACCAATGCACGCAGAGAGCCAGACTTCCACCATTATACTATTGGAGCCAGGGGATTTCCTCTGACAAAATCCAGAAATGCTGACTTGTGACACTGGAAGCGTGCTGACATAAGACGTTGGGTCTGACCACATGATACTACAGGTAACTAGACCATCAAAACACTCAGGGGTCGCCTGAATTCCTTTTGGCCCCATCAGCCACTAGGGGCGATATTACCCAGCAAGCAAAATTACGTCATGATAACGTTGTGATGACGTGTTCCAGTGACGTTCAGGACTAGGCCAGATCACATGGTGATTTGGGGATGATTTAGACGTCTACGCGGGAACGTCAAGGTGACGTCGAAATATGACCGTTACCATGAATGGGCATGTTCAGTTATTCTGCTATTTAAACAGTGTATATTCAGCAACTTTATACATAAAGCTATAATTATGTCCAGATTAACAATTTTATGCTACATTTTCAAAAAATATAATACCACCCCGTGTGGGTTTTGAACTCGGGATCTACAACTTACAGGTCGGCTATTCTACCGCTACACTAACTGTTCGCTGAAATATTCTGCTGTAGGTTGGAGTAATATAGCCTACTGTTTCAAAACATGGACCCCTTGTTATTTTTATACCAGTATAACATCCATGGAGTCGGGACACTTTTATTAAAAACGATAGCTAATTTAATTAAAAACTGAATCTGGAAGAATCATTGAGTGTCCCCTCAAAATGTACAAGTGTCACCAGCCTATAACGTGCCAGTGCTCCTGCACACACAAACAGGCTATGAGACACGGATAATACATAGCCTACCGTATACGATAGGATTATGGCAGAAACTTGTTTTTTATTTAAAACGTTGGCGTCAAGCACTCGCCTCACCGCCCGCAGCACATAGAGACCAATGTTATTTGTCCAGCTCGGAGGATCGCTCATTTAGGTGAAAATGAGGTACACGCTTCGTTTATGAGCTATTGATCCGGGAAATGTGAATCTGTCAATATATTTCCAACTTTACCGAACTTTTGTGGATCGCACATCAACAGTTTACAATCTGTGTAAGCAGAACCCCGAAACACATGCTACAGCATGCAACTCCCAACTCAAATATTTACGCCTCGCAGTGTATTTTCTCTCTTTCAAAACAATCTGGCAACACGATATGCAAGTGAGACAATTGCAGGAATCCCCCGCAATTCATCTCCTCGTAGTCCCACCTCCACGAATAAACAGTTTGTTAATCAGCAGATGTGCACAAGTGCTGATCATTCGGATTTTGGATAAAAAAAATAGCCCAGGCTGAGAAATACGTGATTGATTGCAACCATTTAGTTATCCTCATGGATATTTCAGTGGTGAGTGAAATTAGTTGGATAGTGATACTTGGGCCAGATCTGCCTCGTCATGATATGACTTGAGCTGGCCCCGATTGGGCTCTCTCGATTCGTCCGGGTCCGTCCGTGCTTGCTGGGTAATAATTAACTCATTGAGTGCCAGCCACTTTTGGAGAACGGACGCTCCCAGTGCCTGAGTTTTCAGAGCGTTTTCAGTGATTTCTCGAGGCCCACAGAATATTGTGTGATATTACTATGTAAACACCGAACACGCACAAAGAACGAACTGGCTCTATTGTATCATCAGCAAAAAAAAGTTTATTGATACCATTTTCCGTTCTTTAGTTATGAGCCGGAGAAGATAGGTCGTTTTGAGCAAATACAGGCGTTTCAAATTATTAGCTGAGATATTCCGCCTTTTGTGAAATGCAGCATTTCAAGCACATTCACTGAGTCTGAAGATAATATTTTCTGATGTAGTGACGTGGTGTAGTTGTGTGATGCCCTGCGTGCCCCACCCCCCTCTCCCCCCCTCCCCTCCCCTCCTCAGCTGCAAACTCCTCCCCACACTACACAGCCTCACGCACCCACTCTATTTTCGGAGTGCTCCGTTTGTGTGTGCCGGGCGGCTCCCAGCGCGATAGGGAAGAGCCAAACCGGACTGCTGAATGGTTTGGCGTCGGGTGCTGCTTTTCTGGTGGCTAATCGTGTGGAGAAACTATACAGACAGACAGACAGAGACAGAGGGGCTCAGTTGTGTGCGCGGATTGACTCCTGTTCGCAGCCAATGTCAGCTCCAGACAGAGCAATCTATATGGCTCAGGCTGCAGCATGCATCGGATTCTCTTTGATCACGGCTTTTTCCTCCTGTTTCTCAGGACCTGTCTCTAATCTGGAGAGCACTGTCGCCACCTAATGGGTTTGTAAAATAGGTTATAGACCTCCAATAGCTACAATATTTGTACAGGAGATGCAGAAGGCTTTGATCGACGTCCCACCGTCAAAAAACACATTGGACGTCGAAAGACGTCCTTGGCACTCTACGTCACTATTTAATTGGACGTCGAAAGACGTCCATGGCACTCAATGAGTTAATAGGTGGAATCATTATAAGCATGAATGGCATTTGATTGAAACATTATACTAACCCACCCAAACCTGTAGCACCCTACCCCACCCACTAACCAGAAACAAGAAAAAATTGACATTTCATAAAGAGAAAACCAATCCCTCATTTTGTAGTACCAGCAGGCACAAAACATTACAAATGATCATGTAAAAAGGTTGACCTGCACCTCGGTATTGAGTCTCTTGTCTCCTGACTACTGTATTTGTCTGTGCACAGTGAGATCTTTAAAGGGCTAAATGCTAACTAGGACCAGGCAGTGGGGTCAGCATGTTGCCCCATTTTGATAGGTCCCGACCTTGGCAAGCTGGATAAATCAAGCCTGAGGCTTCAGCGGGCCTTTTCCAGTTCGTGTCACTTCTGACAGGAACGCTTAACCCCTGGCCTCTGTCCACTACAGCAGTACATTCAGCTGTGCTCAATACTTGGTCCTCAGTCTAGATATGCTTCTGCGAGAGATGCCTTCCTGGGAGAAAGGCAAAGAGAGAAGGTAGAACCACGGGTATATGAAAGAAGGGAAAGCTTTGGTTTCTACATTTTTCCGATGTTAAAGTTTTTGCATATCCTAATTAACTCATTCTCTGCCAGGGTCATTTCGGTCTGTGTGCTCCCAGTGCCAGGATTTTGAGCATATTTCCTGATCTTCCAGGACCCACAGAATATTCTGTGCTAGGAATAAAATTACACAACATATCTCACAATAAAGCAGAGACTCTCTTCTTACCCCTTGTAAAAAACTGAAACTCGACCATGTTTCCTTGTTTAGTTACAAGCAGTGGAAGTTAGCTTGTTTTCACTGAAAATGCCCTCCTTTGTAACAGAAATAGGAGAAAAATAGGTTTTTAGTGAACGACACCGTTTCAAGAAGAACTCTCTTTTGAGCCTTTTATTTTTTGCCTCAGTGACACATCAGACATATACAGTATTTGTTTTCCCCAAAAAATAAAAATAAAAATAAAAAAAAGTTTTTACTGACTTTTACTTCCTGGAACTTATTTACCAGATAGTCCAAGACTGGACGGACCAAATGAACCCTTATGCTCGCTCGCTCGCTCTCTCTCTCTCTCTCTCTCTCTCTCTCTCTCTCTCTCTCTCTCTCTCTCTCTCTCTCTCTCTCTCTCTCTCGCTCTCTCTCTCTCTCTCTCTCTCTCTCTCTCTCTCTCTCTCTCTCAAGTCTCACACACACGCACACAGGAATCACAGGCAGCTGCTCAATGGCCGCAAATGCTGCTCAATGCACAAATGGCCGCTCATGATCGTCACTCACTAACGGACTCTGTTTACTGCTAAATGGGTGACTATACTATAAATACTAAACGTAATTTAGCGCTTCCTTTCATCAGTTTGACTTGAAACAATGTCACAGGCTGGGAAAGGGTCTGATCTAATGTAAACAAGCAAAACATGAAAGTACGTCCGAGTACGTCCTTGGCACAGAACGCCATTGTAAAAAGTACGTCCGAGTACGTCTTTGGCAGAGAATGAGTTAACCTGTCGCTGCCAGATGGTTTGTTTCACACAACCATGTGGGAACTCACTCGGGATACCATTTACCGTTTCGAAGAATACTTGGCGGATGATTGGTTGAACCATCTGTAGTGGCTATTTGTCCCTTTGTCCAATAAAGTTCAAAAACCCACTGATGAGCCAGTCAAAGCAGTAGTAGATAACTCAAGCAAGAAAAATGATTCCAATGTCCAGTCCAGGGTTTTGAGTATAAAGCAAAAAGGATTTATTTTCCATTGTTCAAGAGCAAACATACAAGCAGTCTCTCTCTTGCTAGGTAAAAAACCATATGCCCTTCCTGGCTACATACCCGCCCCCACACCCCTGTCCCACTAAATACCTGTAGTGTAGGTGCTCTCTACTGCCCCCTAGATAGTTAATCTGTTACCTAGATAATACACCAATTTGGTCAATGAAATATTCAAAAAATAAACAAATAGCTCCGACACATCTGTCTATCACGTCTATCACGGGCTCGCTTCTCGCTGTCGTCACACCGAAGCCCGCCCGTACCTGCCTCAGGATGGTTATTGGTGAGAACCACTGGCGGTTCAGATTCAAACAAATGTAGTTCTCAACGTAAGTTCAAGCAGGAAGACTATAATATCTTTTACACTTCCTTAATTCACTTTATATCTCCACTCTTCAATCTACTCACAAGATCATAATAAGCTGTCAATTTCCGGGTTTCAATGAACAATCAGCTGGTTGCCGCCCAGTCTCTGTTAACCAATTGCATAGTGTCACATCACTGCTCTCATCACCTCTCACCCTACGCACCTCCAGCATAAGCCTATCACGTTGCTCCACAACCCAGTCGTAAGCCAATTGCTTGGAGGCGGGTTCCTTAAATATGCTTGTTTCTGTCTCATACAGCCTCTCAAACACCGCTGCTGTCAGGATCGCACCCTCCTCCTCCCCTTCTCCTCCCGGTCATCGCAGACCTATCCGATTCCAGTCGGAAGAGTCTCATGATGAGTCTCAGAAGGAAGATCACCAGCACCACCAGTATCTAGACACTGCAGGGGGATATATCTGGATGCTGATCTGGGCTGATGCTGCTCTCTCAAGATCTCCCTGCGGTGTCTAACCGCCAAAGACTAATAACAATACTTTATTCTCAACATTCTTCTGTAGTCAATTATTCACTTTATTGTAATAAATATCACTTTATTCATACTTTGGTCTCTAGTCTCTCCTGATTGAAATAGAGTGGAGCGTAGCAAGATGGATTTGTGTTGTGATTGTGATCTCGCGCGAATCCAGCTCCCTCGCAAAGTTACAGTATATTCTAATTGCAAGTCATACAGAGTGTGATGACAAAAGCACACACAATGTTTACTCATCTCTGAACCCAGAAGGATTTATTTTTCCATTATTTGGATTAGTTACATTAGAACTGACTGCATGCCTGTTGTGGACGCCACTGTGTTTGATGCCACTGTGTTTGATTGTGTTTCAGGGGTGGACCGTTTCAGTGATGACATCGAGGAGATGATTGGCCAGCGACCAGGCATCTACTGGAGGCTGTGCTGGAAGTTTGTCAGCCCTTGCTTCCTCCTGGTGAGTCTGTGATGGGAGATTGTGACGAGATGCCACTTGAAAATGGATAAATGGATGGAAGTGTTTGGACCGCGAGGTTATCTTTGTCAATATTTGCCTTTGGCTCATACGCAGTGTAATGTCCACATTGGCAATGACAACAGAAAAAGGAAACATTTTATCTCTACCCACAACTTACATATTGACAGTACAACATAGGGGTGGGGGGATCGTAATTGGTTCTATCCCCGATCTTTTATCCACAAATCTATTTAAAGGGGGGGGGTGTCGTTCTTTTTTCATATTAAGCAAGTTTAGATGTTGAACAACCAATTAAATATAACAAACAACAGTTGTAGGATTTGAGAGCAAATCAGGCTTGTTCGTGTCTGTTTTTGAGTGTGTTGGGATGGGGGGGGGGTGATTAGCATCTTTGGTTTCATTAGCTATTGTTTCAGAGTTTCAGCCAATCCACTGCTTTTGTTGTTGTTGATTGTCTGCAGGGTTGCCAATTTTGGGGACCTGTAGCCTGTACTACGAAGCTATCTTAACAGATCCGCGATAAGTCCCTTTGATCTGGTTTGACTGAACAGGATCAAAGCTATCTAGTTAACCGATACTACAACGCTGGTTTTCTACTCGATAACTGAAGCTGGCTTTATCTGGGATCTGCCTGTGCACGCGCACGTTTTTCGCTCGTGCACAGGCGCGCGTCCACGCGAAAGAGGTGCGCTAGCCAATCACATTATGAACAGCTGAGTTGATCCACGCCCACACCCATTTCTACACCCATTTCCTCATTCAATGAAAGCGCAGTGCGTGATCAGAGTTTTAGCGGATATTTAATGTAACCTATGTCAGAATGAAAATCCGCGTTGGATATAATCTGCTGAAGGACTGCTAAAGCTGCCGCTTGTATTCACATCAGTCATTTGATTTACTTTGATCAGTGATTTCTGTCCCCTAAATGTGTAATCTCAGCCTATAAATTTCCACAATCTGTAAACCTATTTAGACCATAGATTTAGAAACGCATGCTCAATGAATAATGATCTCTATCACTCATTATGTGTGTAGTTGCACTGATCGAATAATTAATATATAAAATAATGATAATGCTGATGCCTAATATAAAAGAGAAAACTGCTGAACTGAATTGAGACGATGCGGGCATAGTTTTCATTGATAAAAACTAGCCTATTTTTGCTCATATATTGGCATACAGCCTACAGGACACAGTTCGAGCTGAAACATGCAAGAATTGCCTGCATATTTAGTAGCCTATTGGGGCTATCCCATATTTATCCCATATCTATATTATATGTAGGCTATAGGCTTTTCTGGCATGTAGGAGAATATCACCCTCACTCCATTTGAGGCTCCGTGTATGATATGCGCTGCGTGATTAATAGTGATCATATTTCTCCACGCATCGTTGAGCTGTTAAGACATAAAGTGGTAAGTAGGCTTAATTTAATTATGTAGCCTACAGAGCCACAAATGTTTTTCTTGTTATATTCTCAGTTGACTGCAATCTATTTTTCATATGGCGATCTTATATGAATGGTGAGTGACTCCAGAGAGCCGATTATATGGGTCTGTCATGGATTTTGATCTTATCCTCTGAAGCTAACCTGGTCGCGACCAGGTTAGCTTTGCAGCGTCAGTTGCCATGGTGATTGAAAGTTAACTTGCTTTGTAGTACGGCTAAACCAGGTTTAAACTCAAACTTACTCGGATAAGGCATTAAACTAGCTTCGTAGTACAGGCTTCTGGCTAGAGTGAGATTTTGAGAACCACTTGCCTATACTGTACATAATCTGTTCCACAACAGTGACAACATGGTCAGGGTTTACATAGCTATGAGGCAAGAGAGCAGTGGCAGGTCTGGTGAGAGACCCAGTGAGCACCTCCACCAGTAGGCTGTTATTTAATCATAATAATCATAATAATAATAACAACAACAACACCAATAATAATAAGCAGCCAATAAAACAGACCATGGTGAGAAACTGATGATACTGTACCTCCAGCTATTATTGTGACTGTGGCACTGGCACAGTGAAAGCTGTGTAGTATGCAAGTATGCAACAGCCACAGAGATGAGAGGCGAACATACAGAATGATGGCAAAAAAGGCTCTATTACTCTCTGATTGGTGTGCGATGCTTATCTCCGTGTTGGCATCACTACTGATGAGTTGATTCTCTGGCCGAAACACAGACCAGCCAAGCAGGGCTGTGGGCCTGTCTGCACTCCTCTTCTTCTTCTTCTTCTGGCGTGTGTCTTTAGACCTGCAGCTCCGTTGAGGCAAGCCAGGCCAACGTTTCATCGTCCAGTTCCATCAGGCCGCGTTCTCCATGCGGTGGCCGGTGTTTGGGGCAACTGGTGGTTATATGTTCCACAGTCTGTGCAGGGGCTCCACACTCGCCTGAGGCACTGTCCTTAAGACCCCACCTCTTCATTGAGGCGCCGTAGCGTCCGACGCCGGTCCTTAGGCGGTTGAGAGTTGTCCACTGCTTCCGGGGCAAGTCCTGACCAGGGACGTCCAGAGGGTCATTGATGTAGAGGTGCAGCCTGGATGGTTCTGCTGACCTCCACTGGTCCCTCCATCTCGTCCTGACCCAGGAGGCTTTGGAAGTGTCAGGTGGTCTTGTGTGGAGTAGCCTGTGGGCTTGCATGGAAAAGGGGTGCCGTGACTTTAGGCGCACGCGTCGTGGTGTCTCTGTGGTGGTATTGTGAAGGAGGTGGGATGCGCTGATCTGTGCCTTGCGGGCAAGGGCCAGTGTGGCCTCCTCTCATCTCACAGGAGTGCACGCATACAGGCAGATGGATCTCCATTTCTGGCATTCAAATTTCTCTGTAATCCTTGGAGCCTGGTGGTTACTTCATTGGGTCAATTAACCAATGATTTATCACCTGTCAATCAAAGGTTACGATTTGAAAAGCAAGTGGTGGGGATTGTTGCTGCACTCGCTTTGAAGTCCTTTACGCAGGCCCCACGAGAGGGAGGGATGGAGGGAGAGAGAGAGAGAGAGAGAGAGAGAGAGAAAGAAAGATTGAGAGAGTGCTGAGAGTGGGATTAAGCGTATGTAACAGCTAGCTAGCTATTAACATACAGGTGTGTTGTTGCAGTGCTATTAACATACAGGTGTGTTGTTGCAGTGATATTAACATACAGGTGTGTTGTTGCAGTGCTCTGTAATGCGTCATCACTAACGTTACATTAGGTCCCGCCGCCTGCGTCGACCAGCAAATTTAGAGATCTTGGGCAATATCTGTCCTGAATTAGTCAGGGGCCAAAAGGAGCATAGCACCACGTCATCCGGCGCAAACACACTGATGTTCTGGTGGAAACGCGAGGAACGGCCCCTCCAAAAAAATGACTGCTCTGAAAACAGTCATAGTCATAGTAACGTAAATAAATGTGATACACGTTATTTAGCTATGTAGCTACAAAAATAAAATGAACGCCATATAAAACCATCCTTCTATGGGGGACAAAGCGGAAAGCCCATCGGAACTTCTGGGTCTTAGAGCAGATGATCATTCCCTGTAGTAATGGGTACCAGGCTCTCTCTCCTGTAAGAGAGCCTGGTGACGCAAGTTTAGTCCTGAATAATCGCGAGTGGATGGGCTTGTGTCCAGACCCATATAGAGATAGGGATGGGTACCGTTCACATTTGAACCGATACCGGTACCTGGAATTCGGTACGGTACCCAAAACGGTACCATTTTCGGTACTTTACACGCTCTAATAACAAAAAAATTACAGTTGTAAAAAAAAAAAAAGTCCAAACTTCTCAGAGAGAGCGGTCGGTATTCACTAAAGCCTTCATATCTCAGGCTCTGTAGCACATAGAAACAAAATAAAAAGCATTTGAGAGCTTAACCCTTTGGCTTTTCGTATTATATTTGCTCTAATGTTCATAAAAAAAAGATCTTTAACCCCTAAAAATAAAAAGATTCTAATGCATTTTAAGAAATGTTAATAAAGATTACGGCAAATGTAACCCTTCCAAATAAAAAGCCACGGGTTTAAGCTCTCAAATGCTTTTTATTTCATGTTGATAGCTACTATACAGGCTGAGGAAATATGTTCTGTTGAACCCTTGACAATGCAGCAAGAGTAACGTTAGCGATCTCTGTTTTGCAGTCGTTGTGAAGACAGTGAAAAGCCCCGTTATCTAACAACCACAACAGCAGTGAAACAACTTATCCAGCTAACGCTAGCTAATTAAATAACGTTACCTGATGTTGTAGAAGTTGATGCCTCTCTCAACGTTACAGCTGAGGAGGTGCTGCTAACGTTAGCTGCGATGCGCTGCCTGCTTCATTCACCCTCAGCCTATCTAAGACGTTACAGTCTTCAGCATTTAGCTAAAATTGTGTTTGACCATGCTTCCTCAAGTTTGAGGTGTTTCCCTGGCCAGCTTTGCAATTCACATCACAAACGTTGCAACCAGTGTTGTTGTCTGAGTCTATCTTGGTAAAGTGTAGCCACATTTTCGGGTGGTCCTGTTTGTTGATGTTTCAGGTAGAGTGACGTACTGACGTAACACGCTCTCGCGTGTTGCCTTAAGGTTCCGTCGGAATTTCTAATTTACCCACTCTCTTTTATTACTCAGATGCGTTCAAGTACCGAAATGAGGTACCGTCTGATTTCATGTGAACTGATACTCGGTAGTACCGCCCCCTTTCGGTCGGTGCCTGTAAAAAGTACCGAGTTCGGTACCCATCCCTATATATAGACCCGTATATAGTGCTGACAACTGCTATTCATGGGGCTGGATACCAGGCTAGCTAGCAAGCAAAACCTGTTTCACTTCCTAAACATACTTCACAATGAAAGTGTCCCATTAGTTTGTCAGTGGAACACTTGTAATTTGAAGGCTCTGTGCAGGAAATGGACTTAAAAGTTCCCAGCAGGCAACTTGACACTGTCAAGCCGCTCCAGGACGCGGACATAAAAAATGCATAATGCAGAAACAGGCTTTCAGAGGGTGCTGCGGGAATGACAGAGCTGCTATTCTCTCTATTAGAAGTCACTAGGACATCAACATGATTAAAACACTGTTATATTAACACATTCACTGCCAGCCGTTTTTCAAAACTGTAGTTAGCTTCTGCCAGAGGTTTTTTTTGAGGATTCTGGCTCATCTTTCAAGAGCCGAGGATTCGTTTCTGTTAGGATTTTGTGAACACACAATATCTCAAAAGAACTAATAGAATGTGTGCTTTCTCTGTCTAAAAGAGTTAGTTTGTAGAGTTAGTAGTTATGTAAGCATTAGCAGTTGAATACAGCATGGTTTCAGCGTCTGTAAATTTATTCTGAGATAAACGGCTTTTTGTGAAATTCGATAGAACAGTCACTTTAACCATTCATTTTTGGCATCAGTAAGACGTCAGACATCTAAACAATAGTTTTGAACAGTAATTTCCTCCATAACAGCAGGAAACACCCCTCTCCTTCAAACTCCTCCCTCCGTGTGTGTTCTTCTTGGCTGCAGCGGGCGTGTCACAAGCTCGTTGCTGCTGTAACCTCGCGTCACCAGGCTCACTGCTTTGCTGCTGCTGTGCCTGTCTGCCTGTCTGCCTGGCGGCCGCTGGGCAAGTCTGGATGGATGGGCTCGCTCGTTTCTTGGGGTTCTGAGAGCTTTGATGAAGCTTTTGCGATTCTGGTCTTATTTATGCTGCGTGTTTCAAAGTGTGTTCCACCCGTAATCTATTATGCAAATTTGCAAAACCCCACCGCCAGCTCCCAAGCGCGAAAGCGTTTTCGCCAATCCATTTTCATGAGAATGGCTTCCTACTGCTTTTTGCTTGCCTTCCTCTAGAATGGAGAGCACTGTCGCCACTTAGTGGGTCGGTGGAATGGGTTGTACACGTTCGGTCGCTCCAATATTTTTATAGGAGACGTGGGGGGCATTGATCCACGTAGCACCGTCAAATTTTTTTTTTTTTTTTTTGACGTCTCAACTCGTCATTGGCAGTGAACCGTTGGAATTTTTTTGACGAGTCAACTCGCCATTGGCAGTGAACGTGTTAAGGTTAAATAGTTACTTAATGGGGCTTTAATGCCACGAATGCACACACAGCTGTTGCTCCTAATATACAGAGACCAAATGGCTTTTGAAAGACTAATGAAGATGAATATTTTTCTTTCTTTCTAAAATACAAAATGTAGCCTTATCGATTGAGACTTATCCCTCTTTTTCCATAGTTCGTGGTGGTGGTGAGCTTTGCCACCTTTAACCCTCCTACCTATGGCCCCTACACGTTTCCTACATGGGCTAACATGGTGGGGTGGTGTGTGGCCATCTCATCAATGACCATGGTGCCTCTCTACGCCATCTACAAACTCTGCACTCTGCCTGGAAAGTTCTGCGATGTAAGTCTGAGCTACTGTATGCCTTGTTAAAAAATTGCTGCATTGATTCATTATAGTTTGTTGTATACATGTTAATCATTGCTATGACAGAATTCTTTCATCAAGGGCAGTCCACCCCAGGCATACTGTCATCAACTATATGTTTATGCATATATTTAAAATGATAGTTCTAATTTTTGGAACCCTAACCATGGCGCGGGAAGTGGGGTATATGGACTTTTACAAAGTAATTGGTCACTTCATTATGTGTGTACATTATAGGCCTATTAGTGCAGCTATTCATGTTCATTTAGTGATAAAAGTGCCAAATTTGGAGAAAGCGTTGCAAGTGCAAAAATTATGTCTGGTATTGCATATGGGTCCAATCGGGTAGGAAATATTGACAAATCGACAAATCGATGGTGGCCACCCGGGGGCAAATTTGCGATGCCCCAATATCCAGTTTTGTTCAGAATGAACACATCTGTAAAATTTGGTGCTTTTATCACAAAATGAACGATTGGTCTCATATATTGAGCCCCCCCCCACTGCTGAAAATATGTTCTTGCGCGCCTGCATGTAGCCCTATTTGCTACTTACCAATGATGATGTTGATTGGTAGATTCCTTTCTCAGCACAATCCATGCTGTTCCTCATACTACTGTAGCTCCAGATAGCCAACCAGAAACTAATACAAGGTCAATGGTGTCACGCTGCTGTCTATGCAAGCTGGCTCACTGAAATGTCCTCAGTCAGTTATGTGGAAAACATGCTACAGCGTCAAAGCCCAATGTGCCAAGCACTGCGGTTGGCGGGCCTGCCGGCACAGCTGGCATGCAGCAGCACCTCTCTGAAAATGTGACTCGATGCAGCTGACGTGAACAGCGCAAGTAATATAATGTAGATGGGGACATAATAGGAGAGAGTGAAATTATTACCAAGTATATGCACTACATTCTCTCCTTGGGCTAACTTCAGGTCATTGAAATCTCAGTGGAATCACACAATCTACAAATTTTGCTGGGGACTCCCCTGCGACCCCCTCGTCAAGCTGACGTTTGAATATATGGGTCTAGCTGCCGTCGGCAAGGCTCCAAATCAAGGCTGACGTTGGAGCATGTTCCCAGCTTTAGGTTGCCAACCTCTTGAAATGGAGAAGGGGGGACTGTGACATACAGTATAACAAATAGAAGGGGTCTTACACCTGCTCAGTAGTGGACTTAAAGGTATACACATGCAACTTTTTCATAAAAATAACATTATTGTTTTAAAGGCTTCGCATCAACACCAGGCCGGCCGGCCCCCGGAGCAGATTCTGGGCTTCTGGGTCCGGCTAGGTCCCTGGAAGCCATCTAGATCAGGGGTTCATCAGGGGGTTTGTGCCAAGGACCAGTAGATACATGGAAAAAAGAGTTGTGGACCGGTTGTCAATTTTAATGGTTTTAGTTACATATATATTTACTCACCAGGTGGCGACAAAGGGTAAATAACAGCCTTCTGTGTTCCCAAAAGTGCTAATTTTGCGATTGCGCTCGTTTAACGCCATGCACAATGCAAATTGGGGGAGGACACAAGCCATGCCTGTGATAATTGTACTGGGCATTGGCTGCCCCATGCCAAAGCAGGCGTTTCAGCACTAAAATGTGGGATAGATGGCGTTACCCTATCGTCAGCAGCGCGCAATTACTTTGCGCTAAGAGCTATGAAAAGGACCTCTTACAAATACTTCTCTGTGCTGGGCGCTCTGCGCGGAGATTACGGCTGCGCTCCCAGCGCAGAGAGGTATTTGCGGAGTGGAAAGTGGAATTCCTTTTGGATATGTCATTAAGCACAGCCTTGCCATGCCAAGACATCAAATTATGCTGCTAAAATGGGGTATTAGCAGATAATTCAGTGAGGCAATCAACTATAATTTACTGAGAAACTTTTATCACATTGCAAAGAGGGAAATGAATTGAGAACACTTGTGGGACAATGGTCATAGGCTATTTACCTTCATAACCCGGGTCATTGGCACCACAGACGATCTGTCAATAAGCTCCCTCTGTCCTCGTACGAGTGAGTACACTCTATTACGCATGGAGAGAATTACAGCATATTGCATGCCTCGGCGAGGCAACCTCGCGCAAACAACCATTGCGAGACGGGAATCTGATTGGTTTTGATTGACGTAATGCCCAGCATTGCCTGGCCACGCCTGTGAATAATTCTGGTAGTTAAGACCGCCCAAATCCCGTTTGCGCAGGCATTTGGGGGCGCAGATGATTTTTGGCAGAATTGGCACGGCTCTAATTTGCGCTTGCGACAGGTGCCGTGAACGTTTCCGCATGCCCGCCGAGAATTGCATCCCCAACATATTTCGGGGCTGTTTTAACTTAGAAATCAGGGAGGTCACGTCTACCAGACAATTATACCACTTTGAAACAGTTACATTTCTGTATAAATCATTACAAGTAGCTCCCGTGAGGTGGGGATGGGGTTTTTTGCTGCTCGGCGGGGGAGCAAAACTCGGCAGAACACCTGGCGGACGGCGCAAGGCGGAACGCTATCTTCCGTGCCTTAAGGCATGCGCAAACAGTGCCCAAATCGCTATTTAGGGATAGCGCCTGTTGGAAGATAGAGGCCATAGTGTTAAAGAGCATGAAACGAGCGGTCGTGAGGTCACAGTGACCTTGACCTTTGGCCTTTGATCACCAAAATCTAATCAGTTCATCCTTGCCTCCAAGTCGAAGTTTGAGCGAAATTGGAAGAAATTCCGTCAAGCCGTTCCTGAGATATTGTGTTAACGAACTTGGCGTTCGTGAGGTCACAGTGACCTTGAACTTTGACCTTTGACCACCAAAATCTAATCGTTTCATCCTTGAGTCCAAGTCAACGTTTGAGGCAAATTTGATGAAATTCCATCAAGGCGTTTCTCAGATATCACATTAAAGGACATCGGACAGACGGACGTACATACAGTACGGACGTACGCACGGACGGACAACCCGAATCCATAACCCTCCGGCCTGGCTATCGCCGGCGGAGGCATAATAAAAGTGTAAACTACTCTGTACTAATCCACTCAGAGACTGCCTTCAGATAGGAGGCAATTCAATAAACTCTGCAGCAGATTCAAGACTAGAATTTATTCAGCACTTTGTGGCTGTATTGCTTTTTTTATGTAGCCTACTTGTTTTGACTCTGTATTGAAGCATTTGATTAAAAAAGTGTAATGTTGTGTTGCAACATTACAAAGTTACTGTTATATCTTATTCTTTGTTTATTTATTCATTTATTCATTCATCACATTATTAGACACTCTTTCTGATTATTAATAGCATAAACAGTAAAACATAGCATTCAGAAAAAACATAATTTTGGAAAACAATAACACTGATTTCATAGGCTCCTAGATGAAATTAGGCAGATATGCTTGGTTGGGCTGGCTTTTGGTGTTTCTCGGTAAAAGTGGCTCCCCTATCGACTTTGTCCTGCCAATGCGGCTCTCATGGAAAAAATAGTGAGGATCATAGCAATATTTAAATATTCAACATGTTATTTATAAATGTTCTTAAAATGTGTTATAATTGCCCTTCTCCCCTCCCTCTGTATAGAGACTGGCTTATGCCATCACCCCAGAGACAGAGCACCACTTGGTAGACAATGGGGAAGTTCGGCAGTTCACGGTAAATGCATACTGGGAAAAGGGAGTGATTTAAAGCAATCTTCTGGTTTCTGCTGTACAATGCTTTTTTGTACAATTTTTCGAATAGAAAAATGTGTGCTTTCTAATCATTTTAATAAACCCACACAGATTATTACATTCCCTCTTTAGATAGTATACTGCAGAGAACATACTGTATCCATATCACAGGGGAGAACAGTGAAAATGAAGCCCATGCAGGACACTGTATATGCTTTGTTTCATTGCCATATTCTATTGTTGTTCCCACAGCTGCATCACTGGTTGGTGGTGTGAAAGCTTCAGAGAGAGAGAGAGAGAGAGAGAGAGAGAATGTATGGTTTCAGATTCATGGATGCACAACGAAGAGCCGAGCGAAAGAGAAATAGCCATTCAAAGTGATGATAACGATTACAAAGATGGTGGTGGGAGATGTTTAAAAGTGCAGACAAAGCTGTCAAAATGGTAGTGTTTAATTTCATCAATGGGTGTGTGAAGCTTTGATGTGTTGACATGGGTGACTTGGGTTCAGTCAAACAGGCAATGTGCTGTTCAACCTGCTATTCCCATAGATACAAAGCTCCTCATCAATGGCAATACAACTCTTTTTCTCTTATTTGTCTTCACAAAACAGTTCAGTGTGTTAGAATCACTGGCATTCCTCATTCAGAACATTGAGTACTGCTAACCACAAGCTAAAAAAAACCACATGTCAAGTGTCTTGTGATGCAAAATAAAATGATGCCATTTAAAATGATGGAAAAGGGGGTGAAAACTAATTTGGTTATTGCAGATGCCAAAAACCTGTTACTGCAAGTATTTAGCAAGCAGAGATAGGCTATTGAATGAATGTCAAGTTATATTAGATCCCAGGCAATATCAATTTCTTTACTCTTTTTCTTTTTACAATGAGTGTTATGATGGCTACCGTTGTCCACCAATGGTATCATGTATACTTCATGGAAAAATCATCAGTGTTAATTAACTCAAACAGCACTATGGCAGAGTTTATGTAAGTCAACACCTATCAGAGTTAATTACCGTAGATAGTTTAGAACAGAGCCATGTCAGCTCTACAGTATGAGTGGGCAGACAACACTCCTAATTAAATTGCAACTTACTAACACTGCAAAATTTGCTACAACAACAACAACAACAATATAATGATAATGATGATGATAATAATAATAATAATAATAATAATAGACCTCTTGATTGTTAACATTTACAGCACCAGGAATATAATAAATTAATCCTAAGGCGCCACTGCATGCCCCCCCCCCCCCATATTCCCATTATCTCCAGATGGTTATGAAGCTATTCATCACATTTTCTCCAGAAATAATAAAGCTTTAATTCTGCAACTTACAGAAACCTGGTCTAGTATTTCAAGACTGTTAATTTTTTTTTTTGCTTTTGATGACACTGCAATTGAACTGTGCGTAATGTAAATCTGTGTATATCTGTGTAAGTAAATGTAATGTAGAGGGGCTTGTATTGTATTGTAGCTTGTATGATATTAAACAAGACCAACAATCTTACTGTATATGAATTAGTGTTTTGTTACTCTGAAGTTGAGACATCCTTAAGGATCTTGATGAGAATTGCATGGAAAATGCATCATAATATGTACTGCTCATAAACCTTTCTTTTTCATTTTAAAGAAGACAGAAATCCTAAAACCCTTTTCAGACATGTACTCATTTTCATCTTGTTGTCCATGTAACACACTGGAGGATTCATTATGTTCTAAACTGCATGCCTGTGCTGCTGTTGTGCCTTGTGCTGTTTCTGACAGTATGGCTTTGTTTTGTACTGTCGAATAAAGTCCAAGAAATTAATAAATTTTGTTTTAACTGCTTCTCCCGGTGTTTTGTCATTTTCCCGCATAGCAGTAAAATTAATAAATATAAGCATTTATCTTCTGGAAATTGCTCAGAAACCCCCTTGTTGTCATATACCTAGGAAAGCCATAGCCCACATCCCCTGAATGCCCTAGGTCTGTAGTTTGGGCTTGTAAAATTTCATGAAGCTGGGATTATCCTTGAGGTTACAATAGGTCATTTCATACAGTGAGATCAAGTTTGGGGGGAAAAAGGGTCTCACTACTGATCTGGTCTGACATGGCTACTATGGGGATTAACGTCATCACATATTAATAGAATTGGGCTTACTGAATCCACAACAGTCTTAGCTTTTCAGTAATACCTGATTTATGCAATTCCAAGACTGTTTAGGGGACCCCAGTATGCAGAAATATTCAAATACAATAGGCGAAAATAACATACTGCATGCAACAACAAAAAAAAGCATAGTTTGGAATTCCCCCTTAAACTCTTATTGATGCACAGCCGAACATAAACGATGTATCACTCTTGCAAATGGAACATTGGTTGTCTAGCCTCTAAACAGATCTATATGGGCGTCAATCATGTCTGTTGTCTGAACAGAGACGGCACCAATATGGAAACTCAAGCACAGGCCTGGCCCAGTAAAGCAATACTGTAATTGCTTTGGCCTTTGTGAAGAAAGGCCAGCATGAGCCTGAATCCCCAGTGTTCATTAAAGGAACAGGGGAATCCAAAACCACACCCGCACAGACAGAGGGCTCAATAACCACATGAGGACATTAAGGGATGATTGTTCTCTGAAAAGGTTTGGGACATTATTGACTCTTCGAACAGAGAGTGGGCTGACCACCGCCCCTGATTTATCACAGAGGCAATCCAGAGGCTGCTTCACGCTGCCACCCAGAGGCTGCTTCACGCCGCCACGGCGTCCATTAATGTGTGATAATGGACACCTCATCCGGCATTAACCTTTACATAGACTATTTTCTAGATAAAGATACAGGATGGATAAGCAATGTATTGTATGCACATACGCATTATTCACACACACCATCCTGGCTCGTCCTCCACATTCTGGACTGGAGTGGTGGGCAGCTTCAGTGAAGTGCCCGGGGACCAACTTCTTCCAACCACCGGTGATCAGACGACGGTCTTCTGCATGTTTTAGTGGGGGTCCATATTGATGTTATATGAAGGAAACCAGGGGAACATGGGGAGAACATGCACACTCCACACAGAAAGGCCCTTTGGACGAGATAGCCCACTTGGGCACTAGACACCGAAGGCATGGGAAGACATACCCCCAGTGCCAACAGTGTGAAATTTACATGGTGTGCTGCCAGGCTGGCCTGCTTGACGTGCATTCACGCGTTTATTCCGGCCATGTCCAGGAGATTACAGAACACAGTGACTAGCCATCTGCGAGTTGCGCCTTTCACAGAGTAGACGAGCCATCTGGTCCAAGACATGATTTGTGAAGTGAATAAAGTTATCTCTCTCTAGATAAGTTGCTGCGGGGTATAGGCCCCGCAAATAATTATCCAATAACAGTGCGGTTGCTACCTCGTAGCGCACTTACTCTAAACATTCCATTCACCACCTGAAGCGCGTCTATGCGACTGTGCTGGCGTTTGAAGGAATAAATGATTATTACTCTCTTACCTTTCATTACACAACGTTAAAACTTTGATAGATAGTAAAAAAACACATATTTAGGAAAAGTCATGGACAGGCAGAGTCATATCTTTTATTGAAATACAGAACATGCATTGGAAATATCAAAACAGTCTCACAAGACCACAGTGGCGGTTCTAGTGTTAAGCATCACATCTGCTGTATGTTTCAAGAACTTTCAAGTGCAGTAGATAATAAGAAGTTTGCTGTGGGGATTTTCATAGACTTGAAGAAGGCATTCGATACCCTAGATCATAACATTCTGTTGGAGAAAATGGAAAGGTTTGGAATCAGAGGGGTGGGACTGGAATGGCTGAAGAGTTACATCAGGTACAGGAGTCAGTTTGTGCAGGTGGCAGATGCCATGTCCAAACCTGCTGACATTATGTGTGGAGTACCACAGGGTTCTATAGTTGGTCCAAAATTATTTATTATGTATATAAATGATATTTGTAATGTGTCCGATATTTTGAAATATGTAATTTTTGCTGATGACACCAATATTTTCTACTCAGATGTCTGTTTACAGAGGTTAATGGAGACAGTAGAACTAGAAAAACTTAAAATGTGGTTCGATGTTAATAAGTTATCTTTGAATTTAAATAAAACTAAGTTTATGATTTTTGGTAATCGCAAAACACATTTAATAACTCAGGTAGGTTTAAGGATAGGAGGGGTTGATTTAGAAAGAGTATACGAAAACACTTTTCTGGGGGTAGTAATAGACCATAAATTCAGTTGGAAATCCCAAGCGAACAAAGTAAGATCTAAAATCTCCAGAAACATCGGGGTTTTGAACAAAGTCAGACACTTCCTTAACTGCAGATCCATGAACACTCTTTATTCCACGTTGATTTTACCTTATTTAACTTACTGTGTTGAGATCTGGGGTAATGCTTGCAAAACCACACTACAGTCAGTTTGTACAGTACAGAAAAGAGCAATACGAATAGTGAATAATGTTGGATTCTATGATCACACTAATTCATTATTTATAAAGTCAAAAACATTAAAATTCATGGACTTGGTGGATCAAAAAACAGCTTTGATTGTGTATAAAGCCAGAAAGGGAGTGCTCCCGTCCAACATACAAATAATGTTCAAAGAAAGAGAGGGGGGTTATGTCCTTAGAGGCGAACAAAATTGGAAACAACCCTTCTGTAACACAGCTATGAAAAGCAGGTGCATATCTGTCTGTGGTGTGAAGTTGTGGAACGCTTTGCCGGAGGAATTAAAATCCAGTAAGAATGTGTTGATCTTTAAAAAAAGGTATAAAGACATGATGATGGAAAATTACAGTCTAGTTCCTAGGTAACTGAATGATGTAGGGGACAAAAGGAAAAAATAAATAAATAAATAAATAATAATAATAATAATAAATAATAAATAAAAAAGTGTATGTAGAAGTATATATATATACGGTATATATATATATATATATATATATATATATATATATATATATATATATATAGGTATATGTATATATATATAATAATAATAATAATAATAATAATAATAATAATAATAATAATAATAATAAAATGATGATTATAAAATGTATGAATATGCATGTATGGATTGTGTTTGTTTTGTTATTTGCTACTCACTGGTTTTTGACTGTTGTATTACTTATTTACTTTTTTTGCTTTTTTTTGTTTCTTGTATTAGGATATTTTTCCTTGAAATCCTTTGTTGTTTATTTGATGGCAAGTAAGGACAATGTCCAAAATGTCTGATCATGATGATTTTCTTATTTTAATTGTAAGAAAAGGGGGGGCTTAACATAAGCGTTTGCTTCTGCCCCTAACCTTTGGTTATGTGTATGCTTGGTGGTGGTGGTGACCAATAAAAAAAATTCATTCATTCATTCATTCATGTTTGTGAAGCACTTAGTACCACCGATCAGTTAGTTCTTATTTGTACCTCCTTCCTAATTTTTGTTTTCTACTGGGTTTTTGTAATTATGGGTCTGTTTGGTTCAGTTAGGAGACGAGGCTGAGAGGAAGGAGGAAAGGAGACTTGGAGGATCCTTCATGCATTTTTTTTTAACCAATTGACCTATCGCTAAGCCCCACCCCCCGCGCTCACTCGGACAAACACAGGGCAAACTGACTAGAATAAATGGCAGCCGTCACTGTCAAAGTTATATCCCAAGAGGTTCTAAACAACTTTTTGAGGCCTGATATCGTCTAGAAGCCATCATAAAGTACTTCACTATGCCATGGAGGGCGATGTACAACATTTAAAGCTATCAATAAAAAGAAATGTGATACGTGCATCATGCATGGAAACGGCTTTAGCAAATCTGTAATCAAACTCCATTCAAAAACATGCAGTTTTAACAGAGGAAGACAGCGGGATAACCAGTGGGGATAACAGACGACTCACATCCAGAATTGACATTTTATTAACTTAGAGTAACCTCTCCGTGGATTATATGCCGAATTGACGAGTGGTGCCTGGTAATCTATTTCATGTACCTCTGTATAATCAAGAAACTTTAAATTAATAGTGTAGATGTTTTTCATAGCTAGACAACGGCACGCATGTTGGGTGTAGCAGCAGATCAGCAGAGCCTACAGCTTTAACATCATGTTTTCCTCCTGGATGTTTTCTCTTTAGACTACCTCATTTATTTGGGGAATGGGATTAATTCCCTCGATTTAGGGTTTGACTGGTGTCTGGCGATGTTATAATCACATCAATCAATGCGCCTCCTCTTCACTAGTCTCGCTGGCCAGCCTCCCCTCTCTACCTCTTCACCAACTCCATTACGCGGCGTGCATAACGTAATGACTGGAAACTCACATAATTCAGCATTTTCTTTTGCAGACTTTCTGAATACCATGATGATTTCATGATACCTTTGGATCATGGAAGGTAAATGAGGGAGAAGACTCATCTCGCCTCTCACCACGATTGCAGATTTAACGTCCAAAACAGTAGCATTGTGGATGTGAGGAGACAAGGCCGTGAGGACAGGATGCACAGTGTGTCTGTGTGTGTGTGTGTGTGTGTGTGCGTGTGCGTGTGCGTGTGTGTGTGTGTGTGTGAGAGTCAAGTCAAGTCAAGTCAAATTTTATTTATATAGCACCTTTCATACACAAAGGCAATTCAAGGTGCTTTACAAAAAAATAATCGAAAAAACAAGCAGCAAAGCAATGCACATATAAAAAACACATAAAAAACACAGCCGACAGTTTTAGTTAAAATATATACTCAAATTAACAAACATGAAACATTATTTCTGTTTTAAATAAGTTACAAGGCACTCTTCAGTATTATTATTACATGTACAGTCCATTTGTTGGAAATGTACAGGAAAAATCTTTTTAAAATTACAGGCCGAGAGAGGCAGTAGTTTAGTAGCAGTTAAAAGCAAGAGTAAACATAAAGGTCTTTAGCTTGGATTTAAAAATAGGCAGAGTAGGGGCAGATCTAATGTGTTCAGGGAGTTTGTTCCAGTTATGAGAGGCATAGTGGGAGAACGCGGCTTCACCATGTTTAGATTTGGTCCTTGGGACAATTAGTAGACCAGTGCCTGAAGATCTCAGGGATCTGGATGGTTCATAGTGTAGAAGCATTTCAGAGATGTAGTGTGGGCCTGACCCGTTGAGAGATTTGTAAACTATTAGCAGAATTTTAAAGTCTATTCTAAGATTTACTGGCAGCCAATGCAGGGATTTGAGAACTGGTGTAAGAGAGAGAGCCATGTTATTTGTTCAATACTTCCCTCTGCTGACGAAATACAGAGGCTACATGTCAGTCCACCTCAATCTGCAAATCTTATAGAAAAGCCTCCTGTTAAAGGAGCCCAGTCTATACTGTAAGCTACTGAGTTGTTCAACCACCGGATAGCCTGGCTGACTCGCTTGCTCTGCTGATGTTCAATACGATACCATATTGTTGTGTGTTGCGTAGAGAAATGATCGAGGCAGTCCTTCAGATGAAAATGTGGATTTATTGCTCCAGTGCACAAACGTGAATACAGTCCATTTTGTTGTCCAAACATAGAAAAGGCAGAGCACACCAAACAAATGTAGGGCCACAGTGAAGCGGTCAAAGACCCTTTGCCCTTCCGGGGTCAAAACACCTGGTGAACCACAGTGAAGCCAGTACCTATATAGATCACCTGAGCCCAGGTAATATGGCACAGCAACACCCCAAGGACATATAAAGCATTACACATGATAATCACAGGAAATAATAGCAGACCAAATTTGGCTCCTACACCTCCACTTGCCTGATTCTCACTCAAACGCTGCAGCAGACATCCCTGGTGTTTGGTTTTCTATGGAAGAGAAAGTGTTTGGCCAGATTCCCCTATGGTTCTCATGTTACATAGATCAAACTCTATATCAGGGAGCCCAGAGTCTGTTGTCATGACGATATAGCGTTTGGGTCATCCTTGAGAAACCCCAAAGAATCAACAGTTGCTTTGGCCACAGAGCGGTACTGGTGAAGTCTTTTGAGGTCTGGAAATAATAATAATAATAATAATAATAATAATAATAATAATAATTATTATTATTATAGCTGCTGCGCAGCAATGGGTCGTGGCCGGGCAAGTCTCAAGGCTTTGAGCTATTATGACATCACAATTGCTCGAGTGACATCAGTGATGGCATCACAATTGCTTGACTGACTGATGACATCACAAATACAACCTAATTGCCATAGGTAATTAAGGCAATTAGGCTATACACGGGGCCAGAATTCAACGTTTTGATGCACTGTGGGCTCAATTTTTTTTTACATCAGCAGACCTAATTAACAGTTAGACAAAGGTGGCCAATTTCACCTCATCGATAAGCATTTTGATATACAAATGAGTGGAATCTCGCTTTCCTGAACTTATGAACATTAAAGACTCAATCTTCTTTTTCTTTTTTGGACTCTTCCTTATTTACATTTTCTAATTACAGTTATTATTATTACTGTAATTGTTATTGTTGTGACAGCTAGATTTAGCTAGACATTCTCTGTGAAGCCCTTTGAGACATCCTTGTGAATTAGGGCTATACAAATAAACTTGACTTGACTTGGAATCAGCACTAATATTGAAATTACTAGATCGAATATGGTGCAGGCATGTCTGACCAAAATTGTACAAGATTTTGGAAATCTGTTCAGGAAAAGCAAGAGACAGTGACTGCACGCACGCACGCATGCGCGCACACACATGCTCATACACACACACACACACACACACACACACACACACACACACACACACACACACACACACACACACACACACACTGCTTCTTCTTATAATCATAATAATAAGTATTATATTATTATTATTATTTGGATTAGAGTATGTCCAGAAGCATGTATTTTTCATTAGATGTCATCCATGTCAACATCCATCAATATGGTGACTCCGCAGAATGTGTAATACCGCCATCTTGTGGCTACAAGGGAGAATCACATCAAAACGTATTGGACCTTATTACAGTTGTTCTCAATCGGTTATTCGCTTAGATGCATTTCCTGAAACTCTAACCTCATATTTATAGTTTTCATCACATACTGTATTACAGTCGGTCTGATCCAGTCTCATCTCCCTGTTAGGCCACAGCACTTCATCAACATTGCACCTGCTTCTTGCTTCATTTTCAGAAACGGTCCACTGGAACCCTTACAATAAAAATAAGTCTGGGGTGCAGTTACCCAATGGCAAACTTGGTTACAATCAGCCATAGGGAAGAATTTAGTTCAATCTTTTTCTCTATGTAAAAAGCCAACTATTTATATTTCTTTATGTATTATAATAAAGCCTACGTTTCTTATCTAGTATCAATATCCTTGCATGTCATACAGGGCTACACTATAGGCTATTCTTGAGGGGTGAGTAGCCTATCTGCTACTGATGCTGGTGGTCCTGATGAGATGATGACGACAATTATGATGAAAAGGAAGACAAGGACTGGAAGTTGAAGTGGTTGTGATGATGATGATGATGATGATGATGATGATGAGTATAATGTACAGCCACTAACAAAAAATACTGGCTTGCTGTAGCTACTTCATGTGGTAAAAAATATATAATTGTGCTGGAAACAAGATTCCATGAGTTCCTGTATAGTCAACAAAGGGGAGGGAAGAATAGGCTACTATAAAAAAAATATTGGGGATCAATCTAAATTATTACTCCAGTCCTTGATATGAGTCCCAGGGGCCAGCTGGAAATGTGTCCCTTGATAATACAAAATAAGCTGCATGTCCCCACGTTGTTGCGCAACACGATTGCGGTAGCTACACAAAACAAACATGTTGTTTTGTCCCCAACTCACCTTCTTTCAGGACTGGCAACCTGGCTTTCCAATTGGTCCCTTGGTGCCTAATTAACCTTCAACTGGGCTGTGACAGAGTTTTTTCTTGTTCTTTTTTGTGACCAAGCCGTCATTTGATCCTTTATGCATGACCTCTTCATGCATGATTGTTATTGTTTCCCATGTGAACTCCATGGCATGGACTCCATGCATTTTATTAAACATGTTTTTTCATACCTATTGATAATGGCTGCTGTGTGAAGAAGTCCCTAGCAGTGGGTGAGAGGATTGCAGCACGTTGCCATAGGTACGTCCCAACAGATGAGCTCCCGTGACAGCCTGGAAACTCAGCAGTGGCCTGGCTTCTATTCGTCACCTGTCTGGGGCATAGCGGTGCACACGAGTGGCAGTAACGCAGCATCGTCTCCTCTGGAGCGCTTTGGCACTCTGGGAGCCAAAGTTGGTGATAACGGTGGATATCTCTAACGTGGAAACAGAGCCGCTTTTCCATGCATGTTGTAACATAGTTTATTTTAAATTGCGTATTTGGATTCTATTCCATAACCAGCGTGAGGAACCTCTTTTTTTTCCTTTCTTTCTTTTCTTCGTGGAAGCTTTTTCTACCCAAAGTGCCAACTCGAACTTGTCTCCGCACTGCTGCTCTCACCCTTAACATTTGCGCAGGATGGAAGAGCTACAGCTACAATATTGTTATAATGGCATTTAAGTGCTCGTCCCGCTTGGGATCATCTTATTGTGGGCATATTATCATTTATTAAAAGAGCGCTCGCCTTTTACGCACAGGGATGAGCTCGGAAAAGCCAAACTTTCTCTCGCAGCCCGTGGTGAAGAACATCTTTATGTACCGAAACGGCGACGCTTACTACGAGGCTCGCCGGCTGGTGATTAACCAGAAGAGGGTGTGCAACTTCGAGACGCTGCTGCGAGAGGTGACCTGGGGCGTGCAGCCGGCATTTGGCGCAGTGAGGAACATCTACACGCCTAGAGGAGGCCACAGGGTGGACTGTCTGGAGAGCCTGCGGAGCGGGGAGCAGTACGTGGCTGCCGGGAGGGAGAGGTTCAAGAAACTGGAGTAAGAGTCAAAATTGTTATCAGTTTTCACTTAAAATGTCTGCATCAGAGTCTATAGCCAGGTAGCCTACTCTGACTGGACTGCCAATGTGCTTTCTAACAATGGTCTATATAAGGTTAGTGGTTCTCAAAGAGGGGTCTGGGGACCCCAGGGGTCCTTGAGTCAGAGTGGCCGTTTCAGGATGGCCTCAGCAAAAAGGGAAATAACTTATTTTCACTAGAATTCCATCAACAATGACAGAATGTATGACTATTATAATTATTTTGGTCTTTGCGCTTTATAATTTGAGATTGCTTGCATTGCTTCATCTTCTAGCCTATAGTGACCGCTGCACTGCATACTTATATTCCTCATTTGTAATCCAGATTTTTTTTTTTATTCTGCCATACATTTGCACAATGAAATTGACTAGCTGTAGTTGGTGCACTACACCAGTGGTTTTCAAAGTCTGAGACTGTGGGCCTCCCCTCAGAAAAAGCTTAGGGACAAGGAGTTACAAGTTTCGTTAAATTCATGGATGGCATGGGATCCTGATTTTATTTGATCCCATAAACACCCAACAATTGAGACAAGATAGCTTCATATTGCTGTTTGACATATCAATCAATCAAACCTTTATTGGCAGACGCTTGGTCCATAGATGACACATACACAATTACAAAAAGCACATAAGGGCACAATAAAAGAACAAAAGTACATTATAAAAGAGGGTCATACCAGAATTTCCACATATGTGACTGGTATCTCACAGTGCTTAGCCCAGGATCAGTGAGCAACTTAATAATAACATTCTGAGACACGTTCAATCTACAGATGAACCTGTACCTCAGATTTGGAAAGTGGCCACCCCCGCCTTACAGAACAGCTCACTACCACTGCTCCACCTGGGCTTTTTCAGCAAGATGCGCATGCAATCATTATAGGCAACCTGAAGTTTATGCATGCTTGCCTTCTTAAACTTTGCCCACAGGGGGGCAGTATAGATAGGGGTACAGTAAGCCCTAAAGAGTGTGATCTTTACATCATCCGAACAGGAGTGGAATTTCCTGACCAACATGTTAGCCTGAATGTATAACACACGCCGCTGTCTATACATATCATCATCATCACCACCCATATGGTCAGTGATGAAGTGGCCCAGATATTTGGTTTTGTCACAGACACATAGAGCATGCTCAGACAAAAGAAAGACAGGAAAAGCAAGATCCCGGTCCTCTTTCGTTCTACAGATCATAACAACACTCTTCTTAGCATTGTATTTAACATCAAATTGGACCCCGTAATCCGAACAGATATTCAGCAGATGTTGAAACCCAGCGCTGCTGGGGGAGAAGATCGCCAGGTCATCCGCATACATAAGGTGGTTAATCAAGGCGTTACCGATCATACATCCTGTTCTGCAGTCTCTTAGCTGGACAGAGAGATCATCCATAAATTAAAGAGAACAGGGGAGAGTAGCCCCCCCTGCCGTACCCCATTACCAACACAAAAAGGGGTAGAGACACTATTGCCCCATTTTACCAGCATACTCTGGTTGGCATACCAGTATGCCAGTATGCGTATTATGCTGCCAGGCACACCTCTTTGACTTAATTTTAGAAACAGCTTATGATGATTGACTCGATCAAAAGCCTTCGATGCATCTATGAAACCAACTAAAACATAGGAGTTCTGCCTTTTATAGACTTCGACAACCTCCTTCAATGCATAGATACACAAATCAGTGCTATGCCTGGCCTTAAAGCCAAATTGATTGTCAGTGCTGGATATAAACAAATTTAAACGATCTAATAACACCATTTCAAATACTTTGGAAATCACACTGGCTAGGGCAATAGGCCTGTAATTATCTAGGCTCTCAACTTTGCCAGTCTTATTCTTGATAACAGGCACCAGAGTGACTGACAACATAGATGGCGGCAGAAAACCATGGGTCATAAAGCCATTGAAACACATGGCAAGAAGAGCTGCAGCCTTGGGGCTAGCTAACTTGAGATGTTCAGCAGAAATATGATCTAATCCACATGCTTTGTTATCGGCTAGCATACTTCAGACTACAACTAGAACTTATGCCTCCACCATTAGTTCATTCTTGAGTCCAAATCACTATTTGAGGCAAATTGGAAGAAATTCCGTGAAGGCGCTCCTGTGATGTTGCGTTACAGAGCTTGGAAATTGGGTGTGTGAGGTCACAGTGACCTTGAACTTTGACCACCAAAATGTAATCAGTTCATCCTTGAGTCCAAGTGGACGCTTGAGGCAAATTCGAAGAAATTCCATCAAGACATTCCTGACATATCGCGTTAACAAGCTTGAAAATGGCATTCAAGAAGGCACAGTGACCTTGACCTTTGATAACCGAAATGGAATCAGTTCATCCTTGCGTCCAAGTCGATGTTTGAGCCAAATCAGAAGAAATTCTGTCAAGGCATTCCTGAGATATGGCGTTAACAAGCTTGAACATGGCGTTGGAGAGGTCACAGTGACCTTGACCTTTGATCACCAAAATGTAATCCATTCATCCTTGCGCCCAAGTCGACGTTTGAGCCAAATTGGCAGAGATTCCATCAAGCTGTTCTTGAGATATCGCTTTAACGAACTTGGGAATGGCATTCGTGAGGTCACAGTGACCTTGACCTTTGCCCACGAAAATCGAATCAGTTCATCCTTGAGTCCAAGTCGATGTTTGAGGCAAATTTGATGAAACTCCGTCAAGGCATTTCTGAGATGTTGCGCTAACAAGCTTGAAAATGGTGTTCGAGAGGTCACAGTGACCTTGGCCTTTGACCTTTGACCACCAAAATCTAATCAGTTCATCCTTGAGTCCAAGTCGATGTTTGAGGCAAATTTGATGAAATTACGTCAAGGCATTCATGAGATATCGCGTTAACAAGCTGGAAAATGGCGTTTGAGAGGTCACAGTGACCTTGACCTTTGACCACCAAAATCGAATCAGTTCATCCTTGAGTCCAAGTCGATGTTTGAGACAAGTTTGATTACATTCCGTCAAGTCATTCCTGAGATATCGCGTTAACAAGCTTGAAAATGGCGTTCGAGAGGTCACAGTGACCTTGACCTTTGACCACCAAAATCTAATCAGATCATCCTTGAGTCTAAGTCGATGTTTGAGGCAAATTTGATGAGATTCCGTCAAGGCGTTCCTCAGATATCGCGCTAACAAACATCGTACGGACATATGGACGGACGTACGTACGGACAGACGTACGTACGGACGGACAACCCGGATCCATAATGCCTCCGGCCTGGCTATCGCCGGCGGAGGCATAAAAAGGTCTGTCTGATGGCATTTATTTGTTTCTGACTCTGGGAAGGTGGGAAAAACTGTAAAATTCCCCCAAACTACTGTATCTATGAACTATTTCTTTAACCAAATCACACACATTTAGCCTATTATGTGGCCTCCTTTTGATAATGTAATAACTAATGTAATATTTTTTTCACTTACATCCACTGAGCCTCACTCTAAAACTGTTTGGAGCCGCCCTGGGGAGGCAGGCTAATAAAACATCTAAAAGCCAAAATCTTATCAGATGGGGACCCTGGGACAAAATCTTATCAATTGAGGGTCTGTGGTCTCATTTGTGTTTAGAGTAATAATGTGAAAAAGTTTGAGAACTGCACTGAACTAGGCTACACTTCAAGTCCTATGTTAGTTTACAGTTTGTCCTCAGGAGGGTTTGCCTGTATCACTGTTTCAAAGTCATCACCGGACTGCGCTGTAAGCCATAACTATAACTCTCTGTTACAGTTAATGGGCATCAAACAGGCATCAAACCTGTTCATTGAGTCATGGTACAAGCTGATGAGGTCTACACTGAACATAGGAGCACTGTACCTGGCCTATACATTGACTTACACGTAATGTGATTTGTGCAGCTATTAATAACACACAGCAGTGAAGTGGTAGGTAGCTCTATGAGTGGGAATGTGTTCTGGCATCATGGGTATGTTGCAAGGGGCAACCTCTGGTCCTGAAAATGTAATATGTGGAAGTGCCTTAAACCTGCATTCTTTCTAATGGCCTAACGGGGGAGACTCCACTGCCTGCAAATAAAAGCTGTATGGAAGTCAATAGGAAAATGAGACTACTTCTTCTTACTGACCTCAATAAACACTTTCCTAATGAATTTATGAAAAATTAAATTAGCGCTTAGCGCCAGGCGCAGCGCATATTATTGGGCGTGGACCGGCGCACTGGCTATTCTCGTGTCGGCGCTACACGCGGCCTTAACCATTATAACCACGCCTTTTAAGCGTATAATTATTCACAACTGTGCTCATTGGTGAACTGCAGTTACTCAATGACATTCTTCCTTTCGAAGCTCCGATCCACTCGATCCATGTCCGGGTTTTGGCTGCATGCTGTCATCTCTTCATGCCAATTTGGATATCTCAGCACATCACAGATCATAGCCTGAATAAAACAATTCAACCTACAGCCAGGCAAATACAGATCTCTTCAGCAGGGCTGATGCAGTCTCCCTGTAGCCTACAATATAGAACGTTAACTACTGTATGGGTGACATTCCTGATAGCATCCAATTCCATGATCTTTATGTTGTAAACATAACTTTCACAATAGTGAACAAGCACCCCCACTCGGCTCATTCAGGGCAGTGTAATGTCTGCCGTCTTTTCCTGCTTTTGACATCAGTGAAGATCAGACTTTGTCTGTCCGTTGGAAAAAGTGGATACAATGCTTTGAGAACGTCATGATTGCCCTGGATGTAAAAGATGATACAAGAAAACGGGCAATGCTTCTGCATTATGCAGGGGAAGGTGTGCAGGACGTTTTTGACACGCTCACTGACACAGGGGAAGCAAAGGATTACAAACGAGCAAAATACAAACTGAGTGAGTACTTCTCCCCTAAAATCAACATAACCTACGAGACTTACAAATTCAGACAAGCTAAACAACTGGCTGGGGAGACACTTGACTCCTATCACACAAGGCTGCGGCAGTTGGCAGCAACCTGTGACTTCCCTGATGTTGAAAGAGAGATCAAAACTATGATAATTCAAACATGCACATGTAATAAGCTACGGCGTCAGGCATTACAGAAACCAGAGATGACGTTGACTGAGCTCCCCTTGATCGGCAGAACCATGGCACTTGCTGAGATTCAAGCATCAGGAATGGAACAGGCACAAAGAAGGACATTCAAGGGAAGACGTTCTAGCTGTGGATATGGGGAGGGGAGCTGTAAAGAAAAAATGTTACAACTGCTCTGGTCCCTTTCCCCACCGTGAAGGGATGCCATGCCCGGCACGGGGGAAAATATGTAATGCTTGCGGGAGACAAGGACATTTTGCAAAATGCTGTCGCTCTAAACGACCACAAGGCGGCATCAGAGGACGACATGAAGTGCATTATGTACACACCAGGGGAAGCGGTGACATCACATCATAAGCAATGAGTAATGTAGACACAGAGTCTTCTGAGGAGTACGTTTACACAGTTTCCCGACCAACAACAAAGCTTCCACATGCAAAGATAAGGGTCAGTGACTGCAATATAATAGTGATGCTTGATACTGGGGCATCTTGAAGCAACATATCAGAGTTTCAGATGCAAGCCCCCACTCACCAAATGCATGGTTCCCATCTTTCCTTATGGCTCACGTGTCCCACTGCCTGCCATAGGGAAATTTACCACACTAGTGGAATCAAAGTCTAAATTTACAACCGCAACGTTCAATGTGCTGCAAGGTAATAATGGGAATCTACTGAGCTATGACACTGCCACTCAACTGGGACTGGTCAAAGTTGCCAACGCACTTCACACCTCTCCACGACAACCAGTGCAGCCCACAACCGCCTCGGACCAGACAGAAGTGAAGTCAGTGGATGATCTCCTCACAGAGTATGCTGATCTCTTTTGTGGGGTGGGCAAATTGAAGGACGTTCAAGTCAAATTGCACATAAAGAAAGATGTTCCTCCAGTTGCACAACCTCACAGACGGATACCGTTTCATGTAAGAAAGAGAGTTGAGGAAGAGTTGCAACGCCTAGAGGACCTTGATATAATCGAGAAGGTGGACGGTCCCACTCCCTGGGTCTCTCCAATCGTCCCTGTTCCTAAGCCAAAATACCCGGGAGCAGTGCGCCTTTGTGTGGATATGAAGGTTGCAAATCAGGCCATTGAATGGGAAAGACATCTCACCCCTACAGTGGATGACGTGATACAGTCACTCAATGGAGCTAGGTTCTTTTCAAAATTGGACTTAAACTGTGGGTATCATCAGCTAGAACTGGAGCCATCCTCTCGATACATCACAACATTCTCCACTCACGTGGGACTGTGCCGTTACAAACGACTGAGCTTTGGCGTTTCCTCAGCCGCAGAGGTGTTCCAAAATGCCATCCAACAAACCCTGAATGGCATCCCGGGAGTTATCAACCTAAGTGATGACATCTTGGTGTTTGGTGACACGAAGGCTGCACATGATCAAGCTCTTAGGGCAACATTTCAGTGCCTTAAGGAGAAGAACCTGACTCTCAATAAGGCCAAGTGCTCATATGCACAAACTACTCTGGACTTCTTTGGATACACATTCTCAGATGGGGGATTCTCTCCTGATCCCAAAAAGGTTCAGGCGCTTCATGATGCTGCTGCCCCAACCAATGCCAGCGAGGTCCGTAGTCTTCTCGGCATGGCAAATTACAGTGCCCGTTTCATCAAAGATTTTGCCACAATAACTCAGCCCTTGAGGGAACTTACGAAAAAGAGTGTTCAGTGGACGTGGGCAGATGAGCATCAGAGATCTCTCAAGGAGATGAAACAAAGCCTTACAAGTGATGCTGTGATGAACTACTTTGACCCACACAAACTAACTGAACTGGTAGTCGATGCTAGCCCAGTGGGTCTTGGGGCCGTATTGGCACAAAGGAAAGGCCCAAATGAACCAGCTAGAGTGATAAGCTATGCAAGTAGAGCACTGTCCCCCATTGAACGTAAATATTCACAGACAGAACGTGAAGCTCACTGCCATTGTGTGGGGCTGTGAACATTTTCACATCTACCTGTATGGAGCACCCTTTGTCCTTATCACTGATCACAAGCCGTTGGAATGGATCTTCAATAACCCCAAATCCAGGCCGCCTGCTCGTATAGAACGCTGGGGTCTGCGTCTGCAGCCGTACAACTACACGGTCCGTTACAAACCTGGCAAGGATAACCCGGCAGACTATATGTCACGTCACCCTGCGCAGGTGTCACATGTCTGTCAGGAGGCTTCGAACGCTGAGAGGCAAGCGGAAGAATACGTGAACTTTATCGCCATAAATGCTGTCCCTAAAGCAATGACACTGGTCGAAATTCAGGATGCTACCAGAGCTGACCCCACTTTGTGCAGAGTCATTAGACTCATTAAAGAAGGATTGTGGGAGTCACTCTCTGAAAAACAGGATTTTGCTGACGAAGACGGAGTGGATGTCATTCAAGAAAATCAAAAATGAACTGACGGTGACCGCTAATGATGACATGGTGCTACGGGGCACAAGGATTGTTGTCCCCCTTTCCTTACAAAACAGGGCAATATCGCTTGCACATGAAGGCCACCAGGGGGTGGTTAAGATGAAGAGGTTGATCAGGGAGAAGGTCTGGTTCCCTGGCATCGACGGCCAAGTAGAAAGCATGATAGCTGGCTGCATCCCGTGTCAGGCTGTTGTGCCCAATCACACACAAGAGCCTCTCCGCATGTCTGAGCTGCCATCATCCCCGTGGGAAAAAGTTGGTGTGGATTTCTGTGGTCCGTTCCCCTCTGGTGATTACCTTTTGGTGGTCACTGATGAATACTCCAGGTATCTGGAGGTAGAAATTCTGCAGTCCACATCAGCCAGAGCCACGATACCTAAACTTGACAAAATATTCTCTACATTGGGGATCCCATTGGAGGTCAAAACGGACAATGGCCCGCCCTTCCAAAGCTCAGAATTTGCAGACTTCGCAACATACCTGGGTTTCAGACATAGGAAGATAACTCCACTGTGGCCGCAGGCTAATGCAGAGGCCGAGCGTTTTATGCGTACTCTTGAAAAGACAATACGTGCTTCTCATGTTGAAGGTCTTCCATGGAAACAGACTCTGTATGCGTTCCTCCGGAACTACCGTGCCACGCCCCACTGCTCCACTGGAATGGCCCCTGCCGATGTGCTTTTCGGTAGGCCTCTCAGAATCAAGCTGCCCGAATCTCCTCTTCCCTTTCAGTCTCAGACGGATGCAAAGCTACGACAAGCGGATGCGGTGGCAAAGAACAAGATGAAATATAATGCTGACAAGAGGCGCTGTGTTGCTCCTTTGGCTCTAAAAGTGGGCAACTTGGTCCTGTGTCGTCAAAAGAAGGAAGGGAAGCTATGCCCTCCCTACAATCCCCTCCCATATAAGGTAATCGCTGTGAAAGGTTCCATGGTGACAGCCAAACGCAACAACCATATCATCACCAGAAACTCATCTCACTTTAAGACTCTACCGGGGGTTGGAAATCACCACTCTCATGCAGGTGGGGGGGAAGGCATGGGTGGTGGACAGGATGCCATGGACTGGACTGAAATCCATCCAGAACAAAACCCAGAGCCCCCTGACCCCCCGGGGTCAGTCACCTGTCCGTAGATATCCAGTCAGGGCAAACAGAGGACCCCCATCATACCTCACTGACTTTGAATAAATTGAGTGGACTGAAAAGTATAGTGCTAAAAGAGAAAAAAATCTGAGTTTAATTGCATGCTAACAGTTGATGTAAAAGAAGAAATTCTGAGTTTAAGTGCATGCTAACAGTTGATGTAAAAGAAAAAAATCTGAGTTTAATTGCATGCTAACAGTTGATGTAAAAGAAAAAAGTAAGGGGGGGAGGGTTGTAATGTTTATGTTGCTATGCATGTGATGTTCTCATGTTGTCCACAAGAGGGCACTCTCAGTTTGTTGTTGTGATATTCAGTGCCCGGTCTTCTTCGTGGGTAGCGGGTTCAGGAAGCAACTGAATAAGAGGTCTGTAAGCCTGTATTCTAGAGAACAGTAAAAGATCACTAAAAGCGTTATAACGTTACTCCCTTTGTGCTGTGGTCTCATTTCCAAACTTTACAGGCAGGTAGTTTTATAACTTGTAGACGACCTGCTAAATGATGCACATAAATAGGCTATAGCCTACATTATGTAAAGTCATTGCATAAATGTGTTTTTATTGTAAAAGTACATGTGAAGTAAGCCAAGTGTTATTGGAGCGGACATCACAGTAGAACCGTGTTACGGCTATCACTCATCTTTATCACGTTAACTTTGCGAGGGATTCCACCTGGATTACATATATGTTTCACATAGGGTTGTGTTTTGATTTTTATGTTTTATTTTGTACAACATTGAAATGTTCTCGAATTGCATGTTGTGTTAACATAAATATTATTTCTATCTACCACTTAGCCTATTTAGGCTGATTTGGTTGCTATTTCTTGTCGAAAAGGAATTAGCCTCAATGCTGGGAGATTTCACATGTGTGGCTTTGGTAGGGGAGCCAGCACAGTGAATATTTGTTTGGGCAGAATGATAATCGGTATTTAAAGGAAGGCTTTCCCGTGGGGAATATGAAGATATATTAAATCTCACGCCCCTAAGGAGTTTGAATCCGTTGACATTTTTGAAATTGGTTGTTCACAACCTCAGCAATCAACCAAAATCCACTCTGTGTGTGTGTGTGGGGGTGGGGGGGGGGGGGGGGGGCTGGTGGGGGGAGGGGCGGGTGCGGGGAGCCGAAATCCTACAGTTCCCACAATGCACTGGGCTCGCGTGGCCTTCGATTCCACGCCCACCCCTCAGGCATTTGGCTGATATCAAACTCCAGTAGGTGGCGGTAATGCACATATATGTTTGCCAACCACCATAAAACTCAAAGAAGAAGAAGAAGAAGAAGGCTTCGACATAAAAACATTAGGAGAAGAAGAATAAATTTTTTTAAAAAATTGCCTCCAAATTGCACCAAATTTAAACGGTAGTATATATGTCGGGAGATGTCTTCATAAAAAAAAATTCATGCATTTTAAGGCATTTTCCTAGGAGTTAGGAGCATCTGATGTTGTAACTATTTCATGTAAAAATGTGTAAAAAAGGGTACATTGCTCAGCGTTGATTTCGTAACTTCAACGCACCTTCTACTAGATGTAAAATTTGACGAGCTTTCCAATGCCGCCAGTGTCTGTACGTGCTTCCGTTCCCGAGATATGGTTCTTTGCAAGGAGCTATGGGAAGCTAACATTAGCTAGCCTAGGCTAGGCGGTGAAAAAAGATGGCTGCCTTTTGTTTTTCTTCAGGACCTCTGAAGGGGCGTGGAGGACCTCTAGAGGCGGGACCATGGCGGCACAGCCCTACAACACTTGTAGTTCATAGGTGCTCGACTTCCGCAAGGCGGACTTGGCCTCTCTGACGTAAAACGCGTCGGCGAGGCCAAAAAATATGTGAGAGATGGTTGATTGCTCTGGCTGTGAACAACCAATTTCAAAAATTTCAACGGATTCGAAAACCTTAGGGGCGTGAGCTTTTATATATATTCGTATTCCCCACGGGAAAGCCGTCCTTTAAGGCCGAAACACCCATTCTGGCCTATTCTGGCACTGCGCCATGCCTCTTCGGCGTAAAGCGCATTTCGGGGCCTAAAACCATGATGCTATCTTCCCGAGGCAGGCGCAAGGCGCGTTTTTTTTGCGTTTAACACCAGTTTTAGCGCCTAAGGCCAGTGGGAAGATAGGGGCCGATGCGTTCTTGAGGGTATTGCACAATACCAGCACAGAGGCCGCCTGCAGTACACAAATAAAAAAGCTCAGCTGATGTAGATGCAGCCAATTGTGCTCTGGAGCTTTTTTTGTTGCTCAATTTTTTGCCATAAATGTTCGTAAAGTGACAATTGTTGAAATCTACTACCCTGCTTGTAGACATCAAAAGTCATCAGAAAATAATTTTAGAAATACATCCTTTAATTGGTTTTCTAATCAAAAATCATAACAAGGTAATCAAAAATGCCCTGTCAAAAATATATAAAACTCTTCAAGGCAATATAGACACCCAGAATAGTATTCAACAAAAATGGACAGCGGAAATAGTGTGGAGAGAGATTCATAAAACAACAAATTCCAAATACTGTAGAGAATTTGCTCGGAAATTATCCACAAGATTCTTTCTTAACCCAAACGTGCTCTCTAAAATTAATACATCAATGAAAGCAGACTGCTGGAGAAAATGTGGTGAAAGAAAGGCTAACCACTCACACATCTTCTTTTTCTGCCCTGTACTAGAATCCTTCTAGAAACTCAATCATAGGGGATATCATGAAATCAACAGTTGAACCTTTCCATATCATTATTGAAAAACCGCCAGCAGAGCTAGTGAAGGAAACAGATCGGTATTTGTATAGAATACTCAGGATCGCAGCTCTGAAGCAAATAACTAGATCCTGGTTAGACCCCGCAACTCCATCAGTCCAAAAATGGAAAGAAACAATACAGGAAATCTTAGAGATGGAAAGCATAACTTATAAGATTAGAAAGGCAGTGACAGAATATGAAAGACGATGGAACAAATGAATGAGATATGAGGCCGTAAACTATTCGGTTTTGTCATATATGTATGTCTTAGAGGTGGAGTAGATACAGACACACACTCATTGATGGCATCATAGGTCTGTGTCGCCGCGGACGTGGTGCCGCGGGTAGATACAATGTCGGCGTAGGTGTGGCGTCATCAGACTCCACTGACCAATACCTACCGGTGGTGATGATGTCAACCTCGCTGACCACAATACGGCAGCATGACGCCATCGGTGAGTGTAATCCCCCAATTCCCTCCTCACCCCTCATCCCTCCCCACACCCTCTCCTTACCCGACCTAATTACCCGATCTACTTTCCTTCCCTACCCCTTCCCTCCCACATACACACACACCTTAATTTCTTTTCTTTTTTTTCTCTCTTTCTTTTTGGCTATCCCTTCTGTTGTTTTTCTGTCTTAATATGTTGTCTGTGCCTTGCCTTTTATGCTGTTATGTTATGTAAAAAAAAAGTTGAAATGCCGCAGGTTGTATGAAAATAAATTGATTTGTAAAATTGTACCTCCTAATGCCTGAAATAAAGTATTAAAAAAAGATTTTTTTTTAGTGATGAAATAAAATCGTTTAAATTGTAAAAAAAAAAAACTTACCAGAGCTTATTCTGCCTAAGCTTATGCCGAAATGAATGCTGGGATACATGCCTTGCCAAGTTGACACAAGTAACCAACCACAGCATCCTCGGTAAAGTGGGCATGCCGAGAACACATCCGCAAATTTTAAGCGTGCTTGGCGAAATGTGAACTTTGCATTGGAACAGTTTTGGGCTGCGACTGATGACGTTTCACAGGGACACAAGAACAGACAAGAACCCATATTGAGAAAGGGCCATGGTCTCAGGCTAGCTGCTTCTAACTCCAAATAACCAAGATGGTGACGGTCAAAATGCTAAACCTGGGGTGCCAAAACAGGAGTTTACAAACCAACCAAATGACCATATTGTATGGTCTATCTATGCTATGGTATGTTCCACTTGCCACCCTGCTGTCCAATATAGATAACTGGTGTGGATGGCGATTATTTGAAAAATCTGGAGAAACAGGTGGCTAGACTGCTGTATACCCCCTCCACTGCTGTATGCTACTGATAGAATGTACTTTTCTAGTCACCAGCTGTTTAGTCCTACCAAATCAAGCTGAGCTAGCTTAACACTTTCCCCGCCATTGAGGTGTATTTATGTCATTTATGAGACAACGCTTCCCCGTCATTGACGTGATATCTCATCTCATTGATATCCTCAATCCGTCATGTGATAGATGGCTCTCTTACGCACATTATGACACCTCAGTGCTCCCATTACAATACGCCTTCCTGTACACCTGGCATTATTGAAGCTGAAGCTGTACCGGGTCTTGTTGTTAGTACTTGCTGAAGCCGACTGTACTGGGTCTGTGTCAGTACTGGCTGATGACCCATGCATCTCCTTTACTGACAAACCTAAGCGTAGAACCTGCAAATTATAGAACACTATTATTATATTGATCAGTTGCATCTGAACCTGTTTAAACTGTTCTCCCCCAGATTTCCTGTTATACATGTTGAAATATAAAATACTATTAAATATAGCTTTGCTGCAATACTAATCAATAGCTATTTAGTCAATGTCAATCCATTGCTTTCCATCATGCAGTAGGCCTAGTCCAGACTTTTAACTAAACCTTGACTGAGTGTGATAGACTAAATGTTGTCTTGTTTATTATTGTCAATGTATTTGTGGGCCTTGTTATTGCGTCTTTTTTGTGCACCACCACCAAATGTGAATATTGTGAATTATAACCTAATTTCCTCTATGAGAATATTACATACATTACATTACGTCATTTGGCAGACGCTTTTATCCAAAGCGACTTACAATAACACATTTTTGTCAGCAATAGAGCAATCAATTATGCAACACAGTCAATGACAACTACAACTTCTGAAGGAACAGTGGTACAAGTTTAGTTCAGTTTTTTTTTTTTTTTATAGAATATCTATCTATCTATCTGTCTGTCTGTCTGTCTGTCTGTCTGTCTGTCTGTCTGTCTGTCTGTCTGTCTGTCTGTCCATCCATCAGGCTTGCAATGATCCAGTCTTACTTTTTTCTGCCTGGTCTCCAAAAGTTGCTAAATGCTAGTGTCATTTTGCTAGTGTCAACTTAACATTAGGCTACATTGCAGAAGTCAACAACAAACCATTGACAGTGCAACAGTGGTGACGGAGTGAACAGTTTTCGTCTACCTGGCCGCTGTTTGTCGCAGTTCACTTTTACGTTTTTCTTTTACGTCTTCTTTTTTTATTGCCAGAGGGATAAATCCGTTTCATCTTTTATGCAGTCAGTCAGCAAACTTGACATGTAGTGGTGCCGCGTCTATGTGCCGACAGGCCGCAGTGCCGACAGGTCGCAATGCCGATAGCCCACAAGCAGAACCAGCTGAGCGAGGCGGCGTGCAGCGTGTCGGTGGAGCTAACCTCTCCCAGCCCCCACGCCAAACCTAACCTCCCCCAGACCCTAACCCAAAACCTAACCTCTCCCAGCCCCCACGCCAAACCTAACCTCCCCCCATGCCATGCCTAAACCTAACCTCCCCCAGACCCTAACCCAAAACCTAACCTCTCCCACCCCCACGCCTAAACCTAAGGTCGGCATTGCGGGTGGTCGGCATAGCGGGTGGTCGGCATAGCGGGTGGACCCCCATGTAGTAGCTACTGTTTACATTGATGCCCGCTAAACACTTTGGGGGAGGCTAGGGCGGGGTCCACCCGCTATGCCGACCACCCGCTATGCCAACCACCCGCAATGCCGACGTTAGGTTTAGGCGTGGGGGTGGGAGGTTAGGTTTTGGGTTAGGGTCTGGGGGAGGTTAGGTTTAGGCATGGCGTGGGGGGAGGTTAGGTTTGGCGTGGGGGCTGGGAGAGGTTAGGTTTTGGGTTAGGGTCTGGGGGAGGTTAGGTTTAGGCATGGGGGGAGGTTAGGTTTGGCGTGGGGGCTGGGAGAGGTTAGCTCCACCGACACGCTGCACGCCGCCTCGCTCAGCTGGTTCTGCTTGTGGGCTATCAGCATTGCGACCTGTCGGCACTGCGGCCTGTCGGCACATAGACGCGGCACCGGCTAGGGCGGCCGAAAGAGTGTTGAAGGTAAGATTTAAGAGTTGACACATTTACTTTGACAGCGTCACTTTTGGCCAATGGGATAACAGCACAGAACCGTGGCAGCCAATCAGAGGTGTCTCATCCAGGCCAAAATGGCAGTATTGCTGTGCACTGGTCTTGCAATGGATTGATTAGTTGTCACTTCTGATCAATGCAAGTTCCTTTGCGCAATTATTTTGCGGGGCCTTTACAGTGTTTGATGGCCTTACGCAAGCTGCGTAGTGAGCGTATAGGGCGGACCGGCACTGGACGGACTCGTGACAGTCACTCAAAGCTGAAGGATGTTTTTCACCAGACGCTGGTAAACGTACATAAGTCACTTCTCCTCTCAGGTAGATTAGTAATTCGGTTTGTGAGCCCTCACACCATGTACATTTCAGCTGTCAGACATGAGGTTCAGACCTCCAGACATGGAGAACCAGAAGGCCCTGGGCAAGACAAGAGTGTGACCCGCACCTCCCCTCTCTGCGTGCGTGGTGAATTTCTCCCTCGATCCGGGCCTACAGTAAAAGTTGTGACCAGAACAGAAGCATGTTTGGGTAGAAAGGGAAACCAAATCATATGGCGTGCATACATAGTTTGGTGTAACACTGGCCAGTATCAGTCAAAGACTTGTGATTCCGTTCAGGACCCGTGAACATAACGTTTCATTTACCAAAATGCATTTTTCTCAGCTTTTTGGGGACAGACGGACGTTTTCGGTGAACACTACCTACATTCAAGTGTCGATAACTTTTTTCCCCTATGATTGACTGGTAACAGCTGCACCTATTCATGAAATATCCCTTTAACTTCACATTGTGTTTTAAATCAAATATAAAGTGTGCAAAACAAGCGCTTGTGGTTGCTTTGATAGATTGTCCTCCTGACCTGAGAACACATAAGCTGACATATCATTCTTGACTTCAACCTAACATTTATCGGACATGTTAGGTTTAGGTTTGTGTACTTCCAGTTTCAGACTTGAAGTTGTGGCAATAAATTGATATTAGGGGTCAAATGTATCAGTAATACAATTGAGGATATGGTCAGGAGCATAAAAAGCATGCAGGGACAAAACAGGAAAATGGTCATCTTCTACTAGGAATGGGTTATGTGTCAATACAGTTACCGTAAATTTCGGACTATAAGCTGCGGCTTTTTCCCCGTTTTTTGGCCCTGCGGCTTATATAACGGTGCGGCTTATCTATGGATTTTTTCAGGAAAAAAAAACGGAATTCTCTCTTCTTTAGCACTCTTTCTAACTATAAATCCACATGTTGTTTTGTTGAAATGTTAATAAATGGGAGCTTCCTCAAACAGCCATCTCTTTCCCAACAATCCCCTCTGTGCATGAACCCTTACATATGGTAATTAAACATAAAAAAAAAAAAAAAAAAAAAAAAAAAAAAAAAATTAAAACACCTGCGGCTTATAGTTCGGTGCGGCTTATATATGTAACAAACAGGCAATTTTGCTGCTGCGGCTTATACTCCGGTGCGGCTTATAGTGCGGAAATTACGGTACATCCATCTTAGCTCTGTAATATAATTGAATTTGAAGTCAGACTGTTGTGCATGGTAACTTTTCATTACATTGTGCTTGTAGTTACCTACAGATTGGCTCCAGAAAGAAGAGGATTATGCCGACTCTTCCAATGCAGGTGAGCAAGTCACGCACGAACGCACAGACACATTCTCCCCTAGGGCGTTTGATTCCCATGATAATTTATCTCATGCTAAATATTATTGGTTGAAAACACATGAATTTCACAAGGAACAGTGAAATGATGTGTTTTTCAACCAATCATATTTAGCTGGAGCCTAACCCACCCTCACCAATCAATACCAAACAATTAATTTATTCAACCTAATTGGTTGTTGATTGGATAGATCGGTAAGATTGACATTGTATTGTCCAATGTTGAATGAGTCTCTCAACGCTGAATCCAGTTCACTACGAGGAAGTGATGACATCAAAATTCCACTTTGCTGTGATGAGCTGACAGGAATATATAGATTTACACGACACTGACGACAGTAGCAGCATATTATATTTCCCCCTTATTTTTATTTACTTTTTATCAAGCAGTAACTTAGTTCATAAGCCAGACAGTCGTTGCATTGCATTACAAGCCGACACGAGTTTCGATCGGACGGGCCGCGGTACGGAGTGGAGACCGAGAAAACTGGGATATTTGCAACGTCTCGGCTGCATGCCACTACACACTACAGACGGCATGGATGTGCAAGTACTGTAAGTCAATTAATTTCAAGTTATCCGGGCCTTCTAGTAAATTTGGCGTGCAAATGGTCCACCAAGCAGCGCTATTTTTTTCGTATTTATGTTTCATGCTGTCATGTTTCCTAATAAAAACCGCAACCTTAAACTCCCACATTTTTAAAATGAATTTGGCCCGTAAATCCATTGCTGACAGCGAGCACATTTGTAAAGTGTGAGTGAATCGATTGGGACCAAGCATGTCAACCTAGCATGTCGGGAAGGGGGGGTAAATAATGCTCCAAAGTTGATGAATTGGAATGTAACTAAACGAGTATGTCAAGTCTCATACAAACACAGTGCAAGACAGCCATTATAAAGACAGGTGGGCTGATTGAATGGACAACACCTGTCCTGTGAAAGCACACCTGAGTGTGATTACAATGACATCATAGGATCAGTCATGCAGTAGCCTAATAGGCTACATTTAGACAGATTAATCAAAACATTGATGTCACATGTAGGCTGTATACCATAATATATCATGAATCTATGTGAATAAATAGATTTATAGAAATAGTAATCACAGCCTAATGCATAGAGATAAATCCTGAAACCTTCTCACAACAGTTGTAGCCTAAGCCAGTGGTTTTCAAAGTGGGGTCCGCAGCAAAAAGGGGGGATAATCTATTTTCACTCTAATTCCATGCCATCCATAAGTAACACAATCTAAGCTAGTGTAGAAGTGAGTAACTAGGTTAATAATAACGATAACAGCACAAATAATTGACAAAAATCTCGAAATAAATATACAGTATTTACTCTGAGAAATCAAATAATGAGAAAAGGAACAATTATTGATGGTTAAAACTGAATAATCACATCACAACAGTCTAATCCTAATGCTAAATTAAAATGAGATATTCCTCTAAATCTAAAAAAAACTAAACGCCCAAATGTTTTTGTCCTCCCTTGCTTTCAAGCTCAGGAGCCGCCACTGATATATAGCTACACATATATTAGGGCTGTCAAACGATTAATTTTCTTAATCGCGATTAATCTTGCGATTGACTATAGTTAATCGCGATTAACCGCATCCTTGTATCGCATGTTTAAAATGCCATTATTTTGCATTCAAAGCATTTTTTATTTGATATTAATAATTCTTACCAGTGTGTCGTGATTGGGAATCAAATGAATGCAAATAAATGTACTTGTGATCTTGAATTTTAGATTTATTTTAAATTCAATAGAAGTGCAATGTAGAATGTAGGAGGTAAAAATGTCTACAATGTGTGTGTGTGTGTGTGTGTGTGTGTGTGTGTGTGTGTGTGTGTGTGTGTGTGTGTGTGTGTGTGTGTGTGTGTGTGTGTGTGTGTGTGTGTGTGTGTGTGTGTGTGTGTGTTTGTGTGTGTGTTTAAGTAGTACCTTGCAGGGTTCAAGTAGTGTCTCAAGCTTTTGGATCTTCTCAAACTCTGCATTGGTCAGCATGGCTGGAGTGTTCCTCCTTTGCTGATGGAGATCAAGTGTAGCTCTGATGGCATCTTTGTTTTTGAGCAGCCGAGTGATCCTGCTCAGAGTGGAGTTCCATCTGGTGGAAACGTCTTGGATTAGAGGCTCAGGCTCTTGTCTTCTCTCTGCTTGTTCTCATTGCAGTTCTGCTGCATTTGCTGGACTATGCTTGAAATGTCCAACCAGTTTGCAGCATTTTGCAATACATTCTCAAAAGCACTGTCACGTATTGACGTTGTAATCGTCCTCTGTATACTATGCGCAATGCACGGCATGTGTTGGTATGGCATGATTTTTGCTGCTGCTATCATATTCCGTGCACTGTCTGTACCGATTGTCGTCACCTTCCTTGCAATGTCCCATTGCTCTGCTACTTCGGAGAAGTGCAGGGCACATGTTTCTGCATAGTGTCGTTCTTCTGTATGTTGAACGGTTAAAGCAAACGTGCCATCTGGGAGTTCTTTAAAGTAAAACAAGCCATTTAGAAGTGTGTTGCCGTCTTACATTTCCATGCCTGAAACATACAGGAGACAGGAAACCGCTTCGACCGGCTTGACAAGAAGATAGGGTACCTTCTCTTCGCGTGTACTAGTAGAAAAAAATGTTAGTTAGCTTAGCACAATGAATGGTAGTCAATGGTACGGCTAGCCGTTAACATGAAGAAAAAAAAGCTTCCATACTGCTCAGCTGGCATATTCCAAGTCTCCAAAAGCCCTGAGATGCCAAGTTGACTTGAAAAGACATTATTTACACCCTGCTTTAAGCTGAAATATAGCCATGTGCAGCTGGAACGTCACTTCATCCCCCAACACCTGGCTACACTGCAGATTTAAGCTAAACACAGGGTGTAAATGATGTATTTCCACATCAATTTGGCATCTCAGGGCTTGTGGAGACTTGGATTATGCCAGGTGAGCAGTATGGAAGCGTTTTATGTGTTTTTTTCATGTTAACAGGGGTAGGCTAGCCATAACATTGACTACCATTTATTGTGCTAAGCTAACTAGCTTGCAATTTTTCTAATACACGGCAGGCACAGAGAAGGGACTCTGGGCCCTATCTTGGTATAGGCGATATCCCCTATTTGCGCTTGTGCACCGGTTTGCGTGCCTTAATGATAGCAGCCCGCCTTGCACAGGTGTACAGATGTTATGCCGAGTTTTGCACCCCCGCCCGGGAGCAGCTAAACGCATCCCCACCTCACGGGAGCATATTGTAATGATTTATACAGAAATGTAACTGTTTAAAAGTGATATATTTGTCTGGGTAGACGTGACCTCCCTGTTTTCTAAGTTAAAACAGCCCCGAAATATGGTGGGGATGCAATTCTCGGCAGGGATGCGGAAACGTCTACAGCACGTGCCGTAGGGACAAATTAGAGCCGTGACAAATCATCTGCGCCCCCAAAATGCCGGTGCAAACAGGATTTGGGCAGTCTTAAGCACCAGAATTATTCACAGGTGTGGCCAGGCAATGGCTGGGCGTTACATCATTCATACCAATCAGATTCCCGTCTCGCGCTGTTTGCGGAGGCATGCAATATGCCGGCGATCCTCAAAGTCCAGACTCCGGTCCGCATCCGGTCCGAGATGCCGTCCTATCCGGACTGAGCCCTATAACCTACAAAACATTGATAACTTACATTTTCACGGACCGTTTCTATTTTAACCGGCACATGCTTTTATAGTCTTTACGGTACTACTGGTTTATCTGCCAGTAAGCTCACAGACCAATGCATGCGCTGTAAATCATCACACGTGATGCTACTCGATCAAATAAGCGAATAATTTCTCTCTGTTGCTCAGTGGTGCTGCGAGAGTGTGACACACGGACGGAGGAGAGGCGAGGCGAGAGATAGTAATTTCACATGGTGTGCTCAAAAGAAACCACTCTTACTGTACATGTCCATTCATTGTTCTTACGGGCAGATCAAAACCAGTATGTTTCGTGTGAAGTGCGGTGCGATCCTGACCGGTCTATGGAAGCCCCACACATGAGCAAACACACATACACACACCAGGGCAAACTCACTGCCCAACGCAACAGCATACAAGGTTTGCATTGCAATTGCATTGATCGACAGACAGACAGACAGACAGACAGATAGATAGATAGATAGATCGAAGCACAAGCGGAGGGAGGAAAACAGCGCAAAGGAGAACCAACGTGCCACGTTCAAAATCATCATAAAAGTATAATTTTATTTTTAATATATAGGCCTATGTTTGATATTCAATATGTACACGTGCATGCACATACACACATGCTGTCCCAGTCACTGCTCCACCCCCTCTGCCGGATCTGGGGAGGGCCGTAGGTGGACCTGCACATGCTTCCTCCAATAGATGTGCAGTCACCAGCTGCTTCTTTTCACCCGACCAGGATGTACAGTATATTTGTTTGTTTGTGTATAAAAACAAACTGTGTGTAAAATGTAAAAAGTAAAATTATGGATGGAGATGAGTGCTGATAGCTATGTGTAAAATATCTATAATAAGCGATGGGGATGTAATTTAAGGATGTCATGATAATATATAACTGTTAAAAGTGGTAGCAGTGGTGGTGACTTGTTATAATAATATTAATAAACATAGGTCAATAAATAATCATAGTAGAAATATAATAAAGGTAATAATAATAATAATAATAATAGTTATAATAATAATAATCATCGAAGTGGAAACAGTAGTTATAATAATCATTATTATAACTACTGTATGTAATAATAGTACAATAGTTCGGAACAGAAGGTAGGTTAATGTAATAATGGTAACTTAGTAAATAGATCAATAAATAAATTAACAAAACATGAAATAAATTAAACAGTCAAACAATCAAAAATAAACCAATCCAGTCAAAGGGGGGGGGGGGATAATGGGACATATTAAACAATAATAATAATAATAAATATAGCCGCAAGCAGCGATGCGGGGTCCAAGCTTCCGGTGACTTGGGGGGTGTATGTCAGATAATATAGACACTGAATTGCACATTTAGTCAGAGTTGGTATGTGCACAAGTGCACAAAGTTTGGTTGAGATCTGGTGACCTGACCGAGTTCAAGCAGTAGTAGCAGTAGTAATAGTAGTGTTAGTGTATATGTGTGTGTGTATATATGTGTGTGTATATGTGTGAGTATATGTGTGTGTGTGTGTGTGTGTGTATGTGTATATGTGTGTGTGTGTGTGTGTGTGTGTGTGTGTGTGTATGTATGTGTGTGTGTGTGTGTGTGTGGGGCGTGTGTGTGTGTGTGTATAGGTGTATGTGTGTGTGTGTGTGTGTGTGTGTGTGTGTGCATGTGTGTGTGTGTGTGCGCGATGTTATGTAGAGGAAGGATGACATCATAGATGACATCATAGATGACATCATCAGTGATGTCACAAGACTGTCATCGGTGATGACATAGTGTCAAAGTTTAAACATTTATCATTTCAAGACAGTTTCACGTATCCAAATTCTTTGTAAGTCTTTAGATCAGGGAAGTCCAGAGATGACACAGAAAAAGTTTGGGCTCATTCGGGCAAATGGCCTAGGACGAGTTCGTTTATCAAAAGTTTAAACATTTATCATTTCAAGACGGTTTCACGTATCCAAATTCTTTGTAAGTTTTTAGATCAGGGAAGTCCAGAGTTGACACACAAAAAGTTTGGGCTCATTCGGGCAAATGACCTAGGACGAGTTCGTTTTTTTTTTTTTTTTAGAAAGTCCAAGATGGCGGAAAATCTAGCAGACTTAAATGGGCGTGGTCTATATGAATAGATGCGTATTGATCCAGGGAATCCAGCAGATGTGGAATTTTGATTCTACGCCTCACGGTTCAGCAGTTATGGGTCAATACGCAAAAGCGTCTGTTATAGCGCCACCATCTGGCCAATATGGCTATTTTTTTGTCTCTGAGTAGTGGGGCACATTTCCAACCTATGTGCAAGGTCTGGCTACTGTAGCCCTTACGGTTTTTGACGTGCATGCTGTTTTAGCGGAGAATAATAATAATAATTTTAGCTATAGGCCAAGTCACGTCTCAAGTCTTTAGTCACAAGTCCAAGTCAAGTCTCAAGTCTCTTATGGATGAGCTTTCTATCATCTGCTGCATGCAATCCAGTCTGCTTAGAACACTGCCGTTCATGACAGGGCTGGGGCAGAAGGCAGAGCTGATGTTATGGAGAGGAAGGCTGAGTGATTTATAGATGACATCATCAGTGATGTCACAAAACTGATGACATCACTGATGACATCATCAGTGATCAGTGGATATTCAAGCTTTATTTAGCAAGAATTTGCATTAAAGTACCATTTACAGTCAAACATTTTGATGCACTGTGGGCTCAATTTTTGATCTATCAAATATCTGTTTGATAGTTTTGTGGAGGACAGTCTAACGATGCAGATGCTGGAGTTTGGTGTCGTTTGAAGAAAAAATGTGGGAGGAGTAGGGTTTAATTAGTTTTACAGTTTTTGCAGTTTTGCGGTCTTTAGACTTCATAATTGGCCATAGGTTGCAGCGTACAAAAGTTTCTCCTCATTTGGGCACACATTTCGGTGAAAGTGCCAAAGCCATAGCCCATATGCCTGATTTGTTATGAATTTTCAAAGTTTGAAACTTTAGACGGTCGCTGTAGCGCCACCATCAGGACTATAGGCGCCAAATTCACATCAACTTAGTTTGGCATGGGCCTGGACCTTTGTGCAAAGTTTGGTTTATATTCATGCATGGGAAGTCTGACTTCCTGGGAGAAGAAGAAGATGAAGAATAATTATAGCTGCTGCGCAGCAATGGGTCGTGGCCGGGCAAGTCTCAAGTCTTTTAGCTATAGTCCAAGTCACGTCTCAAGTCTTTAGTCACAAGTCCAAGTCAAGTCTCAAGTCTCTTATGGATGAGCTTTCTATCATCTGCTGCATGCAATCCAGTCTGCTTAGAACACTGCAGTTCATGACAGGGCTGGGGCAGAAGGCAGAGCTGATGTTATGGAGAGGAAGGCTGAGCGATTTATAGATGACATCATCAGTGATGTCACAAAACTGATGACATCACTGATGACATCATCAGTGATCAGTGGAGATTCAAGCTTTATTTAGCAAGAATTTGCATTAAAGTACCATTTACAGTAAAACATTTTGATGCACTGTGGGCTCAATTTTTGATCTATCAAAAATCTGTTTGATACTTTTGTGGAGGACAGTCTACCGATGCAGATGCTGGAGTTTGGTGTCGTTTGAAGAAAAAATGTGGGAGGAGTAGGGTTTAATTAGTTTTACAGTTTTTGCAGTTTTGCGGTCTTTAGACTTCATAATTGGCCATAGGTTGCAGCGTACAAAAGTTTCTCCTCATTTAGGCACACATTTCGGTGAAAGTGCCAAAGCCATAGCCCATATGCCTGATTTGTTATGAATTTTCAAAGTTTGAAACTTTAGACGGTCGCTGTAGCGCCACCATCAGGACTAATGGCGCCAAAGTCACGTCAACTTAGTTTGGCATGGGACTGGACCTTTGTGCAAAGTTTGGTTTATATTCATGCATGGGAAGTCTGACTTCCTGGGGAGAAGAAGAAGAAGAATAATAATAATAATACAGGCAAATACAAGCAGTGGCCCTGCCGCTTCGCTGGCCCGGCCACTAATTATAGCTGCTGCGCAGCAATGGGTCGTGGCCGGGCAAGTCTCAAGTATTTTAGCTATAGTCCAAGTCACGTCTCAAGTCTTTAGTCACAAGTCCAAGTCAAGTCTCAAGTCTCTTATGGATGAGCTTTCTATCATCTGCTGCATGCAATCCAGTCTGCTTAGAACACTGCAGTTCATGACAGGGCTGGGGCAGAAGGCAGAGCTGATGTTATGGAGAGGAAGGCTGAGCGATTTATAGATGACATCATCAGTGATGTCACAAAACTGATGACATCACTGATGACATCATCAGTGATCAGTGGATATTCAAGCTTTATTTAGCAATAATTTGCATTAAAGTACCATTTACAGTCAAACATTTTGATGCACTGTGGGCTCAATTTTTGATCTATCAAATATCTGTTTGATAGTTTTGTGGAGGACAGTCTAACGATGCAGATGCTGGAGTTTGGTGTCGTTTGAAGAAAAAATGTGGGAGGAGTAGGGTTTAATTAGTTTTACAGTTTTTGCAGTTTTGCGGTCTTTAGACTTCATAATTGGCCATAGGTTGCAGCGTACAAAAGTTTCTCCTCATTTGGGCACACATTTCGGTGAAAGTGCCAAAGCCATAGCCCATATGCCTGATTTGTTATGAATTTTCAAAGTTTGAAACTTTAGACGGTCGCTGTAGCGCCACCATCAGGACTATAGGCGCCAAATTCACATCAACTTAGTTTGGCATGGGCCTGGACCTTTGTGCAAAGTTTGGTTTATATTCATGCATGGGAAGTCTGACTTCCTGGGAGAAGAAGAAGATGAAGAATAATTATAGCTGCTGCGCAGCAATGGGTCGTGGCCGGGCAAGTCTCAAGTATTTTAGCTATAGTCCAAGTCACGTCTCAAGTCTTTAGTCACAAGTCCAAGTCAAGTCTCAAGTCTCTTATGGATGAGCTTTCTATCATCTGCTGCATGCAATCCAGTCTGCTTAGAACACTGCAGTTCATGACAGGGCTGGGGCAGAAGGCAGAGCTGATGTTATGGAGAGGAAGGCTGAGCGATTTATAGATGACATCATCAGTGATGTCACAAAACTGATGACATCACTGATGACATCATGAGTGATCAGTTGAGATTCAAGCTTTATTTAGCAAGAATTTGCATTAGTAAAACATTTTGATGCACTCTGGGCTCAATTTTTGATCTATCAAAAATCTGTTTGATAGTTTTGTGGACGACAGTCTATCGATGCAGATGCTGGAGTTTGGTGTCGTTTGAAGAAAAAATGTGGGAGGAGTAGGGTTTAATTAGTTTTACAGTTTTTGCAGTTTTGCGGTCTTTAGACTTCATAATTGGCCATAGGTTGCAGCGTACAAAAGTTTCTCCTCATTTGGGCACACATTTCGGTGAAAGTGACAAAGCCATAGCCCATATGCCTGATTTGTTATGAATTTTCAAAGTTTGAAACTTTAGACGGTCGCTGTAGCGCCACCATCAGGACTATAGGCGCCAAATTCACGTCAACTTAGTTTGGCATGGGACTGGACCTTTGTGCAAAGTTTGGTTTATATTCATGCATGGGAAGTCTGACTTCCTGGGAGAAGAAGAAGAATAATTATAGCTGCTGCGCAGCAATGGGTCGTGGCCGGGCAAGTCTCAAGTCTTTTAGCTATAGTCCAAGTTACGTCTCAAGTCTTTAGTCACAAGTCCAAGTCAAGTCTCAAGTCTCTTATGGATGAGCTTTCTATCATCTGCTGCATGCAATCCAGTCTGCTTAGAACACTGCAGTTCATGACAGGGCTGGGGCAGAAGGCAGAGCTGATGTTATGGAGAGGAAGGCTGAGCGATTTATAGATGACATCATCAGTGATGTCACAAAACTGATGACATCACTGATGACATCATCAGTGATCAGTGGAGATTCAAGCTTTATTTAGCAAGAATTTGCATTAGCTGTTTAAAGTACCATTTACAGTAAAACATTTTGATGCACTGTGGGCTCAATTTTTGATCTATCAAATATCTGTTTGATAGTTTTGTGGAGGACAGTCTAACGATGCAGATGCTGGAGTTTGGTGTCGTTTGAAGAAAAAATGTGGGAGGAGTAGGGTTTAATTAGTTTTGCAGTTTTTGCAGTTTTGCTGTCTTTAGACTTCATAATTGGCCATAGGTTGCAGCGTACAAAAGTTTCTCCTCATTTGGGCACACATTTCGGTGAAAGTGACAAAGCCATAGCCCATATGCCTGATTTGTTATGAATTTTCAAAGTTTGAAACTTTAGACGGTCGCTGTAGCGCCACCATCAGGACTATAGGCGCCAAATTCACGTCAACTTAGTTTGGCATGGGACTGGACCTTTGTGCAAAGTTTGGTTTATATTCATGCATGGGAAGTCTGACTTCCTGGGAGAAGAAGAAGAATAATTATAGCTGCTGCGCAGCAATGGGTCGTGGCCGGGCAAGTCTCAAGTCTTTTAGCTATAGTCCAAGTTACGTCTCAAGTCTTTAGTCACAAGTCCAAGTCAAGTCTCAAGTCTCTTATGGATGAGCTTTCTATCATCTGCTGCATGCAATCCAGTCTGCTTAGAACACTGCAGTTCATGACAGGGCTGGGGCAGAAGGCAGAGCTGATGTTATGGAGAGGAAGGCTGAGCGATTTATAGATGACATCATCAGTGATGTCACAAAACTGATGACATCACTGATGACATCATCAGTGATCAGTGGAGATTCAAGCTTTATTTAGCAAGAATTTGCATTAGCTGTTTAAAGTACCATTTACAGTAAAACATTTTGATGCACTGTGGGCTCAATTTTTGATCTATCAAATATCTGTTTGATAGTTTTGTGGAGGACAGTCTAACGATGCAGATGCTGGAGTTTGGTGTCGTTTGAAGAAAAAATGTGGGAGGAGTAGGGTTTAATTAGTTTTGCAGTTTTTGCAGTTTTGCTGTCTTTAGACTTCATAATTGGCCATAGGTTGCAGCGTACAAAAGTTTCTCCTCATTTGGGCACACATTTCGGTGAAAGTGCCAAAGCCGTGGCCCATATGCCTGATTTGTTATGAATTTTCAAAGTTTGAAACTTTAGACGGTCGCTGTAGCGCCACCATCAGGACTATAGGCGCCAAATTCACGTCAACTTAGTTTGGCATGGGACTGGACCTTTGTGCAAAGTTTGGTTTATATTCATGCATGGGAAGGCTGACTTCCAGGGAGATGAAGAATAATAATAATTATAGCTGCTGCGCAGCAATGGGTCGTGGCCGGGCAAGTCTCAAGTCTTTTAGCTATAGTCCAAGTCACGTCTCAAGTCTTTAGTCACAAGTCCAAGTCAAGTCTCAAGTCTCTTATGGATGAGCTTTCTATCATCTGCTGCATGCAATCCAGTCTGCTTAGAACACTGCAGTTCATGACAGGGCTGGGGCAGAAGGCAGAGCTGATGTTATGGAGAGGAAGGCTGAGCGATTTATAGATGACATCATCAGTGATGTCACAAAACTGATGACATCACTGATGACATCATCAGTGTTCAGTGGAGATTCAAGCTTTATTTAGCAAGAATTTGCATTAAAGTGCCATTTACAGTAAAACATTTTGATGCACTGTGGGCTCAATTTTTGATCTATCAAAAATCTGTTTGATACATTTGTGGAGGACAGTCTATCGATGCAGATGCTGGAGTTTGGTGTCGTTTGAAGAAAAAATGTGGGAGGAGTAGGGTTTAATTAGTTTTACAGTTTTTGCAGCTTTACAGTCTTTAGACTTCATAATTGGCCATAGGTTGCAGCGTACAAAAGTTTCTCCTCATTTGGGCACACATTTCGGTGAAAGTGCCAAAGCCATAGCCCATATGCCTGATTTGTTATGAATTTTCAAAATTTGAAACTTTAGACGGTCGCTGTAGCGCCACCATCAGGACTATAGGCGCCAAATTCACGTCAACTTAGTTTTGCATGGGACTGGACCTTTGTGCAAAGTTTGGTTTATATTCATGCATGGGAAGGCTGACTTCCAGGGAGATGAAGAATAATAATATGCCGGGCAAGTCTCAAGTCTTTTAGCTATAGTCCAAGTCACGTCTCAAGTCTTCAGTCACAAATCCAAGTCAAGTCTCAAGTCTCTTATGGGTGAGCTTTCTATCATCTGCTGCATGCAATCCAGTCTGCTTAGAACACTGCAGTTCATGACAGGGCTGGGGCAGAAGGCAGAGCTGATGTTATGGAGAGGAAGGCTGAGCGATTTATAGATGACATCATCAGTGATGTCACAAAACTGATGACATCACTGATGACATCATCAGTGATCAGTGGAGATTCAAGCTTTATTTAGCAAGAATTTGCATTAGCTGTTTAAAGTACCATTTACATTTTGATGCACTGTGGACTAAATTTTTGATCTATCAAATATCTGTTTGATAGTTTTGTGGAGGACAGTCTAACGATGCAGATGCTGGAGTTTGGTGTCGCTTGAAGAAAAAATGTGGGAGGAGTAGGGTTTAATTAGTTTTACAGTTTTTGCAGTTTTGCGGTCTTTAGACTTCATAATTGGCCATAGGTTGCAGCGTACAAAAGTTTCTCCTCATTTAGGCACACATTTCGGTGAAAGTGCCAAAGCCATAGCCCATATGCCTGATTTGTTATGAATTTTCAAAGTTTGAAACTTTAGACGGTCGCTGTAGCGCCACCATCAGGACTAATGGCGCCAAAGTCACGTCAACTTAGTTTGGCATGGGACTGGACCTTTGTGCAAAGTTTGGTTTATATTCATGCATGGGAAGGCTGACTTCCAGGGAGATGAAGAATAATAATAATAATTTTAGCTATAGTCCAATTACAACCTAATTGCCAAATGTAACAAGATTTTTCGAAACCCCATGCGAGTCAATGGGGAAAAAAAATATTATGACATCACAATTGCTCGAGTGACATTAGTGATGGCATCACAATTGCTTGACTGACTGATGACATCACAAATACAACCTAATTGCCAAAGGTAATTAAGGTAATTAGGCTATACACGGGGCCATGACATGACATGACATGACATGACATCACAATAGCTCCCCAGGGACTCTTAGTGGCTGGTCCAACACGAGCTCGGCCAAAGAGGACTGCAGATCCTCCTTAGGGGCCGAGCGCAGGCTGTAAAGAGGGCTATTATAGCGCCACCATCTACTCAATTTGTGTATTTCTTTCGTGTATAGTATAAGGCCCCTCTGTGCACTTCCCTACGAAGTTTCGTAGCTGTAGCTGTTATGGTTACTGAATTACAGTGAATTTCCTGCAAGATTTTTTGAAACCCCATGCAAGTCAATGGGGAAAAAAAATATTATGACATCACAATTGCTCGAGTGACATGAGTGATGGCATTACAATTGCTTGACTGACTGATGACATCACAAATACAACCTAATTGCCAAATGTAACAAGATTTTTCGAAACCCCATGCAAGTCAATGGGGAAAAAAAAATTATGACATCACAATTGCTCGAGTGACATTAGTGATGGCATCACAATTGCTTGACTGACTGATGACATCACAAATACAACCTAATTGCCAAATGTAACAAGATTTTTCGAAACCCCATGCGAGTCAATGGGGAAAAAAAATATTATGACATCACAATTGCTCGAGTGACATTAGTGATGGCATCACAATTGCTTGACTGACTGATGACATCACAAATACAACCTAATTGCCAAAGGTAATTAAGGTAATTAGGCTTCTATACACAGGGCCAGAATTCAACGTTTTGATGCACTGTGGGCTCAATTTTTGACCGATCGAAAATCTGGTTTGATACTTTTGTGTAGAACAGTCTAACGATACAGATACTAAAGTTTGGTGTCGTTTGAAGAAAAAATGTGGGAGGAGTAGGGTTTAATCGTTTTCCCGGGAGGATAAAGAATAATAATAATAAAATATAGCCGCAAGCGGCGATGCGGGGTCCAAGCTTCCGGTGACTTGGGGGGTATATGTCAGATAGTGCACATTTATTCAGACTTGGTATATGCACAAGTAAACAAAGTTTGGTTGAGATCCGGTGACCTGATGGTTTCCAAGCAGTACTAGTAGTAGTAGTAGTAGCAGTAGTAGTAATAGTGTTGGTAGTAGTGGGAGTGGTAGCAGTAGTAGCAGCAGAAGTACTAAGAATAGTAAATGGTAAATGGTAAATGGACTGCATTTATATAGCGCTTTTATCCAAAGCGCTTTACAATGTGCCTACATTCACCCATCGAAGGCGGCCAGCTGCCACGCAGGGTGCTGGCACAGCCATCGGGAGCAATTTGGGGTTCAGTGTCTTGCCCAAGGACACTTCGACGTGCGGACTGGAGGAGCCGGGGAACGAACCACCAACCTTCAAATTAGTGGACAACCCACTCTACCTCCTGAGCCACAGCCGCCACTAGTAGCCAATAGTAGTAGTAGTAGTAGCAGCAGCAGCAGTAGTAGTGGTGGTTGGCTGTTATAGCACCACCATCTGGTAGATTGGTGTAATTTTTTCCTCTGAGTAGTGGGTGATGTCTTGAAACTTGAAGTAGTACTTGGATAGAAAGCAGTTTTTGTGTACAATATCCCTTTAAGTATCTGGACAGAAAGTGGTATTTGGGTAGAACATACTGTCAATACGACAAGTACTTCTCTGGCTCTGCAGATACATATAATATGGTCTACAAAGTTAAATACAACAGTCTGGATAGCTCACTTGGTAAAGCACATGACTTATGCTAACTAAAGACCATTGCCGCTCAAAGTTCAAACCCCACGTGGGATGAAAAACTTTCAACTTCAGACAGGTAAGTCAGTAACAGTAATTAAAACCCCACATGCTGCCTCCTTATTTTGCGGTGTTTCATGAACTTTTTCAATATCTTGGAAATGTTAGCTGGAGATTGCGTGGCTGTGTTCAAGAACGTGTTTTGCAACAGGAGAGGTTAGTTCTTGTCTCATGATGGAGCTTTTGTGTTCTGAAATCAGAATTTTCAGTTGTCATTGTGTCTTTCCCACACACACATCAAACCATAGGGCGTAGTGGCGTCCACTACAGAAGGTTGATGGGGTTTATCCCTGAAATTGCTTTTGGTGACTATAGCCAGCACCCTGCATGGCAGCTTGTCATGCAGTCCATTTACCATTAAGGACATTTTTGTATTACACACAGAATGCACCACTTTACATTAAAAGTATGCCCTGAATGGAGGTGTTTGAACTAATTGGTGTGGGTTGTGTTGTTACAATGAGCACATGAGTGACAAGGATAATTCAGATTGAATTCTCTTTTTGGACCTTTCACATGTGAAGACACAATAATGTATTGGAATGTTTTTCCTCTCTCATCTGAAAGAAGGCTCCCAGCAAACACAATTACATCATGATGATGTTCTGATATCATCTTTCAGTGACGTCCAGGACTAGGCCAAATCACAGCCGATTTGAGGATCATTTAGACATCTACACAGGAATGTCAAGATGACGTCGAAATATGACATTACCATGAATAGGCATATTCAGTTATTCTGCTATGTACACAGTGTGTATTCAGCAGCGTTATACATAATTATATCCAGATTAACCTTTATTCTACATTTTCAAAAAATAAAACAGTTACCTGGCCGTGGTTTGAACCCAGGACCTCCAGCTTTGGGGTCTGCTACTTTACCCCTACACCATCCTTCCACAGCAATGATGAGGCACGGATGTAACCTTATTATGGCATAAACTTGTTTTTATTCAAACGTGGGTGTCAAGTCTTTGTGGATCGGGCATTACTGTGTGACATCTAAACCAACTGTGTATTATGTTACAGCAGATGCAGAACCCCAAAACACATTAACCCCACCCAAAATGCTACATTCCAACTTCCAGTAGTAGTAGTAGTAGTAGTAGTAGTAGTAATAGTAGCAGAAGTAGTAATAGTAGTAGTAGTAGTGTTGGTAGTAGTGGGAGTGGTAGCAGTAGTAGCAGCAGTAGTTGTAATTGACCGGTTAATGAGTTGTGGGCAATTTAGTGTTGGCGTGTGTTTCATTAAAAGTTTCGAGATTTATCATTTCAAAACGGTTTCACGTATCCAAAACCCTTTAATAACCTTAGGTCGGGGTAGTCCGTAGATGACCCAGAAAAAGTTTTGTGTGATTTGGCCAAACGGTCTAGGAGGAGCTCGCAAAAGTAGGTTTTTGATCAAATTCAAAATGGCGGAAAATCTACCACACAGAAATGGGCGTGGCCTAGTGGGTTAGATACATGATGCTCCAGGGAAACCAGTAGATGTGGAATTTTGATTCTACAGCTCGCAGTTCAGAAGTTATGGACCGACAAACGTGAAATTGGCTGTTATAGCGCCACCGTCTGGTGGATTGGTGTAATTTTTTTACTCTGAGTAGTGGGTGATGTCGTGAACCTGTGTGGAAAGTTTGGGTGATGGGGGGTGTATGGTTTCTGAGATCCACACACTTTTAGGGTAGGAAAAGAACAAAAGCAAATACACAAAGGTTTAGACATTTATCATTTCAAAACGGTTTCACGTATCCAAAATCCTTTAATAACTTTAGGTCGGGGTAGTCCATAGATGTCCCAGAAAAATGCCCGTGTGATTTGGCCAAACGGTCTAGGAGGAGTTCGCAAAAGTAGGTTTTTGATAAAATTCAAAATGGCGGAAAATCTAGGCACACGCAAATGGGCGGGGCCTATATGGATAGATGCGTATTGATCCAAGGAATACAGCAGATGTGGAATTTTGATTCTACGCCTCACGGTTCAGCAGTTATGGGCCAATACGTGCACTCGGCTGTTATAGCGCCACCATCTGGCCAATATGGCAAATTTTTTGTCTCTGAGTAGTGGGGCACATTTCCAACCTATGTGCAAAGTCTGGCTACTGTACCCCTTACGGTTTTTGCCGTGCATACTGTTTTAGCGGAGAATAAAAATAATAATAATAAACGGAACAGATACAATAGGGATCCACGCACTTCGTGCTTGGACCCCTAATAAAGAATAATAATAATAAATATAGCCGCAAGCGGCGATGCGGGGTCCAAGCTTCCGGTGACTTGGGGGGTATATGTCAGATAGTGCACATTTATTCAGACTTGGTATATGCACAAGTAAACAAAGTTTGGTTGAGATCCGGTGACCTGACGGTTTCCAAGCAGTACTAGTAGTAGTAGTAGTAGCAGTAGTAGTAATAGTGTTGGTAGTAGTGGGAGTGGTAGCAGTAGTAGCAGCAGAAGTACTAAGAATAGTAAATGGTAAATGGTAAATGGACTGCATTTATATAGCGCTTTTATCCAAAGCGCTTTACAATGTGCCTACATTCACCCATTCACACACCGAAGGCGGCCAGCTGCCACGCAGGGTGCTGGCACAGCCATCGGGAGCAATTTGGGGTTCAGTGTCTTGCCCAAGGACACTTCGACGTGCGGACTGGAGGAGCCGGGGAACGAACCACCAACCTTCTAATTAGTGGACAACCCACTCTACCTCCTGAGCCACAGCCGCCACTAGTAGCCAATAGTAGTAGTAGTAGTAGCAGCAGCAGCAGTAGTAGTGGTGGTTGGCTGTTATAGCGCCACCATCTGGTAGATTGGTGTAATTTTTTCCTCTGAGTAGTGGGTGATGTCTTGAAACTTGAAGTAATACTTGGATAGAAAGCAGTTTTTGTGTACAATATCCCTTTAAGTATCTGGACAGAAAGTGGTATTTGGGTAGAACATACTGTCAATACGACAAGTACTTCTCTGGCTCTGCAGATACATATAATATGGTCTACAAAGTTAAATACAACAGTCTGGATAGCTCACTTGGTAAAGCACGTGACTTATGCTAACTAAAGACCATTGCCGCTCAAAGTTCAAACCCCACGTGGGATGAAAAACTTTCAACTTCAGACAGGTAAGTCAGTAACAGTAATTAAAACCCCACATGCTGCCTCCTTATTTTGCGGTGTTTCATGAACTTTTTCAATATCTTGGAAATGTTAGCTGGAGATTGCGTGGCTGTGTTCAAGAACGTGTTTTGCAACAGGAGAGGTTAGTTCTTGTCTCATGATGGAGCTTTTGTGTTCTAAAATCAGAATTTTCAGTTGTCATTGTGTCTTTCCCACACACACATCAAACCATAGGGCGTAGTGGCGTCCACTACAGAAGGTTGATGGGGTTTATCCCTGAAATTGCTTTTGATGACTATAGCCAGCACCCTGCATTGCAGCTTGTCATGCAGTCCATTTACCATTAAGGACATGTCTGTATTACACACATAATCCACCACTTTACATTAAAAGTCTGCCCTGAATGGAGGTGTTTGAACTAATTGGTGTGGGTTGTGCTGTTACAATGGAAGTAAAGTAAAGGTAAAGTCCCACTGATTGTCACACAATGTGTGAAATTTGTTCTCCGCATTTGACCCATCCCCTGGGGGAGCGGTAGCGTGCGCCACGCTCGGGAATCATATGGTGATCTAACCCCCCAATTCCAACCCTTTGATGCTGAGTGCTAAGCAGGGAGGCAAATGGGTCTCATTTTTATAGTCTTTGCTATGACTCGGCCGGGGATCGAACTCACAACCTCCCAGTCTCAGGGCGGACATTCAGACCACAAGGCCACTGAGCTGGACACATGAGTGACAAGGATAATTCAGATTTAATTCTCTTTTTGGACCTTTCACATCTGAAGACACAATAATGTATTGGAATGTTTTTCCTTTCATATATCTGAAAGAAGGCTCCCAGCAAACACAATTACATCATGATGATGTTCTGATATTATCTTTCAGTGACGTCCAGGACTAGGCCAAATCACAGCCGATTTGGGGATCATTTAGACATCTACACAGGAATGTCAAGAGGACGTCGAAATATGACGTTACCATAAATAGGCATATTCAGTTATTCTGCTATGTACACAGTGTGTATTCAGCAGCGTTATACATAATTATATCCAGATTAACCTTTATTCTACATTTTCAAAAAATAAAACAGTTACCTGGCCGTGGTTTGAACCCAGGACCTCCAGCTTTGGTGTCTGCTACTTTACCCCTACACCATCCTTCCACAGCAATGACAAGGCACGGATATAACCTTATTATGGCATAAACTTGTTTTTATTCAAACGTGGGTGTCAAGTCTTTGTGGATCGGGCATTACTGTGTGACATCTAAACCAACTATGTATTATGCTACAGCAGATGCAGAACCCCAAAACACATTAACCCCACCCAAAATGCTACATTCCAACTTCCAGTAGTAGTAGTAGTAGTAGTAGTAGTAATAGTAGCAGAAGTAGTAATAGTAGTAGTAGTAGTGTTGGTAGTAGTGGGAGTGGTAGCAGTAGTAGCAGCAGTAGTTGTAATTGACCGGTTAATGAGTTGTGGGCAATTTAGTGTTGGCGTGTGTTTCATTAAAAGTTTCGAGATTTATCATTTCAAAACGGTTTCACGTATCCAAAATCCTTTACTAACCTTAGGTCGGGGTAGTCCATAGATGACCCAGAAAAAGTTTTGTGTGATTTGGCTAAACAGTCTAGGAGGAGCTCGCAAAAGTAGGTTTTTGATCAAATTCAAAATGGCGGAAAATCTACCACACAGAAATGGGCGTGGCCTAGTGGGTTAGATACATGATGCTCCAGGGAAACCAGTAGATGTGGAATTTTGATTCTACAGCTCGCAGTTCAGAAGTTATGGACCGACAAATGTGAAATTGGCTGTTATAGCGCCACCATCTGGTGGATTGGTGTAATTTTTTTACTCTGAGTAGTGGGTGATGTCGTGAACCTGTGTGGAAAGTTTGGGTGATGGGGGGTGTATGGTTTCTGAGATCCACACACTTTTAGGGCAGGAAAAGAACAAAAGTAAATACACAAAAGTTTAAACATTTATAATTTCAAAACGGTTTCACGTATCCAAAATCCTTTAATAACTTTGGGTCGGGGTAGTCCATAGATGACCCAGAATAATTCCTATGTGATTTGGCCAAACGGTCTAGGAGGAGTTCGCAAAAGTAGGTTTTTGATAAAATTCAAAATGGCGGAAAATCTAGGCACACGCAAATGGGCGTGGCCTATATGGATAGATGCGTATTGATCCAGGGAATCCAGCAGATGTGGAATTTTGATTCTACGCCTCACGGTTCAGCAGTTATGGGTCAATACGCAAAAGGGTCTGTTATAGCGCCACCATCTGGCCAATATGGCTAATTTTTTGTCTCTGAGTAGTGGGGCACATTTCCAACCTATGTGCAAAGTCTGGCTACTGTACCCCTTACGGTTTTTGCCTTGCATACTGTTTTAGCGGAGAATAAAAAAAAGAATAAATATAGCCGCAAGCGGCGATGCGGGGTCCAAGCTTCCGGTGACTTGGGGGGTATATGTCAGATAGTGCACATTTATTCAGACTTGGTATATGCACAAGTAAACAAAGTTTGGTTGAGATCCGGTGACCTGACGGTTTCCAAGCAGTACTAGTAGTAGTAGTAGTAGCAGTAGTAGTAATAGTGTTGGTAGTAGTGGGAGTGGTAGCAGTAGTAGCAGCAGAAGTACTAAGAATAGTAAATGGTAAATGGTAAATGGACTGCATTTATATAGCGCTTTTATCCAAAGCGCTTTACAATGTGCCTACATTCACCCATTCACACACCGAAGGCGGCCAGCTGCCACGCAGGGTGCTGGCACAGCCATCGGGAGCAATTTGGGGTTCAGTGTCTTGCCCAAGGACACTTCGACGTGCGGACTGGAGGAGCCGGGGAACGAACCACCAACCTTCTAATTTGTGGACAACCCACTCTACCTCCTGAGCCACAGCCTTCACTAGTAGCCAATAGTAGTAGTAGTAGTAGCAGCAGCAGCAGTAGTAGTGGTGGTTGGCTGTTATAGCGCCACCATCTGGTAGATTGGTGTAATTTTTTCCTCTGAGTAGTGGGTGATGTCTTGAAACTTGAAGTAGTACTTGGATAGAAAGCAGTTTTTGTGTACAATATACCTTTAAGTATCTGGACAGAAAGTGGTATTTGGGTAGAACATACTGTCAATACGACAAGTACTTCTCTGGCTCTGCAGATACATATAATATGGTCTACAAAGTTAAATACAACAGTCTGGATAGCTCACTTGGTAAAGCACATGACTTATGCTAACTAAAGACCATTGCCGCTCAAAGTTCAAACCCCACGTGGGATGAAAAACTTTCAACTTCAGACAGGTAAGTCAGTAACAGTAATTAAAACCCCACATGCTGCCTCCTTATTTTGCGGTGTTTCATGAACTTTTTCAATATCTTGGAAATGTTAGCTGGAGATTGCGTGGCTGTGTTCAAGAACGTGTTTTGCAACAGGAGAGGTTAGTTCTTGTCTCATGATGGAGCTTTTGTGTTCTGAAATCAGAATTTTCAGTTGTCATTGTGTCTTTCCCACACACACATCAAACCATAGGGCGTAGTGGCGTCCACTACAGAAGGTTGATGGGGTTTATCCCTGAAATTGCTTTTGGTGACTATAGCCAGCACCCTGCATGGCAGCTTGTCATGCAGTCCATTTACCATTAAGGACATTTTTGTATTACACACATAATGCACCACTTTACATTAAAAGTATGCCCTGAATGGAGGTGTTTGAACTAATTGGTGTGGGTTGTGCTGTTACAATGAGCACATGAGTGACAAGGATAATTCAGATTGAATTCTCTTTTTGGACCTTTCACATGTGAAGACACAATAATGTATTGGAATGTTTTTCCTCTCTCATCTGAAAGAAGGCTCCCAGCAAACACAATTACATCATGATGATGTTCTGATATCATCTTTCAGTGACGTCCAGGACTAGGCCAAATCACAGCCGATTTGAGGATCATTTAGACATCTACACAGGAATGTCAAGATGACGTCGAAATATGACATTACCATGAATAGGCATATTCAGTTATTCTGCTATGTACACAGTGTGTATTCAGCAGCGTTATACATAATTATATCCAGATTAACCTTTATTCTACATTTTCAAAAAATAAAACAGTTACCTGGCCGTGGTTTGAACCCAGGACCTCCAGCTTTGGGGTCTGCTACTTTACCCCTACACCATCCTTCCACAGCAATGACGAGGCACGGATGTAACCTTATTATGGCATAAACTTGTTTTTATTCAAACGTGGGTGTCAAGTCTTTGTGGATCGGGCATTACTGTGTGACATCTAAACCAACTGTGTATTATGTTACAGCAGATGCAGAACCCCAAAACACATTAACCCCACCCAAAATGCTACATTCCAACTTCCAGTAGTAGTAGTAGTAGTAGTAGTAGTAGTAGTAATAGTAGCAGAAGTAGTAATAGTAGTAGTAGTAGTGTTGGTAGTAGTGGGAGTGGTAGCAGTAGTAGCAGCAGTAGTTGTAATTGACCGGTTAATGAGTTGTGGGCAATTTAGTGTTGGCGTGTGTTTCATTAAAAGTTTCGAGATTTATCATTTCAAAACGGTTTCACGTATCCAAAACCCTTCAATAACCTTAGGTCGGGGTAGTCCATAGATGACCCAGAAAAAGTTTTGTGTGATTTGGCCAAACGGTCTAGGAGGAGCTCGCAAAAGTAGGTTTTTGATCAAATTCAAAATGGCGGAAAATCTACCACACAGAAATGGGCGTGGCCTAGTGGGTTAGATACATGATGCTCCAGGGAAACCAGTAGATGTGGAATTTTGATTCTACAGCTCGCAGTTCAGAAGTTATGGACCGACAAACGTGAAATTGGCTGTTATAGCGCCACCGTCTGGTGGATTGGTGTAATTTTTTTACTCTGAGTAGTGGGTGATGTCGTGAACCTGTGTGGAAAGTTTGGGTGATGGGGGGTGTATGGTTTCTGAGATCCACACACTTTTAGGGTAGGAAAAGAACAAAAGCAAATACACAAAAGTTTAGACATTTATCATTTCAAAACGGTTTCACGTATCCAAAATCCTTTAATAACTTCAGGTCGGGGTAGTCCATAGATGTCCCAGAAAAATTCCCGTGTGATTTGGCCAAACGGTCTAGGAGGAGTTCGCAAAAGTAGGTTTTTGATAAAATTCAAAATGGCGGAAAATCTAGGGACACGCAAATGGGCGTGGCCTATATGGATAGATGCGTATTGATCCAGGGAATACAGCCGAAGTGGAATTTTGATTCTACGCCTCACGGTTCAGAAGATATGGACCATAACGCGAAATGGTCTGTTATAGCGCCACCATCTGGCCGATATGGGTAATTTTTTGTTTCTGAGTAGTGAGGCACATTTACAATCTATGTGCCCAGTCTGGCTATGCTGAGCCTTACAGTTTCTGCTGTACATACAGTTTTACCGGAGAAGAATAAAAAAAAAAAAAATCGGAACAGATACAATAGGGATCCACGCACTTCGTGCTTGGACCCCTAATAATAAACGGAACAGATACAATAGGGATCCACGCACTTCGTGCTTGGACCCCTAATTATAGCTGCTGCGCAGCAATGGGTCGTGGCCGGGCAAGTCTCAAGGCTTTGATGATAGACCATACGGTTCAGAAGTTATGGACCAGAATGTAAAGAGGGCTATTATAGCCCTCTTTCCATGGAACATAATGTTGCAGGGATTTCACCAACATTATGTCTTGATCGATCTGGGGAATTGTTGATATGGATTTGTTCAGCAATTGCAGTGTTAGCACTAGCTTTTTCTGATTTCCTTGCAGCATGGAGCTTCTTGATCATCTGATGGCGTTTTTTGTTGCGAGGCATCTCACCAGAATTCCCTTCTTGCTGCTGCGGTGTTGATGTTAGATGGAGAAGGAGGCTGAGCGATTGATAGTCACCTGGGGAGTTTGTATTTCTTGGGGACTACGCTGCAGGTTTGACGAGTGCTTACTGGAGCTCTTTAATGGGACTCGGGACCTTACATGGAAAGATATACTGTTCCCACTTATATAGCGTCAACCAGAAAGGATTTGTGACATCACTTATGACATGACATCACAATAGCTTGAGTGACATCAGTGATGGTATCACAATTGCTTGACTGACTGATGACATCATAAATACAACCCAATTGCCGTAGTGTGGAAGTCGATGCAAAGGAGTGACATCACACCACATGTGATGTCACTTATGACATGACATCACAATAGCTCCCCAGGGACTCTTAGTGGCTGGCCCAACACGAGCTCGGCCGAAGAGGACTGCAGATCCTCCTTAGGGGCCGAGCGCAGGCTGTAAAGAGGGCTATTATAGCGCCACCATCTGCTCAATTTGTGTATTTCTTTCGTGTATAGTATAAGGCCCCTCTGTGCACCTCCCTACCAAGTTTCGTAGCTGTAGCTGTTATGGTTTCTGAATTACAGCTAATTTACTGCAAGATTTTTCGAAACCCCATGCAAGTCAATGGGGAAAAAAATATTATGACATCACAATTGCTCGAGTGACATCAGTGATGGCATCACAATTGCTTGACTGACTGATGACATCACAAATACAACCTAATTGCCAAATGTAACAAGATTTTTCGAAACCCCATGCAAGTCAATGGGGAAAAAAAATATTATGACATCACAATTGCTCGAGTGACATTAGTGATGGCATCACAATTGCTTGACTGACTGATGACATCACAAATACAACCTAATTGCCAAAGGTAATTAAGGTAATTAGGCTATACACGGGGCCAGAATTCAACGTTTTGATGCACTGTGGGCTCAATTTTTGACCGATCGAAAATCTGGTTTGATACTTTTGTGTAGAACAGTCTAACGATGCAGATACTGAAGTTTGGTGTCGTTTGAAGAAAAAATGTGGGAGGAGTAGGGTTTAATCGTTTTTGCAGTTTTTGCAGTTTTGCGGTCTTTAGACTTCATAATTGGCCATAGGTTGCATTGTACAAAAGCTTCCCCTCATTTAGGCGCACATTTCGGTGAAAGTTGCAAAGCCGTAGCACGTACGCCTGATTTTTTATGAATTTTTTAAGTTTTAAACTTTAGACGGTCGCTGTAGTGCCACCGTTAGGACTATTGGCCCCAAATTTGTGTCAAAGACGTTTGGCATGGGACTGGACCTTTGTGCAAAGTTTGGTTAGTTTTCATCCATGGGAAGTCGAACTTCCCAGGAGGATGAAGAATAATAATAATAAAGGCAAATACAAGAAGTGGCCTGGCGCTTCGCTGGCCCGGCCACTAATTATAGCTGCTGCGCAGCAATGGGTCGTGGCCGGGCAAGTCTCAAGTCTTTTAGCTATAGTCCAAATCGCGTCTCAAGTCTTTAGTCACAAGTCCAAGTCAAGTCTCTTATGGATGAGTTTTCTGTCATCTGCTGCATGCAATCCAATCTGCTTAGATTAGAACACTGCCATTCATGACTGGGCTGGGGCAGAAGGCAGCAGGTTAAGTACACGGCAGTTGAACACATCACCCACCCAGTCCTACTCAGCCAGGAAGGATGACATCATTGATGACATCATCACTGATGACATCATTGCTCAAGTGACATCACATCATTAGGTAATTAGGGCAATTACGATGCTCTTTAGGCTATACATTCAAAATACTGTCAAAAATTCAGTTTTTGACATACAATTCTTAGACTTTGCACACTTCAACTACTCTGACAGCAAAATATTGTCAATTTTTTTCATGGAGATTCAAGCTTTATTTAGCAAGAATTTGCATTAACTGTTCAAAGTACCATTTACAGTAAAACATTTTGATGCACTGTGGGCTCAATTTTTGATCTATCAAAAATCTGTTTGATACTTTTGTGGAGGACAGTCCACCGATGCAGATGCTGGAGTTTGGTGTCGTTTGAAGAAAAAATGTGGGAGGAGTAGGGTTTAATTAGTTTTACAGTTTTTGCAGTTTTGCGTTCTTTAGACTTCATAATTGGCCATAGGTTGCAGCGTACAAAAGTTTCTCCTCATTTGGGCACACATTTCGGTGGAAGTGGCAAAGCCGTAGCCCATATGCCTGATTTGTTATGAATTTTCAAAGTTTGAAACTTTAGACGGTCGCTGTAGCGCCACCATCAGGACTATAGGCGCCAAATTCACGTCAACTTAGTTTGGCATGGGACTGGACCTTTGTGCAAAGTTTGGTTTATATTCATGCATGGGAAGTCTGACTTCCTGGGAGAAGAAGAATAATACAGGCAAATACAAGCAGTGGCCCTGCCGCTTCGCTGGCCCGGCCACTAATAATACAGGCAAATACAAGCAGTGGCCCTGCCGCTTCGCTGGCCCGGCCACTAATAATAATACAGGCAAATACAAGCCATACCAATCAGATTCCCGTCTCGCGCTGTTTGCGGAGGCATGCAATATGCCGGCGATCCTCAAAGTCCGGACTCCGGTCCGCATCCGGTCCGAGATGCCGTCCTATCCGGACTGAGCCCTATAACCTACAAAACATTGATAACTTACATTTTCACGGACCGTTTCTATTTTAACCGGCACATGCTTTTATAGTCTTTACGGTACTACTGGTTTATCTGCCAGTAAGCTCACAGACCAATGCATGCGCTGTAAATCATCACACGTGATGCTACTCGATCAAATAAGCGAATAATTTCTCTCTGTTGCTCAGTGGTGCTGCGAGAGTGTGACACACGGACGGAGGAGAGGCGAGGCGAGAGATAGTAATTTCACATGGTGTGCTCAAAAGAAACCACTCTTACTGTACATGTCCATTCATTGTTTTTACGGGCAGATCAAAACCAGTATGTTTCGTGTGAAGTGCGGTGCGATCCTGACCGGTCTATGGAAGCCCCACACATGAGCAAACACACATACACACACCAGGGCAAACTCACTGCCCAACGCAACAGCATACAAGGTTTGCATTGCAATTGCATTGATCGACAGACAGACAGACAGACAGACAGATAGATAGATAGATAGATCGAAGCACAAGCGGAGGGAGGAAAACAGCGCAAAGGAGAACCAACGTGCCACGTTCAAAATCATCATAAAAGTATAATTTTATTTTTAATATATAGGCCTATGTTTGATATTCAATATGTACACGTGCATGCACATACACACATGCTGTCCCAGTCACTGCTCCACCCCCTCTGCCGGATCTGGGGAGGGCCGTAGGTGGACCTGCACATGCTTCCTCCAATAGATGTGCAGTCACCAGCTGCTTCTTTTCACCCGACCAGGATGTACAGTATATTTGTTTGTTTGTGTATAAAAACAAACTGTGTGTAAAATGTAAAAAGTAAAATTATGGATGGAGATGAGTGCTGATAGCTATGTGTAAAATATCTATAATAAGCGATGGGGATGTAATTTAAGGATGTCATGATAATATATAACTGTTAAAAGTGGTAGCAGTGGTGGTGACTTGTTATAATAATATTAATAAACATAGGTCAATAAATAATCATAGTAGAAATATAATAATAATAATAAATATAGCCGCAAGCGGCGATGCGGGGTCCAAGCTTCCGGTGACTTGGGGGGTGTATGTCAGATAATATAGACACTGAATTGCACATTTAGTCAGAGTTGGTATGTGCACAAGTGCACAAAGTTTGGTTGAGATTTGGTGACCTGACCGGGTTCAAGCAGTAGTAGCAGTGCACCAGGAGAAGGGCATTTATGATGTCATTTATGATGTCATTTATGATGTCATTTATGATGTCATAACTGACGTCATCATAGAGAAGGTGACAGTCTTGTGACATCACTGATGATGTCATCTATGATGTCATCTATGATGTCATCTATGATGACATAGTGTCAAAGTTTAAACATTTATCATTTCAAGACGGTTTCACGTATCCAAATTATTTATACAACTTTAGATCAGGGAAGTCCAGAGATGACACAGAAAAAGTTTGGGCTCATTCGGGCAAATGGCCTAGGACGAGTTCGTTTTTTTTTTTGGAAAATCTAGCAGGCTTAAATGGGTGTGAGTTATGGGTCAATACGCAAAAGGGTCTGTTATAGCGCCACCATCTGGCCAATATGGCTAATTTTTTGTCTCTGAGCAGTGGGGCACATTTCCAACCTATGTGCAAGGTCTGGCTACTGTAGCCCTTACGGTTTTTGACGTGCATGCTGTTTTAGGGCAGAATAATAATAATAAACATTACAGATACAATAGGGATCCACGCACTTCGTGCTTGGACCCCTAATAATAATAATAGTTATAATAATAATAATCATCGAAGTGGAAACAGTAGTTATAATAATCATTATTATAACTACTGTATGTAATAATAGTACAATAGTTCGGAACAGAAGGTAGGTTAATGTAATAATGGTAATTTAGTAAATAGATCAATAAATAAATTAACAAAACATGAAATAAATTAAACAGTCAAACAATCAAAAATAAACCAATCCAGTCAAAGGGGGGGGGGGGGATAATGGGACATATTAAACAATAATAATAATAATAAATATAGCCGCAAGCGGCGATGCGGGGTCCAAGCTTCCGGTGACTTGGGGGGTGTATGTCAGATAATATAGACACTGAATTGCACATTTAGTCAGAGTTGGTATGTGCACAAGTGCACAAAGTTTGGTTGAGATCTGGTGACCTGACCGAGTTCAAGCAGTAGTAGCAGTAGTAATAGTAGTGTTAGTGTATATGTGTGTAAGTGTGTATATGTGTGTGTGTTTATATGTGTGTGTATATGTGTGAGTATATGTGTGTGTGTGTGTGTGTGTGTGTGTGTATGTGTATATGTGTGTGTGTGTGTGTGTGTGTGTGTGTGTGTGTATGTGTGTGTGTGTGTGTGTGTGGCGTGTGTGTGTGTGTGTATAGGTGTATATGTGTGTGCATGTGTGTGTGTGTGTGTGTGTGTGTGTGTGTGTGTGCATGTGTGTGTGTGTGTGTGTGTGTGTGTGCGCGATGTTATGTAGAGGAAGGATGACATCATAGATGACATCATAGATGACATCATAGATGACATCATCAGTGATGTCACAAGACTGTCATCGGTGATGACATAGTGTCAAAGTTTAAACATTTATCATTTCAAGACAGTTTCACGTATCCAAATTCTTTGTAAGTCTTTAGATCAGGGAAGTCCAGAGATGACACAGAAAAAGTTTGGGCTCATTCGGGCAAATGGCCTAGGACGAGTTCGTTTATCAAAAGTTTAAACATTTATCATTTCAAGACGGTTTCACGTATCCAAATTCTTTGTAAGTTTTTAGATCAGGGAAGTCCAGAGTTGACACACAAAAAGTTTGGGCTCATTCGGGCAAATGACCTAGGACGAGTTCGTTTTTTTTTTTTTTTAGAAAGTCCAAGATGGCGGAAAATCTAGCAGACTTAAATGGGCGTGGTCTATATGAATAGATGCGTATTGATCCAGGGAATCCAGCAGATGTGGAATTTTGATTCTACGCCTCACGGTTCAGCAGTTATGGGTCAATACGCAAAAGCGTCTGTTATAGCGCCACCATCTGGCCAATATGGCTATTTTTTTGTCTCTGAGTAGTGGGGCACATTTCCAACCTATGTGCAAGGTCTGGCTACTGTAGCCCTTACGGTTTTTGACGTGCATGCTGTTTTAGCGGAGAATAATAATAATAATTTTAGCTATAGGCCAAGTCACGTCTCAAGTCTTTAGTCACAAGTCCAAGTCAAGTCTCAAGTCTCTTATGGATGAGCTTTCTATCATCTGCTGCATGCAATCCAGTCTGCTTAGAACACTGCCGTTCATGACAGGGCTGGGGCAGAAGGCAGAGCTGATGTTATGGAGAGGAAGGCTGAGTGATTTATAGATGACATCATCAGTGATGTCACAAAACTGATGACATCACTGATGACATCATCAGTGATCAGTGGATATTCAAGCTTTATTTAGCAAGAATTTGCATTAAAGTACCATTTACAGTCAAACATTTTGATGCACTGTGGGCTCAATTTTTGATCTATCAAATATCTGTTTGATAGTTTTGTGGAGGACAGTCTAACGATGCAGATGCTGGAGTTTGGTGTCGTTTGAAGAAAAAATGTGGGAGGAGTAGGGTTTAATTAGTTTTACAGTTTTTGCAGTTTTGCGGTCTTTAGACTTCATAATTGGCCATAGGTTGCAGCGTACAAAAGTTTCGCCTCATTTGGGCACACATTTCGGTGAAAGTGCCAAAGCCATAGCCCATATGCCTGATTTGTTATGAATTTTCAAAGTTTGAAACTTTAGACGGTCGCTGTAGTGCCACCATCAGGACTATAGGCGCCAAATTCACATCAACTTAGTTTGGCATGGGCCTGGACCTTTGTGCAAAGTTTGGTTTATATTCATGCATGGGAAGTCTGACTTCCTGGGAGAAGAAGAAGATGAAGAATAATTATAGCTGCTGCGCAGCAATGGGTCGTGGCCGGGCAAGTCTCAAGTCTTTTAGCTATAGTCCAAGTCGCGTCTCAAGTCTTTAGTCACAAGTCCAAGTCAAGTCTAAAGTCTCTTATGGATGAGTTTTCTGTCATCTGCTGCATGCAATCCAGTCTGCTTAGATTAGAACACTGCCGTTCATGACAGGGCTGGGGCAGAAGGCAGCAGGTTAAGTACATGGCAGTTGAACACATCACCCACCCAGTCCTACTCAGCCAGGAAGGATGACATCATTGATGACATCATCACTGATGACATCACTGATGACGTCATTGCTCAAGTGACATCACATCATTAGGTAATTAGGGCAATTACGATGCTCTTTAGGCTATACATGAGGGCAGAATTCAAAATACTGTCAAAATTCAGTTTTTGAGATACAATTCTTAGATTTTGTACACTTCAACTACTCTGACAGCAAAATCTTGTCAATTTTTTCCGTGGAGATTCGAGCTTTATTTAGCAAGAATTTGCATTAGCTGTTTAAAGTACCATTTACAGTAAAACATTTTGATGCACTGTGGGCTAAATTTTTTATCTATCAAAAATCTGTTTGATACTTTTGTGGAGGACAGTCTAACGATGCAGATGCTGGAGTTTGGTGTCGTTTGAAGAAAAAATGTGGGAGGAGTAGGGTTTAATTAGTTTTACAGTTTTTGCAGTTTTGCGGTCTTTAGACTTCATAATTGGTGATAGGTTGCAGCGTACAAAAGTTTCTCCTCATTTGGGCACACATTTCGGTGAAAGTGCCGAAGCCGTAGCCCATATGCCTGATTTGTTATGAATTTTCAAAGTTTGAAACTTTAGACGGTCGCTGTAGCGCCACCATCAGGACTATTGGCGCCAAATTCACGTCAACTTAGTTTGGCATGGGACTGGACCTTTATGCAAAGTTTGGTTTATATTCATGCATTGGAAGGCTGACTTCCTGGGAGAAGAAGAATAATAATAATACAGGCAAATACAAGCAGGGGCCCTGCCGCTTCGCTGGCCCGGCCACTAATTATAGCTGCTGCGCAGCAATGGGTCGTGGCCGGGCAGGTCTCAAGTCTTTTAGCTATAGTCCAAATCGCGTCTCAAGTCTTTAGTCACAAGTCCAAGTCAAGTCTCTTATGGATGAGTTTTCTGTCATCTGCTGCATGCAATCCAATCTGCTTAGATTAGAACACTGCCATTCATGACAGGGCTGGGGCAGAAGGCAGCAGGTTAAGTACACGGCAGTTGAACACATCACCCACCCAGTCCTACTCAGCCAGGAAGGATGACATCATTGATGACATCATCACTGATGACATTATTGCTCAAGTGACATCACATCATTAGGTAATTAGGGCAATTACGATGCTCTTTAGGCTATACATTCAAAATACTGTCAAAAATTCAGTTTTTGACATACAATTCTTAGACTTTGCACACTTCAACTACTCTGACAGCAAAATATTGTCAATTTTTTTCATGGAGATTCAAGCTTTATTTAGCAAGAATTTGCATTAACTGTTTAAAGTACCATTTACAGTAAAACATTTTGATGCACTGTGGGCTCAATTTTTGATCTATCAAAATCTGTTTGATACTTTTGTGGAGGACAGTCTATCGATGCAGATGCTGGAGTTTGGTGTCGTTTGAAGAAAAAATGTGGGAGGAGTAGGGTTTAATTAGTTTTACAGTTTTTGCAGTTTTGCGGTCTTTAGACTTCATAATTGGCCATAGGTTGCAGCGTACAAAAGTTTCTCCTCATTTGGGCGGACATTTCGGTGAAAGTGCCAAAGCCGTAGCCCATATGCCTGATTTGTTATGAATTTTCAAGATTTGAAACTTTAGACGGTCGCTGTAGCGCCACCATCAGGACTATTGGCGCCAAATTCACGTCAACTTAGTTTGGCATGGGACTGGACCTTTGTGCAAAGTTTGGTTTATATTCATGCATGGGAAGTCTGACTTCCTGGGAGAAGAAAAATAATAATAATTATAGCTGCTGCGCAGCAATGGGTCGTGGCCGGGCAAGTCTCAAGTCTTTTAGGTTGCTTCTCAAGTCTTTAGTCACAAGTCCAAGTCAAGTCTCTTATGGATGAGCTTTCTATCATCTGCTGCATGTCTTCTCTGTCCTAGGGTGCAGCTGAACCCTTGCTTCCTAAAACACAATACAACACTATCATAAGTTAGCACTCATGCTAGGGCTACAAATATTTCTTCTTCTCCAGAAAGGTGTACAGACAGACAAGCAGACACACAAGTTACTTGCCTCCTTGCTGTGGTAGAGTCGATGAGGTGGGAGAGCTGATGTTATGGAGAGGAAGGCTGAGCGATTTATAGATGACATCATCAGTGATGTCACCAAACTGATGACATCACTGATGACATCATCAGTGATCAGTGGAGATTCAAGCTTTATTTAGCAAAAATTTGCATTAGCTGTTTAAAGTACCATTTACAGTAAAACATTTGGATGCACTGTGGGCTCAATTTTTGATCTATCAAATATCTGTTTGATAGTTTTGTGGAGGACAGTCTAACGATGCAGATGCTGGAGTTTGGTGTCGTTTGAAGAAAAAATGTGGGAGGAGTAGGGTTTAATTAGTTTTGCAGTTTTTGCAGTTTTGCTGTCTTTAGACTTCATAATTGGCCATAGGTTGCAGCGTACAAAAGTTTCTCCTCATTTGGGCACACATTTCGGTGAAAGTGCCAAAGCCGTGGCCCATATGCCTGATTTGTTATGAATTTTCAAAGTTTGAAACTTTAGACGGTCGCTGTAGCGCCACCATCAGGACTATAGGCGCCAAATTCACGTCAACTTAGTTTTGCATGGGACTGGACCTTTGTGCAAAGTTTGGTTTATATTCATGCATGGGAAGGCTGACTTCCAGGGAGATGAAGAATAATAATACAGGCAAATACAAGCAGTGGCCCTGCCGCTTCGCTGGCCCGGCCACTAATAAACGGAACAGATACAATAGGGATCCACGCACTTCGTGCTTGGACCCCTAATAATAATAATAATAATAATAATAATAATATAATAACCGTAGCTAAACTAATCATAATAATAATAATGGAAGCCGTAATCATAGGTAATCAATAATCATAATAGAAATGTCAGTAATTATAATGATAATGATAATAACCATAGTTATACTACTACTAATAATAAAGAAAAAAAAACATTGCATGGATGCATAACTGGGACGTATCCTCAGTGATGTACCCTGGGGTCATAGGATGTTTCGGGTCTCGCAACATCATACACCCTCGCCCAGGTGACCCAGCCGGGGCTGGCCAAGCCCCAACTTACGTCCCAGTAGCTACCCACGGTCAGCCCTATAGGGAGGGTCGAAGGTGGTCACGTGGTCAGGGCCACTCAATCCGCTGCTCCGGAACTACTCTGCTGGGACCGGGGGAGGGAGAGGGCTCTGGTACGTAGAGGGACCGGGCTCTGTGGGTTGCCACCCGGCCGGGTTCCTCCCTCGTCTCACCAGGTCTACGACCTGTGCGCTGCACCAGACTCCCCCGCTCCAAACATCTCATTCCGAGGTGATGGTATCTTAGTGGACACCATGCAGTACCAGTACTTGGTGGCACTGCAGTCTCCACTTGCGGCTTGAATGGCCCTCCTAAAAGGCCTCTCGTGGGTTGTTGGGCTTCTTCCTCACGGAAGACGCAGGCTGGGGAGCTAACCCATACTGCTACCCGGGTGCCGTCCCTGTTCCGGCTGTCAACTGACTCTCCAGTAGTCACTAGTCTTTCCTGGTTGTCACATAGTCTATTCCTATGAGTCACTGGCTAGGCCAGGCTAACTAATAAAGAAAAAAAAAAACATTGCATGGATGCATAACTGGGACGTATCCTCAGTGATGTACCCTGGGGTCATAGGATGTTTCGGGTCTCGCAACATCATACACCCTCGCCCAGGTGACCCAGCCGGGGCTGGCCAAGCCCCAACTTACGTCCCAGTAGCTACCCACGGTCAGCCCTATAGGGAGGGTCGAAGGTGCAGGTCACGTGGTCAGGGCCACTCAATCCGCTGCTCCGGAACTACTCTGCTGGGACCGGGGGAGGGAGAGGGCTCTGGTACGTAGAGGGACCGGGCTCTGTGGGTTGCCACCCGGCCGGGTTCCTCCCTCGTCTCACCAGGTCTACGACCTGTGCGCTAAAATAATAATAATAGTAATGAAAATAGTAATCATAACAGTAATAATAGTTCAGGACTGGAAATAGGTCAATATAATAATGGTAATTTAGTAAATAATAATAATAATAATAATAATAATAATAATAATAATAATAATAAATAAAATTAAACAGTCAAACAAACAACCAATTCAAACTGTCATTAAACCACAAAGAAACAGAACTTTGCCAGGCTCTCTTTATTTTTTCTTTAAAAAATACAGGATTATATCGTCAGATATATATTTATTTCTCCTTTGTAGCATTTTCTTTAGAAGTATGTAGACGTATGTAAAGCCCTGATATTACACACTCGGGTACAGTAGGTAGCGCCAAAGACTGTCCCCTCTGAGAGAGCCTGGTGACGCGAAACGAAAGCTGGCGGATGGAGGGAATGAGGAAATGGAGTCAGAGTCAGAAGATGAAGCGGGAGAGTTTGAAAAGAACAAAAAGAAAGCAGTCAGTTTTGGGTGTCTAGGCCCAGCCATGGAGCTCATAGGCCCAGCAGTGACAACCTGGGGCTGGGGGTATCCGCCCTGGGTGTGAGGGCCCAGCCCTGGAGCTCATAGGCCCAGTAGTGACATGGGTGTCTTGGCCCAACCATGGAGAATCTACATGTGTGTCATATAAGGAAATTCTCTAAAAATCCATTGTTGAAGCGACGGCCGAAAACACTGTTTGAGAGTCTAGAGTAGGTATTGTAGTTAGCCTGTAGCGAGAATGGATGTTGTGGATGGTGTCCAAAGGCGTATTATGCCCCCAGCATTGTAAAGTTTTTGTAAAACTCAGGATTTCTCATGAGTTCTGTGACTTTGTCAGCTGTGCCGGGCTCTATCTCTCTGAGCGTAGCTTCGATTTGGCTAGAATTTGCTCACAGTAGGCTTTGGAGGGTGCCCTAGCTGTGAGCCAAATTTGCTGGAGTTGTGTTTACAGGAAGTCGGTCCGCACGGCCATTAAATGTGGTCAAGTCAGCCAAAACTGGACGAAAAACAGCTTTATTGAGATCATACTGCCCCCGCTGGACGCAATGAGCCAAGATTTGGCACACAGGTTTAGACGTGAGGACTGATCACCTGTGCAAAATCTGGAGTCGTTACGCCTTTAGCGGGCTAAAATATTGCAAAAAAGCATTTGTTGGTGTATACAATGGTACGCGAAAACCGCTTTCTGGCAATTATACTGCCCCCGCTTTCCGAAATGAGCCAATATTTTACACACTAGTTCAGACCCGCCTACCAATCACATGTGTCAAATCTGGGGTCGCTGCGACTTCAGCAGCCCGTTTAGTTGCGAAAAAGCAGTTTTGGCGAGTAATCTCATCATCACAAACATGCTTTTTTGCAATTAAAAGGGGCCCTTTGACCGCCGAGACACCAGATTTGGCACAATTGTTCGGTTAAGGCTGCTATACGAGAATACAGAACAATAAACCCCAAATCCTTCCGATTTTTTTTCCCCCTTTGATCCAGCTCTCCTCAGGATGGTCACTGCACGAAAAGCCAGGTTTCCGTCCCCTTAGATCGCCACATACGGCCACATACCTCTCTAATTCCTGGCAGTTCACGGCAGTACAAAACCTGTGGTGTTGCGTTTGTTTTGTCCGCTGATCGCCGAAAACGCATCCGCGGGTGTCGGCACGGGGGGGCGGGGGCGGGGGGGGACTTTCAGCCGCGACAATAGATGTTTCACACCTTGCAGTGCGCCTAATTAGAATGTGAATAGCAGCAAGCTCAGCCCTCTAGCGAAAAACGAATTCATTCATTGGATGAGAGCAGCTCACTCTTACAATACAAGATGGCTTGTGACTGGTGGATAGAGCTGTCACTAACCTGCTAGCTTGTCCATTCATTGGATGGAGCCACAGAGAAATATCACTTGTGATTGGTTGACAGATCTTATGATAGCTTTGCTATTGGTCATGCTTGGCTAATCCCCTCCCTAATAATAATAATAAATCAATGCTGTGTGCTTAAATTCACGTTATTGTTACACTTTCAATGAATGCCATCAATATTTATTTATTGAATGGGGAAGAACATTTGCGAGGAACATCGTGAATAGTAAAGTTTTATTAAATCAAATGCAAATCAAAATACACATGTACATGTCATAAACAATTAAGATATAAGATAAAAAGCATCAAAGGAGAGGAGACTGAAATATTACAAGAAGAAAAAGATTTGGGTATCAGCATGGTTTTAGTATGTGCAGGCAGCATTAACCAATGTAAACAGGATTAGCAGTTATTGCAAAATGTAAATATGCTTATTTAACATACTTTTAGAGAATTCCCCATTAATTTTCACCCATAGACATTTTGAAAAAATCCTTGTTTGCCCAGTGCATTATATGAACATTGCACACATTAATAACAGCAAATAAAAATAAATAATCCACCATCAATAACTTAAAAAAAAGTGCTCTGAAATGCAGGTGGCACTTTTCCCAGTGCATTATGAACATTGCACATATTCCAGAGAACAGAAAATATTATTAAATAAATCGCCATCAGAAACACTACTAGGAAGGCTACATTAACAATGAAATTGCTGCATCAGTGAAAAGAGGAATTTTTGTTCAGTGCAATCAACATGTCAACATGTTCTGGTGTCAGGCCTCAGCCTGTTAATTATGAGTCCAGCAGCTGAAAAGACTCTCCGCTGGCACAGATGTTGCAGGCACACACCGATAGCGACGTGCAAGATGAGATAGCTTTGGGAAGGATCGCTCCTTCTCGCACCACCACACAAGTGGATCCTCCTCGTCTGCTGGGATGCAGGCTTCCAGCCAGTACCGCTCCAGCTTGTCACGATCTTAATGGGGATGGCATGCTCTCCATAGCCAACCCCCAAAAAGTCCAGCACAGAACTTTTCTTCCGTTTTGGTTGAGGTTGAATGGATTCAGCCGAGGAAGTGGAAGCTGTGTTGTCCTCTTCGTCTGGCCCGTCATGGTCATCTTTATCAGCAGAAGCAGCAGCCTCCTCGCCACCTTGCTGGGGTCCCCTGCTGAGTGGAGATGCCTATAGTGGAGATAATTAAATGGATGGAAATTATTAGAACATAATATAACTTCTTTGTGTCTCTGCTGCCCCAAACCCCCCCCCCCCCACACACACACACACTTGTGTGTGTTCGTTGTGTGTGTCTGTGTTTATCTTACCACTCTTTTGTGAAGACAGCGCCACCAACAGTGCAGGGTCGATCTCGCAGGGTAAACCTGCTGCCAATGACAGCTCATAGACATTCATTGCCACCTACACACACACACACACACACACACACACAGAGGAGAGAGAAAGCAAATTACACAGAGACAACAGGTTTGAACGCAATTTGGACTGTTTCCACTATTTGTGTCCAGTGTGTTTCCAAGGTTTGTGTCTTTTCAGCGTGTGTTACCTTCATGTCTGTCTCTCGCGGGATGTGGTCCTTGAAATCCTCCACTGAACTGACCAGGAATGGAATATGACAAGACAAAACCTAGAGACAAGAGACAAAACAGACTTTTTAGGAACAGGGACAGGTTCATTTTCTGATTGGCACAGATACATTTTTTGACGTTTTACCTTTCAACTGTGCCTGTGTGTTCTAACAGTCCTTGCATGCATTATTTGTGTGTCTACATGCATGTCTATATTTGTGAGGGTGTGTGTGTGTGTGTCTGTGTTTATCTTACCACTCTTTTGTGAAGACAGCGCCACCAACAGTGCAGGGTCGATCTCGCAGGGTAAACCTGCTGCCAATGACAGCTCATAGACATTCATTGCCACCTACACACACACACACACACACACACACACACACACACACACACACAGAGGAGAGAGAAAGCAAATTACACAGAGACAACAGGTTTGAACGCAATTTGGACTGTTTCCACTATTTGTGTCCAGTGTGTTTCCAGGGTTTGTGTCTTTTCAGCGTGTGTTACCTTCATGTCTGTCTCTCGCGGGATGTGGTCCTTGAAATCCTCCACTGAACTGACCAGGAATGGAATATGACAAGACAAAACCTAGAGACAAGAGACAAAACAGACTTTTTAGGAACAGGGACAGGTTCATTTTCTGATTGGCACAGATACATTTTTTGACGTTTTACCTTTCAACTGTGCCTGTGTGTTCTAACAGTCCTTGCATGCATTATTTGTGTGTCTACATGCATGTCTATATTTGTGAGGGTGTGTGTGTGTGTGTGTGTGTGTGTGTGTGTCTTACGTCTCTCAGATCCTCCTGAGCCAAGGAGCGGAAGGAGAGGATGACTCCGATGATAGTCATTGTCTTCAAAACACTGTCCAGAGCTACAAACAGACAAAATCAGTCAAAACACTGTCCACAGCTATAAACAGACAAAATCAGTCAAAGCTATGCTGTGCTGTACTTTGCCAAACCTTTGCATTGTATTTTAAATATTTTTGATTTTTTTTTGCCCAGCTACTAACTTTACAATGAGAGAGAAAAAATTGTATTGTATTCAGGATTTTTTTTATCCAGCATTACAGACGTAGTTTCACAAATCACTTTTACACAGACGTGAAAGCCATTATTTGCGCTGAATTGTTATGATTTGCACCATTTTTCTTAGTATTTGGTATCTAATTGAATCTGAAAAAAGATTTATTTTGCAGTTGAATAAAATGGCAGTAAAACACGTGATCATGTGGACAAGTGTGCGTTTAGTGTGTGCTCGTGATTACAGGCACACACACACACACACAATGTGTGCAACTGTAAATCATTCAAGTTAAAACCAACATCTAGGCTACTTCTATCTAAATTATTTAATATTTATTTATTTACCTGTTCAGCAAACTCATGGTGATGAAAACAAAACACAGCGGCAGCATATTGCGGGCAGTCATTTCAGAAATCAGTTGAGTAATCTTTCATGCGCGGAAAGCATCACAGCATCTGCGGGTTGGAACAAAGGGTATTTTGGATTTTAGGGTGAGCTGTTCCTTTAAACATGGCAAAAGTGGCTCAAACTAGCGCTATGGCTCCCTGCTGCTGCCACTGTTTGTAGTTAGAGCCATGGCCACTGTGGAACTGGTCTATGAGACTGTTTTAATCTCAGGGCCACACCATGCTTTATGAAACAAAGCAGAATCAATGCACAGCTAGCCTCAATGCTGCCAGTGTAAGCTTTGGCTATCGAAGCTATTACTAAACCTAAAGCTTAATTTTGAGCCACCAACTAACACAAATCCTGGACATTTCATTTCGGGTGAAGCAAGAAGGGGGTTTATATGGATTACGCCAGCACTGGGAGTGCTGTGAATGCGGGGATATGATCACAATAAGTGGTTTGCTGAGGCTACATGCCGTCTGAGCTAACGTTTACTAGCTACAATTGCTAACAGTCCACCATAATACCACGTTACCTTTCTTCCTTCGCTCGCTCCTCCACTGCATGTCCCGCTCGTTGTCCACCAAGATAACGTTATAGGCTTTAGCAGTTGCAAACGAAAACAAAGAAGAACTTGTATTAAAACCTGTAGCAGATATTACTAGCGTTAGCATTAGCTCCTTTCTCCATGAGTGTGGTTAAACAGACTGGCCTCATGGTAGCAGTCGGCCACTTCGACAAATACGTTTTACAATTGGATTTGATGACAAATATTCGCATGCAAACTCAACTCTGACCACATTCACTGATATTACTTATGCTAATCTAACCGACCTACCAACTTAAAACGTTAAATTTGATTGCAAAACTTACCAAACAGGAGGAGAAAATGGCGACGTGAAACGTTTCTGGAGAAGTGGAGGTGTGTCCAAGTGCTCACCTAGAGTGTTGGAATTTGTAAACACCCCAAATCCACCACAACACTTTAAGCAATGGACACTTGTGGTGTTAGTTATGATAAATTAAGTGTTAAAATTACACTGAATGCTGTTGACTTACACTAACACAGAAAAAATAACACTGACGACTTACACTAACACAGAAAAAATAACACTGACAGTTTTACTGTGTAGGTGTGTGTGGGGGTGGGGGGGGAGGAGCATCTGCCTGGCTGCTCAGCCTGTGTACAGAGAAGCCGATCGGAGGCGTGAAGCCAAATCCATTAAAGAAAAGCTGAACTGCATTGAGAACAAATGTTCAGCTCCTAATTTATACACTTGGAGACATTCAATTCAGTTTAAATTTTTACTGGGTGGTTAATAACTCAATTTCCTGGGGTGTAACACACTTAAACACATGTTTTGGTTTCCAAGGACTTATGTTCAGTGTATTGTGTTGCAGACCTCAAACCAAAGGGCAAAGGCAAAGCAGTTACAGCCCAGAATATATTATATTATTAGCAAAAATATGTTTTTGATATGTTTTGTTTGTATTTTGATTATATTTTGTAAAAACAAATCGCCTCATCTGCAGATTTCTGTTTACCCTGACAAATAAAACAAAGCAAAACATGGAATTTTTCAAATGTAATATTCTTCAGAGATAATCAGATATTTTTGTGCATTTTGGTAATTTTTGTTAGATAGAGATATTGCTGTAAACTTTGTACCCCATGATTTAAAGGCTGTCTGTAAGGCTGTGATTTAAAAGCTGTCTGTAAACAATAGCAGAGGTCCCCCCCCCCCCCCCACACACTCACGAGCATCATGCCCCTCGCCCTGATTTGCATTTCTGTAGCTCACCTCATTCTTATTTACATGTGAAAGGCCCCAAGCCAGGGGGAGGCTGCGGGGGCTGTGTAAAACAGCCATCCCCGTCAATCCTTCAGAGTTTCCTGTGTTATCCGGAGATCACCACAAATAGTTGTTAATCTGAACTTCCACAGCCATTTACAACGGCGTTTACTGACGAAAATACCACTTTTCATCTAGTGGGTGTCAGGCCCTTATGCCCTAAGACCATCTGACATAGTTAGTCCAATGTGAGCAAAACATATTCTGAACATGATAATGCTCCGATCTTTTACTATGTTGTACACACCCCACTGCCTGGATCACTTCTACCCGGTCCTGGGCCACTGTTTTCGGCTTCCTGGTTTGACCTTTGACCCCCACATGCCTGGAGCTCACTCTACCCAGGTATGGTGCACTCCTTGGGGGTTGTGAGACCCAGGCCCCCACCCCACTGCCTGGATCAACTCTACCCGGGCCTGGGCCACTTTTTCCGGCCTGCTGGTTTGACCTTTGACCCCCCATGCCTGGAGCTCACTCACTCTACACAGGTTTGCTGCACGCCTCAGGGGTTGTGAGACACAGGCCAACACATCAGTGACAACACATCAGTGACATCAGATGATGTCATCAGTCATGATGTCATCAGTCATTTATCTTCACATGGACATGCACAAATATTAATATGCGTATGTCATATAAGCTCAACACCTATATCTTGCATAAATGATATACCGGTATATATATAATGATTAAATATGGTAACATATACAGCATAACCATTTAAAAATTTGCCATATATATGTTTTTTGTACATGTGCATTAGAGATGCGCGGGCCGCAGTTATAACCGCGCTGACCGCGGATATCCCGCCCATCGGTGCAAAATTTGGTGCTGTTGATGCCGCAGCCGTCATACCACATCGCCAGACTGTGTGTGACAGGGCAAAAAAACACGCTGCTGAAGAGAAGAGCAAACTGGGGGAAGTCATACTAAAAGTGCTTGACGAGGTCGGTGGAGTTGCTGTTACCACTGATATGTGGACAGACGAGTTCAACAAAAGGGCATATAGAGTCCTTGAAAAGTCACTACATTGCCGCCGGGGAGAAGTGGCAACTGCAGAGTCGGATTCTGGCTACAGTGGAATTTGACTGCAATCTCAAAAAGACCGGCGACAACGTCCATGACCAGATCACCAGTGTGTTGAGGAGTTATGCAATACCAGCGGACAAAGTTGTCTTTGTCAGCGATAGCGGCCCTAACATAAAGGCTGCTCTCTGGCCGTACCACTGGATCCCATGCTCTGCACACATACTGAACACGGTGTTGAGACACACGGTCAGTGAGAGAAATGCTCCAGAAGGCATCAAAGATGTGGTGGAAATGCTGGATGCATGCAAAGGCCTCGTTACCTTTCTGAAGAGAATCGGTGCTGTTGCAAGCTTGGCCAACACTGTGATCCAAGAGTGTGAGGTTCGCTGGAACAGCAAAGTCAACATGCTGGAGTCTGTGCTGAAACAGTACAGTGACATCAGACAGCTCCTGGAAGAGAAAGATCAGCTGCATCGGATGGAGGGCATCTTTCCAGACCAGCTGAAGCACTTGATCGAATTCCTCACTCTCTTCGAAGAAGCCATCATCGAGCTGGAAGGAGAAAAATACCCCACAATCCACATGGTGATGCTCTGGTTTTTCAAACTCAAGAAACACTGCGAGCCCAAGTTTGGAGATCCAGCATACATACTCCTACTCCGTGCTCACGCATCCACCCTGCTTCAGGAGAAGATGATCCTGTATCCCACTCACAAAGTGGCCACGTTTCTCTGCCCCAGATTTAAATCACTGAAGATGCTGGCTCCAGGGGACAGAGATGAGGTGATGAGGCAAGTGCGGGACCTTGTAAATGAAGACCACGATACACTGACAACCAGGATGCCGGAGGAGAGGAGAGTGACACCGAGGGCCCAGCCTCAGGCACAGCATCGGCGGGAGGACAAGGTAAATTTGGCCAACTATTATTATTTTATTATTATTATTATATTATTATTATTATTATTATTACCTTTATTATATTATTAATAATAATAATAATAATAATAATAATAATAATAATAGTAATAATAACCACCTGCATTAACACATTGAGTGCCACAGCGCTTCAGTAAAATTGTCTGCAGCCTGTGCCAGATTCACTTCCATTCAGTTGAAAACAGCTATAGAATTTTTTCTATTAGGGCTATATTGACGGGGCTGGACTTTAATGAAACATTGAACACTCCTGCTTCTTCCAAAGAAGAAATTTTGTTTCTAGACAGTTCCATTATGAAATGACAGCCTCTGATTAAAGTGCACTTTCAAGGGTTTTCTGTCGTTTTTTTTTACTTTCCAAGATATAGTCACTTTTATGAATACCTTTTGCACTCTAATTTCGAGCACATTCACTGACTCTGGCTGGTGTTTTCTGATGTGGTGGCGTGGTGTGGTTTCTGTGCAGCCTGCGTGCCCCCCCCCCCCCCCCCCCCCTTCTCCACCTCTGAGCTGTGGGCTCCTCCCCACATGCACAGAGTTTGTTTTCTCGACTCCGTTTTTGCCCCGGACGGATCCCAGCGCGCATCAAGGAAATGCAAAACGCGACTGAACGAAAAGGCTTGGCCGTTCGGCTTCGGATGCTGGCTTTCTGGCAGGGAAGCGTGTGGAGATAGATAGAAGCATAAGAGCTCAGTTGTGAGCGCGGATGCAGCCGAGCCCACTCTCCGCTGCAGACAGAGCAATTTATACGGCTCTGGCTGAAGCATGCATCGGTTTCCTCTTTGATCACGTCTTTCCCTGCTGTCTCATGCACAAAGTAAAGGATCTGAGGTGGGTGGCGCAGCTTCCCTGTCGATGTTTAAGGTGGCGCCGTGTGATCCCTTGAAGGGATTCATGCTCACTGGCTAGGTACGACCTTAAACAGCAGAATTATGGAATAATATGAATTATGATTTTAGGACGTCCACAGACGTCCTTGGCACTCCTCGTTACATTTTTTTAGGACGTCCAGAGACGTCCTTGGCACTCAATGTGTTAAGAAACCCGTCCGATAACTACTGCTGTGTATAGGCTTGGCTACTGCAGGGCCTATGCGTTCGCGTTGTGCGTAAATGCGCACTACGTCTCCTCGTTTTCTAGGTGAGAGTGGACCTGGACCAGCTAAAAAGCAGAGGTACTTCGCAGAATGGGAAGATGAGATGTCCAATGCTGTGGATGAAGTGGACGAGTACTGCTCTACAAACATCCAATTCGAGGACGACAATCTGCTTGTTTTCTGGGAGAAACAAGGCCGCTCCTATTCCCACGTCTGCAGTGCCTTACAAGAAGGATCCTGTGTGTTCCTGCAACAAGTGCGGCGAGCGAGCGCTCATTCAGTGCAGCAGGGCACATTTATTTATTTATTTATTTATTTATTTGAGAAAGGGACAGTGCATATTAATGAACAGTACAGTCAGTACATGTAAATATGCCAGATTATAGCTCGAAGGCTAGTTTCCATCTGGAGTCCCTTGGCAGGTTGAAAGCAAAGTGACAGAAAACACATGCATACATTACATAGGAAATATACAATATTAGTAATAGTACAATTAGTAAAAGAGAGAAAAGGAAAAATAAATGATTAATGTAAAAGTTAGTACATGTGTGAGCATCCTGCACAATCACACATGGTCACAAGACTGGTTAATTCTCAGCCACGCCTTCAGATGGCCCTTGAAGGTGGCCAAGCTGGAGCTACCCCTTATAGAGGGAGGTAGGCTGTTCCATACAGCGCTTCCTTTAAAGGATAGCACGTTTTGACCAAACAGGGTTCTTCTGAGAGGAACTTCACAATCCCTGTTGGTGATGGCTCTAGTTAGCCGGGTCGGATTGGCAGTAGATCTATATTTAATAAAGGTTACAAGAGGTGGAGGTGCTAGGCCATGCAGGACTTTGTATATCAAGCAGGCAGAGGTGAATTTCCTGAAGTTGAATTTGGTTAGAATATTGCAGTGATGATAGGTGAAGGGTTTTTTATCTAGGATTTTTAATGCTTTTTTGTAAAGTGATTCGATTGGTGTAAGAATTGTTGAGCCTGTCATAGACCAACTGGTTAAGCAGTAGCTCATATGTGAGAGTATCATGGAATGCAGGAACATCAGAGCAGCACTATTAGATAATGAACACCTTATTTGTCTAAAATTACATAAGTTAAATTGAATAGTTTTCTAGATCATTTTGACATGACTCCTGAACGAGAGTGTGGAGTCTAACATAACACCTAAGTATTTGAATTAATTTACAACATTCAATTCCTCAGCTCCCAGGAAGACATTTGAATGTGTAAGGGTAGAAGACCGCTTCGAAAAGAACATACATACAGTTTTTTTTGTGTTCAACATAAGACAGGACCGGGTAAGCCAGGTTTGAATATGGGTCAGAGCACCGGAGTGTACTCGTGCTGCCTCCTCAGGTGTTTTGGCCGCCGTAAATATGACCGTATCATTCAATTCAATTCAATTCAATTCAATTCGTTTATTTGTTCGATAGGGGACAGGTGTACATTAATGAACATTTAAAAAAAAATGTAAATGCACGACAATTGCAGTCACAGGACTGATTTCCATTGCTTGTCCCCCTGCCCGATGATATAGGCTTAGAGTCCTGAGGGGTAAAAGTAATCTAATAAAATAAATAAAACTGTACGTCCACATTGAAACAAAAATCAGGTAAATCATGAATATACAAAGAGAATAAAATAGGCCCCAGTATGGACCCTTGAGGGACCCCTACTGGGCAATCCAGGTACGAGGAGCTGACACCGTCAACCATAGTACATTGTTCTCTATGGGATAAATAAGAGTCGAACCATTTAATAGCGTGGTCAGAAAAATTTAAACGGTACAGTTTGGTTAGCAAAACCTTGTGGTTGACCGTGTCAAACGCCCTTTTCAGGTCTAAAAATACAGCACCCACACAGCCCTTTTTGTCTAGGTAGCTTTTGAATTTCTCCATGAGTGTAACTAGAGCAGACTCCGTAGAGTGATGTGGTCGGAATCCGAACTGCATGGGGTGAAGGGGGGTTGGACCGTTATTAAGAAACTCTATTATTTGTTTGGCAATCCATTTTTCAATGATTTTAGAAATAATGGGCAGAATACTAATGGGTCTGTAATTATTCATATCGGACCTATCTCCAGATTTAAAAACAGGGGTGACTGAGGCCAGTTTCCACGCCCCAGGAACCACAGAGTGCTTAATGGATAAATTAACTAAATGCGTAATTGGGAGTGCCAGTGCCTCCTTATGTGATTTTAAAAAACTGGTGTCGAAACCGTAGATGTCCTTGGCTTTTGAGTTATTGAGTGCATTAATGATATCGATGACTTCTGTCTCTGATATTTCTTGAATACGGAATTGAAGCAAGGAGTTATCTGCTGTACTATTTACCGGACTATCAGAGCATGGAGATGAAGCGAACCGTTTGGATATGTCTTGAATGGATTTGATAAAGAAAGTGTTTAATTCCTGAGCCAGGACAACAGGGTTTTGCACCAGCCGATTGTCAATCTTTAGTTCCAGGCTTTTGGATTCCTGCTTGCGTTTTCTTCCTGTTAATTTATTCATGTTTTGCCAGATTTTCTTACCGTTACCCCTAGCATTCTCGATGACACTAATAAAAAAGTTTGCTTTGGCTTTTCTTAGTTCTAGCGTAACTTTATTTCTGGCGGCTGTGAAATTTTGCCGATCTATACATCTCATCTTCATTAGGCTCAAACAGGCAGGGTTGAGCCAAGGAAGAGAGATGGATTTATTTTTCCTATGGCTCACCCGCCTGGAGAAAGAGAGGACTATCTCTTTTATTTTGGACAGAAAGGACTCAGAACAGGCATCTGCAGTATCGCAATTAATGATGTCACCCCAGTTGCAGTCTTTTAAGGCTTTTTCTAGGTTTTGTTGTTGGTTTTTGGGGACTATTTTAATATCTGGTCGGCTACTAGGAGTACTAGAGAGTGAGTTTTCAAAACGTTTTTTAGTAAGTTTTCTAGAAAAAAAATTGCATTGTGATACGAGAGTCCCGTCAACAGGTTGTGGGTTTTGTACACTCTATAAGGTTTATTGGTGAAGACTAAATCAATTCTGGACTGTGATCGGTATGTGATTCTGGTGGGTTTCTCTATTAATTGGGTGAGGTTAAAGTAATCGGTAATACTTTTAAGGTTTTTTCTATCTTTTTTGTCATTCCAATTGACATTGAAATCACCAAACAGCAGGATTTCTTTTTTTATGATTACATGAATTAAGAAGTGTTTTAAGTTGGTCATAGAAATCATTCTTGGCTGAGGGTTTGCGATACATGCAGATGGCTGTTAGAGACATTTCATTTGACAGGGAGATACTAACACCGACACATTCCAGAGTGTTGCCACTTGGCCACACAATCTGATTGCATTTCAAGTTATTCACATATAACAAAACACCCCCCCCCCCTTCCCCTGACCCCTATCTTTCCTAAATGTATCATAGCCAGGTAGCGTTACTGCAGCTTCGGGAGAGGAGCTAGACAGCCACGTTTCAGATAAACCCATAAAATCAATATTAGAGTTGCACAGTAGGTGTTCTAGCTGTTCCCTTTTGGGCACCATACTGCGAACATTTAGATGCCCCCCAAGTAAACCATACTTGCACACAGGGTCCCAAATTGTCCTTGCTTGATTTAGTGTCTGGAAGATGTGTTGTAATCTGTGTCTTTTTAATATGGGGTTTCTGAACTTGCTGTGATGGGATGTGTAGTTGTAGGATGATTAGAGTCAGGCAGTGGCAAGGACAGCCGTGAAGGACAGTGCTGGGCTGCTGCTGCTGCTGCCTGGGCCGGACGTGGTGGTAGCTGGGCTGCTGGGCTGCTGCTGCAGCCTGGGCCGGACGTGGTGGTAGCTGGGCTGCTGCTGCAGCCTGGGCCGGACGTGGTGGTAGTTGGGCTGTTGCTGCTGCTTGGGCCGGACGTGGTGGTAGCTGGGCTGCTGCTGCTGCCTGGGCCGGGCATGATGGTAGCTGGGCTGCTGGGCTGCTGCTGCAGCCTGGGCCGGACGTGGTGGTAGCTGGGCTGCTGGGCTGCAGCATAATTGCATAATTGAGGCAAGGCGAAATCGTCTGAATCCTGGCACAGTGGATGCGATTTTATTTTTTCACAGTGCTGCACCCCAGAAGAAAAAGAAGTCTAAATAGGCTATCAGGGGTTAGGGAGATGGTTTACTTTAGGCTGGATTGGTTCTGGTTAGGCCTTCATTGGGAGCTGCAACCTTTATTTATTTAATTTGTTTGAAGTTTGAACCCCCGAGCAGCGAGCACTTTATTTTTGTTTCATGTATGGGCACTGGATTATTTGCATTCGGGAAAAGCAGCAATTTATTTTATTTTGACTATTTTCAACGGCTGAGTGAGCAGCACTTTAGGCCGAGTGGCCGATTTATTGATTTTATTTAGGACACTGGAGACTGGATTATTTCGGGCAGTTGCAGTAAGTCATATTCATAATTTTATTTTGAAGAGATAATAAATAGCCTCAATATGCCAGCCTGTGTTTTGGACCAAGTATAGTATTATTTTGTTTATTGAATGAAAATGTATGCTATTTTCATGCTGAATGGCCTTCAGGCCTTGAGTTTTTTATTATTTATTATCGGCAGCGGCCAAACGTTAATATTTTTTATAATCTTCATATATTATATATATAGATATTCATCTCAAAATGTTGAGCTGCAGGTTTGATTAAAATCCAGGTCTAAAGTGTGTTTGTTGTTGAATATTGTGGATGGGAAATGCATTGTGTGACTGTGTGTTGCCATTTTCAATTCACAAAAAATAACATAAAGAAGAAAGTTTGCTTTAAATAAATAAAATCCAGCATACTGAATATGTTTGTTATCGTCATTGCACACTTAGACATATCCCACTGAGACAAATATAGAATGTGCGATCGGGCGCATAAAAATATATTTTTTGAATTCATACCTGACCGACATGAGCTGTCTATAGCTTTCATACTTGAGTGAGTCAATTGTGTAACCATGCGTAAAGACACGCGGTGTCACTCACCACGCATCTGGGCCTACTTTTGATTTGCAAGTAAACGACAGCGTCTGTCGCTATTTTATCATCATCGTTTATTATGTAAATCTGGTTGCATAAGCCAGTAGCGTGTAACCTTTTTGATGAGCGAGTCAGTGGTTGCAGCATGGCCTGTCCTGTATATAGGCCTATAGGCTACATGGCGAACTCACCGCAGCGCAGCAGAAATGGTAAGTCTCGTCATCCCCCCAATGAGATGGGTAGTAGGTACTCTGTGTAATAAATATTAGACTAATAACAATTATTAGGGGTTCAAGCCCTGAAGGGGCTGAAACCCTATTGTTTTTGTGCCGGTTTATTATTCTTCTTCTTCTTCTTTTTCATCTGCCCCGACGCAAATTCCCATGAGTTGCTAAATGGTAGAGACCTGAAATTTGGCCCAATGACAGATATTGGCTGAGTTTCCCAACAAAGAAGCTTCTTAAGAGTTAAGAAGCTTCTTAAGGCATTAAGAAGCTTCTTAAGGAGTTAAGAAGGCTCCAAAGAAGTGTTTCCCAAACGCCTTCTTAACAGAAGAGAAAAATAAAAAAAATAGAAGGCTCTTAAGAAGCATCTTAACTGGAGCTGTCCACCATCTCGATGTGAGAGGTCCTCTGCGGCCCACTTGATGGCACTCTGAGCCCACCAGTGGGCCACGACCCAGTGGTTGAGAAACACTGTTGTAGAATAACCTAATCATGGTCATGTTAAACTTTATTAAACATTATTTATTTCAGACATGGACTGCAGTTCAAATTGCTTTATATACACAGCATACAACAAAACAGAGAAACACTACAGAATTTAAGCAACCTTGGGTTCTGTGAAAGGTGCTATATAAATCCACAACATTATAAAAGGAATCCATTCTGATTAGAGGAATATAGCCTACGGTAAAACATTTAAAACACAAGTAACCATACATAGAGGGGAGATTTTCAAGTGTTCCCCAATTTTAAACACTAAAGGGTGCATGAAAGAAAGGAAAAAGGGAAAAACACAAGAGGAACAGTGGACACAAGTATCTCCTTTTGCCTGACGCGGCTGGATCTGCCAGTGTTTTGTCATTAAGAAGGTGTTAAGAATGCCCCAGACCCTTCTTACAAAACCTTCTTAACGAAAGATCATCTTAGCGCTAAGAAGCTTTTGGGAAACGCAGCCTTCTTAACGGAAGATAATTGGAAGATAATTTTAGGCTAAGAAGCAATCGGGAAACACGTTGGCTTCGTTGGCTTCTTACGGGAGCCTTAAGAAGGGTCAAAGAAGCTTCTTAGCGCGAAGAAGCTTTTGGGAAATGCATGCCTTCATAAAGAAGCAATTGGGAAACGCGTTTGCTTCTTAAGGGGGCCTTAAGAAGGGTTAAATTAGCTTCTTAGCGCAAAGAAGCTTTTGGGAAACCCAGCCATTGTTGGCAGGTAGCTGCTCAAGAAAGATTTTTCGAATCGGCCTGAAGGTGGCGCTATAATCGACGGTTTTACGTTAAAGGCCATAACTTCCACGCCGTTGGTCCATAAGGACCCTCAATGTCCGCCTGGAAAGTTTTTGAGATATTTGGAAAAGTTTGGAAAACACATTTTTGACATCTCCTCCTAGACCGTTGGACCGATTTGCACCAAAATCGCCAGGAAGCATCTATGGAGCAAGCTCTACAATCCTGAATTTGTAATTTTTGAAATCTACTTTAGTTTTGGAGATATTGATCGTTAAATTTGTGAGAGGGCGTGGCCTCACAGCTAAATTGTCATAACTTCATGACCGATTAAGGAATCTTCACGAAACTTGCAGGAGGTCTTAGGAGACCATCCTAGACCATGTGTGTCAAATTTTGTGCAATTCAACCAAAAGGGGGCGCCATAAACGCCAGAAATGGGCGTGGCTTAACATAAAAAAGGCTGTAACTCCACACCTGTTTGTCCAATGATCGCGAAACTTGTCAGATATATCAAGGAGGATGTCCTAGTCAGAATCAGAAGCTTTGTCATCTGCGCAAGGCTTGAACCCCGCCCATCGCCGCTTGCGGCTATATTTTTATATTTGTATTTGTAATATGAGTATTTGTAAAAACATCAAATGATGATAGAAGATGAACACACATGTCCCTCTTCTCGTTTGAACGTTGGAGATGATCTAATCATATAGCCTACAAGAGAAACGGTTGAGAGAAACAGGACGCATAGTTTATTGAAACAGTTCCCAAACATAATGTATTGTAGTGTTCCTGGTATTTATAGAATCATGAGGCTTCTTGTTGGTACAGGGTTCTTTATTCACAGTTATTATCTTACAACTCTTTGGCGGTTGCTGTGCCCATAGCTAGCTAGCTGCTTCCTCTCTAGGCTGTTCATAGAGACTCCTTCACGCATGCTCTGTCTGACAGGAAGTTTCCCCCAAGCATAGTGTTCCCCCCCGGTAACACTCCCACACATCAGTTCCTAGCTGCAATCGAGATACTTCTATTGCACGCTAAACTCCGGTTCGCTACATTATCTCCTCCCAACATAGCCAGCTCCCACGCTGGCACCACAACTCATACCCTCCTGTACCAAAACACACCCACATAGTCTCTTCCTTTTTCCAGCAACTTCTTAATTTTTCAACACATTTCCCAGGCCTTTTTTACCTTTCTCCAACATTTTCCATTCCCCAACAATACCCCATGCCATGTACATTTTTCTTTTCTTTACAAACATTTCCAAAACCACCACCATCCTCTTTTTTTTTCTTTTTTTTTTAATAATACCGCTCAAAGTTCTCCAAATATCCCGGAGCCCGTAGCTCTCTACGCGGCCGTGTTGCTCTCTGTGATTCTGCCTGCGGGACCGACCCCGCCTGCAGTGTCTCTGAGACCTCCAGTCCCTGGGTGGTGGCCGTCCGGTCATGGCCGGACGCCCCTCTCCGTGGAAACAGATTCCTTCTCCCAGCGCGTCTAGGTGAGACCGCTGGGCGACTGAGATCTGGGGGAAGGATGCACCCCCCCCGGTACGGGGCCAACCTGTCCCGGTGGAGTACCTTCTTGCCACCAAGTGGCATCTGCACTCGGTACACCACCTCCCCATTCTCTCCAGGACCCTGCATGGCCCTGTCCAGTGACAGTCCAGTTTAGGGCATCGCCCTTTCTTCCTCCGGGGTGCGTACACCCAGACCGCCTCCCCCTCCCGGAAATGGCTTCCCTTCGCCCCCACATCATAGTTCCTTTTTTGTCTCATGCCCGCCTTCTCCAGCTGGCCTCGAGCGAAGTTATGAGCGGACTCTAACCGGTCTTGCAGCCTCCTGGCGTACTCTCGCCCCGGGGGCGCATCTAGTGCGTCCGGTGGTTTGCCGAACGCCATCTCCGCTGGTGTCCGCAGTTCTCGGCCCAACATGAGCAGAGCAGGTGTGCAGGAGGTGGACTCTTGGGCGGCAGATCTGTAGGCCATGAGGATGAGGGGCAGGTGTGTGTCCCAGTCTCTCTGGTGCTCCTCGGTGAGGATGGCCAACTGTTTCTTCAGTGTCCGATTGAATCTCTCCACAAGGCCATCGCTCTGGGGGTGCAGTGGTGTGGTCCTCGTTTTTTTATATTCAGTTTCTCGCACATGGTGGCGAACACCCGTGACTCAAAGTTCCTCCCTTGGTCACTGTGGAGGGTCTCCGGTGCTCCGAACCTACTGAACATGCCCGCCACCAGTGCGTCGACCACCGTTCCCGCCTCCTGGTCGGGCAGCGCGTATGCCTCTGGCCATTTTGTGAAATAGTCCATGGCGGCCAGGACATATCGATTTCCATTCTCCGTGCGCGGGAACGGTCCCATCACGTCCACCGGCACCCTCTCCATGGGAGCCCCCGCTGCTAGCTGTTGGAGCGGGGCACGAGACTGGTCTAACGGCCCCTTGTACGCTGCGCAGAGGTCGCAACGGCGGCAAAAGTCTTGTACGTCTCTCTTCATCCTCCCCCAATAAAAACCCTGCCTAAGGCGACGGAGGGTTTTATTTACCCCAAAATGTCCGGCCCCTGCAGTTCCATGGCAGCTCCTGCACACCGCCTCTCTCAACGTCGTCGGCACTACTTTCCGCCACTTGCTTTCCCCCGTCGCTGGCTCTTTCCAGGACTTCAGCAGCACCCCGTTGCTCAAGCTCAGGGTTTGGAACTCTGACCACAGCCCCTTGGTTGCGACGGTGGCCCCGGCCACCTCTTCCCGAGGCGGCTTCTGGCCCTCTTCTACCCACTGCATGACTGGCCCCAACTCCATGTCGTTCTCTTGATGGGCCCTCCAATCTGCCGCTTCTGCCACCTGCAGCGCCTTGCACACTGGTCCGTCCCCCATATGGTTAGGGCATATCCTCGCTTCCTCTTGGAGCTCTCTCTCCCTTCCTTCTCTCTTCTCGCAGTACACACACCCTCTCTCTGCGCAGGGCCGTCGTGACAGGACGTCTGCGTTGATGTGGCGCGCCCCTGCCCTGTGCTCTATGGTGAAGTTGTAGTCCGCCATCCTTTCTAACCAGCGGCACACCTGTCCTTCCAGCTCCCGGAAGGACCACAGCCACTGCAGCGCCGAGTGATCGGTCCGGATGGTGAACCGAGGCTGTCCCAGGAGGTAGTATCTGAAGTGCCGTAATGCTTCTACGACGGCGAGGAGCTCCCGGCGGGTGACGCAGTAGTTTCGTTCTGTTTTGTCGAACGTTTTGCTGAAGTACGCCACCACCCGCTCCCCATCCGGCCCCGTCTGGGACAGCACGGCCCCCATACCCCCATTGCTGGCGTCAGTGTCCAGTAGAAACGGCAGTGTGGGGTCTGGTGCTCTAAGCACCGGAGACTCGGTCAGCGCTTTCTTGAGGGATTCGAAGGCTAGGTGGCATTCTGTCGTCCAGTGGAAGTCTGTGTTCTTTTCCTTCAGCCGGAACAGTGGCTCTGCGATTTTAGAAAATCCCTTTACGAATTTCCTATAGTATGAGGCTAGCCCTACGAAGCTCCCTTGTCTCTGGGGGTGGGCCACTCCACGAGCGCCCGTGTCTTCTCTTCCAGGGTGCGGATGCCCCCCCGGCCGATGCCATGCCCTAAGAACTCCACCTTCCTTTTCATGAAGTGGCACTTATCTGGGTGTAACTTCAGACCCGCCTCGGCTATCTTCTGCAGGACCTTTCGTAACGCCCCCACTGCTGCCTGAAACGAGCCCCCGTGTGTCAAGATGTCATCTAAGTACACGACGCATTCGGTTTGGGGAATGTCCCCCAGCAGCTTCTCCATTAGTCTCTCGAACGTTGCTGGTGCGTTGCACAGACCGAAACTGAGCACTCGAAACTGCCACAGCCCCCTCTCGGTGCGGAAGGCGGTCTTTGGCTTGGCATCGTCGCAGAGGGGCACCTGCCAGTCCCCGCTGCGGAGGTCTAGGGATGAGAACCAGGATGACTCCCCCACCGCATCTAACAGCTCCTCGATGATGGGCAGCGGGTACGCGTCTTTCTTAGTCACGCTGTTCAGCCCCCTGTAGTCTACACAGAATCGCATCTTCGAGCTATTTTTCTTCTTTACCAACACCACCCCCGACGCCCACGGGCTCTCGGACGGCTCAATGATCCCCGCACGCAGCATGTTCTCTACAGCTTTGTTCGCTATTTCCCTCCGCGCTGCTGGGATTCGACGGGGATGCGACCTGATGGGCCGCGCCCCCTCAGTGTCTATTTGATGCTGCACCAGGTGGGTACAGCCTAGCTCATCATCGGACATCGCGAAAATGTCTTTATATTCCTCTATTACTCGCCACAGTTCTTCGCTCTGTTGGGGTTCTAAACCCTCACTCTGGCGTTGATGCAATCTTCTCAGCACCGCTAACCTCTCGGTCTCCCCCTCCGCATGTAGCGGTGGTGGAGGGAAAGTGTTCGGAGGTGGGCCAGGGCAGGGGCATGGTTTTGGGGAGGGGTTTGGTGCAGGGCAGGGGTCTGGGTTGGGGGAGGGGCTTGGTGCGGGGCTGGGTTTGGGTGAGGGGCTTGGGTCGCTGGGTGGGGCCCGTGCTCAACCGTGACGCGGTATACAGTGATGCTATTGACATTTGGTTGCTCCCCTGGAGCGGTGGGAGGGTGGCCCATCTGGACTACTGGCCCCCCTGCGAACGTAAGTGTGCTCTTCCCTAGGTCTACTGTGCATTGGTTTAGCGTCAAGTAGTCCTCCCCCAAGATACAGGGCCCCGCCATCTCTACTACCCATACTGGAAAGTTCACTGTCTGTCCCCCCACAGTTATCATCACGGACCCCCTTCCCCTCATCGGCATCAACTCACCGGATACTGTCCTCAGCAGCTGTGCCGCTGGCTGCTCCAGAAGCGCTCCCTCTGGCATCATGTTGGAGTTCACCAGCGTTGCCGTACACCCCGTGTCCACCAGGGCGACACAGGGCTTCCCTTGCAGGCGGACCTGAACATGGCAGCCGTTCATCGTGCGCGGCCCGTTGTCTGCTTCGGGGGAAGGCGACGCCCCACCTCTCCGTCGATGTCGAGAGGTGGCACTCTGCTTCCCGATGTCCGGGGCGCTCACAGCCCCAACAGACCATGCCCCCAGCCCCTCTGGTCCGGTTATTGTCCCGCGGGGTGGGCTGCAGAGCGGGGGTGGGCTGCGGAGTCGCTTTTCGGAGCAGTTGTTCTTTTAACTGCTGCACCGACTCGGACAGTTCTCTCACCATGCTGCTTTGCTCCTCCAACGCCCTCTTCAACGCTGGCTCTTCCCGTGGCGGGCTCTCCACCGCCATTCTCGCCACAGGGGCGGCCTCCATCATGCCGCTGCTCGTGTCCCAGCCCTCCACAATCTCTATCTCCAGCGCCAACTCCAGCGCTGCTTCCAGTGTTTTTGGATGTCTCAGCGTTACCTTCTGGCTTAGACTCCGTGGCTCGATGGCCTGGACAAAGTAACTTAGGGCCAACCCATCCAGCGCCTCCGTCGGCAGCCAACTGTATGCGCGCCAGCTGAGAATCTCAATGTCCGTTGCCAGTACACGCATCGACTCACCCTGCCATCTGCGTCTGTTACACAGCTCCGCGACTACGATGGCCTGCTCTTCACATCGGCCGAAGCGTCTCCGCAGGGCCCCCATCACCACATTCAAGTCCTTTGTATCGGCCATCGCCTCCATGCACGTTATAGCTTCACCCTCGAGGGACATCACAAGATGGCTGGCTCTTTCCTCTCTCGACCAGCCATTTATGTCCGCTGCCACGTTAAACTTTATGTAATATGGCTCCCACTCGCCTTTACCGTTGTATTTCGGTGGATTCACTTCCTCCTTGCCTCGGCGGCCGCCGTCCCGCGCCGCCTCGGTCCGCGCCATAGCTCCGTCACTGGCCCGCAGGCTAGCCTCGCTGGGCCGCGGAATAGCCTCCATGGCTACGCCGGCAATGTCGCCTGGCTCGTGCTCCTCTTCGGACGCCTAGCTGTCCGCCCTGGTTCCCTCTCTTCCCGCCTCTCGTTTGATTCTTCTCCGCTCTTTCCTCAGGAACTTCTTCACCATCTTGCTGACACGGAGGCAATATTCACCGCTTAAATTCCGACACCAATGTAGTGTTCCTGGTATTTATAGAATCATGAGGCTTCTTGTTGGTACAGGGTTCTTTATTCACAGTTATTATCTTACAACTCTTTGGCGGTTGCTGCGCCCATAGCTAGCTAGCTGCTTCCTCCCTAGGCTGTTCATAGAGACTCCTTCACGCATGCTCTGTCTGACAGGAAGTTTCCCCCAAGCATAGTGTTCCCCCCCCGGTAACACTCCCACACATCAGTTCCTAGCTGCAATCGAGACACTTCTATTGCACGCTAAACTCCGGTTCGCTACAGTATACCATTACCTATACTGAAACAGCCTCTTAAATCATTAAATAAAATACATCAATACAAAGAACACAAAGAAATCGCTGCTTGTCATAATTTAAGAGGTTTTTAATGTCGGGTGGCCAGCAGCCGCGGACCTATAAATAATTGAAGATAATTGAATCGGGCGGCGTGAGCGGATTGTTAATTCATGGCGGATTAGGGTGACGTCAGAGCCCATCCGCGCATCTCTAATGTGCATATTTTAAGGTGGGTGCTACGCATCGGTGGTGGCTGAGCTGAGTTCCCCCCCCCCCCTCCCCTGATATGTGAAGCGCTTTGAGTGTCTAGAAAGGCGCTATATAAATACAATCAATTATTATTAATACTGCTATTTCATATATGTTGAAAACCTATATCTCCATATCCTGTGGATGTTTATATTGGATAATAATGATGTCCTTTACATGTAAAATATGTCTTGGTGTAGGGGCATATATATGATTACGGCTTCCATTATTATTATTATGATTATTTTAGCTACGGTTATTATATTATTATTATTATTATTATTATTGTTTAATATGTCCCATTATCCCCCCCCTTTTGACTGGATTGGTTTATTTTTGATTGTTTGACTGTTTAATTTATTTCATGTTTTGTTTATTTATTTATTTACTAAATTACCATTATTACATTAACCTACCTTCTGTTCCGAACTATTATCATTATTATAACTACTGTTTCCACTTCGATTATTATTATTATTATAACTATTATTATTATTATTATTATTATTATTATTATTATTATTATTATTATTATTATATTTCTACTATGATTATTTATTGACCTATGTTTATTAATATTATTATAATAGCAAGTCACCACCACTATACCACTTTTAACAGTTATATATTATCATGACATCCTTAAATTACATCCCCATCACTTATTATAGATATTTTACACATAGCTATCAGTACTCATCTCCATCCATAATTGTACTTTTTACATTTTACACAGTTTGTTTTTATACACAAACAAACCAAGATACTGTACATCCTGGTCGCTGCACTAGTACCTCCTCTGGTCGTTGGGGGCGCCTGTCTGGGTGGAGGGGAACTGGGGAGGTAGCATGATCCTCCCACACGCTACGTCCCACCGGTGAAACTCCTCACTCTCGGGTGAAAAGAAGCAGCTGGTGACTGCACATGTATTGGAGGAAGCATGTGCAGGTCCACCTATGGCCCTCCCCAGATCCGGCAGAGGGGGTGGAGCAGTGACTGGGACAGCATGTGTGTATGTGCATGCACGTGTACTGTACATATTGAATATCAAACATAGGCCTACATATTAAAAATAAAATTATACTTTTATGATGATTTTGAACGTGGCACGTCAGTTCTCCTTTGCGCTGTTTTCCTCCCTCCGCTTGTGCTTCGGGGCTGTGATAAAAGTTTCTCAGTGAGTTATAGTTGATTGCCTCACTGAATTATCTGCTAATCGCCAAATTTTAGCAGCAGAATTTGATGTCCTGGCATGCCACGTCCGTGCGTAATGACATATCCAAAAGGAACCCTAGGTAGCACTGCGGTGCGCAGCACGGAGATTATGGTGCACTCAAGCGCAGCGGGGTATTTAGCGCGTAAGAGGTGCTTTTAAAAGCTCTTAGCGCAAAGTAATTGCGTGCTGCTGACGATAGGAGAATGCCATCTATCCCCACATTTTTGTGCCGAAATGCCTGGTTTGGCATGTGGCACGCATATGTCCAGTGCAATTATAACAGGTACTGTATGTGCTTTTGCACGCCCCCAATTTACATTGCGCGCGGCGTTACACGAGGGCAAACGCTAAATTACCGCTTTTGCGATGATAGGGCCCTCTTGTCTTACTATTGGGAAGATGTCAAATAGGTGAATCTCCCAAAATGTTGGCGTGCTCCTTTCAATAATACTCTATGATCAAACAGCCAAACACAGCTTGGTTAGTCTGTACATGTTTTGTGCTGAGACACCCATCATATTCACTGTCAATATATATCGAATGAAAGTACGGTATGTTGAATGGAAATGTATAAAAAGTCAGGCATTTTTGAGCAGCTGTAGCCTACATGTACTGTATGTCCGCCACATGCACTGCCTGTAGCCTACATGTTCCTCACATGCACTGCCTGTAGCCTTCATGTTCTTCACATGCATTGCCTGTAGCCTACATGTTCTTCACATGCACTCCTTGAAATACTTCTTTGTTGTTGTTCCATCTTTTCCAGATTAGACCGTTGCCCCAGAGTCGAATTATTGTGTCAGCTAAATTCCTGAAACCCATCAAGGAGCCATGTTCAATTTTGTGAGTTCAAATCCAGTGTCACACCCTGCCATGCTGCACACCACAGCCATTTAATCCAGTGTCACACCCTGCCATGCTGCACACCTCAACAATTTAATCCAGTGTCACACCCTGCCCTGCTCCACACCTCAGCCATTTAATCAAGATTCAAGATTTTTATTGTCACTCCATGGTACAAGTATCACGTGTGAAATTCTTGTGCTGTGGACTCCGATTGGACATTTGCCAGCAGTACACTGGGTAATGGTGGCTTGTTAGCGCACCTCCTTAGGCGGGCGAGAATCCCCCCTCTCCTGCCTCTTTTCCGCTGGTGTTTTATAAGTTCAGGAAATTCCGTGAGGTCGGGAGCTTGCCAGTTTTGTTTGGGTTGTTTTCCGCGCATTTCTGATGTTTATCAGCGCGCCCCTGTTGTACCTACGTGCGGTGGTCCCGCTGGCACCGTCTTTGTTATCGATAGTGTTGTTATCGATAATGTTGTCGTTGTCCGCCATCTCGCTGGCCCTGTCCCTTTGGGGGGGGGGGACGCAGTGGGAACAATTGGACAATAGACCTGCGGTGATCCCACAGTAATCCGTGCTGTAGTTGTGCTTCCTTTTGCCAAAAAAGTGCACATACGCTACTATGTACACTGTATAAAAGACACTGATATATGCGCTAGATATTTACAAAGCGACTAGACGCAACGAAATTATAAATAAAACGAAATTACTCTAAAAAAAGACCTATTTTCCCTACGAAGTCACGGAGCTCGCACAGCTGGTCGCCTCTCTCCTGGCGCCTCTCTCTCACTCCAGTGTCACACCATCAAGTGTCACACCCTGCCCTGCTGCACACCTCAACAATTTAATCCAGTGTCACACCCTGCCCTGCTCCACACCTCAGCCATTCAATCCAGTGTCAAACCCTGCCATGCTGCACACCTCAACAATTTAATCCAGTGTCACACCCTGCCCTGCTCCACACCTCAGCCATTTAATCCAGTGTCACACCCTGCCCTGCTGCACACCTCAACAATTTAATCCAGTGTCACACCCTGCCCTGCTCCACACCTCAGCCATTTAATCCAGTGTCACACCCTGCCATGCTGCACACCTCAGCCATTTAATCCAGTGTCACACCCTGCCATGCTGCACACCTCAGCCATTTAATCCAGTGTCACACCCTGCCATGCTGCACACCTCAACAATTTAATCCAGTGTCACACCCTGCCCTGCTCCACACCTCAACAATTTAATCCAGTCTCACACCCTGCCCTGCTCCACACCTCAACAATTTAATCCAGTGTCACACCCTGCCCTGCTCCACACCTCAACAATTTAATCCAGTGTCACACCCTGCCCTGCTCCACACCTCAACAATTTAATCCAGTGTCACACCCTGCCCTGCTCCACACCTCAACAATTTAATCCAGTGTCACACCCTGCCATGCTCCACACCTCAGCCATTTAATCCAGTGTCACACCCTGCCACGCTCCACACCTCAACAATTTAATCCAGTGTCACACGCTGTCCTGCTGCACACCTCAACCATTTTTACATAGCAACCTCATATGAAGTGTAATAAGTGTTTTCCTACAACCCTCATACTGTATGTTTTCCTTCCCTAGTGTGGTAGCGAATGGCGATGTGTTGAACCCGGCATTGAGGCTGTTGATCCACCACAGGATGCTGTTTGACAGAGTACTGGAGATGATCACTGAGAAGATGGGTTTGAGAGTCCTGGGGGGTGTACGGAGGTATGAGTCCTGGGGAGTGTATGGAGGTATGAGTCCTATGGACGTATGAATCCTGTGGGGGTGTACAGAGGTGAAGTCAAGTCAAGTTTATTTATATAGCACATTTCATACACAGAGGCAATTCAAAGTGCTTCACATAAAATGGATGACACAAGAAAATAAAAGAAGAGGATAAAATAGACATTTAAAAGCATCACAACAGAACTTTGAAAAAGAGCATAAAAAGTGCATTAAGCGACAAGCGTAGTAGTTGCAAAAATAGCTAAAAACTTACAGAGGACTTGAAACATCATTGGGTTTGCATAAAATCAGATAATATTTGCTCAGTTGGTAGATCAAGGCTATAAGAAAACATGTTTAATGGTTTAGTTTTATTGTAATAGTATACCTTTTAAACCTATAATTTTATACCTCCTTTCGCAGAACCCAGGCCTGGATACGATGTTATTTATCTTTATACTGCAGTTTTACGCAAAATATATCATGAGTGGCTACATCAACACATCAACTGCACCCCAGAAAGCGGTGCTCGATAACTTCCGTTACTGGTGCCCGTCGACAACCAGGCCGGTTTATTTCTCTAAACCTTGCACAAAAAGAGATACGGCTACATCAACGTATAGACGATATGGCTACATCCACATATCGTCATGAGTGGCTACATCAACAACGTTTAATCGTCCTCCAGGCCCCAGTTTTTTTACCAGTATTTACAATCGTACAAAAGCACAAAAATGCATTTTTGTGCACAAAAAGAGATACGGCTACTGTACATCAACCTATATACGATATGGCTACATCCACATATCGTCAGGAGGAGTGGCTACATCAACACATCGTTTAATCGTCTTCCAGGCCCCAGTTTTTTAGCAGCATTTACAATCGTCTGTGTTTTAAATAAATTTTATAACAATAATAGTTGGACTCGAACCTTTATAGGCCACACACATCTCCATTGTCAGCAGTTGAAAGCGACGGTAAACATAAAAGTCTTTAGTGCTTCACATAAAAATGGATGACACAAGAAAATAAAAGGATAAAAGAAGAGGATAAAATAGACATTTAAAAGCATCACAACAGAACTTTGAAAAAGAGCATAAAAAGTGCATTAAGCGGCAAGCGTAGTAGTTGCAAAAATAGCTAAAAACTTACAGAGGACTTGAGACATCATTGGGTTTGCATAAAATCAGGTAATATTTGCTCAATTGGTAGAATAAATCAATTTTTCTATATTAAATCACTCGAAATCATGGCTATATAAAGGAAAAAGACCTTACCTACCAAATGATTTTTAGGTATGAGTCCTGGGGGGTGTACAGAGGTATGAGTCCTGGGGGGTGTACAGAGGTATGCGTCCTGGGGGGTGTACAGAGGTATGAGTTCTGGGGGGTCTACAGAGGTATGAGTCCTGGGGGGTGTACAGAGGTATGAGTCCTGGGGGGTGTATGGAGGTAGGAGTCCTGGGGGGTTTACAGAGGTATGAGTTCTGGGGGGTCTACAGAGGTATGAGTTCTGGGGGGTCTACAGAGGTATGAGTCCTGGGGGGTGTATGGAGGTAGGAGTCCTGGGGGGTTTACAGAGGTATGAGTCCTGGGGGGTGTACAGAGGTATGAGTCCTGGGGGGTGTACAGAGGTATGAGTCCTGGGGGGTGTACAGAGGTATGAGTCCTGGGGGGTGTATGGAGGTATGAGTCCTGGGGGTGTACGGAGGTATGATCAAAAAGTTTAGTGATATGTACATGCATTTGCTTTTTTATGTCCCACCACCATGGTATAAGAGCCCCTGCCCATCACAAGCGAACAAAAATCGCCCCCATTCACTCTGTATTGGATGCGACCACATCGCTGAAAAAGCGTCACCTGGCGTCACGGACATCGTGATGCGAGGAGGGGCCAAAGTCAAAATAGACCAATGCAAAACAGAAAGAAAGCAAGGCAGCCAACCAAGCTGCAGTACCAAGAGACAGGCAGGGCTAAACAGGGTTTATCGTTTATAGTTTATAGTACAGCAATTTATGGTGGTTGGGACTGACCACGATCATATTCCATCATTGGTGGCAACGATTATGTTTATACCTCCAGTGACGGGCGATATGGCATCTTTGCGATGATGGTTGCACCCATCGCCACAACTTCATTTGGATTCAACTTTGACCCCATCACTGGCTCAAGAAAGTACTACTAGCTCTTGTTTTTCTACCTCCATGTCTTGAGAGAAAATGAAAATGAAGCAAGTGAAATGAAACTGTACCTCTGCGATGTGTTCTCCTATCGCCTAGTATACTTTTTATGAGGGACAGCATCCAAAATCGGCATCCAGCGATAATGAAACATAACGTGACGTTCAGCGATGCGTATTGGGCGATCATAAATTGCTGTACGCTAAACTGCCCTTAATGGGCAGGGACTGTAAGGCCGAGCTCCAACTTTTGAAAAATGAGGCCAACGGGGAAGCACCAAAAACTGGCTGCAAAGCCAAGTCAGTCCCCAGAGACGCCCATGATAAAATGCCGACTTTTACAGCAGAAATAAACATGTTTACAGCCTGGTTCAAAACATGTTGATGGTCTCTATAGCTAATTTCACCATTCATGACAACTGTTCAGGGGGTAAATGTGTATATAACTCACTGTAACTCTATGACTGCAAAGAAGAGTCCATTTGCATAGACATGAATGGAAAATGACCCGACTTCTCACTCGATTTATGACGTCAGTAAACACTTTCCTAATGAGGTTATATTGATCTCAATCACTAGTTTCAAGTCTTCTTCAACAAGCATGATGTTCATTTTGTAAATTATGGACGCTTTTAGAGTAAATTAGACGACAAAGCAGACTATGCTTTGGGGCACCCGTCCAGTGATCACCAGGGCTGGACTGGGACCAAAAAAGCTACCTGCCATGTGTCAGACAGGCCCACAATTTCGAATCGACCCAATTTTTCGAGCTCGCGCTCGCTTCGCTCGCGCTCGCATGGGTTGGGGATTTACTTATAAAGCCACATGTTATGACCCGGTCTAGGGGTTTTAGGTGTAATCATGGGTCGCGGAACCGCCCGGGCCGCACGGGCCTGGGCCTGGGTACATTTCAGTTCCCCCCAATTTTTTTTTTTTTTTCCAAATACATAATACATACTTTTTCACCAACCTGACCGGCCCACTAGCGAGCGGCCCACCGGCCATTGCACCGGTAGAATTACATTGCAGTCCAGCCCTGGTGATCACGCAGCTCACGGATCACGGACCAGCAGCTCTCTCTGGGTACACAAACAAACAAAAAAGGCAACAGTCACAATGACATATTTTTGTGAACAATATGACAGAAACTTTACACTGACACGACAGGCTCCCCGTATAGATGATCTAATTAGATTTGGAGGCATAATGTACATGTTAATGAAGGAAAACAATATTTTCTTACAATTACTATAACTCAATACCACCCCCTTGTGCTATATGAATACAAGTATGTTATGGTAAATATGGTGTGATATTTAGGCAGCTCAAGTGCCTCTTGTTTTGACCAATTACATTTTTAGCACAAACGCATGATAGAAAACAAAAGTTGAGGGGGAAATTGTGTGTGTGTGTGTGTGTGTGTGTGTGTGTGTGTGTGCGTGCGTGTGCGTGCGTGCGTACGTATGTGTTTTCATTGTAGCCTCTACACCTATGAAGGCCAGCAGGTGAGTGAGGGGAAACAGCTGGAGAGCGGCCAGCTGTACGTGGCTGTGGGCAGGGAGAGGTTTAAGAAGCTGCCCTACAGTGACCTCCTCTTCACCAAGCCCAGAGGAATGAGGAGGGTCAATGGGTAGGTACCAAGTAGTTTAAAGAAAAGAGTGGTAATAGCCATATACTGTAAATATCTTTAAATACCCCAGCCTTGATACACATGCACACACACAACACAGTTCTGGTGTTAAAAAGAGACTATGTAAAAAGAGGCAGCAGCATATTGGCAATTTTACACAGGTCACGCGTCGCTGTGGAATTGCATTCTTCATCAGGATTCGCCGCAGGTCAGCCAACGTAGTTGTGTTAGTCACTCTAGCACATTGGTTCCCAATCTGTGGTCCACGGGGCTCCGCCTGGTGGTCCGCCAGAGAATTGCATTTTTAGTTTTTAGTTTTTTTTTGTTTTTACATACACATTAACCCTGAGGAGTAGCTGGATTGGGCTGATTTTCAGAAATATCGTGATATTTAGGAAATATCACAATTTTACCAATTCTACCAACCATGTCATGCTAGTTTGTCAGGAAGGTAGCTAAATAACACTCCAAATGTAAGCAAAATTTTGGCGAGGGAAAGAAAAACATTTTCAAAGGGGTCGTCTTTTTCACAGCCTAATGTTGGCAGGTGTGTGTGTCCGTGTGTGTCTGTTTTGAACCAGCTAGTAGCCTTATATTGTCATTTAGCCTTTCTCCTGCTATTGCATGGTTAAATCAGCAAATTGTATTTTATTGGGGGGGGGGGGGGGGTACGTTTGGTACGTAGTGGTACTTGGACGGAAAAGTTTGGGAACCCCTGCTTTAGCACATGCAGCATGCCTGAGCTGATCCCACAAGTGTTCAATTGGGCACCTGATTGGCAGCACCTGGGAACATCCTGCTGGGTGCTGCTCTCTACCAAAGTGGTAATTTGAAAATTTGGTGTCTGCTCCAAACATGCCATGGTTATCCAATCTGGATAGGGCAGGTTGAAGCTCGTGTTCCCCAGAAGCAAGTTGCAGCATTATTTGGAGTAAGCTGTGGTACATCTCCAAACTCAATGCCATCCCACAGCAACGTGTGAGCAGGCTGGTGACCAGCATGAGGAGGAGGTGCCAGGCTGTTGAGGCTGCATATGGTTCTTCAAACCGCTACTTAAGCTCCTGACTGTGTTCAATGAATCAAGTGTGGATTTAACCAATAAACCCCAAGTGTGACAAAGTGGGTGACCTCTCCATTTACTCACCACTAGGACCAGGACCAGGCCAGGACCACTGCTCCTGGCCTGCCCCCCAGAGGAAAGGACATGCCTGGATGGGTTAAATGCAGAGGACACTTTTCACCGGCCACCGTCAGCATGAGTGTGTTGTGGCCGCATGCATGTATTGTGGTGTTCGTGTGACAATAAAAGACGGGCTTGTCCCGTTACGAGAGTCACTATTGTCCCTTTAATATTCACATTATTCATTCAATGTTCATTTAACATGATACAGATATCATGCATACATAGACAGATATCATGCATACATAGAGATATATACATTTATACATTGTTTCAGATGGCTATAATTCACCTTGGCTTTTGTAACAATTGCACCACTTACTATCCTGGGTTTGTTTGTGTTGGCATTATGTTACAGTCACATCAAAGTACATGGATGAGCACACACAGAGCCATAAGTTAATTTAAATCACCTTCATTATTTTGCAGGTTAAAACATTGTTTCTTTGTTCATACTTACCAATTGTTTGTTCTCCTGTTCAGGCCCACCATGCTGGCCTTTGAACTATGGGTTAACCTTTTTAGTTATTTTCGTTTTTTTGTTTGTTTTGTTTAAGTTGCATGTGTAATGGAACACTGTAAATAAATCTGCACCTCTGAGAACTGGAGATGTCATGAGTCTGCCTGCCTGCCACCTTCCTTGACACTCATGCTACACTACCTCACACCAAGAGGCTATGGTTTACATTGATTTTACAATGGCAAATATAGCTGTTCCAGTGTCGGCGCCACGAGCGGGCACTAGGGGGCAGTGCCCTCTCACTTCATCGCTGTGCCTGCCCACCTACGTGAGTTTGTGACACTTAGAACAATGTAATCAGTCCCCGATCAGTCCATGCTATCGGATAGTAAAATATGAGTCCTACGTCTGTGTTTACCATAGAGTAGACCATTTTGTGTAATACATAAAATATATATTTTTAATGTTATGTAATTTTATTCTCAAATTGACACATTTTTGACATTGACACAGGTTTAAACTGTGGAATAAAAAAAGGCAATGTGACCGACATGTCACTTCTACTCCGCCTCTGATTGGCTTACCCTCAGAACAAACTCAACCACAAATCAGAGGCAGAGTAGGGCGGGTCTTGAGTCAGAGTTCACACCACTTGCTAAACGAGTAATGAAGCATCGTGTTGGTGGAAATTCCCCCAGAGATAAATTACTAATATAAATGTGATGATTCGATATTGCATGCACTGGCCTATCTGCAAATGAAATGGTTTACTGCATATTCAAACCAATGTATCATATTAGAGAGACACAACTAATATAATCTGGCTAAGTGGGTGGCGGTGTGTGTGGCGTGGAAGTGGCGGCAGTGTGGGTCACGATTGTGATGTCATCAGTGATGTCACTTGAGCAATTGTTGTGATGTCATCAGTGATGTCACTCGAGCAACTGATTGCCCAACTGTGATGTCACTCAGGCAGTTGTGATGTCATCAGTACTGTAATCAGGCCCGTATCTAGCCTGCCACACTAGGGTGGGCTGGTAGGGGGCAACGTTGGCGGTAGGTTGCCAGAGGTTGTGGGTTCGGGGATGGGGATTAAATTGCATTATATTCAGTTTCGCTGGAAGTACTTTTAGGTAGGAATGGACTCTCGGTGCTGCCTGCAAGGGCAGCGGCGAAGAAAATTTGACGTTTTTTGGACTTTCATCCAAGAATATTTAATTTTAAATTAACATTAGGATTATACTGTTGTGATGTCATTATTCAGTATCTTCTCCTTTTCTCACTCACTTTCATGTAACCACCTGCTCTCCCTTTAGTCGTTTTACACTACAACAGACAGCAACACAGGCATAAACACTGAACCAAATTGTTCCAGTAGGAGTCACCATTCTGTTTTGGGTCACCAAACTGTAAGTAGGAACTTTCACTCAGGTGACAGGCCAGTGTTTACATTTCAAAACTATTAGCAAACTATGTACAAACTAACTATTTACAAAACTATTGCTATATTTCCAAGACGTTTAGTCTTATTCAAATTCAAACTGAAAAGTGACAAAGAAAACTACTTTGAAAGCAGATTGACTTACCCTAAAAATAAATAAAAATACTTCATCCAGTTTAAAATAATCAACTCCATAACATTTCTTTTCATTGGATGATCTTATTTCTCAAATCAAATTAAAGACTAGTGCAGTGAGACTTAACCATAGCTAAAAACTATTTGCCATTTAGCCTTCAAACCTATATTTACAAGACTTTTAGTCTTATTCAAACTCAAACTGAAATTAAAACTTTGAAAGCAGATTGACTTTGTTACCCTAACAAATAAATAACAATCCTTCATCCATAGTTTAAAATAATCAACTCCATAATATTCTTTGCATTGGATGAGCTTTTTCTCAAATCAAATTAAAGCTATAACTACTGTTAGGTGCCCTAAACTAACTAACCCAGTGGTCTCCAACCTTCGGGTCGCGACCCTAAGTGCGGTCGCCTGGAATTCAAAAAGGGAGATACAATTTTTTTTTTTTTTTTTTTTTTTTTGGGTGGGCAAGATTAATTTTTGGGTGGGCATAGCCCACCCCTGCCCCCCCCTAGAATCGGCCCTGACTGTAATACAACTGTAATGTAGTATGAGCCAATGGTGCACAGTTGCATGATGGCACCTAGGTGGGTGGGCGGTGTCTGTCTGTCAGTCACGATTTTGGGATCCGTGGAGTGGGCGATTTCCATAACTCCAGCCATGGTGCATCATCTCCAGAGTCTCCACCTATAATGTTATGATGTCAGATATCTATGGCTAAACATGGTCAAAGTTTGAAAACTTGAAGTTAACATGTAATGCTGCCTGTAAGTCAAAAGCCCTCACAGAAGGTCATTAATAGCTGAAGTGACGGAGGAATTAGCTGTGATGAAAAACTGTCGTGTGTTAGAGCTTACACACAAAGGAGAATACTGTCACAGAGGAATAAAGAGACAATTTACCATCCAAAGAAACCAGAAAATTTCACATTTTAGAAGCTGGAATCAGAGAATTAGGACATTTTTCCTGAAAGAAATGGCTCAAAATGATTAATAGATTATCAAAATAGGCAATTAATGTATTTTGGGAATTAATCGATTGATTGACTAATCATTGCAGCTCTTTATCGGTTTTAATAAAATGTATTTTTATATTATTTTTATATTTTATATTTTTTATCCTGCTGAACCCAAATTCGTGTTCCCATAAACTTTTGTTAACCACATACCTTATTTTAGGCATTTAAGTGAAATCCCCATTCTAAAACCCCATTCACTTTTCCCCTGATGCATTCCTGCGGTTCTCTATAGAGTCAATAAGGAGTTTAAGCAGTGACGTTTTAAGGACGGCGACGGGGTTCCAACCAGGTTGCCATAGTCCCGGAACCACATATCACTAAGCTGCGGGACACCAAAACACTACGGCTACTTCTTCCTGAGTGCTGCTGGGAACAGCGGACATCGGTCAAACTAGCGGACATATTTAACATATTGTAGCGACCCGGGGTTTTGACATGTAATGTGGTGATGCGGTGTTTAGCTAGGAACTGATGTGGGGCGTTGTTCCTGGGGGGAACGGTGTGTAAGTGGGACTTCCTGTCTGGGCATGAGGTCAGTCAAGCTAGGTGAGGAACTGGAGTGGACGTGTGTGAGCTAGGAGCGTAGCCGAGTGTGGCTAAGATTCCGAGCCTGTAGACACAAAAGTAACCGCTACAAGCTATCATTTCTTCCCACCTCAATTGTTCTGTTGAACAAACAGCCCTCTCTTCCCCCATGTGTAGCACTCCAGTGAGGTGTGGGAGGTACCCCAAGTAGGTACGCTGCGTCTCCTTTACTGCTTTTACTTTGGTTTTATTTCTCTTACTTCGTACTTTGGTTTTATTTCTCTTATTTCATAATCCTATTTTAATGTTTTATCCTTTTATTCTTTTATTTTATTTTTATTCTATGTTTCTATGGGTTTATGGTTTTATTGCTTATTTTACTTCCCTTACTAAGGGATTGATGAATATATTTACTGTGCAATAGGGTTGTGCAATCAGTACCTTAGCTGGTACACTTCCTGTGCCCTCAGTGCAATGCTGTGAATGTGACTGTGACCGTTCTGTTTTTTATTACTTGTCTGTCACACCTGTTGTTGTATAAAAGCACTTTTGCCCAAGACAAATTTCCCTCCCGGGACAATAAAGTATATCTCATCTCATCTCAAGAGCTGTGAAGCTATGAGTGTGAGCCATGAATAAAAGCCTGTACCAACTATAAGTCTCCCGGTTCCTGGACGAATACCTGAATCGTCACAATATATACTCTTTATCCATACAACTACGAATGATAGAATCGAATATACACTGAGTGACAGTGCCAAATACGATGAAAACTTGTAATTCACATGCTAACAGCTCGGCATACTGCCGCAGGGCTACAACGGGGCGAGGTGGCTAGATAGAATTGTGCATGCGCAAAGTGGGTCTCGATGCCTTTGCTCCAAGCCGTGGTTGCTTAAACTCCCTAATACCAGCAGGAGGATACACTGACATTGGCAGGGCAATTTGGCACTTTTGATGTTGGCGCTACTCGCATAATCAGCTGTGCTGCCCCTCCCACAAATGCAGGATCCGTACAAATGAGACAGCATTGTAAAAGGAAATGAACAGATATACTATACTGTGGTGTAGATAGAGTAACAGAGATATGATCATCCACACAAGTTTCCAAACTTTCATTGAGGAGTTTTATAACTTTATAACTGTATGCAAAATTTTTCTGTTTGTCTTTTCAGAACAAAAGCCTCGTCTCTACCGCCCATTTACAGATTCTCAAAGCAAAATGGAAATGTAAGAAGGCCGATGCCTTTTGTATCAATTCAGTCTCTCTTTTCCTTTTCTAAAATTTACCGGAGTAAGCCGGAGGGAACACAGGGGCGCTAACCTGCGACTCTCATGTTGGTATGCAGGGAATCTACTGCTACACTACCCGTACGCAAATGTAGACAAATCATTTTCACACACACACACACACACACACACACACACACACACACACACACACACACACACACACACACACACACACACACACACACACACACACACACACACAGAGTATTTATTTAGTGATCCTAAAAACTTTTTTTTTGTGCGTTCTTCAACATCTAAACTTGTGTAATATGGGGCGGATTTATATCGTATTTTTTTTAAATGATTTGCACAGCTTCACGGTTGCCTAGTTGTTACCCCCTTCACCAGATCATGTTATATGGTCCTAATAGTTGGTACATACAGACAGTAGTGTGTTTCCCTCCGTTTCCGCCAGAGTAAGTCCATGGTACGGTGCAGTGACAGTGGGGCAGACTCCAAGCCTTCCCCTCCAGCCCATGGTGGTAACAACAAGGAGCACCTGTCCTCCATCGTCAGAGAGATCTCTCAGGCTAGACTCATCTCCCTCAGGAAGAGGAGGAGTGGACTGAGCATGTCCCTCGGCATCTCGGACAACGGTAGGCAGGAATGAATGGAAAGGAATGTGGTGATTAGGGATCTGCATGACTAGTCGGTTAAACGTTTAAAAGCCACCACATCGCTGGTTGACACCAGAACATAGTCTGTTAAACTAATTAAATGAATAATGTATGTATATATATATATATATATATATATATATATATATATATATATATATATATATATATATATATATATATATATATATATATATATATATATATATATACATATATATATAAACCAGCTCAGTGGCCTTGTGGTTTGAGTCTCCGCCCTGAGACTGGGAGGTTGTGAGTTCGATCCCTGGCCGAGTCATACCAAAGACTATAAAAATGGGACCCATTGCCTCCCTGCTTGGCACTCAGCATCAAAGGGTTGGAATTGGGGGGTTAGATCACCATATGATTCCCGAGCGCGGCACTGCTGCCGCTCACTGCTCCCCCAGGGGATGGGTCAAATACGGAGAACAAATTTCGCACACTCAGGTGTGTGACAATCAGTGGGACTTTACCTTTACCTATAGATCATCACAACAATTTTTTTCCGGGTATATCACGATATGGTATGCAAAATCTCGTTAAATCCAGTTAAACTTACATGTAATGTCAAATAAATGAGAAAAAAGTAAAGGAAGTAAAATTTGCTCATTATCATACATTTAGACAGCAGAATTGTAATCATGATATCCCAAAATCACCATAGCATCACAATATGATTCCACTGAAAGGGCGGCTGTGGCTCAGGAGGTAGAGCGGGTCGTCCACTAATCAGAAGGTCGGTGGTTCGATCCCTGGCTCCTCCTGACATGTCGAAGTGTATTTGGGCAAGACACTGAACCCCAAATTTCTCCCGATGGCTGTGCCAGCACCCTGCGTGGCAGCTGGCCGCCTTCGGTGTGTGAATGGGTGAATGTAGGCACATTGTAAAGCGCTTTTGATAAAAGCGCTATATAAATGCAGTCCATTTACCATTTACCATGAAAGACAATATGTGAGAATATTGAATTATCGCTCAGCCAGCCCTATATAGGAGCATGCAGCCTCACCTTTTTAAAATGTAAAATTGGTTACAAAGGTTAACCAAACGTATTTTGACAGTCAGCTTCCCAACCCTATCTGCTATACTGAGACCAAGAGTACTTATCCACCTAATAGACCACTGTAGCTGCCCCAACCATTTATCTTCCCCATTTGTTGTCCATGTGCGACTATGTGTGTGAAAGAGAGACAGAGAGAGAGAGACAGTGTGTGTGTGTGTGTGTGTGTGTGTGTGTGTGTGTGTGTGTGTGTGTGTGTGTGTGTGTGTGTGTGTTTGTGTGTGTGTGTATGTGTATAAAAGCATGTTCCAGTGCACATGTCTGACTCCAGGCGCATGCGTGTGTGCTTGCATGTGTGTGCTCTCCATCTCTGTGGGAGATATGTGCCATGTACATAAAACACATATTTTTAAAGAGACAACCCACAACAATGGCACAGTATCATATCCTCTGCCATTGTATCAAGTCCTTGCAAATATTGTATTGCAACACATTTCCCGATCTTTCTTGAATCTTCAGCAGGTGAGACAGCCTAATGTGTGGTGACAATAGCGATCATCACAAAAAAACAAAGAATTGTCAGGATGACAGCCTGAAGACAAAATAACTTTATCAAGACATTTTGAGTGAAATCTCCTTTTGATATGGGGATGATGTAATGCCTGGCCTCATAAAGCTTATGTAACCTGCTGCATTTTGAAATGGCCACTTAGTGGCACTGTTGCTCTGCAGGAAATAGTCTTGTCTAGTATGATAACACTCTGGTAAGACACTGTTACATGAAACACATTACATCATCTTTTGGGCTTTTGATCAATCTAAAATGGTGTCCTGCAGAAACCCCAAACATCCAAACCTCCAATTTGGCTTAATCTTTTTGCTAATTGGCTGCTGACATTGTCCTCCACATGTGGGAAATGTTCCAGAAGGCCGTGCCAGAACTTTTTCATGCATCCATTCATCCATTGTAGGATGTAAATGAGATGGTCAACGGGAGCTTACAACATATTTTTCTCTATTTTTTAAAACTTTACTCTTAAAGAAATACGTTCCTGCCTATGTGGTGAGGCTGGTAGCTCCCACTGCAGCATGGACCAGATTATGTCATCCCGTGGCTCATGATAGATGTAGCCTGTTTGCTCCTCTGACAGCAGAGATGACAACAGAAGCCCAAAGCAGCGTGGAGAATTGTGTCTGTGGTTCAGGGGAGCTGGCATTTTGCATCAAACCAGGGAAATGATGTATGGGCGTGCGCCGTGCGCTCTGTGTGTGTGTGTCTGTGTGTGTGTGTGTGTGTGTGTGTGTGAGTGTGTGCTGTGCACGCCCGCCCGCGCGCGTGTGTGTGCGCACATGCGCGTACACTTCAGAGATTATTTGAGACATTTAATGTCACCTCAAAATCCTTGGTACATTCGATTGCATGGCTTGTCATATTACAGTCAGAGAACCAGGTTGCATTATCGGTCCCCTTGGGTGACATTGACCACAGATTAAATTAACAGACAGACGGATCAGACAACAAGATCAGGCATTTGACAAGATTGTTTGAATGGATTGCAGAGCATATCAAATACTGTCACCCTTCCTAGTTTGACCTAGGAAGCCGGCTGCCAAATATAGTCACTACAATGAACATGCTCCTGCTTAGCAGGGTTGGGAACGTTACTTTAACACATTGACTGCCAGCCGTTTTTTTCTTGCTGTAGGTAGCTTCTGCCAAGCCGTTTTTTGAGGATTCTGGCTCATTTTACAAGAGCCGAGGATTCGTTTCTGCTTGGACTTTGTGAACATACAATATCTCAAAAGTACTAATAGAATGTGTACTTTCTCTGTCTAAAAGAGTTAGTTTGTAGAGTTAGTAGTTATGTAGATATTAGCCGTTGAGTACAGCATGGTTTCAGGGTCTGAGGCAGAAAGCTGAGATAATCGCAGTTTTGTGAAATTCAATCAAACAGGCAGAAAAGTCACTTTAACCATTTATTTTTGAAATCAGTGAGACATCAGACATCTGAACAATAGTTGTTTTCAATAATGGAGGAATAATACCATAATAAAATAAATAAATGTCAAAATAAATACAAAACAACAGCAGACCACAGGTCACTCAGCTTTTCTTTTTTTTTTACATGTTTTTTTTTTTATAGGTTTTTTCGGTTCGTGATCAAACCGGTTTGGGCTCGTACACCGAATCCAGAACTGCTCCAAAATGTAATGGGTACTTCCTTGGCCCATGTTACACCCATCCACAAAGTTACATGAAAATCGGCAGGTGCTTTTTATGTATTCCTGCTAGCTAGCAAACAATCAAACAAAGTGCATCAAAAACAGGCAGTTTTTTTTTTTTTTTTACGACCCATGCCTACTTGTGCCACCGAGCACGGTTCTTCTCTGAGTGGTACACCTCATAGCAGGCAGCCCTGTGTAATGGGACATTACACACGACACAACGGTAGCGTGTCTCGCTTCTAACACCTCTCTCTTTACAAACTCTACACCTCCTCGTTGGGCCAGCTTTTTTGAGTGAGGCTGGATACATGGCCATGTAATGGCCCGCTAGATTGACATCCAGCCTGCTTGGAGGGTCCAGGTATGGTGCCCGGCCCGGCCTGGTTGCAGGTTGGTCACTGCCCTCCCCCCCACCCCCCACCTCCTCCCCGCCACCCCCCACCTCCCCCACCCCAGCCCCCACCTCCTCCCACACCTCCTCCCCCACCTCCTCCCCCACCCCAGCCCCCACCTCCTCCTCCCCCACCCCAGCCCCCACCTCCTCCTCCTCCACCACAGGTCTGGTCCATGCACAGACAACACTCAGGATGAAAGCCATCAATGTTTTACACTTTCTCTGGCGTTTAGCTGGGTGTTTAGCTTTGTACAGAACAAAGGCGTTATAAAAAGACATTTGAAACATGTACATGACAAACTTGAATGGCCACCTGGATGTCTTCCTGGCAAAGGGATAGTAGGCAATGTTCTGGTCCAATCTGTCTACCCCATTCATGTACTTGTTGTAGTCTACAACGCACTTGGGTTTTGCATGTGTGACCCTCTCTCTGCTGCCTTTCTGCTTGACCTGCACCGTCTCCATCGTGTCATCGTGCAGAGTGGAAACCATTTTGACGATGCGCTTGTCTCGCCAGGCCAGAACCATGGTGCCACCATTGTGGCGCATGACGGTTTCCCCCAGCTTCACGGTGTGGTTGGTAACCTTTGTAGCAGGTGGCTCGCCCCTGTTCCTCCTCAGAGTGCCACAGACATGTGTCTGACACTCCAGCAGCTGTGCACACATTCCAACAGAGTTGTAGTAGTTGTCCATGTATAAATGGTACCCCTGCCCTGCCAAGTCCCCGAGGAGGAACTCCACTGTCTCGCCTAGGGTGGACCGCTCACCACAGTAGGGCTTCATGCTGTAGCAGTAACCTGTCTGGGAGTCACAGAGGATGTATGATTTTATCCCATACTTTATGGGTTTCTGTGGGTTGTACACCTTGAAGGCCAACCGCCCACGCCACAGGAGCATCCCCTCATCAATACTGATGTTTTGACTTGGTGTCAACATGGCTCTGAACTTTTCTAACAGGTTGTTCAAAACTGGCCGGACCTTGAACAACTTGTCTGCACCATCAACATCAAAATTGTCACTGAAATGGAGGAATCGTGTCAGGAGCTGAAAGCGGTTGCGAGACATGGTTCTGGGGAAGTGGGGGGTAGCAGTCACTTCATTTGTGGTCCAGTACATGGCCAGTTCAGGCTTCTTGACAATCCCAGTCAGGAAATATAGTCCCAAGAAGCTCTTGAGTTCTGCCACTGTAGTGTCCTTCCACTTCCCAAGCCTTGAATGTGGCAGAGCCTCACTGACCTGACTGATGCACTGGTGTGCATACAAGTTAGTTTGGACTACAATGGCCTGGAGCAGCTCATCGTCCAGGAAGAGCTGGAAGAACTCCACTGGTTGAGCAGCACCACCACTATGAGGACCCGGTTCTGCTGTGAATGGGATGTGGGTTGGCTCCCAGTCAACGCCACACCACTCAGGACCTGCAGGCCGAGGACGTGTCCCACTTCCAGCTCCATCTGCAAATTATAGAAATACATAATTACCATAAAATAGTGTTTTTTATATGTGTGGTACTGAATTCTGGAGTTCTAGAATTTCTGGAATTCTGGCTGGAACCTGTGATGTGAAAATAAACCTGATTCTGAAATGTGCTCTTACCCATTTTCCTGGCACCAGAGGCTGTGGCACCAGGTGCTGTACCGCTACAGCTGGCTGCTTCAGGCTCATCTTCAGAGTCTGAAATTCAGTAAAATGAATTGACTGACTGCTGGCTTTTGTACAGTCATAGTAATTACATTTACACAAGTTACACAAGTCATCTCAAACATCGTCTTACCACTGCTCTGTGGACCTTCGCTCCTGGATGGGGCCCACTCATCTTCAGAGTCCTCCACGTCTGGGGAAGACGTGATGTCACTCGACTCGGACTCAGTCAGTCCAGCAGCCGCAACCACGACATCCAGAGGCTCACCCCGTTCATCATCCGAGACCTCGGAATCGGTCTCCGGCACAAGCTCATTTCGTACAGAAAAGAAATCCAGCAGTGATCTCTGATCGGCCGATCGCTTGCGTGTGGCCGCCGAAGACCGCTTGCGTTTTGCCGGCATGGCACAAACACGTCACCCGCTCCCAACTAAACTGAAATAAAACAACTACTGCTACGACTAGCTCAAACTGAACTGAAATAAGGCTAATCTACCGGCTACCAACTCGATCAAACTGAACTAGAATAAACTGAACTAGAATAAAGGCTAAATACTAAAATGAACTGACGCTAATGCTAAATGTGCTAAGCTAACTACAATGAACACTAACTGTAACTACGCGCGAACTAAGTATCTAAACTAAGTCTACTATGAAGACTATACTAAACACTACTACTGTACTAACAACTACAAACTAAATCAACTACGCTAACCAACTCGCTCTAAATCTGACGCTAAATTGCTGAAATTCTCTATGTATAAATCGCTATGTAATGCTGTCTGTCTCAATCTATTGCCAACCTACTTCAACCCACGCGATCAAAGGAGCCCGCCTTCCTTATATAGAAATCTTTGTTAGAGTACTTCCGGGGCAGCGGGAGAGGTCGGATCCACATTCACCTATTGCCCAAGGGCCTCACCTAGTGGAAACCACTGAAAAAACAGTTTGACGACTCAAGTCGTCGTTGGCAGTAAACAGCTGGATTGTGTTTGACGACTCAACTCGTTCTTGGCAGTCAACGTGTTAAAAAAGTTAAAAAAAAAAAGATATTACTCATTACTTGTTACTCTTTTCAAAAGTAATATTATTACCTTACTTATTACTTACTCCCTGTTAAAAGTAATTCTTTATATTACTCGTTATATTACTTTTCCGATACATCCCACAACATTGGTTTTTACGTAATTTCTCATCAAAATGCAGACTTTGCATATGTGTATATGTCTATTAATCGCTTTGCCAGAGCACAGCTAAAGCAATTGCTTCAAACTAGCAGTTTTTCCTACAGTCTATGCATGAATCCATAAGTTACTAGCCTCTACATGTATGTTTCCTGTTCTCCATTCCTCTGTGATCCACTCTAATAAGTTACCTTGATGAAGAGCACACCTGGCTCACCTGACACTTTTAAACAACTTCTGTTTTCCAGAATGCAGTAAGTGCACTGCCAGCGTATTCTCAATACGCATTGTACATCTTTGCATAACAAGTTTGTGTCACAAATAACGTGAGCCCTGCAACAACAATAACAGCAATATTTACATTGACGTCCGCCAGCAGTAGACAGTTTACCCTTGTGAGATTTAACGTTACATTTCGCTGTTCTCGTCGTTCTCGTCACGGCCCTGTTTCAACTAATTCTACCACCACCATATACGCCAAAGGATCTAACCCAGCGACCAAAGATCGTCAAAGTGATCAACATGCCCAGAGACCGAAGCAGACGTTGGTGTCAAAAACTCGGGTCTTCTTCAAGACCGGCACTGACTGTTCTGTCTGCTAACATCGAAGGGCTATCAGCAGCGAAACAAGATCTACTCGCTGCGATTTGCAAGGAAATGCAATGCGACGTCCTATGCCTACAATGACTATGGCAATTGAAAGACCGCATCGCCAATACGGAAGTGCCATCTTCGTCAAAACGGACTCAGTCATAGAAGCTACAGCTAAAACGGAGGTAAACAACATCGAAATTCTAACGGTAGAGTTTAGCAGAGCCATGGTCACCTCTGTGTATAAACCACCAGACGCAGAATTCACCTTTACAAATCCCCTACCAAACCTCCATAACAAGGCGCAGATTATAATCGGGGATTTCAACAGCCACAGCAACCAATGGGGGTACAGTGAAACAAATCCTGATGGTGAAGCAGTGGAGGAATGGATGGACGCCAACCAGCTTAGCCTCATCCACGACTCGAAACAGCTGAGTTCCTTCAACAGTGCTAGATGGAAGCGGGGATCCAACCCAGACCTCGTATTCACAAGCAATAGCATAGCTGGCTCCAGCAGGAAACTTGTTATGGCTGTAATACCAAGAACGCAACATCGCCCCATTGGTGTCCAAATACACGCAGCAGTGGTACCAACCACCGTCCCGTTCAGAAGACGTTTCAATTTTAAAAAGGCAAATTGGGAAGGATTCACACAAGAACTGGATCATAAGGTCAGCCACATCAGACCACTCCCAGAGAACTACTGCCTGTTCATCAAAGCAGTCCAGAAAACAGCTAGAAGGAAAATCCCCCGAGGTTGCAAAATAAATTACATCCCAGGCCTAACCCCTGAGAATGCTGAACTTTATAATGAGTACATCACCATGTTCGAATCTGATCCCTTCTCTGAAGAAACAATAACAACAGGAGAGCAGCTGATGACCAGTATCTTCCAAGAACGCGAAAACACCTGGAACACTCTGATAGAGATAACGGACATGTCAAAGAACAGCAAAAAAGCATGGGCCCTCATTCGCAAACTTGGAGGAGATCCAAAGACGACTAAAGAACACTGCAATACCACAGCTGACCAAGTCGCCCACCAACTGCTGGTGAATGGAAAAGGCCCTAGGAAACAACAAAAAGCCAAACTAGATAGGAAAAGGTACCATGCGAACCCAGGCTTCACAAGACCTTTTACTATGTTTGAACTGGAAACAGGAATACATAGCTTGAAATCAGGGAAAGCAGTTGGTCTGGATAACATCGCAACAGAACAGATCAAGTACTTTGGAGGACAAACAAAGTTATGGCTCCTCGATCTATTCAATAACTACGTGTATGGCTACACATAAGCTACCAAACATCTGGCTCAAGGCACGAGTACTAGTACTCCTGAAACCTGGAAAGGATCCGTCTTATCCTAAGAGTTTCCGGCCAATCTCACTTCTATGTCATACATACAAGCTGTTTGAGCGCCTGATACTGAACAGGATTGCACCATCCATAGACGAGAAGATCATCCCAGAACAAACAGGGTTCCGTCCAGGCAAATCAACAACTAGCCAACTCGTCAACCTCACACAACATATTGAGGATGGATTTGAGAAGGGACAGATTACAGGTGCTGTTTTTGTGGACCTATCTGCTGCTTATGACACAGTCAACCACAGACGACTCCTATGTAAGATCTTGGAGATCACAAAAGACATCCACCTAACAGAGCTAATGGAAGCCATGCTCCAGAACCGCAGATTCTATGTTGAATTAGGCGGAAAACGAAGCAGATGGCGCAACCAAAAGAATGGCCTCCCACAAGGCAGTGTGCTTGCCCCACTGCAGTACAATATCTATACAAACGACCAACCTAGAGATGATGTCACCCGTCGCTTTGCATATGCAGATGACCTGTGCATCACCGCCCAAGGCACAGACTTCATTAGTATCCAGGAAACGCTCAAAGACGCCCTCTCAGGATTAACAACCTACTATGAGGTGAACCATCTACGTGCCAACCCAGCAAAGACACAAGTATGCGCTTTTCACCTGAGAAACAAGGAAGCTAAGCGCCAACTGAATGTGTCCTGGTGTGGAACACCACTGTCACACTCCGAGCATCCTGTCTACCTCAGAGTCACACTCGACAGATGTCTCACTTTCAAGACACACATCACAAAGACAAAGGCAAAAGTGAGCACCCGCAACAACATCCTGCGCAAACTCACTAACACCAGATGGGGTGCATGCCCCAAAACACTACGTGCCACAGCCCTTGCCCTCTGCTTCTCTACTGCAGAATATGCCTGCCCAGCGTGGGAAAGATCCACCCACGCCAAAAAGCTGGATCCCGCCCTTAACGAAAGCTGTAGATGCATCACTGGGTGCCTGAAGCCAACCAACACCAACAACCTGTACATCCTGGCAGGTATTGCCCCTCCAGACATCAGAAGAGCGGTAGCCAGCAGGACAGAGCGGCGCAGGCAAACCACAGATGAGAGGCACCCCCTACATGGCCACGTACCTGCCCCCAGTCGATTAAAATCACGGAAAAGTTTCCTGACCAGCACTGCTCCACTGGAGACAACACCATCTGAAGCCCGCCTCGCAATGTGGAAGGAAAAAATGAACAACCACACAGACAGCCCGACCATGCACATCCCCACCGCCGAAAGCCTCCCACCAGGAGATAACAACTGGGCAAAGTGGAAATACCTGAACCGGCTCCGCTCAGGCGTGGGCCGTTCCAGGGAAGCCCTAAGCAGATGGGGGTACCTGAGTGGTCCAACAACGTGTGACTGTGGCACAGAACCCCAGACCATGGAGCATCTCCTCCGATGTCTACTAGGCGGACCCTGCACAGCAAAGGACCTAGCATTATACAACACCAAGGCACAGCAATGTACCAATCACTGGCTGGACATCATATAATCTGAATAGCGACTTATGGACACGAAAAGAAGAAGAAGCTGTAGGCTATTTTAACAGTTTTACTGTTTCTGTGCTTACCTTACCAACCTAACGTTGGTGAATGTGCTTCATGTTGTGCTGTCCTCATAGGTCGTAACGTTAACGTTAGGTAGGCTACATGTGTTGGGAGGTTTGTGGTTGTGTTTTTCGCAGTGGAAACAGTCTTAGTACCTGGACACAGGTTACATTTGGCTTTGATGTTCTTGTCAGCTTTCTTCATGACAAAATCAAAGTAATGAGAAAATATCCAGCTGCTGAACGCTGACATTCCTCCATGGCAAGCTCTGCTGTGGTATGCGGTGACGTCACGCATTGTTGTTGTCACGTTAAATGGCATGCTGCTTGGAGCTTCTTTGGACACGTGAACGCGGACTGCGTGTTGTTTTGCGGCACGTCGCAATCACAACAAAAGTAAGGATGTACCGAGTTGTTTTATCTTGGGGTAACGGTAATATTATTACTTATATTTTATTAGTAATTCGTTACACTACTCATTACTCGGAAAAGTAATTATTACTATAACGCGTTACTAGTAACGGGTTACTTCCGAACACTGCTGCTTAGTAGCTAGGGTGCAGTGCAAGTAATGCAGTAACTCGTTGCAATAAGGGAATGCCCCACATATCCAACCTTCAAAATAAACCTCAAGGAATGGCTCAAAATAAATCAACACTGCACAGGTGTCAGGCGTCAGAGGGCACACTATCTCATGCCTTTTGGTTCTGCCCTTCATTAACGGGATTCTGGGCCAAAATATTTGACTGGTACTCCAATGCTTACAAAATGACCCTACAGCTGGAGGCAGAACTCGCCATCTTTGGTTGCTCTGAGTCCTCTCTGAACTTCCCTACAGCTGTGCAACAATCTCTGACACTGGGGACAACTGTCGCCAAAAGGCTTATTCTGAAGGAGTGGAAGTCCTCCTCTTCGCCTTCTTTTCGGCTGTGGCTGATGGACATGATCTCTGTTCTACAGATGGAGAGACTCAGGTCCCTGAGAACCAACGCGCTTAAAAGGTTCTCAAATATCTGGGACGCGTTTTTGACCTACTTTGACGAGGTTAAGAATGATAACTGACTGGGGTTGGGGATGATGGATGGCTCGCCCGGTTGGTATCACATGGACCCCTTAGGCGGGATCCCAGGTACACGATATCTTTTATAAACACATAAGCACCTTATGCGGCTGATAGCACATTGTATTGTTGAATGTTAATGATGTATGATGTTAATGATGTAAAAAATTTAAATAAAGTATATAAAAAAAAATCAACACTGCAACCATAAGCAACTATTCAGCCCTCGTACAGGTATGTCTCTACCCATGCACTTTATTGTTTTGTAATTTCGCACTTTTATCCCGTGCACTTTAGTTTTTAACGCACCATTATTATGTCCATTTGGCCACATTGTTGTTGTTTCTACTGGCATTTTTTCTACTGTTTTCTGTTTTGATGTTGTCTTTTATCTTGTATGTTTTTATGTCTTGAGGACTACGGATGCAAATTAGCTTTTAGCTAAATCCGACATATTTACTGTTATCATAATGATTCTGTATAGGTAACTGTTTATTAATGTGTACTGTCCTGACCAAATAAACAAATAAAGTAAAGTAAGTACACATTTGAGTCTTTCTCTGTCTCTGTCCATGGTGCTGAACATGTTTGGGTCTTCCTCTGTCTCTGTCCCTGGTGCTGAACACATTTGAGTCTTTCTCTGTGGTTTAGCAGCTCATTTGTAAACAGCCTCTCAGAGCCAATCAGGACTCTGCTATTCCACATACCCCCAGGTTGGTCCCGCCTATATTAGGTAACCCTTTACTGGCTATTTTTGAGACCTTTTGTACAAGAATATAAACTGTTCTAGGGTAAAAAAATACATCATTATGTATATCGGTTCAGTGCCGTTGATAATTGGGTGGACACACCCAAGCAAAAAACAGAACAAAACAACAACAGCGAACAGACGGGACAGAACCCATAACAAATAGTCTTCAAATAAAGTGCATGTAGGAATATGATGAACGGCGACATTGACAGTGTGAGTGCTTGATCTGAAAAGAAACAGTTTCTTCCAACCCCGTAAACGTAGTCCCACATCCAGTCAATTATAGAGGTTTGATTTTAAATTATTAAAAACAAACAAAAAACAAGACAAGACAAGTAAACCAACAGATTAAAACGGAAAGAAGGAAAAGAGAAAAAAAAAAGGAAAAAAAGAGAGACAAAAAGCAAACAAACAAAATACTAAAAAAGTCTGTTTACAAGAGACACTATACCTAAAATCTCGCACCGGGAGTCCATGAGAGGATGTGCAAGTTACTAATTTCTGACCTCACCCAGGTAGTCCAGAAACGGGTCCCACATAATCAAGAACTTCCTGATTGAGTTAGTCCTCAGAGACCTGAGACTTTCCATATGCACTACTGAGACCATGTCTGTCAGCCACAGCTGAAAGGAGGGTGGAGAGGGGGACTTCCACTCTTTCAAAATAAGTCTTTTGGCGACAATCATCCCCTGTGTCAGGGACTGCTGCACAGCCATGGGGAGAAGTAGGGAGGATTCCGAGCAGCCAAAAATGGCAAGTTCTGCATCCGGCTTAAGAGTTACTCTATAGGCCTTAGAATACCAGTCGAAAACTTTGGCCCAGAATCCGTATATTAAAGGGCAAAGCCAAAAAGCGTGTGACAGTGTACCCTCTAACACCTGGCACCTATCGCATAGTGGTGAGACAGATGGGTAAATCTTGTGCAATTTTGATTTGGAATAATGAAGACGGTGAGTAACTTAACTCCTGTTAACTGAGCAACATTGGACCATAGACAAACTCCTGTCCCATATAATCTGCGAGAGATCAACACCAAGTTCGTCCTGCCATGCCTCTCTAATCCTCTCAGTGGAGGCCCTGTTATAGTTATCGAACAAATGTACTAGTTTAGAGATAAGGTACCTGGAGTGGGGGGAACTCAACAAGACCTCAGAAAAAGTGTGTACATCTGGGAGAACGTCAAAGTCTCGAAACTTAGACCGTACATATTTATTTTTTTATTTTTTTATTTCGGTCATGGGCAATTAAAACATTTCATAAAATAAAACAAAAAAGTACAAACAAAGCAGCACAAGGCTGATAGACTGAAAAGGTGTAGGCTGAAGCTATAGCTTATAGCGCCTACCCTTCTTACTTAGACAAGCTATACAAACAGAAAAATTATTAACGAATAATCAATTATAAACAAAAACAGAGACAATAATTCTCAAATTCAAATAATTACAAAATTGACAAATACACTGCATCATACATTGCATTACCCGCATATGCATATATACACATATATATACATATATATACATAGGCTATCTCAATAATTATTATCATTATAATCATTATTATAACCACAATAATCACTTTAATAATTATATTTCATTACAATATACAATACAATACAATATATACAATATACAACCGTCCAGAAGTTAATATACACCATACACAGATTATATATAACTCAATATTGTTACTGTAACTCTTCCTCCCTATACCTCATAATAATACATTTTTTATATTTCTTTTTGAACTGGATCACACTTGAACATTGCTGTAGCTCCACATCCATACTGTTCCATAGCTTAACTCCACATACTGAGATACAGTATGATTTTAATGTCGTCCGAGCTCCTTGGGTTTTTAAATTTAACTCCCTCCTGAGGCAATAACCCCCCTCTCTATCAGAGAACATCGCCTGGATATTTCCAGGGAGTTGATTATTCCTGGCTTTATACATTATAATCGCAGTTTTATATTCTATAATTTCCATTAATTTGAAAAGATTTGAACCTAGAAAAAGTATGTTAGTATGATCACGATATCCAGCATAGTTTATTATCCTTATAGCTCTTTTTTGAAGGATGGTTATTGCATGAAGTGAAGTTTTATAGGTATTTCCCCAAATCTCTGAGCAATAATTTAAGTATGGTAAGACCAGGGAACAGTAGAGCATGCGGAGTGATTTCAAGTCTAAAACCTGCTTTGCTTTGCTCAAAACTGAAATACTTCTAGATAGTTTACTATGTATATATTTAATATGTGATTTCCAGTTCATTTTATCATCTATTATCACCCCAATAAATTTGTTTTCAAAAACTCTTTCAATATCAACACCATCAATCTGTATATTTACTTGATTATCTATTTTATAATTACTAAATATCATAAATTTTGTCTTAGCTAAATTTAATGACAATTTATTTATATCAAACCACCTTTTTAATGTATACAATTCACAAGTGACCTGGTCCAATAGCTCCTGTAAATTTGCTCCAGAACAAAAAATATTTGTATCATCTGCAAATACCACCATTTTCAATATTTTAGATACCTCACACATATCATTTATATATAAAATGAACAGTTTAGGACCCAATACTGACCCCTGGGGGACTCCACAAGCAATGTTCAAGCATGATGATACAGACTCCCCCAACTTCACAAATTGTTTCCTGCTACTCAAATAACTTCTCACCCATTGTAGTACTATTCCCCTAATCCCATATCTCTCCATTTTATTAATTAATATGTCATGATTAATAGTATCAAACGCTTTCCTAAGATCTATAAATATTCCAGCTACATACTTGTATTCATCAATAGAATTTCTGATTCCCTCAACTGATTCCATTAATGCCATCACTGTTGATCTATTTGCTCTAAATCCATATTGGCTATCATTGAGTAGACTGTGCTTTTCAATAAATTTGTCTAATCTACTATTGAAGAGTTTTTCTAAAATTTTGGAGAATTGTGGAAGTAAAGAAACAGGTCTATAATTTGTGAAGTTGTGTTTGTCCCCAGATTTAAACAATGGTATGACTTTGGCTATTTTCATGTTGCTCGGAAATTTACCAGTTTGGAATGATAAGTTACAGATGTATGTAAGTGGTTTAGAAATCCCTCCAATTACCTTTTTGACTAATTTCATATCAATATCATTACGGTCAGTGGACGTTTTATTCTTACATGTATCAACAATTTCTATAATTTCCCTCTCCTCCACTGCTGTAAGAAACATTGAACATGAATTCATTTCAATGATGTTCTGATTGCATTCCTCGGATGTCACAGGATCGGAAATATTTTTAGCCAAGTTTGGCCCCACATTTACAAAGAAATCATTAAAACTATTTCAATCATGAGAGACTAGAAGGAAAGTACGATAAACTTTAATGATAAAACAACACTTAGATTTGGCGAATGACTCCATGGAATGATGACGCTCCTCTGAGACAAGAGGAGGACGTCAGTGATTTATAGGATAGAGAACCCCCATAGGGAGTTCTACTGGAGTCATGACATTGGTGGTGTTCAGGGGAGGAGGAGGGGCGAAGCAGCAGCTACGCAGGAACAGCAGCTATATGGGTGAACAAACAGGGTGAGTTACAACTTGCAAGAGTCTTAAATAGAACTTCATTTAGGTGATTGGCAACAGCCGAAGAGAGGGAAAGCGTGGGAGACATTGATTGGACAGGGATAAAGAGGGCGTGCATATTTATGAATGGCTGATGTAACCTGAGGGCGTTGCTGCAGGGGAGAGAGAGATGAATGGAAAGGAACCATGGATTAGTGAATGGGATGGATAAACAATCATTGACTAGTGAAGTAGTCTTCATTATTGAAAACAGTCTAAGACATTATTAACAACATCCTCCATATTATAATTATTAATATCCTATTATGCACCATCAATATCATTTTCTATATATAAAGACTCCCAGTCTTGGGTTAATAAATCATAATTTAGTGCATTTATGGTTTCCTCTGTCCTTACTCTTCTGTATTGGAATTTGGAGTCTGTCCGATTTCTCTTGCAATTACAGTCATAAACAGTAAAAACAGGTAGATGATCACTGATTTCCTTAATCAATAATCCGCTCATTGTTTTATTATCTACATCATTAGTAAATATATTATCAATTAATGTAGCACTATGGGTTGTAATTCTGCTGGGTCTGGTGATGTTTGGATGTAAACTCATGCTATACATGGTGTTAATAAATTCCTCAGTCATTCTGTGATTGTTAAATTTCAGAAGATCAATATTAGTATCGCCACAAATAAAAAGTACTTTTTGATTATTTAATGTATACATTTCTTGTATCCAGTCATTAAAAACCTCTATACTAGTATAATCTCTGACTTGTAGGTATCTAAACCAATGCGTGTTGGGTAACTCAAATTTCCTCCTCAGAACACCTTTTTGCCGCATGGGCAAAAAGGTGTGATTAAAACAAATTGGTATATGAGCTTCCAGACTTCTGACTTAAAGTCCACCCCCCCCCCCCCCATCCCCCGACACTCCAGGGTGTATCCTTTGTCTAACTTTTTCTTTATCGTCTTAGCATCCATTTTGTCAGGTGGTCTTCTTCACTCACAGTAACTTTCACTTTCTTTCTTATCAGTGAAGTCATGTCACCTAATTAACTCCCTGCCGCAAGTAATTAAGCATCCTGCCATAGCTGCATTGCAGTATAACAGCTCAGCAAATGAGAGAAAATAATACAAATGAATAGCCTAACTGCATTCAACATAATAAGAAGATAATTAATTATTATTTGACTCAAACATGAGCACCACTGTGCAGTCTGTGTGTAAATCGCGTATTATAGTCCTAAACATAGCCTATAGCCAATATATATTTTTCCCAGCCCGAGCTTTGCCCGCCCCGGCCAATTAAGATAAAATCTCAGCCGACCCAAACCCGTCAGACTGAGCGGGACCTAACATTGAGAGTCAGGGTTCAGTGGAACACCAGCGCGGCACAGGGGGTTGTTTCTGCTCTCATATGTGTTAGTTTATTAATTTAGCTGATTAATTGAAGCAATTTATATTTCATGGAAGAGTATTTACATCCTGTTAACTGCTGTGAACTGCACAATGCAGTCTGCCTGTGTGTGTGTGTGTGTGTGTGTGTGTGTGTGTGTGTGTGTGTGTGTGTGTGTGTGTGTGTGTGTGTGTGTGTGTGTGTGTGTGTGTGCGCACAGAGAGAGAGAGAAAGAGAGAGAGAAGGTTGGACTAGTTCAGTTGCTATCACTTGCTCAAAGATAACTGAAAAATAACAAGTTGTATTTTATTAGATTTGTCCGGAACAGCAGTCATTCATAACTCCACCCTTCATAAGAATGGCAGAGTGAGCCATCCACATCCACTTTCCCTTTGCTTACATTTTTAAGCAGTGCAACCGCTTCTATGAGTGACTTTGTGTGTATGAGCACGAGAGTTCACCTGAGATGTAGTCACCGAAAAGTTTACCTGGAAGGGGTTAGGCAGTTGTATGTGTGTGTGTGTGTGTGTGTGTGTGTGTGTGTGTGGGTGTGTGTGTGTGTGTGTGTTGAATGCATTTGCAATTGCTCAACTGTGATGTCACTCGAGCAACTGTGATCTTACCTTAGTCACAATTTATGAGGGAAGCGATGTCAGTCGGGCGGGTGTGTGTGTGTGTGTGTGTGTGTGTGTTGAATGCATTTGCAATTTGCCCAACTGTGATGTCACCCAAGATTTGCGTCTGGATTTGGGTCTGGATCGATGCAACAAAGAAGAGTGTGTGTGTGTGTGTGTGTGTGTGTGTGTGTGTGTGTGTGTGTGTGTGTGTGTGTGTGTGTGTGAAGTGATGTCAATCAACTGGAAATTATGTCACGCAATTGCTGGACTGTCATCAGGCAGTTGTGATGTCAACAGTGATGTCACTTGAGCAATTGTCTTCTTAGTTAAAATTGGTTAAATGATGTCTGTCTGTTTGCAGCTTACTTCAGTACCTGGGTGTGATATTTTCTTTTACTCCACACTGACAGATGAGGCCAGGCATTATAATCTGATGTGTGTGTGTGTGTGGGGGGGGGGGGGGGGGGGGGGGACCAATTTGAGTTTTATACCTGGGAAGTGAGGGCATTTTGGTTGGTCCTCACTTTCTCACACACCTTCAAAGAGCTCTTTGAAGGTTAAGGTAAGTTTTTAAAAGTTATGTTAGAATTGGTTTTAGGTTAGATTTAGTTAAGGGTTGGGGTTAGGCAGTACTATCTGTACAAATGTGTGTGTGTGTGTGTGTGTGGGGGGGGGGGGGGGTGGTGATAGAAACACAAACTGTCCAGACCTTTCCAATGGCAGCACACAAACCTACTGGATTGAAGGAAGAGGAAGGAGAGCGATTCTAGATATTTAATTTGTTTGAGCATTTTCCTGAACTTGGGCCTCATCCTCAAATCACGTTAAGATTTTTAGAGTGGCTTGGGCTCATCCACTGCATACTGCTTACACTGCAGTCGTTTGCTCTGGCTATTAATGTATGCAGATTTCCCTAACAAAGAACTATTTTTTCCAGAATGCTTCATCTCTAAACTTAATCAGTTTTGCATTTGAAATACATTAAATGTCTCCATAAACTCTTCTAATCTCAACACAATATTTCTCCTTTAACTATATAGTGTGAGTGAGAAGGAAATAATAACTATAGACAGTAATGACACTGTTCAGCTTTTTTTTCCACTCTTCTGCCTCTCATGTCTGATTGGAAAATTCTGTCTCATCCAGTGCTTAAAAACAAGTGTGTAATGATGTTGTTTATCAGAGCGTTCAGTTGTATTCCTCTTATGATGCTTAGGGTTAATTACACCAAGGCCTCGGATTCACTTGTGAAAACTGAAAACCCTGTATTCATTTTGCACTCCAGCAAACTTGCTTTGCTGCGTTGATTGCTTGATTTGAAACAAGTGTGCAGCTTGTATTGAGTCTTCCTATAAACACGCTGATCCGTTACAGTTAATGGCACTGAGGCCGAGATGTGAGATTTTGTCTTGTAGCAGTTTGTGGCTATTATTAAGGCTCATCTCAATTATTCTGGCCTTTTTTTATACAGCTTGTATTACAGTATACATAGTAGTGACTTGTAACTTCAAACATGTATAGAAATGTACATGTGCAGGTAAAAAGCACAAAATGAGCTTATATCACAACTTCAGAGGTTATGCTGTGGCTCAGGAGGTAGAGCGGGTCGTCCACTAATCAGAAGGTCGGTGGTTCGATCCCCGGCTCCTCCAGTCCACATGTCGAAGTGTCCTTGGGCAAGACACTGAACCCCAAATTCCTCCCGATGGCTGTGCCAGCACCCTGCGTGGCAGCTGGCCGCCCTCGGTGTGTGAATGGGTGAATGTAGGCACATTGTAAAGCGCTTTGGATAAAAGCGCTATATAAATGCAGTCCATTTACCATTTACCATTTATGCTAAGTTATAGGCTAATCATTGAACATTCAATTTAAGTATAACAACGCAAACCGGGGTCACATTCCGTCTATGTATACACACACACACATTGGGACACCAAGGCCCGGACATAAAGTGGATACCAGACTATCCCACTCTGGGAATTTCACCCACATCAAAAGTTCAGAATACCCCACATCAGGTTTGATAAAGAAAGGGAGCAGAGACATGCATTTCCAGTTCAAACTAAATGTTTATTGTGGCTCAGGGCAATTAATTTACTTTTAATAATTGACCTGCAGGATGAGAATCAGGTTAACACGTTCACTGCCGTTGACGAGTCAACTCATCAAGCAGAAACCAACGGTTGACTGCCAATGACGAGTCAACTCGTCAAAAAAAAAAAAAAAAAAAATTTGACGGTGGGATGTGGATCAAACCCTTTTACGTCTCCTATAAAAATATGGGAGCCACCGAACGTGTACAACCCATTCCACCGACCCACTAAGTGGCGACAGTGCTCTCCAGACTAGAGAAAGCGAGCCAAAACTGCAGGGAAAAGCGTGAGGAAACCATTCTCATACTGTAGAATGGTTTGGCGAAAACGCTTTCGCGCTGGCGCACAACGGTGGCGCACAACGGTGGCGCACAACGGTGGGGGGTTCCAAAAATAGACTGGGTGGAACACACTTTGAAACACGCAGCATAAAGCCCAGAATCGCAAAAGCTTCATCAAAGCTCTCAACCGAAACCCCAAGAAACGAGCGAGCCCCATCCAGGCTCACCCGACGAGGGGCCGCCAGGCAGCAGACAGGCAGCAGAAACTCGCTTGTGACACACCCGCTGCAGAGCCAAGGAGGGAGGAGGAGAACGCCCACGGAGGGAGGAGTTTGAAGGAGAGGGGGGTGCGGGTGCTGTTATGGAGGAAAATACTGTTCAGAACAAATTGTTTAGATGTCTGATGTCTTTGATGCCAAAAATAAATGGTTAAAGTGACTGTTCTATCGAATTTCACAAAAAGGCATTTTTCTCACCTTTCATTTTCAGACGCTGAAACCATGCTGTATTCAACTGCTAATGCCTACATAACTACTAACTCTACAAACTAACTCTTTTAGACAGAGAGAGCACACATTCTATTAGTTCTTTTGAGATATTTTGTGTTCACAAAATCCTAACAGAAAACAATCCTCGGCTCTTGAAAGATGAGCCAGAATCCTCAAAAGAAAACCTTGGCAGAAGCTACCTACAGTAAAAAAAAAACTGTTGGCAGTGAATGTGTTAAAATGGTATATATTTCTTTAACAATGTTGAGTTTAAATGAACGGATTACAAAACTTATAAAAAAGGTTAAAAGGATATCAAACAGACCCCGTTACCAGTACAGCAGGAGGGTGCCAGTGGAGTCCACAGGAGGAGGATTGAGTGAGGGAAAGGGGAGGGGGTCAGAGGGTTTCACCACCACCACCAGTAAACTGAGAGGCACAGCAAACTGCTTGCTTTCACACTGCAAGGCAGAAGCACACGGGTACACGAAGAAACATGCAGTAGAAACGATTCAAAAACGATTCAAAAACACGATTTCAGACGGACTAACCCGTCTTTTATTGTCACACGATCACACATCAACACATGCATGGCCACAAACACACTCATGCTGACGGTGGCCGGTGAAATTTGTCCTCTGCATTTGACCCATCGTGGCTTGTCCTTTCCTCCGGGGGGCAGGCCAGGAGCAGTGGTCGCTTTCTCGTACAGCGCCCGGGGACCAACTTCGGATGTTGTCGTCACTGGTCAGATGACGATGACGATCTGATCTTCTGCATGTTTTTAATGGGGGGGTTATGTACGGAGGAACCCCCTGGGGGGAGCACGGGGAGAACATGCAAACTCCACACAGACAGAAAGGCCCTTACGACGAGATACCCCACCTGGGCAGTGGGCACTGAAGATATGGGGGGGAACACAACCACAGCGCCCACAGTGTCCCAGGCAAGAATCGAACTCAGGACCTTCTGACTGTGAGGCGACAGCTCTACCACTGAGCCACCGTGCCCCACTGTCCAAGTAGGACAAATGCACACAGATCTAAACAGGAACCACACAATATAGCATGCACTATAAACTAGGGAACCCCAGGAACGTGGCCTACACCCAGTGACCCAAACCACCTGGAGAAGTCAAGTCAAGTCAAGTCAAGTTTATTTATATAGCCCTAATTCACAAGCATGTCTCAGAGGGCTTCACAGAAAGTATGTCTAGCTGATTCTAGCTAACACAACAGTAACAAGAATATACAAAATAAAGATAACATTTGAACAATTGATAATATAGAAAATATAGAAATGAAGAGAGAGCAGAGGAGAGAGCAGGAGAAGGGGGAAGAGCAGGGGGAATGTGAGAGAGTGATGGGGTGGGGAGGGAATGGGAGATGTTGGAGGGTATAGGAGGTGGGGAAGGAGCAAGAGGAGAGAGCAGGAGAGGGGAAGGGGGGGTGTTGGGGAGAAGAGAGCAGGGGGAGGGAGGAGGTGGGGAGAGAATGAGAAATATAGACGCACATCTTGCAAACGGACATATGTCAATTTCTAAGCAACCAAACTATGCCTAATTTAATTGGCTGCAAGCCTTTAGTAGTGAGTCCTTTTGCCAAATAAGCACATGTTCACATATAGAGCTTATGGGTGCCTTGCTTTAGGGAAGAGTGGGTGCCATGCTTTAAATAGTGGCGGAATATTGCCATGCTATGCCATGCTTTAAATAGTGGCGGAATATTGGAGGGGATAGAGTGGGTGCCATGCTTTGGAGTAAAATGTGTACTATGCTTTAGAGTAGTGGGGGAAGGGGGGAAGAGGAAGAACACCGGGAAGAGGAGAAAGCAGGAGAGTGGAGGAGGGAGGGAGAGCGGGGGGATGTGAGGGAGGAGAGGGGGGAGGTGGGGAGAAAATAGGAAATGTGGAGGAGGAGAGAACAGAGGAGGAGAGATGAGGGTGCAGGGGAGGGAGAGCCAGGGTAGAGGTAGGGTCTAGGGTTGGGGGAGGGGAGGGAGTAGGATACGGGCCCGGATTAGGGCGAGGGTGGGGAGAAATGGGAAATGTGGAGGAGGAGAGAACAGAGAAGGAGAGGTGGGAGGGTGCAGGGGAGGGAGAGCAGGGGGAATGTGAGAGGGAGGAGAGGACAGAGAGGAGGAGAGAACAGAGAAGGGGAGGTGGGAGGGTGCAGGGGAAGGAGAGCAGGGGGAATGTGAGAGAGGGGAGAGGACAGAGAGGAGGAGAGAACAGAGAAGGAGAGGTGGAAGGGTACAGGGGAGGCAGAGCAGGGGGAATGTGAGAGGGAGGAGGTGGGGAGGAAATGGGAAATGTGGAGGAGGAGGGAACAGAGAAGGAGAGATGGGAGGGTGCAGGGGAGGGAGAGCCAGGGTAGAGGTAGGGTCTAGGGTTGGGGGGAGGGGAGGGGGTAGGATACGGGCCCGGATTACGGCGAGGCTGGGGAGAAAATGGGAAATGTGGAGGAGGAGAGAACAGAGAAGGAGAGGTGGGAAGGTGCAGGGGAAGGAGAGCAGGGGGAATGTGAGAGAGGGGAGAGGACAGAGAGGAGGAGAGAACAGAGAAGGAGAGGTGGGAGGGTGCAGGGGAAGGAGAGCAGGGGGAATGTAAGAGAGGGGAGAGGACAGAGAGGAGGAGAGAACAGAGAAGGAGATGTGGGAGGGTGCAGGGGAGGGAGAGCAGGGGGAATGTGAGAGGGAGGAGGTGGGGAGAAATTGGGAAATGTGGAGGAGGAGGGAACAGAGAAGGAGAGGTGGGAGAGTGCAGGGGAGGGAGAGCCAGGGTAGAGGTAGGGTCTAGGGTGGAGGGAGGGAGTAGGATACGGGCCCGGATTAGGGTGAGGGTGGGGAGAAAATGGGAACTGTCGGAGGAGGAGAGAACAGAGAAGGAGAGGTGGGAGGGTGCAGGGGAAGGAGAGCAGGGGGAATGTGAGAGAGGGGAGAGGACAGAGAGGAGGAGAGAGGCAGAGAAGGAGAGGTGGGAGGGTGCAGGGGAAGGAGAGCAGGGGGAATGTGAGAGAGGGGAGAGCAGGAAGTGGCAGGGATTCAGGAAAATAGGGGAGAAGAGGAGAAGGAGCAGAGGGGGGGAGAAGGAGGAGAGAGCAGGAGAAGGCAGGGGGGCGGTGGGATGTGGGGGAGGAAAGAGCATGGAAAGAGAGGAGGTGGGGGGGAGTGGGAAATGTGGGAGAGGGGAGAACAGGAAGGGGGAAGAAGGGAAGAAGCGGGGGAAGGGGGAAAGAGAGAGGGGGGGGGGGGGGAGAAGATCAGACAACTGACTACTCTAAGCATTAACCAGAGCTAACTGGGACATAGTATCTAGCTAATCTACAGCCTAATCTGGCCTATCCTACTCTGCTCTAGTCTGATCTTTGCCTGAACACTATAACAGGTCAGCCTTAGGCTGTAGCTAATCTATCGCCTACCTAAGCTGTTCTAAACCAACCGGCAGCCCTCGACCAGTGATGAAGAGCACCGATGCCCCCCGCCCCGGCCCCCGCCCACATAAGGCGTGGGAGGGAAGGCCAGGCCGGGACACAGCGGCGCCCCCTCACCCCCAGTGAACCCAAGAAAACCTTTCCACCATATGGTGGCAATCCACACATGGATCGCCACATGGATTGCCCCAGTGACTTGGCTGAGGAGGAACCTTGTGAGGTCGTTGTGCTATAGGGGCCCATTCCATTAAAAATGTAGTTTTTAAATTATCCTAAGATCAGGGAAGGGAGTTGAAAATCTAAAAAGTAGAGTCCAAAAAAGAAATAGAAAATGTAGTCTTTAAGTGTTCGTAGGTTTAGAGAATACTAGTTAATTAGCTAGGTGAAAAAAGGGGTAACAAGATTGGGAGTTCCATGAGGATGATCTGAGGAATCCATGAGTCCGCGTTGGTGACATGGATTAAGAGGAGGGGAGGGGAGGATAGAAGTCGGAGGTGATGATTAAGAGGAGGGGAGGATAGGAGTTGGAGGTGATGATGAGGCCGGGGGGGGGGGGGGGGGGGGGCCTTAGGCAGGCAGGTGACCAGGATGATGAGGATAGGGGTCGGTGATGGTGATGAGCCCGGGTGTCAGACAATAGAAGGAGTAGTGGGTAGATGGCCTAGAGTGACGACAGGTGGCTAGGGCGATGACGGCCGGACCTAGGGCTGCAGCGGCGGGGTGTACGTCAGGCCAATGAAGGACACCTGAGGGGGAGAGAGAGAAGAGAGCGGGGGAATCTGCGCAGAGGTGGAACTAACTCTATAGACAACAATAAAATTAGGTCAAATCAAAATGTATTAGGATTATTTAGGATGACTAATACTATACTGCTAATTCAGGTCTAGGTAGTCTAGGTCTAAGTTTAGACTGATACTGCTGGCTTGTGATAGCCCGCTCAGCAGTTCAGGACTAAGTTTATTCACCAGCTATTAGATTTTCTATCTGAGCTACTGGATCGGCTGATGCCATATTATTAAATTAGGTCAAGTCTAAGTTTATACTGATACTGCTGGCTTGAGATAGCCCGCTCAGCAGTTCAGGACTAAGTTTATTCACCAGCTATTTGATTTTATATCCGAGCTACTGGATCGGCTGATGCCATATTATTAAATGAGGTCAAGTCTAAGTTTATACTGATACTGCTGGCTTGTGATAGCCCGCTCAGCAGTTCAGGACTAAGTTTATTCACCAGCTATTTGATTTTATATCTGAGCTACTGGATCGGCTGATGCCATATTATTAAATTAGGTCAAGTCTAAGTTTATACTTAGACTTGACCTACTTAGACTTGAGAACATGGCCCTCCCAACCGTGCTGTAACTCGCAAACAGGAATCCTTAAAATACTATAGAGCCCTTGACAACCACTAAAATCGGTTCACAAAATGAAATAAAATAACCAAAACAAAATTAAAACAAAGGACAAAAACAGCAGTGGTCCCGGAGCTCCTCCTAATGGGAAACCATTAATAACTTACAATGTTTGAAAACATAAGGATATCATAGGCAGCCATACTGCCTTACCTCTGTTAAATGCAGCCGCACTTAGACAAAATGAGAAGCCCTGCTGTCGTCACTCCTTGGTCCTATTATGGAGGCATAAATGAAATTGATATACATTTCATATTTACAACATGCTGCAGGAAGGCAGATAGACCGGACCAGACAGTGCGGCTGCAATGTTTGCACTGTGAATAAGTGAGGAGCATCCGGTAATAA